>NC_073231.2:145601000-146279000 GCF_029281585.2 Gorilla gorilla gorilla | reverse complement strand
AATCATGGCTCACTGCAGTCTTGAATTCCAGGGCTCAAGTGATCTTCCTGCCTCTGCCTCCTGAGTAGCTGGGACTACAGGTGGGAGCCACCATGCCAAGCTAATTAAAAATTTTTTTTTTGTGGGCTGGGCACAGTGGCTGACTCCTATAAATCCAGCACTTTGGGAGGCCAAGGCAGGTGGATTGCTTGGGCCCAGGAGTTCCAGACCAGCCTGGGCAACATGGCGAGACCCTGTCTCTACAAAAAATATAAATATTAGCTGAGCAAGGGGTTGTGTGCCTGTAGTCTCAGTTACTTGGGAGGCTGAGGTGGGAGGATCACCTGAGCCTTTGTAGAGACATGGTCTTGCTCTGTTGCCCAGCTGTCTCGAAGTCCTAGCCTTAAGTGATCCTCCTGCCTTGGCCTCCCAAAGTGGTGGTATTACAGGTATGAGCCACCATGCCTGGCCTAATTTACTTCTTTAGGATGCTTTAAAGCAAATCTTTTCTAATTGGTTAGGAGTAAAGTTTTGTTGTTGCTTTAAAGTCTAATTTAAAATATATTAAACTAATATACAGTAGTATTTGTAAACTTATTCATGTATTAAGAGTTGACAGTTATGTTACTGGTGGAGGAAAATGTCCATTTGGATACTGAGTTTTTTTTTCCCATTTGGAACAGGATAACATACCAAGGAAGTGAGCAAAACACTGTCTACCTTTGAGAGTAAGAGCTGGCTGGGCAAAGAACTGTAATCCCAGCTCTTTGGGAGGCTGAGGCAAGAGGATCATTTGAGCCCAGGAGTTCAAGACCAGCTTGAGCAACATAAGGAGACCCTATCTCTACAAAAAATAAAAAACAATTAGCCAGGTGTTGTGGTGCACACCTGTGGTCCCAGTTACTGGGGAGGCTGAGGTGGGAAGATCTCTTGAGCCCAGGACTTGGAGATTGCAGTGAGCTGTGATTGTGTGACTGGGCTCCAGCCTGGGGAGCAGAATAAGACCTTGTCTCCAAAAAAAAAAAAAAAAAAAAAAAAAAAGTAACAATGTTCTAGAAACACATCAAGGACACTTAACCCAAAGTGCAGAGGTTGGAGTTAGGGAAGGCTTCCTTGAGAAACTGGTCATTGAGGTGAGCCTAAAAGAGAGTGGAAGTTGTGAGGCAGATACAGCCTGAGGTTGGGGGACTTCAGCGTTGCAGCAAGGTTGCCTGTGGAGTGCAAAGCCACAGTGGTAGGAGGGGAGGCCAGAGCCGTGGGAGGGGCTAGCTATGGACTGCATGCCTCTCCCTATGACTGAATTGAGGATCCTGTGAAAGGTTTGCAGTGGGGGAGGAACACAGACTGATTTGTGCTTTGGGAAGGACACTCTGGCTGTGTGTGTATAGAAGCAATGAAGCGGAAGGGGGTGCAGAGTGAGGAGTCAGAGACTAGGCGGAGGCTGCTGAGGTGACTGCTGTTGGGGTGGGAAGAGCAGCTCAGATGCTTTCTTTTCTTTTCTTTTCTTTTTTTTTTTTTGAGAGTCTCACCCTGTCCCCCAGGCTGGAGTGCAGTGGCGTGATCTCGGCTCACTGCAACCTCCGCCTCCCGGGTTCAAGTGATTCTCCTGCCTCAGCCTCCTGGGTAGCTGGGACTACAGGCGCGTGCCACCATGCCCGGCTAATTTTTTGTATTTTTAGTAGAGATGGGGTTTCATGGTGTTAGCCAGGATGGTCTCGATCTCCTGACCTTGTGATCCTCCCGCCTCGGCCTCCCAAAGTGCTGGGATTACAGGCGTGAGCCACTGCACCCTGCCAGATGCTGTATTTTCTTAGGGGGAGGGTCTGTTAGCAGGGGCCATCCTGACACTGCCTTGTGGCCAGGAAGGAGACAAATGAAGGCTGGCGTTTCTTTTTCTTTCTGCATCTGCCTTACGTTGTGATTTTTGTTTAAAACTTATTCAGAATGGAAACGCTAAATTCCAGAGTAACAAAGAGTTTGTTGAACTCGTTAGAGTTAGACATGATAGGATTTAACATTGTATTGAGATGTGTCAATAACATTCATTTACTTAGAAACGTCACATCTTCTGGATTTCCAGAGGAGTTTTATTCTTGATAAGTTTGCTTTCTTGATGAGGGAAAGTTTAATCCAGCTGCAGTTTTTCTTTTAAAAAAAATCATCTATCTTAAGAAATATAACATTTAAAGGTTAGAAGTATTTAAAAATGATAAAAGGAATACTTTGGTACAGTTTCTTTGGTTTCTGAGTTGATTAGGGACTCAGAAGCCTTTGCATTATTTAGTGGTATATCCTTGCCAATATTTAAAGAGCTGTTAGTGAGCACCCCAGGCCCTGCTCTCTGGAAGCTTTCCTAAAGCTTGCCCTGCAATAGCGAGGATGAATGTCTTGTTTGCTAAAGCCAAGTGGTTGGCTAATAAGACTCAGCATAGCTCTCTTTATAAAATAATAAGAGGTTTGATGTTAAGAAGTGGAAGATAATTGATTTTTTAAAAAAGCTGAAACATAAACTTCCTTATGCTAATGTTACAACTGGAAAATCTAAAAAGAAAAATCCAACGGTAACATTGCCTACGTGAAAGACATGGTAGAAGTCCTTATGTACCGATCACCTTTAAATAAATTGCTTGGCAGTACATTTTTGAAATCAAGACCACTCCAGCTCACATAACTGGCAATGATTATTGCTGACTTAAAATTATAGAGCCTACAGTTGCCTTCTTAGCATTTTTAGTAGTGAGAGAATTGAATAGTGCTTAGTCAGAGTGCTTTCTGGGTGGGAGTTGTGTAGTAATAAGGATACATTTTCATGTATTTTCTAGACATTACAAGAAGCGGTGCCAAGGCCGCATGCGGAAGCACGTGGGGGACCTGTGCCTGCAGGCAGGGATGCTGCAGGACTCCCTGGTGCATTACCACATGTCGGTGGAGCTGCTGCGTTCTGTGAATGACTTTCTGTGGCTTGGAGGTAAGATGAGCTGATGGAGATGATCTGATATGTAATTGTTTAAACTGTTATTTAAAATGAGAGGCTGGGTGCGGTGGCTCACGCCTGTAATCCCAGCACTTTGGGAGGCTACGGCAGGCCAAATATGAGGTCAAGAGATTGAGACCATCCTGGCCAACATGGTGAAACCATGTCTCTACTAAAAATACAAAAATTAGCTGGGCGTGGTGGCATGCGCCTATAGTCCCAGCTACTCGGGAGGCGGAGGCAGCAGAATTTCTTGAACCAGGAGGTAGAAGTTGCAGTGAGCAGAGGTTGCGCAACTGCACTCCAGCCTGGCAACAGAGCGAGACTCCATCTCAAAAAAAAAAATAAAATAAAATAAAAAAAGAAATGAGAGGAAACGGCAGAAGAAAGTCCCCAAAAAGAAGGGATGAGGGAGGAAAAGCAGCCAGCCTGTGCTGGTTGCCACGAGCAGTGGCCTGGGATGCTTCCCTGCTGTATCTGCTGCCCTCCTTCCACCCTGCCATGCGTCCTCTGAAGGAGGCCCTGCCCACGCTTTCCCTTTTCCTCTGTTCTTAGTATACCTTGCCCTCTGCTTTGGATGCCGTTCCCCATGATCTTCACCTCTTAGACTCCTCCCTCAAAACCTCCTCCATGTGTCACATGATGAATGGATAAACGAAATGTGTTATGGACATACAGCGGAATATTATTCAGCCATGAAAAGGAGTGAAATTGTGATACCACTGCAGCACGGATGAACCTTGACAACTTTGTGCTAAGTGAGAGAAGCCAGGCATGAAAAAGGCCGCAGATTGTATGATTCTATATATATGAAGTGGCTAGAATAGGCAAATCTATAGAAGCAGAAAGTAGACAACTGGTTCTAGGGGCTGGGAGGAGGGGGAATGGGAAGTGACAGTTAACGGGCATAAGGTTTCTTTCTGGGGTGATGAAAATGTTCCAGAGTCAGTTAGTGGTGATGGTTGCACAGTTGTGAATATACTAAAAACTGCTGACTTGCACACTTTAAGCGGGTGAATTATATGGTATGCGAACTCTATGTCAATCTTAAAAATTAAAAGAAAGGCAAGAAGAAATCCTACTTCAAAGCACAGCCATCTCTGATCCTCCGCAGCAGTAGGCAGAGCGGGTGCTCTGCCTGAGGTGTTGCTGACACTTTGTGCTGGAATCGGATGTCTGTGTGTGGTCTTCCCTTTGGGGACTGCGCCTCCTGGAGGTGGTCCTGGGAGGATGGACTGGCTGCGTCCATTGCCTGACATGTTGCAGTTGCTCCCTAAATGCTTGTTAAGTGAACAATGTGTGGGTAAGGACTAAAACAGTGTTCTTTCGTTGAGGTTGACAGTTTAGCAAGGACACCTGTCAGCCACTTATGATAATACAAGTCGGAATGAAGTAATGAGGTGAGTTCTGTAACAGAAGTTTAATGGGGTGCTGTAGAACATATTAAATATAACAAATTCTTTCGTTCTTGGGGACGGAGTCTCGCTCTGTTGCCCAGGCTGGAGTGCAGTGGCATGATCTTGGCTCACTGCAATCTCCGCCTCCTGGGTTCAAGCGATTCTCCTGCCTCAGCCTTCCGAGTAGCTGGGACTTACAGGCATGCACTACCACACCCGGCTAAATTTTCTATTTTTAGTAGAGACGGGGTTTTGCGATGTTGGCCGGGCTGCTCTTGAACTCGACCTCAGCTGATATGCCTGCCTTGGCCTCCCAGAGTGCTGGGATTACAGGCATAAGCCACTGTGCCCAGCCAAATATAAGAAATACTTCAAACGGCCAGGCACGGTGGCTCATGCCTGTAATCCCAACACTTCTACAAAAAATAAAAAAATAAAAAAACCTTACTTCACCTAACTTCTACAAAACAAAATTAAAAAACATTAACTGGGTGGAGACCAGCCTGAGCAACACAGGGAGACCTCACTTCTACCAAAAAAAAAAAAATAAATAAAATAAAATAAAATAAAATATAAAAACATTAGCTGAGCTTGGTGGTCTGTGCCTGTAGTCCCAGCTACTTGTGAGGGTGAGGCAGGAGGATCGCTTGGGCTCAGGAGGTCAAGGCTGCAGTGAGCCACGATCGCACCACTGCACTCCATCCTGAGCAAGAGTGAGACTTTGTCTCTTAAGAAAAAACCAAAATAAAACTTAAAATGGACTTAAATTTAGTTTTTTTAAAGAGGCTAGGGAAATAGAAGTGGGGAAAGAAAGGGAGTAAGAATTAGGGGTGGAAAAGAAAAGAGAATCAGATAAAGGATTATGCAGGCTGAGAAAGACATAGTTTTACTTGGTTTTCTTGAAAGAGCGTTGTCTCCCTAAGTACTCCTTATTGTATCAATTAGAGAATCTGTGCATCTCCCAGTGGGCTCTGAGACTAGGACATGTGCAGCAGGTGCTTCTCCAGAAAGACTGGTACTGCCCATATGCCTTCCCCATGCGGCACTGGACTGGATGAGGAGGGCTCCTAAAGGGCACACAGAGAAGGACGGTGCTGTGTGCCGTGGGCCTCTTCCATGCTCAGCCTCTCAGAAGTGGACAGTGGAGTTGTCCCCAAGCTACTTAGACCTGACATCACAGCAGACTGAATGTAGAAGCCGATAGAAGATCCAGCTGACTTGTATTAGCTCTGATATTAAAGAAATGTGTGAACATGTCAAATAATGCCATTCCTCCAGTATTTTATTTTTGTTTTGGAAAACAATTATTTTTCATAAAACTGTTAACACGTGACAAGCTTATTATTTTATTTTTTATTTTTATTTTTTTGAGTCAGAGTCTGGCTCTGTCGCCCAGGCTGGAGTGCAATGGCGTGATTTCAGCTCACTGAAACTTCCATTTCCCAGGTTCAAGCGATTCTCTTGCCTCAGCCTCCCGAGTAGCTGGGGCTACAGGTGTGTGTTATCATGCCTGGCCAATTTTTGTATTTTTAGTAGAGTCAGGGTTTCACCATGTTGGCCAGGCTGGTCTTGAACTCCTGACCTCAAGTGATCCACCCACCTTGGCTTCCCAAAGTGCTGGGATTACTGGCATGAGCCACTGCGTCTGGCCTATTTTAAGAGGAATTAATACATAAATACTTAAATCCTTTTCTCAGTTTTATTTTCCAATATGGTAAATATCTACAGGTGTAACCCACATCACAAAAAAAGCTCTTTGTGATCCTAAGTCATTTTTAAGAGCATCAAGGAGTTTTTAGACCAAAAGTTTAAGGACCACTGAATTAATGGATAAAGATGATAGAGATGAATACTGCGGCACACCTTGTAAGGCATGTGGCATAGCTGGAGATTATTAGGTTGTTACGTCATGAGAGAAGAACGGACTGTGTAGCGAGTTAGTATGGCTGTTTTTGAGGAAGAGGGAGGTCTACAGCCTCAAAAGGAGCAGATGCCTATGGGGTGCGTGGTCTGGAAAGGCATTCTGGTCTTGCTTTGGTGCTATTACTGTGAAATATTTTCAATCCAGGGCACTTTCTGTTATACATCTCTGTAGCTCCAGAACCTGGCGCAGTCTGCCACACAGTTTGTGCAGGAATGCCGGCCACGTGAATGGATGAACGCAGAGGCTGGCCTGTTTTACGTGTGCACTCAGCCCTGCAGGGAAACCTTGAGTGTGGTGAGAGTGTTCTGTGTTGCCTGCCTGGACGTGGGCATGGGAAAGACAGGTGGCAAGTTGCCATTTGCAAAAAACTAGTGATCTTTAGGTTTGATCTTTGTTTTGGGAGAAAAATTGGCATTTCCAAATAATCCACCTGTTTAAATCATTCTTAGTTACTGTAGTTTGAGCTAATGAAGGGTCACTGACTTGACTAATGATGCTGGTTTTTGTTTTTTGTTTTCTTAATGCCCAGCTGCCCTGGAAGGATTGTGTTCAGCTTCTGTCATCTATCACTATCCTGGTGGAACTGGTGGGAAGAGTGGAGCTCGGAGGTTCCAGGGCAGCACCCTTCCTGCTGAAGCAGCCAACAGACACCGGCCAGGTGAGCTCAGCCCTTTTTCCGGCCTCTGCTCACTTGCAGTCTTTAAATAAAGCAGACTCATTTGTTACTTTTTCCTTTGAGTTAGGACTAATATTTAAATAAACTGTAAAATCTGTTGAATCAGTAATTTTTTTTTTTTTTTGAGACAAAGTCTTGCACTGTTGCCCGGGCTGGAGTGCAGTGGCACAATCTTGGCTCACCGCAGCCTCCACCTCCCAGGTTCAAGCAATTCTCCTCCCTGAGCCTCCTGACTAGTTGAGATTACAGGCGCCCGCCACCACACATGGCTAATTTTTTGTATTTTTAATAGAGGCGGGGTTTCACTATGTTGGCCAGGCTGGTCTCGAATGCTTGACCTCGTGATCCACCCGCCTCGGCCTCCCAAAGTGCTGGGATTACAGGCGTGAGCCACCGTGCCCTGCCCAGAAATCTTGTATGAGACATTTTGTTCTGATTTTATTGAATACTTTCAATCTTACTGAATACCACTAATGGGTTAGAATGATTGGTTGATTTCTGGAATACTTGTGTAAAATTTCCTGGTAGAACAGACTTGAGGTTCTGTGTCTAAGTCTTTTTTATAATTTTATGTATTAGGAGAAGCTAGTCCCAGAGGTCAATTTTAATAAGCTGATTCAGGGCCTGGGAGCAGTTTCTTATTTTATTGGCTGATGACATTCTCTCAATGAGTTGTTTGATTTGCTTATGCTTGGTAGAACCAATGAAGAGTGAGAAAACTTCTTGGGTGGAGCAGACCCACGAATGCTGAATGAACATGAACATTTTGGTCCTTGATGAATGAACCTGCCTTTAATGGCTCAGGATTTCATCATCATGTTGCATAGGTCACAAAGAAGGAAGCAACAAAATAATGAAAGCAGGGATTTATTGAAAACGAAAGTACACTCCATAGTGTGGGAGTGGGCCGAGCAGCGGGCTCAAGGGCACGGATACAGAATCTTCTTGGGTCTAAATACCCACTAGAAGTTTCCCATTGGCCACTTCATGCTCACCTCTTGTAAATGAAGTGGTAGCCTGCAGTTAGTCTGATTGGTTGTGGAAAGCAGCCACTCAGAGGCTGAAGTTAACAAAGGTCACACTCCTTGCAAACATCTGATTGGTTGCAAAAAGCAACCAATCTGAGGCTAACGTGAAGTTACAAAGTTATGCTTCTATGCAAATGAAAAGTAGACAAAGTTATACTTCTCTGCAAACTAAGACTGCACCCGCAATCAGTCTGATTGGTTCCGGACAGCCAGTTTCCCATCTGCCATGCAGAAAAGGTCAAAGGGAGCAGCCTCTGGTCCTTTTGTTACTTAGTCATGGAAGGTTAGGGTTTTCCTTTCAATTTAGTTGTAGGAAGTCTGTGTGAAACAACCTTAGGTTCTTTGCCTCTAGATCCTATTCTTCTGCCTCAGGCTTATCTTTTTTGTGATTGAGAAAATTTTGATTTTTTTCCTGTATCTGTAATAGATGATAAAAGTAAAAACGTTGATTTGACATCAGTCACTTTTCCTTTATAGATTGACTACAAGGGGACATTGTTGAATAGATTATGTGTGTTTTTGTTTTTGTTGTTGTTGTTGTTGTTGTTGTTGTTGTTTGAGACAGAGTCTCGCTCTGTCACCTGGGCTGGAGTGCAGTGGCTCAATCTTGGCTCACTGCAACTTCTACTTCTTGGGTTTTAGTGGTTCTCCTGCCTCAGCCTCCCGAGTAGCTGGGATTACAGGTGCCCGTCACCACACCTGGCTAATTTTTGTAAATTTCAGTAGAGATGCAGTTTCACCATGTTGGGCAGGCTGGTCTTGAACTCCAGACCATAAGTGATCTGCCCGCCTCGGCCTCCCAAAGTGTTGAGATTACAGGTGTGAGCCACCGCTCCTGGCCTGTGTGTTTTTTTGAGACAGAGTCTTGCTCTGTTGCCCAGGCTGAAGTGCAGCAGCACGATCTCAGCTCACTATAACCTCTGCCTCCCGGGCTCAAGTGATTCTTGTGTCTCAGCCTCCTGAGTAACAGGATTACAAGTGTGTGCTACCATGCCCAGCTAATTTTTGTAGAGACGAAGTTTCGCCATGTTGGCCAGGCTAGTCTCCAACTCCTGACTCAAGTGATCCACCCGCTTCAGCCTCCCAAAGTGCTGGGATTACAGGTGTGAGCCACTGTGCTTGGCCGATTATGCTGTTTTAATATATAAATAAATGTGTTTGTATTTCAACAAAATTGTATGATTAATAGTTGGCAGTCCTTTGGGAAGTATTTTTTTGTAAGACACTTAGGCTATTTACTGACTGAAATATAGAGACATGACTTTTTTTTTTTTTGGATACAGAGTCTTGCTCTGTTGCCCAGGCTGGAGTGCAGTGGCGTGATCTCGGCTCACTGCAACCTCCGCCTCCTGGGTTCACGCCATTCTCCTGCCTCAGCCTCCCCAGTAGCTGGGACTACAGGCGCCCGCCACCACGCCTGGCTACTTTTTTGTATTTTTAGTAGAGACAGGATTTCACCGTGTTAGCCAGGATGGTATCGATCTCCTGACTTCATAATCTGCCCGCCTCGGCCTCCCAAAGTGCTGGGATTACAGGCGTGAGCCACTGTGCCCGGCCAGATGTGACTTTTATGATTATAGGGTTGGTATAGATTAAGGTGGCTTTTGGTATAGTGCAAAATCCAAAGACTAGGAGAAAGCTTTGCCACTGATTGCTAGAAGAACAAATTCTCTGGGTCTCAACCTCACTACCTGTAGAATGAAGAGAGTGGGCCAGATGCTCGAGTTTTCTTCCTGTTCTAAGATTAGTTTCTATGAGCCTGTGTCTTCTGTTTATATTTAGGGGTGTTAAAGTTTTCGGATTAAATACTGAATACTGTTCCCTTCCTTGAAGCAGATTTCAGTATGTGCTAGCTACACTTTTAGTTATGGTCTCTGAGCATCGTATTTTAAAAAGCCCTGTTGATCATTTCTTATTATGCCAACAATTAAATTTGTTACCTTTTTTTTTTCAGCAACCTGGAAAGACCTTTCTGGCCATAGGTGGCGCTGTTGTACACATATATTTTTAATGTCCTAATTTCTCTGTTGGTGAAAGAAGACTTAGACAAGGCTTCCTTCATTTGAATTTTGCTGTTGTTGTTGTTTAATGCTTTAGAATAGCACTATGTCCATTATATTTGGATACCTGGAAAAGTATTCTAGTTATTTTTATTATGTCATTTCAGCATGAAAATTTCAGATGTGCAATGTGGACAGTGGTGAAATTGAACTTTTCTTCCAATGTCAGAAGCCAGTTAGCCATGATTTATAAAAGAGATAGAAACCATCTGGAGCACCTTAAAGCTGAAAAGAATCTGGAACTCCCTGATTATTGCACCCAGTTTTGCATGTTTGCTAGTGGGTGGTGTTGTGGTGTCGTGGAAAAGCCTCGTTCATCTGGCTTGTGTCTGAACGCAGGTCCTACAGTTCTTTCTCAGGTGCCCCCCACCTCCTCGCTCTGCATCTATGAGCAGGGGCTCCTAATTTCTGCTTTGTAGAATTGTGAGAATTAGAGAGAATGTGTGCAAAATGTTTAGCATGGCGGTCATCTCATAAAATATCTCACGACCATTAGCTATTATTTTATATGAAGTCATCATTTTATAGTGTTTGGGAATTACTAAGGCATTGAAATAGGAAAAATGTTTTCGTGAAGAGAGACTCAGGAAATGAAGGAAATATTTGAGGTGGGTCAGTAGTTTTTATTTATTTATTGTCTTTTTGAGATAGAGTCTCACTCTGTCGCCGAGGCTGGAGTGCAGTAGCTCACTGCAACCTCTGTCTCCTGGGTTCAAGCAATTCTCCTGCCTCAGCCTCCCGAGTAGCTGGGATTACAGGCACCCACCACTACGCCCGGCTAGTTTTTATATTTTTAGTAGAGATGGGGTTTCACCATGTTGGCCAGGCTGGTCTTGAACTCCTGACCTCAGGTGATCCGCCTGCCTTGGCCTCCCAAAGTGCTGGGATTACAGGCGTGAGCCACTGCGCCCGGCGAGGAGGGTCAGTAGTTCTTATACCCATAATTTAGCTGCAGGTTTAGAGACATGGCCATCTTGACCATGTAGCCATCTTGACCCTACCCAAGCCACAGAATTATTTGTGGATTAGTATATGTTGGGGCTTAAAGGGGCCCAATAAAAACACCCCTGTTTTCTTCAACAACCAATTGAGAGACGAGACAAGAGTAAGGTAGAGAATAAAAATGCCGCCCTTATTAGTGATGAAACCACATTCTCTGCCGGGCATGGTGGCTCACATCTGTAATCCTAGCACTTTGGGAGGCCACAGTGGGTGGATCGCTTGAGCCCAGGAATTTGAGACCAGCCTGGGCAACATGGTGAAATCCTATCTCTACAAAAAATACAAAAAATTAGCCTGGGATGTTGGCATGTGCCTGTAGTCCCAGCTACTCAAGAGGCTGAGTTGGGAGGATTGCTTGAGCCCAGGAGGCAGAGGTTGCAGTGAGCTGAGATTCTGCCACTGCACTCCAGCCTGGGCTACAGGGCGAGACCTTGTCTTAAAAAACAAAAAACAACCCCCACGTTTTCCATGAACTTGAGGGATGCAGAAAAATGGGCATCCTACTACTGTGTGTCCAAGATCTGGTGGCTCTGGGCCACAGCAGACCTTCCTACGAGGGGCCCTCACCCTGTCAGCCATAGGCATGGCGGAGCAGAACATCCCGTGTGCTTCCTGAGAGCAGCACCCAAGGGTGAAAGAAGGGGTTCACATGCCCAGCTTGTCTCCCAAACTCATCTTATACCTCACTCCACTTGGGTGGGGGAGGAATGGGGGTGGGCAAGAGGTCAGTGGTGCTTAGGACAAAGCCTTTATTATGGAAACCAGAGGAGTGAAGAGCAAGTGCCATCTTCCCCCCTCAGTTTAAATAGGTCATGGGGTGACAGTTCTTTCTTTGTAACACAGAAATAAGGATATCCTTTGCTATTTAGACTAGTAAGGAAATACAAAGGATGATTAGAAGGGAGATTTGTAAAATCACTGTAACAGATAACATTTTTTTTTTTTTTGGGATGGAGTCTCACTCTGTCATCCAGGCTGGAGTGCAATGTCGTGATCTCGGCTCACTGCAACCTCTGCCTCCCGGGTTCGAGTGATTTTCCTGCCTCAGCCTCCCAAGTAGCTGGGATTACAGGCGCCTGCCACCTCGCCCAGCTAATTTTTGTATGTTTAGTGGAGATGCGGTTTTGCTATGTTGGCCAAGCTGGTCTCGAACTCCTGACATCAGGTGATCTGCCCACCTCGGCCTCCCAAATTTCTGGAATTACAGGCGTGAGCCACCACACCCAGCTGATAACATCTGTTGAACATTTAAAATGTGCTACACACATTTTATTTATTTTTATTTTTATTTTTTTGAGATAGAGTCTCACTCTGTTGCCAGGCTGGAGTGCAATGGCGCAATCTTGGCTCACTGCAACCGCTGCCTCCCGGGTTCAAGCAATTCTCGTGCCTCAGCCTCCCGAGTAGCTGGGATTACAGGTGTGCACCACCATGACCAGCTAATTTTCGTATTTTTAGTAGAGATGTGGGTTCACCATGTTGTCCAGGCTGGTCTCAAACTCCTGACCTCAAGTGATCCACCCACCTCGGCCTCTACACACATTTTACATAAACCAATTTAACCCTTTAATCTTCACAACAACCAGGTAAGGTAGGTTGGATTATTATCCCAGTTTTACAGATGTGGAAACTGAGGCATAGACAGGTTGAGGAACTTGACCAAGGTTATGGAGCTAGTAAGTGGCAGAGCTGGGATTTAAATCCTGGCAGTTGGCCAGGTGCAGTGGCTCACACCTGTAATCCCAGCATTGGGAGGCCAAGGTGGGCAGATCACGAGGTCAGGAGTTCAAGACCAGCCTGGCCAATATGGTGAAACCCCGTGTCTACTGAAAATACAACAACAACAACAACAACAAATTAGCTGGACGTGGTGGTGCGCACCTGTAGTCCCAGCCACTTGGGAGGCTGAGGCAGAAGAATCGCTTGAACCTGGGAAGCGGAGGTTGCAGTGAGCCGAGATTGTGCCACTGCACTCCAGCCTGGGCGACAGAGTGAGACTCTGTCTCAAAAAACAAACAAACAAACAAACAAAAAACAGAAAAACAAAAAACAAAACAAAAAACCCCTGGCAGTCGGGCTGAGCGTCAGTAGATTGGCTTCCGGGGTTTAGAGGTATCAGCATATCTACAGTTCCATGTGTACATCTATACATCAGTCAGGGGGTTGGCCAGTGTGGAAAGGGTGGGACAGAGAGAGTTATGCAGCGCTGGCATTTGTGTCTTGGCCACTGTCCACAGAGTGCACTGCGGTTTGCATTAATCATTTGTGTAGGCAGCAGGTTTCTCCCTGTAACAGAACTTTAGTCCATCAAATTCATCTAGAAAACTGTTCAGAGAAAGTGGAGTTTTCTAGATGAACTTGATTTGTATTTCAACAAAATACAACTACTGAATTCTGTTTCAGGGAAGGGAGTGGTATTCAGTTCCCCATCTGAACACTTTAATGCCCCTAAATATAAACAAAAGATGAGGCTCACAGAGGCTTACCTTAGAACAGGAACAAACTGAAGCATCGGCCCACTCTCTTCATTTTACAGGCAGGGGTGATGGTGTGCGGCTTTGTTATTCAGGTGTCAGGATCCTGCTGTAGAGGTGACAACCACTAGAAAAGGGCCTAGAAACCAGCATTTGGTGTGTGAGGGCATCCTCTGTAATGGTCCCAAATGAGACGTATGGACCTGATTTCTACTTATCTCCTGCCTGTGATTTGGCCTTTGAAGAGAAAATGTGCTGTTCGTTGAACCCTGATATTTTGGTCTGATTGATAATTTTGTGTCTCCCGTTACATTAATAGTTAAACCTCCAGTTTTCCTACACTGGTCTCTTACAAGTTTGGTTAATGTGAAATCAGTCCACTAGAGGCTGATGATACTAATAGTCAAATGATTGATGATTGTGATAATAACTCTGGGGCATCAAAAGTTTAACTCATATCCCCTACCTAAAGGACATGGCATAGTATAATATATTTGGCCAGGTTCTTCACAGAACAAAACGTTTGTAGGGTTATCTGGAAATCCAGACTTCCTCAAGGTCTCTGCAGCTGAACGTCTGCTCAGTGCAGACCTTGGACCTGGTGTCGTGGCGTGTGTGGCGGTGGGGCTTCCCTTGGCTCCTCTGGGCTTCAGTCTCCCCATAGGCAGGGAGGGTTAATATCTGTTTATTTTGTAGGGTTGCTCTGAAGGTCATACATGATATTTGTTAAGCATCGTGCTTGGCATAAAGGTGTTATTCAATGGAAAACACCTGTCTTTTATTTTAATGGTGGCGTCAAGATTGCAGTGATTTTTAGTCTGCATTTACAAACAGAGATGGCTGTACACAAAATAGCTCTTAAATAGCACCGTAATCATGGGGCCTCTTCTCTGTATAGACAATTGAATACATGTGCTATTTCCATAAGATTATTGGGACATACCTTTTTGAATCTTCTTAACATGTTTAAAAATGAAAATAGCTAATGATAAACATGACTCTTGGAACCAGTACCCCTTGAGGTGTGTTTTGCCATGATGGGAAATTGCATTCTATAGAGAAGTTGAATTGGATCACACAGATGTTTGGGTAGTTTAGCAGACCGCCAAGGCTTTCAAAAGTTTCTTCATAATAGTGAAGTTAATAGTTTTGTATTTTAAGCTAACTACAAAGCTACCTTCTAAAAGCTGGAAATCTTTAACTTGATGAAGTGTCCAGTTATTCTGTGTGTGTGTGTGTGTGCGTGTGTGTGTGTGTGTGAGAGATATATATATAGAGAGAGATGTATTTTAGGGGGGTTGTGAAAAGTTCCACAGAGCCACTGGCACCTTTTCTCCCCCATTCTAGGCTGCTGACATACATTTGCACAAATAATAATCCTTTGTCACTTGGCTTATTTGTGGAAATAAGGAATTGTCATACTTGTTTAAGAAGAGCTGGCAGGCTGGGCATGGTGGGTCATGCCTGTAATCCCAGCAGTTTGAGACCAGCCTGGCTAACATGGTGAAACCCGTCTCTACTAAAAATACAAAAAAAAAAAAAAAAAAAAAAAAAATTAGCCGGTCGTGGTGGCACACGCCTGTAGTCCCAGCTACTTGGGAGGCTGAGGCAGGAGAATTGCTGGAACCTGGGAGGCAGAGGATGAAGTGAGCTGAGATCATGCCACTGCACTCCAGCCTGGGCAACAGAGCAAGACTCTGTCTCAGAAAAAAAAAAAAAAGAACTGGGAACATGAACATAGAAAGTGGGAAGGCAGAGAGGTGAGGAGGCACTTAACAATTTGTTTAGGGTATGAGTAATAGTAGCTTTTCTTTTCTCTTTTCCTGTCTGAAGCAAAAAGGCACCAAACTTGTAACATACTGTTCCTCAGAATTGCTTTTCTGATCAGATACAAGTCAGATTTTTCTCTAGGCTATGTGAATTATGAAATGTGTTTTAATAGTTATTTTTAAAAGTAGTTTTGTTTTCCAAATAAAATACCATAATCTGTTCTTTCTTCCAGGGGCACAGGAAGTTCTCATTGATCCAGGTACATGATCTATGTGTTTAGTTTCTTTTGGTTATTTTTTTAAGTGCTTGTTTCATGGTGATGTGAATGAATGGTTAAAATTTCTGGATGATGCTCTTTGGAACATTCTGATTTAAGTAACTTTAAATCAGAACTGTTAAAAGCTTGATGATTGATTGGTGGGTCCTTGCTTGATGGGCACCCCGTTGCTTTATGTTGTCTGTTGAAGAGGAGGCTTCTTCCTCTAGCATGGCTAAGTGAATGATTTGAGAATTGTGCCTTTAATTCTTTGAATGCATTGAGCATGTTTGTCCTGTTAATTTTGAATTCATTTGTAATCACGACTTTGCTCTGATTTGTGGCTTGTGCTCCCTTCCACGTGAGTTAATTCTCTACTGCATTTCGTCTGTGTGTTCTTAACAGGGAAAGAAATCTCGTAGTTTTTACAAAGGCAGGTTTTTCTTCCCCTTGTAATATCTTCTGTAATTAATACAGCAAAAACCTCTTTTATTACAGTGCTTAATTATTTCATGATGAGCTCTATTATTTTCTGACTTAATGAGAAACAATGACAGGGTAAATAATACAAAATGAAAACAGTCTAGAATTGAAATCAGATGGCTGTGCTTACACAGGCTTTGTGACTAACACATTCGCTTTCATCTCCTCGTGCATCTTGGCTCTGAAATGAAGTTGCCTCAGGTTTGCAGGCGTTGGTTTTAACATTTGCATTCACTCCTTTCTCTAGGCCGTGGCTAAGTTTCCTGATGGGGTTTGTGGAATGTGTAGAGAAAGGACAACAAATGCTTAGTTTTGGTTTCAGGAGACCTGAGTTGCTGATGAGAAGGCATCTGGGGGACAGTCAGGCGGGCAGACTTTATGCCACTGAAGAGCTGAAAGCCCCGCCAACACTGATGACAAATGAAATGGATGTTGAATGTACTGGTATTTGACCAGTATGAGTTGCTGAGCCCCAGTTTGGCTGGTTATACGTGCTATAAAATACTGAATTGCAGTGTGTCAATCACATTAGTTGTAGGAGAATTAGATGTGTACACCATATAGAAGTAGCTTAGAGCTATAAGAAAAATCAGGCGTTTGTTGAGATAAGGCATTTAAAAAAGATTTCCGACGCTTTTCAAGATAAGGTTGTGTAGAGGTGAAATTGAGTTTAGAGTGTTGGGAGGAAAAGTGAGGAGATTCTGTGGGGCTTTGTTATTCAAGGGTGCATCAAGGTTCTGCTGTAGAGGTGAAAACTGCCAGGAAGGACCCAGAAACCAGTGTTTGGTATGTGGGGACATCCTCTGTAATGGTCCCAAATGAGAAACGTGTGGACCTGACTTCTCTTTACCAATGGGAGAGCAAGTAAAGAGAATGAGATGCCGTCCTGGCCCCACATTCTGGTTCCTGCCTTCCAGGCCACCCCAGTTCCTGCTAATGCCTTCTGGCCTCTGCTCGTGGGGACCTTTGTATCAGGACTGACTCGCTACTGAAATCATATCTGTCTTTCAAGCGTTGGTCCTTTCTAAACCCTTGCAAATGTGTTAGCAGTGACAGTGCTGGTAGGGAATCTTCCTAGCTCCTAGGAGCAATGCAATTTGATTCTCCACAGCCTCTCTATCTGAATAGCTAACACTCTCTCAGGGGTTGTAAAATTGTTCAGCTCCCGGAAAACCCATTCACGTGAAGCTATCACAAAATTACCTCACTTTCATTTGATTTTTGAGTTTTAAATGGACATAATGTTTGAAGCAAGCTGTTTCCAAATTTTTTTCCTACCCGCTTTCCCCACCACCGTTTCCAAAACCGGAAGAAGAGTTTCACGGTTTTCGGGGGCTCCTCCGTCTCTCATCCTAAGAACTAAGCTTCCCCTCCCAGCATTTCTAGCAGCTAGGCCTTTGTGTTCTTTATCTGCATTTTTAAAGTGGAATGATTCTTAAAACTCTTTTTTCTTGTGCTTTTTTTCTTTCATTTCTTTCCTTTTTTTTTTTTTTTGGAGACAGGTTCTCACTCTGCCGCCAAGGCTGGAGTGCAGTGGCTATTCACAGGCGCGATCCTAGCTCACTGCGCCCTTGAACTCCAGGCAATTCTGCCACCTCAGCCTCTGGAGTAGCTGGGACTACAGGTGTGTGCCACCATGCCCAGCTAATTTTTTAATTTTTTCATAGAGATGGGGTCTCTCTATGTTGACCCGGCTGGTCCTGGCCTCAAGCAATCCTCTCACCTTTGCCTCCCAAAGTGATTACAAACATGAGCCACTGTGCCTGGCATCTTTTTTTTTTTTTTAATTTAATTTCTAAACATTTCGTGTACATTCAGCAACTACTTTACGTAAAATGATCTTTTGGATAATTTTAGTTGACTCATAATTGCTTTTTCCGTTTTCGTGTGGAGGAGAGTTTCTTCTTCCTGTAATAAAAATGAGCAGTTTGCACTTATTAAGTGAGAGACACTGTTCTAAGGTGCTTTTTTTTTTTTAAAAAAAAACAAACAAACTAGTTTTAATGCAGTTTACCTATTTAAAGGGTAAAATCCAGTCATTTTTAGTATATTTACAAAGTTGTGCAACCCTCACCACAATCAGTTTTAGGACATTCTCATAACCCCAGCAGGAAGCCATGTACCTGTTAGCAGTCACTCTCCTTTGTCTATGTCCTTCCCTTACCCCTAAGCAACTAGTAAGCTATTTTCTTTCTCTATTATTTGCCTGTTCTGGACATCTCATATGAATGGCATCATACATATAATGGTATGTGGTTTTTGTGACTGGCCTCTTTCACTTACTGTATGTTTCAAGCTTCATCCGTATAGCACGTGACAGTATGCATTTCTTTTTCTTCTTGCAGAATAATATTCCATTCTGTGTATATATATATGTATACATATGTGTGTATATATGTATATATGTATACGTGTATATGTGTATATATATGTATATGTGTATATGTGTATATATGTGTGTATGTATATGTGTTATATATGTGTATGTATATGTGTATGTATATGTGTATATATATGTGTGTGTGTGTGTGTGTGTGTGTGTGTGTATATATGCCACATTTTGTTTTTCCATATTCCATCAGTTGATGGACATTTGTATCATTTGTACCGTTTGGCTATTATGAATAATGATGTTATAAGCATTTGTGTGGACATATGTTTGTTTGATTTATTTATTTATTTGTTTTTTGAGATGGAGTTTCATTCTTGTTGCCCAGGCTGGAGTGCAATGGTGCGGTCTTGGCTCACTGCAACCTCCGCCTCCTGGGTTCAAGCGATTCTCCTGCTTCAGCCTCCCAAATAGCTGGGATTACAGGTGCCCACCACCATGCCTGGCTGATTTTTTTTGTGTTTTTAGTAGAGAAGGGGTTTCACCATGTTGGCCAGGCTGGTCCTGAACTCCTGACCTCAGGTGATCCCGCCTCAGCCTCCCAAAGTGCTAGTATTATAGGTGTGAGCCACTGTGCCTGGCCCATATGTTTTAAATTCTATTATGTGTATGTCTAGGAAGGGGAGTTGCTGGGTCATGTGGTAACTCAACGTTTAACTTTTTCAGAAACTGCCAAATTGTTTTCCAAAGTGGCTGTACCACTTTACATTACTACTAGCAATGAATGCAAGTTCTAATTTCTCTGCATCCTTGTCAATACTTGTTACCTTTTTGATTGTGGCCATCCTGATGGATGTGACCTGGTGTCTCATTGTAGTTTTGGTTTGCATGTCCCTCGTAGCTAATGATGTGCATCTCTTCATGTGATTATTGTCATCTCTATATTTTCTTTGAAAAAATATCTATTTAGATAGTTACCAATTTTTAAATTGGGTTGTCTTTTTGTCTTTTTATTGTTGAGTTGTAACAGTTTTTTTTTTTTTTTGAGACGGAATCTTGCTTTGTTGCCCAGGCTGGAGTGCAGTGGTGTGATCTCGGCTCACTGCAACCTCTGCCACCTGGGTTCAAGCGATTCTCTTGCCTCAGCCTCCTGAGCAGCTGGGATTATAGACACATGCCACCACGCCTGGCTAATTTTTGTATTTTTAGTAGAGATGAGGTTTCACCATTTTGACCAGGCTGGTCTCAAACTCCTGACCTCAGGTGATCCGCCCACCTCGGCCTCCCAAAGTGGTGGGATTACAGGCGTGAGCCACTGCACCAGGCCAGTAACAGTTTTTTATATATTCTATATATGAGTCCTTCGATATATGATTCGCAAAACTTTTCTTTCATTCTGTGTGTTATCTTTTCATTTTCTTGATATGGTGTCCTTTGAAGCCAATACAAGTTTTAAATTTGGATGAAATCCAGTTTATGTTTTCTTTGTTCCTGTGCTTTTGATGTCATATCTACGACTTAAGGTGCTCTATATAAACTTTACACCTAAAACAATTTAATCTTCACGATTCTAGGAGACAGGTACTGTTGTTATCCCTAGTCTATAAATGGGGAAACTGAGATGCAGGAAGGTTTTCTGACTCGTTGAGGGTCATAGCTAGTAAGTGGTGATGTGGGCATTCAGACTCATGAGTTTGCACCCAGGATTTATCCTCTTAACCACCATACTCTATTGCTTTTTTTAGGGAATCATTTACTGAAAACTCTTTGCTTATTTGATTTCTTGCCCGTTTTTTTTTTTTTTTTTTGTCATGAGGGACCTTATCTCTTCATTCACCTTGCAGAATTCAGCGTAGGTTTATTTTTGGTCGAATGTAGGCAGAATCATTGCTATCAGTTAATTTCTGCATTACTTACTCTGCAGTGGTGATCACTGCTAGTTGAGCTAACAAAGTCATTTAAGGCTTTTCTGGTCATCACACTAATAAAGGTAGTGTCGTGACTACAGAAAGTTCAAAAACAGTATTTGATTGATTCCATTTCGTTAACTAAAGGAAAAAAATCCCCAGTGTTGACACAGATTGTAAGCCTTTCCAGAATAGGGTCGTTGTCTTCCTTTTTTTCCTGTTGTTCCCTGGCGCAGTGCCTGGCATAGTGCCTCATTGTCCAGCGGATTAGCTAGAGTATGGCGGTCTTAAGTCACTGTGTACAATGACAGAATTTTGACAACAGTATCTGTTGTTTGTTTCACAAGGTAAAAATCATATAGAAATATCTCTCAGATGTATAGAAAAAGCCTGGAATTTTGTAAAGACTTCCAGAAAACAAAAACATACAAAGGTATTTTCACTGCTTTTAGATGTCTTAGACGTATTATGGTTACACAACAGAGTAAATTCGTTAACTAGATTTGACAAGTCATGTAATATTGATTACCTGTCATAATTTAAAATATTCTGGCTCCATTAAAGTAATTAGTGCCCATGAGTAAGCAAAAATAAGCTAACATTTATATGCAGCATGGGGGTAGACTTTATATATATGTGTGAGCATATATATATATGCATGAGCATGTATTTCCGTCTTTCAGAGGATTTGGCAGCTTTTCAACAATATTCTAACTTTAGAATTCTATTTAAAAAATCATCACTGTGGCTAGTGCACTTTGGGCTGAGTTTATCCTGTCTTATGCACAGAATTCCACTGTCTCCTAGGGAAAGGTTTCCTTCCATTATATTGAGTTAATATCTGAATTACAGGAGCTGTGATTTCTTGAACTCCTGGCCTTAAGTGAGCCTCTTGCCTCAACCTCCCAAAACGCTAGAATTTAGGCGTGATCCACATTACCTGGCTGGGGCTGTAATTTCTAGGCCTTTTCCTCTCCATGTGTTTAAAGTTGACTATCAAATGTGATTTTCCCTTTGTTTGTTGGGTTTTCATTGGTCAACTAGAACTTTTGAAAATGAATTTGTTTTTATATGTTATACAAATTTCCCTAGGAACTTGATGGGTTTTTGCTTTTAAGTTTTCAATTTATGAAAAATATACTCTTATTTATAAGTTATTTTTCACTAGATATTTGTTTATCTCTTTATACATTTTTTAAGGAGTAGGTGTGCATGTTTAAAAAATAACTTATGCATGTAACAAACCTGCACATGTACCCCTTGAACATAAAATAAAAGTTGGAAAGAAAAAAAAATGTAAAAACAAAATCATGTTTTTTCCTTATTGTAAAAGTCATCTTCATTATACAGAATTTAGAAAATAAAGGTAAAGAAAGTAAATAAATTTAAAAATTACCCATACCTCCCCCACCCCAGGTAGGTTGTAGTAAATTTTGAAATTGGGAAGTGTAAGTCTTCTGAATTTGTTCTTTTCTTCTCAAGATAGTTTTGGTTATTCTGGATCCTTTGAATTTCCGTATGAATTTTAGGATCAGATGGTCATTTTCTACAAAGAATCCAGCTGGGATTTTGATAGAGATTTGATAGAGATTCTCCAAACTGTTGATCAGTTTGGAGAATATTGCCATTTTAAGAAGATTATATCTTGTAATCCATGGACATGGGATGTCTTTTCAACATTTACCTTCTTTAATTTTTTTTAGCCAATGTTTTGAGTTTTCAGAACATCATTTTATACTTTTTTTGGGGGTTAAATTTTTTGGGTTAAATAAAAAGTATTTTATTCTTTTTCATGCTATTGTAAATGGAATTGTTTTCTTAATTTCATTGTCACATGGTTCATTGCAAGTATATGGAAACACAATTTTTTGTGTATTGGTTTTATATCCTTCAAATTTGTGGAACTCATTTCTTAGCTCTAAAAGTTTTTTTAGTGGATTTTTTAGGATTTTCTAGAGGCAGGATCATGTCATCTGAAAAGAGACAGAGTTTTTCATCCTTTCTCTTTTTTTTTTTTTGAGACGGAGTCTCACTCTGTCCCCCGGGCTGGAGTGCAGTGGCGCAATCTCGGCTCACTGCAAGCTCCGCCTTTCGGGTTCACGCCATTCTCCTGCCTCAGCCTCCCGAGTAGCTGGGACTATAGGCGCCCGCCACCACGCCCGGCTAATTTTTTTGTATTTTTCGTAGAGACGGGGTTTCACCGTGTTAGCCAGGATGGTTTTGATCTCCTGACCTCGTGATCTCCCCTCCTCGGCCTCCCAAAGTGCTGGGATTACAAGCGTGAGCCACCGCGCCTGGCGTCTTCCTTTCTAATTTGGATGACTTGTCTTATCCTTGATTGTAGGGGGAGTCTTTTATCATGAAGCATGATGGTAGCTGTGGGTTTTTCACAGATGCCCTTTATCAGGTTGAGAACATTCCCTTCTATGCCTTGTTTTTTTTTGAGATGGAGTCTGGCTCTGTCGCCCAGGCTGGAGTGCAGTGGTGCGATCTCAGCTCACTGCAAGCTCTGCCTCCGAGGTTCACGCCATTCTCCTGCCTCAACCTCCCCACCAGCTAGGACTAGAGGCGCCCGCCACCACGCCTGGCTAAATTTTTTTTTTTTTTTTGGAGACGGAGTCTCGCTCCGTCGTCCAGGCTGGAGTGCAGTGGCGTGATCTCAGCTCACTCTTACCTCCGCCTCCTGGGTTCATGCCATTCTCCTGCCTCAGCCTCCCGAGTAGCTGGGACTACAGGTGCCCGCCACCACGCGTGGCTAATTTTTTTGTATTTTCAGTAGAGACGGGGTTTCACCGTGTTAGCCAGGATGGTCTCAATCTCCTGACCTCCTGATCCACCCACCTCGGCCTCCCAAAGTGCTGGGATTACAGGCGCGAGCCACCGCGCCCGGCCAATTTTTTTGTATTTTTAGTAGAGACGGGGTTTCACCGTGTTAGCCAGGATGATCTCGATCTCCTGACCTTGTGATCCACCCGCCTCCGCCTCCCAAAGTGTTGGGATTACAGGCGTGAGCCACCGCGCCTGGTTAGCCTAGTTTGTTGAGTGTCATCACGAAAGGGTGTTGAATTTATCAAATGCTTTCTTTGTGTCTGTTGAGATGATCATGTGGTTTTGTCCTTTATTCTACGAATTTTCAGACATTAAACTAACCTTAGATTCCTGAGCTGAATCCCACTTGATCATGTTGTATAAACCTTTTTATATCATGCTGGATTCAGTGTGCTAGTATTTTATTGAGGATATTTGCATCTGTCTGTCTGTCTGTCTATCTATCTATCTATCTATCTATCTATCTATCTATCTATCTATCTGTTTTTTTGAGATGGAGTCTCGCTTTGTCGTCCAGGCTGGAGTGCAGTTGCATGATCTCGGCTCACTGCAACCTCTGCCTCCCAGGTTCAAGCGATTCTACTGCCTCAGCCTCCCGAGAAGCTGGGACTACAGGCATGTGCCACCGCTCCCAGCTAATTTTTGTATTTTTAGTAGAGACAGGGTTTTATCATGTTGGCTAGGCTGCTCTTGAACTCCTGACCTCAGTCAGTCCACCTGCCTTGGCCTCCCAAAGTGCTGGGATTACAGGTGTGAGCCACTGCGCCCGGCCTTGCGTCTATATTAATAAGAAATGTGGATCTGTAGTTTTCTTTTGATGTCTGTTTCTGGTTTTGGTATTAGGGCAACATTAGCCTCATATAATGAATTGGTTAACGTTCCTTCCTCTTATGTTTTCTGGAAGAGTTTATGAAGAATTGGTGTTAATTTGTCCTTAAATATTTGGTAGGATTCACCATTGAAGACAGCTGTACCTGGCCTTTCTTTATTTTTATTTTTTATTATACTTTAAGTTTTGGGATACACGTGCAGAATGTGCAGGTTTGTTATATAGGTATACATGTGCCATGGTGGTTTGCTGCACCCATCAACCCATCATCTGCATTAAGTATTTCTCCTAATGCTGTCCTTCCCCTAGCCCCCCATTCCCTGACAGGCCCTGGTGTGTGATGTTCCCCTCCCTGTGTCCATGTGTTATCATTGTTCAGCTCCCACTTATGAGTGAGAACATGTGGTGTTTGGTTTTCTGTTCCTGTGTTAGTTTGCTGAGAATGATGGTTTCCAGCTTCATCTATGTCCCTGCAAAGGACATGAAGTCATCCTTTTTTATGGCTGCGTAGTATTCCATGGTGTATATGTGCCACATTTTCTTTATGCAGTCTATCATTGATGGGCATTTGGGTTGGTTCCAAGTCTTTGCTATTGTGAACAGTGCTGCAATAAACATACATGTGCATGTGTCTTTATAGTAGAATGATTTATAATCCTTTGGGTATATACCCAGTAATGGGATTGCTGGGTCAAATGATATTTCTGGTTCTAGATCCTTGAGGAATCGCTACACTGTCTTCCACAATAGTTGAACTAATTTACACTCCCACCAACAGTATAAAGGCATTCCTATTTCTCCACATCCTCTCCAGAATCTGTTGTTTCCTGACTTTTTAATGATCGCCATTCTAACTGGCGTGAGATGGTATCTCATTGTGGTTTTGATTTGCATTTCTCTAATGACCAGTGATGATGAGCTTTTTTCGTATGTTTGTTGGCCGCATAAATGTCTTCTCTTGAGAAGTGTCTGTTCATATCCTTCGCCTTTGCTGACTTTTTGATGGGGTTGTTTTTTTCTTGTAAATTTGTTTAAGTTCTTTATAGATTCTGGATATTAGCCCTTTGTCAGATAGATAGATTGCAAAAATTTTCTCCCATTCTGTAGGTTGCCTGTTGACTCTGAAGATAGTTTCTTTTCCTGTGTAGAAGCTCTTTAGTTTAATTAGATCCCATTTCTCAATTTTGGCTTCTGTTGCCACTGCTGTTTTAGTTATGAAGTCTTTGCCCATGCCTATGTCCTGAATGGTATTGTCTAGGTTTTCTTCTAAGATTTTTATGATTTTAGGTCCTACCTTTAAGTCTTTAATCCATCTTGAGTTAATTTTTGTATAAGGTGTAAGGAAGGGGTCCAGTTTCAGTTTTCTGCATATGGCTAGCCAGTTTTCCCAACACCATTTATTAAATAGGGAATCTTTTCCTCATTGCTTGTTTTTGTCAGGTTTGTCAAAAATCAGATGGTTGTAGATGTGTGGCATTATTTCTGAGGCCTCTGTTCTGTTCCATTGGTCTATATATCTGTTTTGGTACCAGTACCATGCTGTTTTGGTTACTGTAGCCTTGTAGTATAGTTTGAAGTCAGGTAGCGTGATGCCTCCAGCTTTGTTCTTTTTGTTTAGGATTGTCTTGGCTATTTGGGCTCTTTTTTGGTTCCATATGAAATTTAAAGTAGTTTTTTAAAATTTTGTCAAGAAAGTTAATGGTAGCTTGATGGGGATAGCATTGAATCTATAAATTACTTGGGGCAGTATGACCATTTTCATGATATTGATTCTTCCTATCCATGAGCATGGGATGTTTTTCCATTTGTTTGTGTCCTCTCTTATTTCGTTGAGCAGTGGTTTATAGTTCTCCTTGAAGAGGTCCTTCACATCCCTTGTAAGTTGTATTCCTAGGTATTTTATTCTCTTTGAAGCAATTGTGAATGGGAGTTCACTCATGATTTGGCTCTCTGTCTATTATTGTGTGCCTGGCTTTTCTTTCTGAGAGATTTTTTGATTATTGATTCAATCACTTTACTTGTTATGGGTCTATTTAGATTTTCTAGATCTTCTTGAGTTGGGTTTAGTAGTTTGTGTCTTTCTGGGAATTTGCCCAACTCATCTAAATTAGATAATTCATTGGTGTATAATTGTTCATAATATCGTCTTACAATTTATTTCTGTAAGGTTGGTAGTAATGTCTATTCTTTCAGCTCTGATTTTAGTAACTTGATTCTTCTCTCTTCTTAGCTAGTTCATAATTTTGTGGTTGTTTTAAGAATGAACTTTTGGTTTTTGTTGACTTTTCTCTATTGTTTTTCAATTCCCCCTTTCATTTATTTCTGCTCTGATCTTTATTTCCTTTCTTCTGTTTGCTTTGAATTTAATTTTCTCTTCTTTTTCTAGTTTCTTAGGTTGTTGACATGAGCTCTTTCTTCTGGTTTAAGAGACAAGGTCTTGCTCTGTCGCCCAGGGTAGAGTGCAATGGTACAGTCATAGTTCACTATAGTCGTCTCCTGTGCTCAAGTGATCCTTCAGCCTCAGCCTCTGAGTAGCTAGGACTTCAGGTATGCACCATGCCTGCCTACTTTTTAAATTTTTGTAGAGATGGGGTCTCTCTATGTTACCAAGCCCGGTCTTGGACTCCTGGCCTCAAGTGATCTTCTCACCTCTGCTTCCCAAACTTCTGGGATTATGGATGTGAGCCACTGCACCTGGCCTGTTTTTAAAAAATGTAAGTATTTATAGCTACAAATTGCCCTCTATGCACTGCTTTTGTGGCATATCATTTTTAGTATATTATGGCTTTGTTTTCAGCTCAAAGTATTCTTTTTCTTTTCTTTTTTTTTGTGTGACAGAGACTCACTCTGTCACCCAGGCTGGAGTGCAGTGGCATGATCTCGGCTCAGTTGCAACCTCCATCTCCTGGGTTCAAGCTATTCTCCTGCCTCAGCTTCCCGAGTAACTGGGATTACAGGTGTGCACCACCACGCCCGGCTAATTTTTTGTATTTTTAGTAGAGATGGGGTTTCACCATGTTGGCCTAGGTCATCTTGAACTCCTGACCGCAAGTGATCTGGCCACCTTGGCCTCCTAAAGTGCTGGGATTATAGGTGTGAGCCACTATACCTGGCCAGTTTTCAGCTCAAAGTATTTTTTTTCCAATTATTTTTATTTTTATTTTCTTCTTCTTATTTTTAGACAAGGTTCTACTCTGTTGCCCAGGCTGGAGTGCAGTGGCGATTACAGCTCACTGCAGCCTAGAATTCCTGGGCTCAAGAGATCCTCCTGCTGCCGCCTCCCAAGTAGCTGAGTCTATAGGCACATGACATCATACCCAGCTAATCAAAGTATTTTCTAATTTCTAGGCCAGGCGTGGTGGCTCATGCCTGTAATCCCAGTACTTTGGGAGGCTGAGGCAGGCAGATCATTTGAGGTCAGGAGTTCAAGACCAGCCTGGCCAACATGGTGAAAACCCATCTCTACTAAAA
This sequence comes from Gorilla gorilla gorilla, assembly GCF_029281585.2. NCBI lineage: Eukaryota > Metazoa > Chordata > Mammalia > Primates > Hominidae > Gorilla > Gorilla gorilla. The sequence goes on along the minus strand of NC_073231.2, from coordinate 146,251,612 downwards.
ATACAAAAATTAGTTGGGCATGTTGGCATGTCTGTAATCCCAGCTACTGGGGAGGCTGAGGCAGGAGAATTGCTTGAACCTGGGAGGCAGAGGTTGCAATGAGCCAAGATCGCACCACTGCACTCCAGACTGGGGGACAGAGAGAGAACCTGTCTCAAATTAAAAAAAAAAAGTGTTTTCTAATTTGTCTTGTGATTTCTTCTTTGACCCATTGGTTATTTAGGTGTGTGCTATTTAATTTCCAAGTATTTGTGAATTCCCCAAATTTCATTCTGTTGTTGATATCTAAAATAGTTCTGTTATAAAAAAAGAATTCTGTTGTGGTTGGAGCACACATTTAAATGATTTCAGTTATTTATTTGTTTATTTATTTATTTATTTTGAGACAGGGTCTCTCTCTGTCACCCAGGCTGGAGTGCAGTGGCATGATCATGGCTCATTGCAGCCTCAACCTCTCAGGCTCAAGCAATCCTCCCACCTCAGCCTCTAAAGTAGCTGGGACTACAGGGCCATGACACCATGCCTGGTTAAGTTTTAGATTTTTTGTAGATCTCACTATGTTGCCCATGCTGGTCTCGAACTCCTAGGCTCAAGTGATCTTCCTGCCTTAGCCTCCCAAAGTGCTGGGATTTTTGGTGTAAGTCACTGCTCCTGGCCTTCTTTTTATTTTTATTTTTTAAAAATTTCTACTGTAGAATATTTTTTGGTCATGCTTCTTTTGTCTTCTTTCAGCTTGCTTAAAAACCACAACTTCTTCATATTTCTTCTTGGGTCAATTTCCCTTTAATTCTTTTGATGATGTATCTCCAGTCTTATTCCAGAATTTTTATGTTCCTGGGGAAGAAAAAGAATCAGACCTTCCTTCAAGACTTGGTTCCTTACTGGGTATAAACCCAAAGGACTATAAATCATGCTGCTATAAAGACACACGCACACGTGTGTTTATCGCGGCACTATTCACAATAGCAAAGACTTGGAACCAATCCAAATGTCCATCAATGATAGACTGGATTAAGAAAATGTGGCACATATACACCATGGAATACTATGCAGCCATAAAAAAGGATGAGTTCATGTCCTTTGTAGGGACGTGGATGAAATTGGAAATCATCATTCTCAGTAAACTATCGCAAGAACAAAAAACCAACCACCGCATATTCTCACTCATAGGTGGGAATTGAACAATGAGAACACATGGACACAGGAAGGGGAACATCACACTCTGAGGACGGTTGTGGGGTGGGGGGAGGGGGGAGGGATAGCTTTAGGAGATATACCTAATGCTAAATGACGAGTTACTGGGTGCAGTACACCAGCATGGCACATGTATACATATGTAACTAACCTGCACATTGTGCACATGTACCCTAAAACTTAAAGTATAAAAAAAAAAAAAAAAGACTTGGTTCTTCAGTAGGTGTCTGGCAGCTGTCAGTAAAGCCAAAGGCTGGCCTGACGCTTATGTTCCTTTCATCATGGTGTCCAGATGATGACTATTTATTTATATATTATTATTTTTTTTGAGACAGTCTCGCTTTTGTTGCCCAGGCTGGAGTGCAATGTGTGATCTCAGCTCACTGCAACCTCTGCTTCCCTGGTTCAAGCGATTCTCCTGCCTCAGCCTCCTGAGTAGCTGGGATTACAGGCTTGTGCCACCACACCCAGCCAATTTTTGTATTTTTAGTAGAGATGGGGTTTCACCATGTTGGCCAGGCTGGTCTTGAACTCCTGACCTCAGGTGATCTACCTGCCTCGGCCTCCCAGAGTGCTGGGATTACAGACGTGAGCCACCGTGCCCGACCTGGGTGGCGACTTCTTAATTATTGCACACAGTGCTGTGGCAGTGGATTCCCCGTGCCCAGCTCAGCACCTGGCACTTAGCGAGTGTTATGAGTGTGTAAGTGATAAAGTGACTCATTCTGCTCATGGCCTATGTCCTTTCCTTTCCTTTTTCCTTTCCTTTCCCAGACACAAAGACCAGTGGATCATGGCCTATGATCTTAATTTATAATTTATCTTCCCCATTTTCATTTCATTTATATTCCCAGTTGTATATGTTTTAGCGCTTTTGTCTTTACGAAATGCATCCTGTTTTTAATATAATAGAATTGTTTTATAGCTTAATGAGTTTACCGTAATTCTAATTTTTTTTAAACTGTTGATTTTGAAATAATTTAAAACTTATAAATCTTATGAAAGAGTGGTAAAGATAATTCTGATGTACTCTTCACCCGTATTTCCCAGTTGTTATCATTTGCTTTATTGTTTGATTTCTGTGCATATACAAAGTTTTTTTTGAGCGATTTGACAGTGAGTTGTAGACCTGAGGCCCTGTCCTGAATACCTCGGTGTGCATTTCCTAAGGACAAGGTCATTCACATAAACAGTACAGTGATTAAAATCAGAGAATTTAACGTTGATGCATTCAATACCTTTATCTACCCCCCAGACCTTATTTGCATTCCACCAGCTGTTCCAGTACAGCAGTTCTATTTCCTGATGCGGGATCCAGTCCAGGATCACACACGGCATTTAGTGTCTATGGCACTTAGTATCGTCTCAGCCTATCTTCGTTTTTCATGATAATTGATATTTCTGAAGAATGCAGGCCATTTATTTTGTGGAATGTTCTCACTTTGTGTTTGCCTGAAGTTGCTTTATGATTATGAGGTTTTGCATTTTGGCAGGGCAGAGGGAGGGGTCAAGTAAGTGATCCATCATGCATTAAATCAGAGGCACATGAGGTTCATTTGTCCCATCACTGGTGAGGCTAACTTTGATAATTGGTTAAAGTGGAGTCTGATGGAGTTTTCCACTGTAAAGTTACTATTTTTCTCGATGTAAATAATAAGTAATTTGTGGGAAATAGTTTGAGACTGTATACGTCTTGTTTGTCATCACACTTTCACCCACTGGTTCTGGCTGATTCAGTGAAGAGTTTCACCTGAGTCAGTTATTACTGTGCTGGCTGCCAAATGGCGATTTTCTTGCTTCATCATTCCTTATGTGTTTATTCGCATTTTACTATAAGCAGGAGCTTTTTTTTTTCTTTTCTCCTTCTTTCTTTCCATCCATCCACTTATTGTTATGGACTTATGGATCATTATTTTTTTAGTAGGTTCTAATCCATTGCTATTATTCTTTATTTTGTAGCTCATTGGCTAGATTTGGCCAATGGAAGCTCTTCAAGCTGATTCTTAAAACCTTTTGACATGTTCCTCGATCAGTTATTGAACATATGTTTACTTTCAGGCTCCAGATATTTTAGGTTCAGGCCGGGCGCGGTGGCTCATACCTGTAATCCCAGCACTTTGGGAATCTGAGGCAGGCAGATCACCTAAGGTCAGGAGTTCAAGACCAGCCTGGGCAACATGGCAAAACCCCGTCTGTACTAAAAATACAAAAATTAGCTGAGCGTGGTGGTGGATGCCTGTAATCCCAGCCACTTGGCAGGCTGAGGCAGGAGAATCGCTTGAACCTGGGAGGCGGAGGTTACAGTGAGCCAAGATTTTGCCACTGCACTCCAGCCTTGGGCGACAAGAATGAGACTCCATCTCAAAAACATAGAAAGATATTTTAGGTTCATTTTGTACTTTCCCTGTTCCAGCTCTGGAATCGGACATTTTTCTAAGGAGTTTTAGTTTCTTTTGTTGGAAAGTGGTATTTAGAAACCAAGGTCTGGTCACTAAGCATGCTCATTGCTACTAAGGTTCATTGATTCTAGGCCCTTTGAGAAGTTCTACTGTTATGTCAAGTTCATACTAACTAACTAACAAAACCCCTACCTAGAGTTAGAGTTCAAGGATTCGTTGTGGTTCTTTTGGTCATGATACTTGGTCATGATACCAAGGATAAATACACAGGGTGCTGCAGTCAGAGGTTACTTGGATTTGTCCTTTAATGCTTCCTGTCAGTGTGATTATGTTATTTGAAATGTAATTATTTCTGTTTATATATCATTAATGAGTTTCCCCATCTTTGCTGATTTTTTAAATCTTTTTTCCTTTTTTTATTTTTACAGTTCTTTGAGTTGCTGTTTTATATTTCTAAATCTATATAATTTTTTTTTTTTGAGACAGTCTCGCTCTGTCACCCAGGCTAGAATGCAGTGGTACAGTCTCGGCTCACTGCAAGCTCTGCCTCCTGGGTTCACGCCATTCTCCTGCCTCAGCCTCCCAAGTAGCTGGGACTACAGGTGCCCGCCACCACGCCTGGCTAATTTTTTGTATTTTTAGTAGAGATGGAGTTTCACCATGTTAGCCAGGATGGTTTTGATCTCCTGACCTTGTGGTCCGCCCGCCTCGGCCTTCCGAAGTGCTGGGATTACAGGTGTGAGCCACTGCGCCCGGCCTTTTTTTTGTTGTTGTTTTATTTTTGAGATGGAGTCTCACTCTGTTGCCCAGGCTGGAGTGCAGTGGCATGATCTTGGCTCACTGCAATCTCCGCTTCCCGGGTTGAAGCAATTCTTGTGCCTCAGCCTCCTGAGTAGTTGGGACTACAGGCGCATGCCACCATGTCTGGCTAAGTTTTGTATTTTTAATAGAGCTGGGGTTTTACCATGTTGGCCAGGCTGGTCTTGAACTCCTGGCCTCGGGCGATCTGTCTGCCGCAGCCTCCTAAAGGGCAGGGCTTACAGGCATGAGCCATTGCGCCTGGTCAAATCTATATAAAATGTTAATATGATTCCAAAAATCAAAACTGTATAAAAAGGGTTACCCAGAGAAGTGCCACTTCCTCTCCTATTTTTTTTTTTTTTTTTTTTTTGGAGACAAGGTCTCATGCTCTCGCCCAGGCTGGAGTGCAGTGGCATGATCACAGCTCACTGCAGCCTTGGCCTTCTGGGCTCAAGCAGTCCTCCTGCCTCAGCCTCCCAAGTAGCTGGGAATCACAGGCGTGTGCCACCATGCCTGGCTAATTTTCATGTGTTTTTTCGTGGAGATGGGATTTTGCCACGTTGCTCAGGCTAGTCTTGAACTCCTGGGCTCAACCCAGGAGCCTTCCTTGGCCTCCCAAAGTGCTGGGGTTATAGGTGTGAGCCACCGCACCCAGCGCCTCTCCTATTCTTTCCACCTTGTTTCCCTACCCTTATATCATTTGTTCCTGGCCTTTTCTTCTTCTTCTTATTTTTTAAATAAACACATTGATGTTCTTAATTCTTTTTCTTGTGCAAAAGGTAAGATATTACACATATTCTTTTGTACTTGGTGTTTTTTGTTCTATTTTGGTTGCTAATATATCCTGGAGATTAGTCCATATCAGCTTATGGCGATCTTTCTCGTCCACTTTCACAGCTGCGTGGCACACTAAGTGTGCAGGTACCGGGTTTTATTTCACCACTCTTCTGCATGTGGATGTTTGATTGTTTCCAGTGTTTGGGAGTTACAGATAATATATCAGCAAATCACATTGCATAGGTATGTTTCTGTACTGTTGAAGGTGTGTCTTCAGTGTAAATTCCTAGAAGTGAATTACTGGGTCAAAAAGTAAACATAAATGTAGTGTTACTAGATCCTGCCAAAGTCTTCTTCATAAAGGCCGCATCATTCGCACTCACAGTAGCAGTGCATGCGAGTGTTTTCTCCATATATACACCAACACTGTGTGTTGTCAGGCTTTTAACATTTTTGCCAACTAGATACGTGACAAATGGCATCTCTTACCATTAATGAAGTTGAATATCTTTTTAAATGCTTAAGGGTCATTTTTATGTTTTTCTTTTATGAATTATCTGCCCAAATCTTTTGGCCATTTTTTTTTTCTGTTGGATTTTTAGTTGTGTTTTTCTCTTTCAACTTTTGTGACCTTGATATATGTGGAACTAGCCGTTTGTGATATACGTTGCATATATTTTTAAATCAGATTATCATTTATGTTTTGCTGTGTTTATAGCAATTTTGCTGCGTTTTTATGTGGTTGAATGTATTAGTCTTTCATTGCGTTTAGGTTTGTGTGATAGAGAGCCTTCTCCTTTGTTCAGGTTTTAGAGGAATTTACCTGTGTTTTTTGAACTATGGTTTTCTGTTTTACCTTCAGATCTCAGATCCATTTGGAGTTTACTCTTGTGTCTCCTGTGAGGTGTGGGTTTGATTTTTTTTTTTCCAAATGGCCACTCAGGTGTCGCAGACCATTATTAAAAAGTCCATCTTGGCCCTGGTGATTCCAGGCACTGTGTCCTGGTGCTGGAGGACTCGATCCCACACTGTGGCTTATGGATGCCTTGTCTTCCTGCCATTCCTCTGCAAAATAAAGCCCACAGTGCCCACGTAGCAGGGTTTTTGTTTTGTAGTTGGACAGCAGATGTTAGTGACCCAGGCTGGTGCTAGCCTGTTAGCCATTGCTGAAATTATTGCCACACTGGTTCTTGGTGTATCTAAGCCCTTTTTGTTCTTCTCTCTAGGAGAGAAAGGCAAACCTTTCTCAAGTGGCATCCATCTCTGCTGTCTTCCTTCTTTTTTTTGCTTTATCTTATGTGTATGTCTGGGTTTCCAGTTTTGTGCCTTGTATACAGTCTTGTGTGGTAGCAGCTAACCTATCTCTTTAGTGAATGATGAAAGCATTGTTGGGCTGATACTTGAGAACCTTTGTGGTGGTGCCTTTTTCAGCCTTCTGCCCTCCCCGTGACTTCTCATCCATGCTCTTTCTTTGTCTCTCCTCCCATCTAGGTCTTAGCCTCCTGTGGCATTGGTTTTCCTGCCTGTAATCTACAGGCTATGGGTCTTGATGGCTCTGGTTCACTAGTTCATGATGACATCTCATACGGGCTGTCACAACTTTACAGATGTCAAGAAAGATCAAATCTATGGCTTACTGGTGTTTCTAGAACTTATTAGTCTTTTGTTGAATGAAATTAAATTGGTCTGACCCACTAAGCTCTCTTGGGAGCGATGCTCTTGTTATTTTCCTATGGTTTATATTTTTCTTGGTTGCTCCACATAGAAATTTTTCCTCTAGCCTTGATGTTGAAATTAAGTTTATCAGCTGGGTGCAGTGGCTCACACCTGTAATTCCAGCACTTTGGGAGGTCGAGTTGGACAGATCACTTGAGGTCAGGAGTTCAAGACCAGCTTGGCCAACATGGTGAAACCCCATCTCTACTAAAAATACAAAAATTAGTGGGGCTTGCTGGTGGGTGCCTGTCATCCCAGCTGCTTGGGAGGCTGAGGCAGGAGAATCACTTGATTGTAGCAAGGAGGGGGATTGTAGCGAGCTGAGATCGTGCCACTGCACTCCAGCCTGGGTGACAGAGAGAGACTCTGTTTCAAAAAAAAAAAAAAGAAAAAAGAAATTAAGTTGATCAAATTAGCCCTCATGACTGGAGATGCCCTTTCTTTAAAAGATGGAGGGAGCACTTGTTCCTTCTCCGTGGGGGGGGATTTCCCTCTTATGCTTTCATCATTTACTCCTCAGAGAAGAGATGAGATACCATATGAAGAGTGAAAAGCCCACCTCATTCTGACCCCCGCCCCCCACCATTTCTCCAAGGGAAAAAAAAAGAGTAAAACTCAACAATGTAAAGATAATTCATTATAGCTAATGAAATAAATCAAGACTCCTTGTCACTTATTAAATATTAACTTATGCTAGAAACAAATGTATTATAAGCATGAAAAGCACACAAAGCACCACACTTCTGTCGTTAAGAACATAGGCCCAAGATGGCCTCCTACTTGGGGTCACCAGCTCTGTAATTGTGAGAACTAGTAAGGAGATTTAACCTCTGTAGGATCTTGTCTCCTCCCCTGCAGAGATGGGGTACACTAAGAATACTCTCATAGAGTTGCTGTGGATGATGACACGTGTGGATGTTCCTGACGTAGGTCCTGCTTCCGCTGAGTGTGAAAAAATGTCGCTTTTGCCCCTATGGCATTATAACAATCTGTGTGAATGCTCACTGCTCGAAGGGGTGCCTGGTACCTGGGGGATGGAGTTCTCAATTCTTTACCCACAATTTATGTCACCAGGTCTTGCTGATTTGGATCTATTCTTTAAAAAGTGCATATTTGAGATATATTTTTCCAAGCATGCCCTTTTCTATTATCATTTATAGTTCTTCCCTCTTGTCTCTTGCTGTGATTTTCACAAAATCAGCAGGAAACAAAGTCCTAAACCACCTGCCTCTCCACAGTTCTGTTACAGTTCTTTCTTCCCTCACCAGAAGAGGATTTTGCACATGAAATGCTTCGTTCTCCTTTTCTTAGAGTTCTCCTTCCATTTGTCTATCCATCTCTCCACTTACCTGTTTATTCTTCTGTTCCAAAAAACCTTTTGAGGCAGCTTACAGAATTAGAGAACAAACAATAAGCAGTTGAAAAAACTGGACCAAGATTAGAAAACAAGGGTAAGAAGTGAGCTGCACAGGGGATGAGGGCAGTGTGAGATGCACGTCTTTGGCCTTGTGAGCTTATACAGATGGGTGGCAAGCTCATCCCTGAGCCTCCCAGCAGCGCAAGGGAAACAGGATTTGTGGGAGATGCTCACTCTCTGTAAGCTAAAAAAGTGGTTTCATAGAAGCCCAGCTTTCCCTGCTATTGAGATTTAGGAGAATATTTTTTGAGTGTTCTGTGAAGTCAATGAATATTTTATCTTTATTTTTTTTCTGCCAGAGTTCTCTGTTTAGTTGGTTATATTCTTTAAATGGAAGTTGCTCCAAAATGCTTGTCCATGTGCGTCTGGTGGCTGGGGAATCAGACGCTTCTGCTTATTGATAGGAGTTGGTCAGAAATAGAAAAAGGCATAGAAAGCATACTATCATTTATAATTTTTTTTTTTAATGCCGTGTGGTTCAGAAAATGCTTTTGCATAGTTGACCTCCTTTGAGGATGAGGGGTGGTTTCTTGCTAACATGAAGAGCTTCAAGCTATGAGAGAATGTGTGCTGACTTCACCATTGCCTTCAAGACAATTGAGCTAGTTACTGTAAATATGTTACTTTTATGTAATGCTTTTCATGTTCTTCAATAAAAAATTTCAAAAGGGAGGAAAACTTATTTTGAGTTAACTAACATTTAATACAATGCTTTGATAGCAAGGCTATTATAGGAAGCATATAAGCTGTGAAGACTAAACACTTACATTATTTAAATTTCAGTAGGGCATATTTAAGTTTTGTCTTATTCATGCTCCTCTTTAACAAAGAAATAATACAGAAAAAGCAAAAGATTATTTCTTTTCTTCCTCTTGGTTTGCAGGTGCCCTCACCACCAATGGCATCAACCCTGACACCAGTACTGAGATCGGACGTGCTAAGAACTGCCTTAGCCCTGAAGACATAATTGACAAGTATAAAGAGGCGATTTCCTATTACAGCAAGGTGATTTTATGGCTTTGTGAATTTTTTACACAGTTGTGTTGTTTTAATCAGAAGTTTCCATTTTACATTGTGTAATGCTGCAGTGTCTCTTAATTATTTATTTCTGTAAGTATTCATGTCTTGGTCTCTAATGCATAGTACTATATGCCTAAAATGTTTTCTTTCTTTTTCTGATTCAAAACAGTGTAGGTTTAGTATAATAAATTTGGAAAAGGGAGAAAAAAGGCTATCATGGCCCGCGTACTCACAGATAATGATTGTTAATATTTTATATCTATTTTCTGGTTCTTTTATCAATGTATATTATTTATATTTTAAGGAATGGAGCATACTTATGTACTGTGTGGTGACCCATTTTAGTCTGTGTTTTCTATGCTGTTGAAATCTTCCATGGCATAATTTTCAGTGACCTGTAGAGCATTCCATCTTATGGAGGCACCCTTCTTTTTAGTTTGGATTGAAAACAATTTCGCATTCCAAATGTGCTTACTAAAATACTGGAAAAGAAAAGTTGTGCCGAAGAGTGGCATCAAGTAAAAAAATGAAAGTCCTCTACCTCCTCTACTCTTATTAACAACTTGGTTTATTATCAACAACTTGGTCCATAGCCTCCATGACCTTTATGCCTATGAGACACACACACACACACGCACATGCTCACACACACGCACATGCTCACACACACGTGCACACATGCACGTACACACACATGCTCACACACACACATGCATGTACACACGCACGCTCACACCCGCACACAATGCACGTACACACGCATGCTCACACCCGCACACAGGCACGTACACGCGCATGCTCACACCCGCACAAAGGCATGTACACACACATGCTCACACACATACACATACACACATGTTCACACATACATGCACGTACAAGCATGCTCACACGCACACACACATGCGTGTACACACACATGCTCATGCGCACACACATGCACGTACACGCATGCACGTACACGCATGCTCACACGTGCGCACACATGCACATACACACACATGCTCACATACACGCGCACATCTTATTTATGAAAATGGGATCATAGTATGTTATTCTGCACTTGCTTTACCCACTCAGCAGTATCTCATAGACCACAGGTGTACTCTCGCCTCCGGACCTGCTTGCTTCTTTCAGAGCATGTGGAAAGGTTTTCTAAAATCCTGCTTGCTTCTTTCAGAGAGTGTGGAAAGGTTTTCCAAAATGTGGATGTAGTCATGTATTCATCAAGACATTTTGTGAGACATGCTCATAAACAGCACCTAGAACAAGATGAAATGCCTGCTCTTACAGATTTCACAGCTTGTCTTAATTTGCTTAATTATTCTCTCGTGGATGCATACTTAGGCTTTCTCACTTTTCCACTGTGAATTAGAAAAAATGCTTTACTGAACATTTTTGCCCCTATATTCTTGTGTTCTTGTATCCTTATTCCTTTAGGTTCAATTTTTCTAGAAATTTATCCTGGATATGATATTAACATTTATCATAGGTTATGTTCAAGTTACTCTCCAAATTCCTCCTCTGATAGAGAGTGAAAAGATGTAGAATTATTTATTTCACCAATCCTGTTACTGATTATTATTTATTTCTGTTTTTTCTTCCCCCTATTGTAAACAGTTCTCTGATAAATGCCCCTATGCATACATCTTTTTGGATTGATTTTTTTTTAAGGGAACAATTCCTAGAAGTTGACTTGAGTTAAAGAGTATACGTTTTTTTTTTGGCATGGTACAGTGGCTCACGCCCGCCTGTAATTCCAGCACTTTGGGAGGCTGATATAGGCAGATTGCCTGAGCTCAGGAGTTTGAGACCACCCCGGGCAACATGGTGAAACCCTGTCTCTACTAAAATACAAAAAATTAGCCAGATGTGGTGGTGTGCACCTGTAGTCCCAGCTACTTGGGAGGCTGAGGCTCAAGAATCACTTGAGCCCTGGAGGCAGAAGTTGCAGTGAGCCGAGATCACACCACTGCACTCCAGCTTAGGCTACAGAGTGAGACTCCGTCTCAAAAAAAAAAAAAAGTATACTTTTCTTAAAGTGTTATATATTCCTGTATTGTCCTCCAAAAAGGTCATTAACAATTTACTCCTCCGTAAACAAACACTAGCTATTATTTTTGAAAAATACTTGCCATACAGCTGAGTGCATTGGCTCATGCCTGTAATCCCAGCACTTTGGGAAGCCTAGGTGGGCGGGTCACTTGAGGCCAGGAGTTTGGCATTATGCTTAGAAATATCTTTTTTTTTTTTTTTTTGGAGACAGAGTCTCGCTCTGTTGCCCAGGCTCGAGTGTAGCAGCATGATCTGGGCTCACTGCAACCTCTGCCTCCTGGATTCAAGCGATTCTCCTGTCTCAGCCTCCTGAGTAGCGGGACTGCAGGTGCGAGCCACCATGCCCGGCTAATTTTTTATATTTTTAGTAGACACAGAGCTTCACCATGTTGGCCAGGCTGGTCTCGAACTGCTGACCTCAAGTGATCTGCTCACCTTGGCCTCCCAAAGTTCTGGGATTACAGGCATTGGCCACTGCACCTGGCCTGCTTAGAAATACTTTCTTAATGATAGAATAAAACTCTTTTCCTTAGTTTTTTAATCTCTAAAATGAGGATGATAACAGTACCCATCATCTCATAGAGCTGTAGTTAAGATAAGCTGAGATAATCTATGCAAACATATATCTGTATTCACCGTTATTAGCATTTAAAATATTTTTATAATTACCTAATTATCTGTAATTTATTTTGTGTGCATTATGACAGAAGAATACAATTTATTTTTTCCAGGTCATTACCTCATTGTTGCACCACAATGTATTGAATTTATATTTTTTTCTTTTTGATTTGAATTCTTACCTGTACTAAATATTTTCACATATTAACTTCTCATTCCTTTCTATGAATCTTTCTTTTCTTCAGCACCATATTTTATCTATTTTAGTAGTTTACTTGATATCTAAGAGTGTTTCTTTCTTTCTTTCTTTTTTTTTTTTGAGACAGGGTTTTGTTCTGTTGCCCAGGCTGCAGTGCAGTGGCGTGATCACGGTTCATTGCAGCCTTTATCTCCCAGGTTCAGGTGATCCCCCCACCTCTGGCTTCCTGTGTGCTGGGACTACAGGTGTGCAACACCATGCCCAGCTATTTTTTTTGTATTTTTTGTAGAGATGGGGTTTTACCATGTTGCCCAGGCTTGTCTTGAACTTCTGGCTCAAGCAATCTGCCTGCTTCAGGCCTCCCAAAGTGCTGGGGTTACAGGCGTGAGCCACTGCACCCACCCATTTTTTTTTTTTTGAGACAGGGTCTTGCTCTGTTGCCCAGTCTGGAGTGCAGTAGCATGATCACAGCTCACTGTAACCTCAAAATCCTTGACTCAACCAATCCTCCCACCCTCATCCTCCTACCTCACTTGGCCTCACTCAGATGACCAAGTAGCTGTAACTACAGGTGCACGCCACCGCGCCTGGCTAATTTTTTATTTTTTATTTGTAATGACGGGGTCTGTCCATGTTGCCCAGGCTTGTCTGGAACTCCTGGCCTCAAGCAATCCTCCCACCATGACCTCCTGAGACGCTGCGATTACAGGCCTAAGCCACTACATGTAACCTCCCAGAATAAAACATATTGAAAGCCCCATCAAAACTCCAGTCTGTTTTTTTTTTAACTTGAACAAATTATTTTAGAATTTTTGAGGAATCATATATTAATCATACTGGCCATGAAAATTTGGATGGTAGGAAAGAATTAACAAAAAAAAAAAAAAAAAAGAGGTTGAGTGCAATGGCTCATGCCTATAATTCCAGCACTTTGGGAGGCTGAGGTGGGAGGATCACTTGAGCTGAGGAGTTCCAGACCAGCCTGGGCAACATGGCAAAACCCCGCCTCTACAAAATATACAAAAAAATTAGCCGGGTGTGGTGGCGCACACCTGCTGTCTCAGCTACCAGTGAGGCTGAAGTGGGAGGATCACCTGAGCCTGGGAGATTGAGGCTACAATGAGCTGTGATCAAGCAACTGCACTCCAGCCTGGGCAACAGAGCAAGACTCTGTCTCAAAAAAAAAATAATTTTTCATGATTTCATTTTAAATCTCTTTGTAATATACATTAAAATATGTAAATTTAACCAAAAATATGTGGGAAAAATTTGTGATGACTTTTATTCTCACGTCAATAGAAACTGTTTTAAGAGTTTTGAAGGAAAAATGGCATTTCCATAGAATCAAGTCCCTGTGTTAGTTTTTTCTTGTGTCATGAAACAGTATATACGATTGATAGATTTCTGACTTCATTGTTGGTATTTAAGCAGGTATAAGTAGCTCGTTTTTCTGATCGTCTGTGATAGCTTATATTTAATATAACACAGATTACATGTACATTATGTATGTGGAAAAGGGGAGGAATGAAGCCTACCCTTTCCGGCATAGTAATTATAAAACTGCTTGTCCCACCTTGTACATGATTTTAGTGAGAAAGATAACCAGTTGTGCCTTTGCTTCTTCATGGTTGGTAAATAGACTGCATGTTCATTAGCAGTGGTGCCACACCAGGCCTCTAGTGGGTCTCAGCAAAGGCTTGTCGATTATATGCATTGGTTTTCACATGTCCTAATGCCCCAGCAAAAGAATATTAGTGTGTTTTTCCTCCCAACCTCTGTTTCTCTTCAGGTACTAGTATACATGGACAACCTCTGTAAACCCTTTCTTTAATTTTAAATTATGCAACATCAGTTGAAAATCAGTCCAGTTGGGATAACTAGGAAAAAAAATAAAAATAAGGTTTGGAGTAGAAAACAAAAATGCAGAATGGCTAGCATGGAGGATTTTGCAGTGAAGGCTTGGGAGGGAGAAGGGCATCGGAGGGAAGGAAGGAGATCCATCCATCTGAACTCTTCTTTTTTGGAAGAGTTCTGGAACCTGAATCCTTCCTCCTTTCCCTGCTCCCGGGTCTGGAGCCACATGGTGTGTAAAAGGGGCTGGGGGTGGCTCTCCTGGCTCGAAGCTAGGAGAACTGGGGATGAAGCTTAAGAGATACTCCCCAGTTTATTGCGTAGTTGAATGAAATTCCACGAAGCCTTTTCTGTTCCAAACGCCCTCATTTGTTCTTCATCTCAGGAACCATAATAGGAACTGAGAAGTAGGAACAAGCAACTCGGAGACAAAACCAGAAAGCATTGAGCACACAGGGAGCCAGACTTTTTGCAACTAAAGTGAAATGAATTTACAACAACTGCATTACAGCCGCAGGTGTGAGAGTTTCTAAAAATGTTTCAGAGTACTACAAGGGATGATAAGCAGAAATGAATAGCACAGTATCCATTGATAATATTTTGAAATTTTGCAAAATAGCAAGCTACTGTGGTCATATTATTTTAATGAATGCATACACATTTGTGTGGCATTCATAGACTTACTCAGCCACACCAATTGCTTTTGCTTCCATAAAGGATAGACTTTCTCACAAACAAATTCTCTGGCTTTGGTGGGGAGGTGTATTAGTCCATTTTCATGCTGCTGATAAAGACGTACCGGAGACTGGCAATTTACAAAAGAAAGAGGTTTAATTGGACTTACAGTTCCGTGTGGCTGGGGAAGCCTCACAATCATGGTGAAAGGCAAGGAGGAGTAAGTCCCGTCTTACATGGATGGCAGCAGGCAAAGAGAGAATGAGGAGAGGACTCCAAAGCGGAAGCTCCTGGTAAAAACACAGATCTCATGAGACTTATTCACTACCACAAGAACAGTATGGGGGAAACCACCTCCACAATTCAGTGATCTCCCACTGGATCCCTCCCACAACATGTGGGAATTGTGGGAGTACAATTTAAGATGAGATTTGGGTGGGGACACAGAGTCAGATTATTATCATTCCACCCCTGGCCCCTCCAAATCTCATGTCCTCACATTTCAAAACCAGTCATGCCTTCCCAGCGGTTCCCCAAAGTTTTAACTCATTTCAGCAGTGACTCAGAAGTCCACACTTCAAAGTCTCATCTGAGACAAGGCAAGTCCCTTCTGCCTATGAGCCTATAAAATCAAAAGCAGGCTGCTTATTTCCTAGATACAATGGGGGTATACACATTGGGTAAATGCAACCATTCCAAATGGGAGAAATTGGCAAAACAAAGGGGTTACAGGGCCCATGCGAGTCCGAAACCCAGAGGGGCAGTCAAATCTTAAAGCTCTAAAATGATCTCCTTTGATTCCATGTCTTGTATCCAGGTCATGCTGATGCAAGAGGTGGGTTCCCACGGTCTTGGGCAACCCTGCCCCTGTGGCTTTGCAGGGTACAGCCCCTGTCCCGGCTGCTTTCATGGGCTGGCATTGAGTGTCTGTGGCTTTTCTAAGTGCACAGTGCAAGCTGTCAGTGGATCTGCCATTCTGGGGTCTGCAGGATGGTGGCTCTCTTCTCACAGCTCCACTAGGCAGTGCCCCAGTAGGGACTCTATGTGGGGGCTCCAACCCCATATTTCCCTTTTGCACTGCCCTAGAAGAGGTTCTCCATGAGAACCCCACTCCTGAAGCAAACTTCTGCCTGGGCATCCAGCTGTTTCCATACATCTCCTGAAATCTAGGTGGAAACTTCCCAAACTTCAGTTATTGACTTCCGTGCACCCACATGCTCAACACCACATGGAAGCTGCCAAGGCTTGGGGCTTGCACCCTCTGAAGCCATGGCCCGAGCTGTATGTTGGCTCCTTTCAGCCTTGGCTGGAGTGGCTGGGACACAGGCACCAAGTCGCTAGGCTGTACACAGCATGGTGACCCTGGGCCCGGCCCACAAAACCACTTTTTCCTCCTAGGCCTCCAGGCCTGTGATGGGAGGGACTGCTGTGAAGACCTCTGACATTTTCCCCATTGTCTTGGGGATTAACATTTGGCTGCTTCTTACTTATGCAAATTACCACAGTCAGCTTGAATTTCTCCTAAGAAAATCTGATTTTCTTTTCTATCTCATTGTCAGGCTGCAAATTTTTCAAACTTTTATGCTGTTTCCCTTTTAAAACTGAATGCTTTTAACAGCACCCAAGGTACCTCTTGAATGCTTTGCTGCTTAGAAATTTCTTCTGCCAGATATCCTAAATCATCTCTCTCAAGTTCAGAGTTCCACAAATCTCCAGGGCAGGGGCAAAATGCCGCTAGTTTCTTTGCTAAAACGTAACAAGAGTCACCTTTGCTCCAGTTCCCAACAAGAACTGAGATCTCCATCCGAGACCACCTCAGCCCTCTTTCATTGTCCATATCATTGTCCATATCATTATCAGCATTTTGGTCAAAGCCATTCGACAGGTCTCTAGGAAGTTCCAAACTTTCTCACATCTTCCTGTCTTCTTCTGAGCCCTCCAAACTGTTCCAACCTCTGTCTGTTACCCAGTTCCAAAGTCGCTTCCACATTTTCAGGTATTTTTTCAGCAACACTGCATCCTGGGTACCAATTTACTGTATTAGTCTGTTTTCATGCTGCTGATAAAGACATAACTGAGACTGGGCAATTTACAAAAGAAAGAGGTTTAATTGGACTTACAGTTCTATGTGGCTGGGGAAGCCTCACAATCATGGCAGAAGGCAAGGAGGAGCAAGTCAGCTCTTACATGGATGACAGCAGGCGAAGAGAGAATGAGGAAATGCAAAAGCAGAAACCCCTGATAAAACCATCAGATCTCATGAGACTTATTCACTATCACGAGAACAATATGGGGGAAACCACCCCCATGATTCAATTATCTCCCACCAGGTCCCTCCTACAACATGTGGGAATTATGGGAGTACAATTCAAGATGAGATTTGGGTGGGGACACAGAGCCAAACCATATCAGGAGGGGTATCTGGAGCCCTGTGCTGGGGGAAGTGCTGTTGTAGTTATTGAGTCCCAGTAGCACAGCCTTTAGAATGTGACAGAAACATCTGAACTCTTTTTTGACTGAGGCATTTCCTTTACACCCTGCAGTATAAGAATGCGGGAGTGATTGAGTTGGAAGCGTGCATCAAGGCTGTACGTGTCCTTGCAATTCAGAAACGGAGCATGGAAGCATCAGAATTTCTTCAGAATGCAGTTTACATTAACCTTCGACAGGTGAGTGTATGTCTACCTGTAAGTGGAAGAGTTCATCCAGTTCTTGTGGAATTGATTCACTATGAATTAAGCTTATTTCGTTTTGCTGAGGTTCAGCATGCCATGATAAAAACTGTTGAATCTTAACTTGATTTCTAATTAACATGGTTATTTGTATATTTTACTTCTTTCATTGTGGTATTTAACTTTCAAAATTCAGAACTTGCTGTCCTTTGCATTTTGTTTGTTTGTTTGTTTTTTTGGAGAAGTAACTGTGTTTTACCAGCTTGGCAACCTTCAACAAGCTTCACGCCTCTTGTCTTGATATTGTCACTCATGAAGTACTTGCCATTTGTAACCCTGTTTGGGGTGTTGGGTTTATAAAACACGCAGTTTGTGAAAGCACTTATATAGCTCCTTTGACACAGTGGTAACCCAGCAAATAATACTTAAATCTGAATCTAAACGGATTTTTAATAAACCTTTAGTTGTGGATTGATAATGCTAAATCCTAAAATTGATAGTCTTAGAAGGATTTTAGATATTTAGTTAGTTTAACTTGGATCTTTATAGATAGGGAAACTGAGACCAAGTTAAACAATTTGCTTAAGGACACCAGACGAGTATGAGAACGTAGGTCACTGTAATTCAGCAGATACTTAGTGAGGAGGGCGTTGTGCTAAGGCTGGGGGAAAGAGAGCTGAGGCAGGTGGGTCCTGTCCTCATCCATCTGACAGTTTTGTGGGAAAGGCAGACACTGAGCAGTGGGTAAGTGGAAAAAAATTGGAGGTACAGGTGCCAAGGGAGCAAGTGGCAACAGGATTTAACTTAGTTTAATGGAGGTGGAGGGTGTGGGGGCCAGGGACAGTCTCTAAGTCAGTGAGATTGGAACTGGGCCTTGAAGGATGAATAGGAGATAGCCAGGTAAAGAGGAGATGGGAGAAGGTCATTCAGGAAGAAAATGGCTCAGCATGAGTGATGCCCAGAAACAGAACACATCACTGGGAGAGACCAAATAAAGTCAGAGATGGCGGTGGGGGTGGAAAGATGGGGAGATAGAGAGGGAGGGGAGGAGAGGGAGCGAGGGAGAGGAAGAGAGAGGGGTAGGGAGGACAGAGTCTGAGCAGGAGGGCTTTCTTGGCCAGGTGAAGCATTTGGGGCTGCTTCTAAGAGCGGCAGGTTTTAAAAGCAAGGTCTTGGCCGGGCGCAGTGGCTCACGCCTGTAATCCCAGCACTTTGGGAGGCTGAGGCGGGCGGATCACGAGGTCAGGAGATCGAGACCATCCTGGATAACATGGTGAAACCCCGTCTCTACTGAAAATACAAAAAATTAGCCAGGCGTGGTGGCGGGTGCTTGTAGTCCCAGCTACTCAGGAGGCTGAGGCAGGAGAATGGCGTGAACCTGGGAGGCAGAGCTTGCAGTGAGCCAAGATCACACCACCGCACTCCTCTCTGGGTGACAGAGTGAGACTCTGTCTCAAAAAAAAAAAAAAAAAAAGGCAAGGTCTTAACTTCAGGGACTGATGCGACCAGATTTGTATGGAGTGGAGGGAGAGGGAGGGAGGGGGCCCATTGCAGAGGCCCTTGGGGAGCCCAGGCGAGCAGTGCTGACAGCTTCCTCAAAGGGCTGGGGCTGTTGGCGGGAAGGCCAGCCCGCTGGAAACGTACTTGGGAGTCTACGTAGAAAGGGTCGGCGGCCGGCTGTGGGTCGGGTGGAATGGAGTGTTGCTCTGTTAGGTGCCCGATGGTCAGGCTGGGCTCCGAGGAGGGCAAGCTGCAAGGCAGTGGTGGAGGGAAAGAGGAGAGGTTCAGCTTCTCACATAACGAGAGAGGTGTGGGTCTGGGGGCTCAGGCGAGAGACAGGGCAGGGGGTGGAGGAGAGAGGAGAGAGACTTTCAAATCAGTTTCTCTTTTGAACACGCAAGTATGACTAATAATAAGACACTCATGCTTATCATCCAGATTTAATATGTTGAAATGTTGCCACATTGACTACAGAGATTCTTAATTTTTTCAATTGAAAGCAGATAACCTAAGTAGAAACAAAATAACAGTTCACCACCATCTCAGAGTTGGTCCATATTTTGGTACTTTATAATGTTTATAGCCATAGTCTATAAAAAGAGAGGCGTTTTAGCATGAGAGTTGAGCACACAGACTGGATACAGACTGCTGGGGTCGGCATTCCAGCTTCACTTGCCTTGGCGAGATGTTTAACCTCTGTGTGCCTCAGTTCCCTCTTCTGTAAAGTGTATTTACTGCCCCTTGGACCCGTCATCTTGGCTAATTTCCTAGATTAGACGTTGGTAGGGAGGCCGATAAGTCAAAGTGGCAAGTGTCAGTGTCACACCAAAGGGAGCGACCAGAACAGAGTAAAGCCCATAAACCGAGTAAAAACAACACCACAGTCCCTCAAAGCTGTAGGCCACGTAGTGTGAGGGAAACAGCACCACCATTGGGGCAGTGTGTCATCAGAAGAGCGTTAGGAAGAGGTCCGTATCTTGCAGTTTATGTTGAAGTTTCTGGTAAAGATGGGCAGAAGTGGGAACCTGACACTTCAAAGTGGAAGCTTCAGTTACCTGGGCGCCCAAGGGGTGGTGTTCTCCCCGGTGATGCCGGGCAAATGAACCAACAGCTGGATAATACTTCTCATTTGACATGCTTTTTGGGGGACCTACGAGGGGTTCAGCACTGCGCCGGGCCACAGATTTGCAGGGCCAGTGAGGATGTGGTCCCTGCCCCGGAGCCTGATGCTCTAAGTGCTGAGGGTGGAGGGCTTCCCGGAGGAGGTGCTCTCTGAGGAGAGTGAAAAGTACCCGGCAGAGTGGTGCTGAGGAGCCTCTGAGCAGAGAGACTGGGTGTAAACATGTGGCTGGGTGTGAGCTCTGAGCACAGAAGTCACTTGGGGGTCGCAGCAGTTTTGTTTGTGAGGGACAGTGTGGGGAAGAGAGGCCCCAACGCAGGCTGAGGTCAGTTCCTGTCACAGGTCTTGCATAAAAGTCATCAGGTGGGCAAGAGAGAATCCCTGAAGGAATCTAAGCTGGGAGTCGCAGTGGAGTCGCGCTGTCAGATGGGCTCAGGTTCACAGCCCTGCGTTGCCACCTGTTCGCTGCGTAACCTTGAGCACAATCACTCGGTGTCTCTGCCTCTTAATAGTATGGTCTGTGAAATGACAGGATAACAAGTTCATGCGGTCACTGGAAGGACTGGCCTTGACACCTGCTGTCCAGTACTGTCTTGATGCCTGCCCCATAAAGTGACTCTGCGATGGGCAAGTGTTATGATCAGATTGGAGGGTGTAAAGAGACATCTTTTGTGACAGTGGAGGGTGGACTGTGCTTTTAAACGGACCCTCCGAAAGCCTGAAGCAGTGGAATTGCAGACAATTTGGTTGGGAGCCGGGGGCAGGGCTTTGAGACTGGCTTGCCGTTAACAACTGGAGTTGCCTTTGCAAGTTAATGCTGCTAAATTGGGCATGCAGGGAATCTGTTTTCACTGGTGGGTATAGAAACACACATTTCATAAAATAAAATGTTTTCACTTAAAATGTGAGGACATTTTGTTCTTTGGAGCAGCCTGTCCTTTTGCTGTTTGCTCTTTCTTCCTGTGGACCACTAGAGGTCAGCAAAGACACGGCGAAAGAGGAACAGCGCTCTCCCATGCTGGGCGGGCGGGGACAGTGCAGATGTGGTTCCGTGGCCCTGTGAGTTTTCCCCAGCACGACGCTTGGCTTGAGTTGACTCATCTCCATGTTTGTTTGCCAGATGAGCAGGCAGCAAGATAATGAGTTCTGGTGGGATTTTATAAGAACAATAAAGAAGAGGGGTCTGTAGTTTTTCTGAAATAGAACAAGCTTTTGGTTCTTGATCAAGTATGCTCCATTGTAGAATTGATGAGTTGTATCTATTCCTGGAAATGACTTTGGCTAATATGGAAATTTTGAAAGGAACTGAGATATGATTATTGCAGGTTCCTTCTGCTTTAAGAATCCCTGTGCAAATACAAAAACTGATAAATAATACATCTGGATTTAGTGGTATTGGAAAGGGTTTTTTCGTTTTATGGAATTCACTGCTGAGTTCCTTCTCTTTGTGTGCAGGGATATGGATTGACCTGTCTTTTCTTTAGTTGTTTAGGTGAATGGTTTATGATAATTATCTATCTAAGATAATTCACAAATGGCAGCAAATACCTCATTTAATAACTGTCTACCTATACATTTATGGGTTGGACATGTGGATTTTACAAGCAAATAGTGAAGTAGAGGTGAGGTGGAAGAAGCATGGACTTTGGCCCCCCAGATTTAGGTTGAAGTTGCCATTTCCTCACTGTGCGACCTGGAATAGTTATGTAACCTCATTAGCCTGTTTCCAAGTCTATAAAATGGGAATGATAGCTGGGTGTGGTGGGGGCACCTGTAATACCAGCTACTCGGGAGGCTGAGGGAGGAGAATCGCTTGAACCCAGGAGGTGGAGGTTGCAGTGCGTCGAGATGGCGCCACTGAACTCCAGCCTGGGTGACAAGAGCAAAACTCCATCTAAAAAAATAAAATAAAATAAAATAAAATAAAATAAAAAATAAAATGGGAATGATAATATTCACTTGTTTCTAGAGTTGCTGTAAGTTGTGAATGATAGAATAATGCATATAAAGTGCTAAGCACTGTGCTTGGCTTTTAGAAAGCATTCAGCAAACATGTCTGCCTCACGGCTCACTGGTTGTATCAAAGGGATGCAGGCAGCTCCTGTTTGTTGAGGACCCATTAACAGACAGTTTACAGGCTTGTGAATTTGGTTATTTTCTTTAATCCTTATAATTCTGTGTTTCCAGTACGGATATTCTTGTTTGTAGAGGAGGAACCTCAGGCTAAGGAAAGGTTGTACAACTTGTCCAAAGCCAGACCATAATTTCAGAGGCAAAGGGCCTCTGGGAGGCGTGCTGGTTCTCTCTTTCCTGCCCTCACGCACGTGTTCCACACCAAAGGCCAGGCACTCGGCGCTGTGTCCGTCGTCTGCTAGCCTTGAGCGTTCAGCGGGCAGCAAAACAGACGTGGTCTCACGCTGACTGAGCTTCAGGTCTACGGGGGAAATGGGTACTGAGCAGATAAACATAAACATAGATAATTGTGAATTTGATCCAAGGAAAAGAACATGTTCTGCCTTGTAGACCTGGGGAATTTTCTAGTCAGGCCTGCTCTAGCAGTATTAATCCTGTAAAATAAGCTCTGTTGGCACACAAAAAAGATGAAAAGGCAGAGTCTCTCCGTTATCGGATATATCGGATAAGCTGAAACTCATTGATAATATGAGTGATTAAGCAGCCAGCTTGTTGCATGCATTTAGCTAGATGCTTTTCAGATATTAGCCATAATCATCACAACAACTTTGCAAAGTAGTTTATTACGCTCCATTTTAAGGATGAGAAATTGAGGAGAGGAGTTTGCCGTGTCTCCAGGATTGTCTTGTAGATACCACCATTGGTATTTAAACCATTTGGGTTCTAAAATCCAAGCTCTATGTACCACATCAGGTAGTTTCCCTCAAACTACCCAAATGATTGAAATTCACTTTCTTAATTCTTTTTTTTTTTTTGAGACGGAGTTTCACTCTTGTAGCCCAGGTTAGAGTGCAATGGCACGATCTCAGCTCACTGCAACTTCTGCCTCTTGGGTTCAAGCAATTCTCCTGCCTCACCCTCCTGAGTAGCTGGGATTACAGGTGCCCGCACCACACCCGGCTAATTTTTGTATTTTTGGTAGAGATGGGGTTTCACCATGTTGGCCAGGCTGGTCTCAAACTCCTGACCTCAGGTGATCCACCTGCCTTGGCCTCCCAAAGTGCTGGGATTACAGGCGTGAGCCACCATGCCCTGCTCACTTTCTTAATTCTTTTTTTTTTTTTTTTTGAGACAGTTTTGCTGTTGTTGCCCAGGCTAGAGTGCAATGGCACGATCTTGGCTCACCATAACCTCTGCCTCCTGGGTTCAAGCGATTCTCCTGCCTCAGCCTCCCGAGTAGCTGGGATTACAGGCATGTGCCACCACACCCGGCTAATTTTGTATTTTTAGTGGAGACAGGGTTTCTCCATGTTGGTCAGGCTGGTCTTGAACTCCCGACCTTAGGTGATCCACCTGCCTTGGCCTCCCAAAGTGCTGGGATTACAGGCGTGAGCCACCTCACCCGGCTCACTTTCTTAACTCTTAATTAGTCAAAAATGGAAAGTGACAGTAAGAGAAAGTGGTAGTAAGGAATTGTTTGACAAACTAGAAAATAATCTGACTTTACCAGATTAGAGAACATGCTCTAGGATCAACTCGCATTGAATCCAACACCCTTTGCCTCCCACAAACCAAATATTCAGGAATGATTCCGAGCCATTTGAAAACATTTTGGCTTATGATACTGCTGACTAAGACCTGCCACCTCTTTGTTCCTGGTTAATTTTCTCTTCAAAACCATTCAAATTTTATGCAGGCTACTCTGTTCAGATGTAAGAATAGCCTCTTTAAAATTTTTGATGCAGTTCCTTAATGAAGCTGTTGCTAAGGAAACCCAGGAAAAGCCTGCTAGATATGCACATAATAATTGCAACCTCAAACTTTATGTCAATTTAAGCTGAAAATCAGAGGCACGGGGAGATTTGGGAAAGGCTTTTTAAGATAGAAGGGGGAAAGTAGTAGGAATGCAGCTTAGCTATGGCTGAAACAGTTCAGTCCAGCCAGCAGGGTGTGTGGCTTTCAGAGATTGTTTGTGAGGAATTCATAGTTCTCACAAAGAAGCTGTTGGATGGGGAAGGAGGAAAGTAAGTTCCTTATTAGAGATGTAAAAGGAGAGAGAGGGAACTGAGACATTTCTGAATGAACAAGAGTCTGGTATATTGCACCTTGTCTTTAGGAGAGAGTAAGAGGCATATAAGGAAATCTCTCTTGAGTGAGCAGTCAAAGCTGCAGAGATATGAGCAAGCCAGGTGGGCCTCTGATGCCCCGCTGGGCTGTGGATGGCAGCTGCCTGCAAAGCGGTGGGAATCTTTGACCCAGTCCTTAGGCTGGAGTTTCAGATCTCCATTTGAAGCCCAATAAAGGGAGGAAAGAGGGAGAGGACTAAAATAAAGGAAAAGCCAGAGCCTGGAGAATGAGCCCCATATCTGTGCTGTGGGTTGTTCTGTTTAACCCAGGAAGGCATTGAGGATGATGCTCCAGGATGAGAACGGTGCCTCACAGCTTCCTGCCTGGGGACATGCCTGCAGTTGGTGCAGATACTTATTTCCTGGGCATTGATATTTATCTCTTTTTATTTATTTATTTATTTATTTAGAGACAGGGTCTCTCTTTCTTCCCTAGACTGGAGTGCAGTGGCCGGATCTCCTCTCACTGCAACCTCTGCCTCCCAGGCTTAAGCGATTCTCCTGCCTCAGCCTCACAAGTAGCTGGGGTTACTGGCACCTGCCACTACTGCCCGGCTAATTTTTGTATTTTTAGTACAGATGGGGTTTCATCATGTTGGCCAGGCTGGTCTTGAACTCCTGACTTCAAATGATCCACCTGCCTCTGCCTCCCAAAGTGCTGGGATTACAGGCATGAGCCACCACGCCTGGCCTTCATCTTTATCGTTTTGCTTTAGCTGTTAGGAGCCTTAGAGCTGAGTCTCTAGCTTACCCTTAATAATTACATCTACTTCATGGCAGACATTTTTGTGATTTAACCTTCCCCTGGTTTCCTTTAACTAGAATTCTCATTTTCTCTTTACACTGATTTTTATCTTTTTTTTTTTTTTTTTGGTTATTGTTGTTAAATTGTATGTGTTTAAAAAATTGATTTTAGATCCTTTTTTAGAATGAGGCAGAATGTAAATAAATGCATAAACAGAGCATATTACAGACACTTATTGCTTTTAGAAATTCTAAGCTCTTTACCTTAGGGGTTACCTTAGAGCTGAGCTGAATATTAAAGTGATACATTTTTAATAGGAAAGTTTGGTAATGCATGCAGATTCTAGACTGGGGACTGTATCTTATTCATTTTTTTAGCCACTGTGCTAAGCACAATACTTGTCATAGACCAGGCACTTTTTAATGTTTGTTGGATGCATGAAGTGGAGTCAGCTATGACTCATGTTCCATCCTGTGGCACTCGCCAGCATCAGCACCACTCGCCTGAGTGGCCGTGACAGCAGTGACCATTGGTGGGTGTGCACACCTGTGTCTGCATTTAATCCATAACCCGCCCCCCATGAGGGATTGCTTTTATTGTGTTATATTTGTAATGTATAATATACTTTATTTTTACCTGGAAAGACTTCAAACCTTCAGAAAAGCTGCAGGAGTAGTTCAATCAACACTTATATGCCCTTCACCTAAAAGGACAGTGCCAGGCTCAGTGGCTCATGCCTGTAGTCTCAGCACTTTGGGAGGCTGAGGCAGGCAGATCACCTGAGGTCGGGAGTTTGAGACCAGCCTGACCAACATGTAGAAACCCCGTCTCTACTAAAAATACAAAATTAACCAGGCATAGTAGCGCATGCCTGTAATCCCAGCTACTTGGGAGGCTGAGGCAGGAGAATCGCTTGAACCTGGGAGGCGGAGGTTGCAGTGAGCTGAAATCCCGCCATTGCACTCCAGCCTGGGTGACAAGAGCAAAACTCTGTCAAAAAAAAAAAAAAAAAAGACAGTGTTTGTCCTTCTGTGTCTAGATTACTCACTTAGCGTCATGTTTTCATGGTTCATCCATGTTGTAGCACGAATCAGTCCTTCATTCCTTTTTTTTTTTTTTTTTTGATGGAGTCTCACTCTGTTGTCCAGGCTGGAGTGCACAATGGCGCCATCTCTGCTCACTGCAACCTCCGCCTCCCAGGTTCAAGCAATTCTTTCACCTCAGCCTCCCAAGTAGCTGGGATTACAGGCGTGCACCACCACGCCCAACTAATTTTTGTATTTTTTTTGAGACGGAGTCTTGCTCTGTCACCCAGGTTGAGTGCAATGGTGTGATCTCAGCTCACCACAACCTCTGCCACCCGGGTTCAAGCGATTCTTCTGCCTCAGCCTCCTGAGTAGCTGGGATTACAGGCATGTGCCACCACGCCCGGCTAATTTTGTATTTTTAGTAGAGATGGGGTTTCTCCATGTTGGTCAGGCTGGTCTCAAACTCCCAACTTCAGGTGATCCGCCCGCCTTGGCCTCCCACAGTGCTGGGATTACAGGTGTGAACCACCGCACCCGGCCCCCGGCCCCCTTCATTCCTTCTTTTTTTTTTTTTTTTTACTGTAAGTTCTAGGGTACATGTGCACAACGTGCAGGTTTGTTACGTATGTATACATGTGCCATGTTGGTGTGCTGCACCCATTAACTTGTCATTTACATTAGGTATGTCTTCTAATGCTATCCCTCCCACCTCCCCCTTCCCCCCACCCCACAACAGGCCCCGGTGTGTGATGTTCCCCTTCCTGTGTCCAAGTGTTCTCATTGTTCAATTCCCACCTATGCGTGAGAACATGCGGTGTTTGTTTTTTTGTCCTTGTGATAGTTTGCTGAGAATGATGGTTTCCAGCTTCATCCATGTCCCTACAAAGGACATGAACTCATCCTTTTTTATGGCTGCGTAGTATTCCATGGTGTACATGTGCCATATTTTCTTAATCCAGTCTATCATTGTTGGACATTTGGGTTGGTTCCAAGTCTCTGCTGTTGTGAATAGTGCCGCAATAAACATACGTGTGCATTTGTCTTTATAGCAGCATGACTTATAATCCTTTCGGTATATACCCAGTAATGGGATGGCTGGGTCAAATGGTATTTCCAGTTCCAGATCCCTGAGGAATCGCCACACTGTCTTCCACAGTGGTTGAACTAGTTTACAGTCCCACCAACAGTGTAAAAGTGTTCCTATTCTCCACATCCTCTCCAGCACCTGTTGTTTCCTGACTTTTTAATGATCACCATTCTGACTGGTGTGAGATGGTATCTCATTGTGGTTTTGATTTGCATTTCTCTGATGGCCAGTGATGATGAGCATTTTTTCATGTGTCTGTTGGCTGCATAAATGTCTTCTTTTGAGAAGTGTCTGTTCATATCCTTTGCCCACTTTTTGATGGGGTTGTTTGTTTTTTTCTTGTAAATTTGTTTGAGTTCATTGTAGATTCTGGATATTAGCCCTTTGTCAGATGAGTAGATTGCAAAAATTTTCTCCCATTCTGTAGGTTGCCTGTTCACTCTGATGGTAGTTTCTTTTGCTGTGTAGAAGCTCTTCAGTTTAATTAGATCCCATTTGTCAATTTTGGCTTTTGTTGCCATTGCTTTTGGTATTTTAGACATGAAGTCCTTGCCCATGCGTATGTCCCGAATGGTATTGCCTAGGTTTTCTTCTAGGGTTTTATGGTTTTAACTTAACATTAAAGTTTAGTTAAAGACTTAGTTTAAAGTTTAGTTAAAAACATTAAAGACTTAACATTTAAGTCTTTAATCCATCTTGAATTAATTTTTGTATAAGGTGTAAGGAAAGGATCCAGTTTCAGCTTTCTAAATATGGCTGGCCAGTTTTCCCAGCACCATTTGTTAAATAGGGAATCCTTTCCCCATTTCTCATTTTTGTCAGGTTTGTAAAAAATCAGATGGTTGTAGATGTGTGGTATTATTTCTGAGGGCTCTGTTCTGTTCCATTGGTCTATATCTCTGTTTTGGTACCAGTACCATGCTGTTTTGGTTACTGTAGCCTTGTAGTATAGTTTGAAGTCAGGTAGCGTGATGCCTCCAGCTTTGTTCTTTTGGCTTACGATTGACTTGGCAATGCAGGCTCTTTTTTGGTTCCATATGAACTTTAAAGTAGTTTTTTCCAATTCTGTGAAGAAAGTCATTGGTAGCTTGATGGGGATGGCATTGAATCTATAAATTACCTTGGACAGTATGGCCATTTTCACAATATTGATTCTTCCTATCCGTGAACATGGAATGTTCTTCCATTTGTTTGTATCCTCTTTTATTTCATTGAGCAGTGGTTTGTAGTTCTCCTTGAAGAGGTCTTTCACATCCCTTGTAAGTTGGGTTCCTAGTTATTTTATTCTCTTTGAAGCAATTGTGAATGGGAGTTCACTCATGATTTGGCTCTCTGTTTGTCTGTTATTGATGTATAAGAATGCTTGTGATTTTTGCACATTGATTTTGTATCCTGAGACTTTGCTGAAGTTGCTTATCAGCTTAAGGAGATTTTGGGCTGAGACAATGGGGTTTTCTAGATACACAATCATGTCATCTGCAAAGAGGGATAATTTGACTTCCTCTTTTCCTAATTAAATACCCTTTATTTCTTTCTCCTGCCTGTTTGCCCTGGCCAGAACTTCCAACTATGTTGAATAGGAGTGGTGCGAGAAGGCATCTCTGTCTTGTGCCAGTTTTCAAAGGGAATGCTACCAGTTTTTGCCCATTCAGTATGATATTGGCTGTGGGTTTGTCATAAATAGCTCTTATTATTTTGAGATACGTCCCATCAATACCTAATTTATTGAGAGTTCTTAGCATGAAGGGCTGTTGAATTTTGTCAAAGGCCTTTTCTGCATCTATTGAGATAATCAGGTAGTTTTTGTCTTTGGTTCTGTTTATATTCTGGATTACATTTATTGATTTGCATATATTGAACCAGCCTTGCATCCCAGGGATGAAGCCCACTTGATCATGGTGGATATGCTTTTTGATGTGCTGCTGGATTCAGTTTGCCAGTATTTTATTGAGGATTTTTGCATTGATGTTCATCAGGGATATTGGTCTAAAATTCTCTTTTTTTGTTGTGTCTCTGCCAGGCTATGGTATCAGGATGATGCTGGCCTCATAAAATGAGTTAGGGAGGATTCCCTCTTTTTCTATTGATTGGAATAGTTTCAGAAGGAATGGTACCAGCTCCTCCTTATACCTCTGGTAGAATTCGGCTGCGAATCCATCTGGTCCTGGACTTTTTTTGGTTGGTAAGCTATTAATTATTGCTTCAATTTCGGAGCCTGTTATTGGTCTATTCAGAGATTCAGCTTTTTACTGGTTTAGTCTTGGGAGGGTGTATGTGTCCAGGAATTTATCCATTTCTTCTAGATTTTCTAGTTTATTTGCATAGAGGTGTTTATAGTATTCTCTGATGGTAGTTTGTATTTCTGTGGGATTGGTGGTGATATCCCCTTTGTCATTTTTTATTTCATCTATTTCATTCTTCTCTCTTTTCTTCTTATTAGTCTTGCTAGTGGTCTATCAATTTTGTTGATCTTTTCAAAAAACCAGCTCCTGGATTCATTGATTTTTTGAAGGGGTTTTTTGTGTCTCTATCTCCTTCAGTTCTGCTCTGATCTTAGTTATTTCTTGCTTTCTGCTAGCTTTTGAATGTGTTTGCTCTTGCTTCTCTAGTTCTTTTAATTATGATGTTAGGGTGTCAATTTTAGATCTTTCCTGCTTTCTCTTGTGGACATTTAGTGCTATAAATTTCCCTCTACACTCTGCTTTAAATGTGTCCCAGAGATTCTGGTATGTTGTGTCTTTGTTCTCATTGGTTTCAAAGAACATCTTTATTTCTGCCTTCATTTTGTTATGTACCCAGTAGTCATTCAGGAGCAGGTTGTTCAGTTTCCATGTAGTTGAGTGGTTTTGAGTGAGTTTCTTAATCCTGAGTTCTAGTTTGATTGCACTGTGGTCTGAGAGACAGTTTGTTATAATTTCTGTTCTTTTACCTTTGCTGAGGAGTGCTTTATTTCCAACTATGTGGTCAATTTTGGAATAAGTGCGACGTGGTGCTGAGAAGAATGTCTGTTCTGTTGATTTGGGGTGGAGAGTTCTGTAGATGTCTATTAGGTCTGCTTGGTGCAGAGCTGAGTTCAATTCCTGGATATCCTTGTTAACTTTCTGTCTCGTTGATCTGTCTAATGTTGACAGTGGGGCGTTAAAGTCTCCCATTATTACTGTGTGGGAGTCTAAGTCTCTTTGCAGGTCTCTAAGGACTTGCTTTATGAATCTGGGTGCTCCTGTATTGGGTGCATATATATTTAGGATAGTGAGCTCTTCTTGTTGAATTGATCCCTTTACCATTATGCCATTATGTAATGGCCTTCTTTGTCTGTTTTGATGTTTGTTGGTTTAAAGTCTGTTTTATCAGAGACTAGGATTGCAACCCCTGCCTTTTTTTGTTTTCCATTTGCTTGGTAGATCCTCCGCCATCCCTTTATTTTGAGCCTATGTGTGTCTCTGCATGTGAGATGGGTTTCCTGAATACAGCACACTGATGGGTCTTGACTCTTTTTCCAATTTGCCAGTCTGTGTCTTTTAATTGGAGCATTTAGCCCATTTACATTTAAGGTTAATATTGTTATGTGGAATTTGATACTCTCATTATGATGTTAGCTCGTTATTTTGCTCGTTAGTTGATGCAGTTTCTTCCTAGTCTCGATGGTCTTTACAATTTGGCATGTTTTTGCAGTGGCTGGTACTGGTTGTTCCTTTCCATGTTTAGTGCTTCCTTCAGGAGCTCTTGTAGGGCAGGCCTGGTGGTGACAAAATCTCAGCATTTGCTTGTCTGTAAAGGATTCTATTTCTCCTTCACTTATGTAGCTTAGTTTGGCTGGATATGAAATTCTGGATTGAAACTTCTTCTCTTTAAGAATGTTGAATATTGGCCCCTACTCTCTTCTGGCTTGTAGAGTTTCTACCGAGAGATCCGCTGTTAGTCTGATGGGCTTCCCTTTGTGGGTAACCCGACCTTTCTCTCTGGCTGCCCTTAACATTTTTCCTTCATTTCAACTTTGGTGAATCTGACAATTATGTGTCTTGGCGTTGCTCTTCTCGAGGAGTATCTTTGTGGTGTTCTCTGTATTTCGTCAATTTGAATGTTGGCCTGCCTTGCTAGGTTGGGGAAGTTCTTGTGGATAATATCCTGCAGAGTGTTTTCCAACTTGGTTCCATTCTCCCCGTCACTTTCAGGTACACCAATCAGACGTTGATTTGGTCTGTTCACATAGTCCCATATTTCTTGGAGGCTTTGTTCATTTCTTTTTATTCTTTTTTCTCTAAACTTCTCTTCTCCCTTCATTTCATTCATTTGATCTTCAATCACTGATACCCTTTCTTCCAGTTGATCGAATCGGCTACTGAAGCATGTGCATTTGTCACGTAGTTCTCGTGCCATCGTTTTCAGCTCCATCAGGTCATTTAAGGACTTTTCTACACGGTTATTCTAGTTAGCCATTTGTCTAATCTTTTTTCAAGGTTTTTAAGTTCTTTGCGATGGGTTCGAACTTCCTCCTTTAGCTTGGAGAAGTTTGGTCGTCTGAAGCCTTCTTCTCTCAACTCATCAAAGTCATTCTCTGTCTAGCTTTGCTCCGTTGCTGGTGAGGAGCAGTGTTCCTTTGGAGGAGGAGAGGCACTGTGATTTTTAGAATTTTCAGTTTTTCTGCTCTGTTTTTTCCCCATCTTTGTGGTTTTTTCTACCTTTGGTCTTTGATGATGGTGATGTACAGATGGGGTTTTGGTGTGGATGTCCTTTCTGTTTGTTAGTTTTCCTTCTAACGGTCAGGACCCTCAGCTGCAGGTCTGTTGGAGTTTGCTGTAGGTCCACTCTAGACCCTGTTTGCCTGGGTATCAGCAGCGGAGGCCGCAGAACAGCTAATATTGCTGAACAGCAAATGTTGCTGCCTGATCGTTCCTCTGGAAGTTTCGTCTTAGAGGGCTACCCGGCCATGTGAGGTGTCAGTCTGCTCCTACTGGGGGGTGCCTCCCAGTTAGGCTACTTGGGGGTCAGGGACCCACTTGAGGAGGCAGTCTGTCCGTTCTCAGATCTCAAACTCCGTGCTGGGAGAACCACTACTTTCTTCAAAGCTGTCAGACGGGGACATTTAAGTCTGCAGAGGTTTCTGCTGCCTTTTGTTTGGCTATGCCCTGTCCCCAGAGGTGGAGTCTACAGAGGCAGGCAGGCCTCCTTGAGCTGTGGTGGGCTCCACCCAGTTTGAGCTTCCTGGCCACTTTGTTTACCTACTCAAGCCTCAGCAATGGTGGATGCCCCACCCCCAGCCTCACTGCCACCTTGCAGTTTGATCTCAGACTGCTGTGCTAGCAATGAGCGAGGCTCCGTGGGCGTGGGACCCTCCCAGCCATGCGTGGGACCCTCCCAGCCATGCGCGGGATATAATCTCCTGGTGTGCCGTTTACTAAGACCATTGGAAAAGCACAGTATTAGGGTGGGAGTGACCCGATTTTCCAGGTGTCATCTGTCACAGCTTTGCTTGGCTAGGAAAGGGAATTCCCTGACCCTTTGTGCTTCCTGGGTGAGGCGATGCCTCGCCCTGCTTCGGCCCATGCTCGGTGCGCTGCACCCACTGTCCTGCACCCACTGTCCAACAAACCCCAGTGAAATGAACCCAGTACCTCAGTTGGAAATGCAGAAATCACTCATCTTCTGTGTCGCTCATGCTGGGAGCTGTAGACTAGAGCTGTTCCTATTTGGCCATCTTGGAACTGCCCCTTCATTCCTTCTTATGGCCACTTAGTATCCGCTGTATGGAGATACCATGTTTTATTTATCCATGCATCGGTTGATGGACTTTAGGTTGTTTCCACCCTTTGGGTATTAAGAATAATGCTGCAATGAACACTCATATACATGTATTTTGTGGGAACAAAGTTTTGTGGGAATGTACAAGTGTTTGTGGGAACACATATTTTCAGTTCTCTTGGGTATATACTTAACGGTGAAATTGCTGGGTTTAACTTTTTGAGGAACTGTGAAACTTTTCCAAAGCAGCTGCGCCATTTTACATTTCTACCAGCAATGTCTGAAGGTTCCAGTTTCTCTATATCCTCATTAACACTTGTTGTTGTCCATCTTTTGATGAAAGCCATTCTAGTGGGTGTGAAGTGATGTCTCATTTTGGTTTTGATTTACATTTCCCTCATGGCTGATGCTGTTGAGCATTTTTCCCATGTGCTTTTTTTTTTTTTTTTTGAGACAGAGTCTCACTCTGTTGTCCAGGCTGGAGTGCAGTGGCACAATCTCGACTCACTGCAGCCTCCGCCTCCTGGGTTCAAGTGATTCTCCTGCCTCAGCCTCCTGAGTAGCTGGGACTACAGGCACACGCCACCACACCCAGCTAATTTTTTTGCACTTTTAATAGAGATGGGGTTTCACTATGTTGGCCAAGATGGACTCGATCTCCTGACCTCATGATCCGCCCACCTTGGCCTCCCAAAGTGCTGGGATTACAGGCGCGAGCCACTGCGCCTGGCCCCCTTTGTCAAGTTTTAAATTGGGGTTTACTTTCTTTTTATTGTTTAGCTGTAAGAGTTCATTATATATTCTGGATACTAGTCCCTTACCAGATCCATGCTTTGCAGAATTTCTCTCCCATTTTGTTACTGTCATTTCACTTTCTTTCTTTTTCTTTTCTTCTTTTTTTTTTTTTTTGAGATGGAGTTTGGCTCTGTTGCCCAAGCTTGAGTGCAGTGGCACAGTCTCAGCTCACTGCAACCTCCGCCTCCCGGATTCAAGCCGTTCTCCTGCCTCAGCCTCCCAAGTAGCTGGGATTACAGGCATACACCACCACACATGGCTAATTTTTGTATTTTTATTAAAGACAGGGTTTCATAATGTTGGCCAGGCTGGTCTTGAACTCCTCGCCTCAAGTGATCCACCTGCCTCGGCCTCCCAGATCGCTAAGATTACAGGCATGAACCACCATGCCCGGCCCATTTCACTTTCTTGACGGTGTCCTTGGCAGCACAAAAGTTTCTAATTTTGGTGAAGTCTAATTTATTTATTTTTTCTTCACGTGTTTTTGGTGTTATATATTTAAAAAGATTGCTAACCCAAGGTCATTAAGATTTCTTGTTTTCTTTTAGGAACTTTATAGGGTTAGTTTTTGCATTTAGGTCTGTGACCCATTTTGAGTTAATTTTTGTTCATCATGTGAGTTAGGGGGTCCAACTTTATTCTTTTTTTTTTTTTTTTTTTTTTTTTTTGAGACAGAGTCTCTCTTTGTCACCCAGGCTGGAGTGCAGTGGCACGATCTTGGCTCACTGTAGCCCCCGCCTCCCGGGTTCAAGTGATTCTCCTGCCTCAGCCTCCTGAGTAGTTGGGATTACAGGCGCCTGCCTCAAAGCCTGGCTAATTTTTTCTATGTTTAGTAGAGACAGGGTTTCACTGTGTTGGCCAGGCTGGTCTTGAACTCCTGACCTCAGGCGATCCACCCACCCCGGCCTCCCAAAGCGCTGGGATTACAGGCGTGAGCCGCCATGCCGGGGCTAACTTTATTTGTTTGCATATGAATATCCAGTTGTCCAAGCAGCATTTGTTGTAAAGACAATTCTTTCCCCATTGGCACTCTTGTGGAAAATTAGTTGATCGTAATTTTTTTTTCTATTCCATTGATCTTATGTGGTACATATGCCAGTATCACACTATCTTGGTTATTATAGCTTTGTAGTAAGTTTTGAAGCTGGGAAGTGTGTCTCCTCCAACTTCATTCTTTTTGAAGATGGTTCTGGCTATTCTGGGTTCCTTGTACTTCTATGTGAATTTTGATATAAGCTTGTCAATTTCTCCAAATAAGTCAGCTGGGATTTTGATAGGGATCGCATTGAGTCTGTAGATCCATTGGGGGTGTTTTACCATCTTAGCAATATTGTCTTCCAATCCATGAACACGAGATACCTACAATAAAGAACTAGTAAATCTTCCTTTTTTCCAGGAAGGAGACAAATTTAGTTGGCAGGCAAAACTTAGAATTTAATTTTTTGTTTTAATTGATTATTTTTTATCTTGGCCGTTTCCTAAGAAGAAAGGCGTCTTACGTTCCTGTCATATTTAGATAAGGTGTTCTAGGAATCGGTAATTTCATCCGTAGGATAGGGGTTTTATTAAGCGTATAGATTGTCCTCTCATTTTTTGGCTTCATCCCTTTCTTAATTTTGTATGTGTCCCTTCAAGGCTTCAGTCTAGTTGCTGGCTTAATTTTTTTCTTTTTATGCAAATTTAATTGCAATAAATAATTCTTTTATAAAGCAAACAATATATGGGGACAAGTGATTTATCCTAGCATTTCTTTCCTGCATGTTTGCTTCACCTTAAATGTGTCATGTATAATGTGAAGATTTGGGGCTGATATTAATTCTCTTAGGGAAGGTGTGATGTGAGCCAGATGGCAGAATAGGACCTTTCGGCACTTGCCCACCTGAAGCAACACCAACCTGACAACCATCCACACACACACCTTCACAAGAGCCAGGAAACCAGGCAGGAGACCACAGCTACACCCAGGGGTCGCACATAAATAAGAAAAGGTGCATGGAAGAGGATGGGAAGGACAGCCTTGCACCAGCCTCCTCCGGCCCCAGGCAGCACAGCGTGGAGGGAGATGACCTCCACTAGGGAAAGGAGAGCAACGTGAGTGCCAGGCCTGCCTCGGACACCAGCACCAGCCTGCCCTGGTAAAAACCAGCACCGGGCAGGCCCTGTGGCCCCAGATACCAGGCTGGGCCATGGACTGAGCAATGTTTTTTAATGAAAAAAAAAAAAAAGTCTGTTAATAGTTAAAAAGAAAGAAAAGAAAAATTTCAAATAATACTTAAGTTTGGAAAATACTTAGTGATTTTTGTTTTGACAATATAGTGGTCCAAAAACTCTCAGCACAAGTTCCTTAAAATTCTGAGTAAGAGATAAAAATCCCCCCATCCCCATCCCCAACATCTTTCAAAATGCAAAGCTCATTGTTAAGAAAGGAAAAGGAAATCCTTTTCCCAAAAGCAGGAATTCTGAAAGTCAGTGGGCGTTGGAAGCCAGAGAATGCCCTGTCTAGCTGTGGTAACAGTTTTCAGTGCTCACATAGGAGGGATAGAAAATAAACCTTAGACCTGCCCAGACTTGGGAGTTGGATGGCAGACCCATGTGTAAAGCCAAGATCCCCTAAACAACACGTTTAGCAAAAGAACGAAATAGAAAATACCTCAGTCCTTAAAGTAAGAAAATAAGGAAACTTGATCGTGTTGGAAGGTGTATTAGTCAGGGTTCTCTAGAAGGACAGAACTGATAGGATATATACATATATAAAGGGGAGTTTATTAAGTATTAACTCACATGATTACAAGGTTCCACAATAGGCCGTCTGCAAGCTGAGGAGCAAGGAGAGCCAGTCCGAGTCTCAAAAATGAAGAACGTGGAGTACAATGTTCTAGTGGGGGAAGCATCTAGCACGGGAGAAAGATGTAGGCTGGGAGGCTAGGCCAGCCTTGTCTTTTCATATTTTCTGCCTGCTTATATTCTTAGCTGCGCTGGTAGCAGATGAAGTGTGGGTCTGCCTCTCCCAGCCCACCAGGTCAAATGTTAATCTCCTTTGGCAGCACCCTCACAGACACACCCAGGATCCATACTTTGCATCCTTCAATCCCATCAAGTTGACGCTTAGTATTAAGCATTACAGAAGGAAACACAATCCAAAGAGGGTTTAGTTTAAAGTTGTCCTGGTATAAGAGTGACCACAAACTCCTGGCAGAAAAACATAAGTCCTTCTGGAGTGAGAAGCTATGTTCTGAATGAATCAGTGAACAGAAAACACAAAAAAGGTTCACGGAAGCTCTGGATTGAGATGTTAGACCCCAAATACACTGCCTTTGCCTCTCTCCCAAGGTCTCATTTAAGTATCCCAAAGTATTTTTTTTTTTTTTTTTTGAGACAGAGTCTTGCTCTGTTGCTCATGCTGGAGTGCAGTGGCGTGATCGTGGCTCACCGCAACCTCTGCCCCCCGGGTTCAAGCGATTCATCTGCCTCAGCTTCCCAAGTAGCTGGGATTACAGGTGTGCACCACCGTGTCCATCTAATTTTTGTATTTTTAGTAGAGACGGGGTTTCACTGTGTTGGCCGGGCTGGCCCAAAGTATTTTTAAAGGAAAGAAACTATAATGACAATTGTATCTGTTGCCAGCACGATATGCTAGGAATTCAGAGGGGAATGCGAATGGTCTCCTACTGTGGAGGGCTCATTTCTGTTTGAGGAGACAGATCTGCAGTGTTTTGTGAGTGTAGTGCGGAAGGCATTAGTCTATTTCGGACAGGCAGGAGAGGAGTTTAGGAAAGCAGTGATGGGGGGTGGGGGATGTTTTAGCTGTGTATGGTCTTGTTTAATTGGCTTTTAATTTCAGGCTGCATGAGTTGTCATTGGAGGGACTAGATTTTACAGAGAACAGACTTAAAGAAACTCAGAACTTGGCTGGGTGCGGTGGCTCACGCCTGTAATCCCAGCACTTTGGGAGGCTGAGGCGGATCACCTGAGGTCAGGAGTTTGAGACCAGCTTGGCCAACATGACGAAACCCTGTCTCTACTAAAAATACAAAAAGTAGCCGGGTGTGGTGTCGGGCACCTGTAATCACAGCTCCTGAGGAGGCTGAGGCGGGAGAATTGTTTGAACCTGGGAGGCAGAGGTTGCAGTAAGCCGAGATTACGCCACTGCACTCCAGCCTGGGCCACAAGGGTGAAATTCTGTCTCAAAAAAAGAGAAAAAAAAAAAAGAAACTGAGAACTCTGGTATGGAAAGATGAATGTGGAGAAAAGCTGTAGTCAGAGTTCAAATCATCTTTAAAGTACACGTGAACTCGCTTGCTCACTAAACCCAAAGATGGTAAAATAGGCAGTATTTCTTGAAGCCAAAGGAGTGGGTTTTTCAGGTTATCCAAGAATGAATCAAAGGCTGGAACTGGGGTGATCAGGGGTCAAGAGCGGACTTTGCTTGGCCATCTCTTTTGGATGGTGCACTCAACAAGGGCACTGACTGTTTACAAAGTGTCCTTCCTCTAGCACGTGGTGGGTACACCTGGTAGTCTAGGAACCTTCCAGGTATCTGTCCAAGGCATAGGGCACAGCATCCCTGTTTCAGCCATCTCTCCATCCATCTTCTTCCCAACACTGTGATTTTTTTTTTTTTTTTTTGAGATGGAGCCTCGCTCTTGTTGTGCTGGAGTGCAGTGGCGCGATCTCGGTTCACTGCTAACTTCCACCTCCCAGGTTCAAGTGATTCTCCTGCCTCAGCCTCCTGAGTAGCGGGGACTATAGGCACCCACCATCACGCCCGGCTAATTTTTATATTTTTAGTTGAGATGGGGTTTCACTATGTTGGCCAGGCTGGTCTTGAACTCCTGACCTCAGGTAATCTGCCTGCCTTAGCCTCCCAAAGTGCTGAGATTATCGGCATGAGCCACATTGCCTGGCCTCAACACTGTGATTCTTTTTTTTTTTTTTTTTTTTTGAGATGGAGTCTTGCTCTGTCGCCCAGGCTGGAGTGCAGTGGCACAATCCCGGCTCACTGCAAGTTCCGTCTCCCAAGTTCACGCCATTCTCCTGCCTCAGCCTCCCAAGTAGCTGGGACTACAGGTGCCTGCCACCACGCCTGGCTAATTTTTTGTATTTTTAGTAGAGACGGGGTTTCACTGTGTTGGCCAGGATGATCTCGATCTCCTGACCTTGTGATCCGCCCGCCTCGTCCTCCCAAAGTGCTAGGATTACAGGCGTGAGCCACCGTGCCCGGCCTCCAACACTGTGATTCTTTATGGACCTATCTCCTCTACTACTTCATGAAGTTTTGAGGGACCGGGTCTTATTGAAGTTTTTGTTTTGTTTTGCTTTGTTTTCATTCTTACTTTTGAATGATGAAAACTGAAAATGGATCCAATTACTTTAGACAGATGCTTTATAAAGGAAAATCCTTGGTGCATGCCTCATACCCCTACTCCGGGATATAAGAAAGTAGGTTATGTTTTTTCCAAACTTTTTTGATAGACATATATGGAAAGTTTGTATAATTTTGAAGATGTATTTTCTCTCCATGTAATTATGGCTGGAAATAGCCGGCGAGAGAAGCAGAGTGTGTTTTCAAACCCGGGAATGTGTGGGGCCTGCTGTTTCCCATCCGGCATTCTCCCATGGTCATCACTTAGTTGAGTGCGGCCACCAGGCTGCCCCTACACATCTGTCGCTGACTTGTTCTTCTGATCACTGCAAGTGCCCACGTTTGAGAAGGCTGATGAGGGTTAAGGCATTTTCTAGAGCATCAGTGGCTGGTTAACTTGGGGTTAGAACCTGTGGTGTCAAAGGCATTAAGTAACAGTGATATTTCTGTTTCTTGAACACTCACCGAGAGTTTTAGGCTTATGCTCAGTGTTTGCATTATTTCATTGAGTCTTTTTGACAATCGTAATTAGATTTGATGATCCCTGTTTCTTAGGGATATGCAGATGTGGCCCTGGAACTCAGGACTTTACAGCTCCAGGCTGTATTCCTCCCTCTCCATCCTGCCAGAGACAAGTCCTGTGTCTGGAGTTTCCCTCTGATCTTGTCACTTTATTTCTTATTAACAGAATAAAGCAGGTCTAAACTTACTTTCTACTTGGAAATGGAGTGGTGAATTAATATTTGGATCCCTCAGAGTCTGCCTTGTGAATAAAGCTCCTTGTCTTGAGTAGTCTTGGAGCCATTTTCGTTGGAACCTCATATAAACATCTGGGCCCTGAACTTGGACTTCGTGACTGTGCAGCCTATTGAAAGATTAGAACAAAGATGTGCTGATTAATATGCCCTAAAAGAGCAGCAGGTTGGAAATGAGTTTGGGGATTTCATCTCATTTCAAGATTTCCTGAGGATCTTGGCCTAGCTTTGCCAGGGACCATTTTGTACTCCCCGGCTCTTTGTGCCGTAGGTGCCTGTGTCGACCAAACATGGCTTGTCCTGAGGCTCTCTGGGCTCACGGCTTCTCAGTCAATTGTCTGCCTAGTGCCCAAAAGCAGTTGCGCTCGAGCTTTTCCCATTAAGGAACCGTTTTAGGGCTTTGAAGTGATGTCAATTCCATTTGCAATATAGTATTTATCATTTGATTTCTTATTACACTGAAATGATAAGAGGAATGAAGTAATATTATTACTGATCATAGTGTTACTTACAACCTTTCATCTTAGATAGGTTCCATGAAAGAATCAATGGGAGTTCTAACGCATTGGTGGCCAAGGCATGTGACCTTCCCCGGCTGTCACCTTTATTTTAGATGGTGGCCTCTTTAAGGGCACTGGCTAAGATCAGTATTTGTCTTCTCTGCCCCAACATCTTTGATCATGTTTGGCACATAGTGGGTGCAGCTGAAGGTCTGGGCGTTTCCAGATTTGTGATGAAGGCGTTAAGTGCCCCCACCTCTTCTTTTTCTTTTTTTCTTTTCTTTTTTGACACGGAGTTTCACTCTTGTCGCCCAGGCTGGAGTGTAATGGCGCAATCTTGGCTCACTGCAACCTCCGCCTCCTGGGTTCAAGCAATTCTTCTGCTTCAGCCTCTCAAGTAGCTGGGATTACAGGTACGCACCACCACGCCTGGCTAATTTTGTATTTTTTAGTAGAGACGGGGTTTCTCCATGTTGGTCAGGCTGGTCTCGAACTCCCAACCTCAGGTGATCTGCCTGCCTCGGCCTCCCAAAGTGCTGGGATTACAGGTGTGCGCCACTGCGCCCGGCCAACCCCTGCCTCCTCTTTACAGACCTCTTCCACCCCGTCCCTGGCTGCTGTCCTCCAGCACTGGGGCGTCTGTTCGCTGCTGTACTGCACACTCCTGGAAAGGGACAGGCCATGTCCTACTCAAATTTGAATATTCATGGACCATAGACCTAGACAACAACTTCTAGATGAAAACATAGGATATCTTTGTGACCTCGGGCAAAGATTTTTCTCAGATGAGGACATAGAAGGCACTAACCATAGAAGAAAAAGCTGATAGATTGAGCTACATCACAGAGAAATGCTTTTGCTTATGAACACTCCCTTAGGGAAATAAATCGGCAACAGACCGGGAGGAAATATTTGCAAAACACATATAACTAAGGACTTGCATTCAGAATATATACAGAGCTCCTACGACTCAGTAATAAAACAAACGATCTAATTTTAAAAACTGTCAGAAGATTTGAACAAGCACTTCACAAAGGAAGATATACCAGTGGCCAGAGATCATATGAAAAAGGTTCAACATCATTAGTTTTCAGGGAAATGGAAGTTAAAGCCACCACAACATCTAAAATAAAAAAGACTGATATCCTCATATGCTGGTGAGCAGGTGGAGCAACAGGGATTCTCACACATCGTCGGCATCAGCATGACCTTTCACTGTAGGAAAAGTGGGGCTGGCAGAGATCCGATGTGTACGTAAATAGTGTGGGAGACACAGAGAAAGGACATTATGGAGTCCAGCATGGTTAGGAGAATTTAGGGAAAGAAGCAGCAGCTTCCTGCTGAAGGGCATGAGGACCATCTTCTTGGAGAGGGTGGCATTGGAACCGAGTGTCCAAAGGGAGAGCCAGATGTGGCTGTGGAGGGAGCGCAGGAGCAGAGAGCCTGTGTGCCCCGGCTGCGTCACCTAGTACAGCCTGCCTCATATGCTTCCACCCATGATTCTATGTCAAAGAGTTATTTCATTGGACTTAGAGCAGCTATTTTGTTTATTTTTTTCATTGATTTATTGTCATCCTCCCCACTGATTCTAAGCCAGGGGACTAGCCTGTCATTAGCATGGAGGCCCCCAGGGGTAGGAGTCTTAGCCTGTTTTGCTCACTGCTGTATCCCCTGCCACAAGAGTGGCTGGCACCAGAGTAGGGGTTCAGTAAATATGTGTTGACAGAATGAGAAAACAAATGAGTTAAAGTTGTTCAGTCTGGTGAGGTCATAGGTAGGCAGTGGGGCCTCGAATTTCCAGAGAAGGTTGGGGCTGAGGAGGGCCTGGCGTGCCCGTGAAGGCATTTGGGCTCCATTTTACAGTCCTGAAGGGGTCTAGTGGTTTCAAGATGGGGATTGTCTTAGTCTGGTGAGGCTGCTGTCACAAAATGCCACAGACTGGGTGGCTGATAAACAATAGAAATGTATTGTGCACAGTTCTAGAGGCTAGAAGTCCATGATCCAGGTGCCAGCATGTTTGGTGTCTGGGGAGGGCCCACTTGCTTGTTCATAGACCGCCATCTTTTCTCTGTGTTCTCACGTGGTGGAACAGGTGAGCTAGCTCTTTAGGGTCTCTTCTTATAAGGGCCCTAATTCAGTTTGTGAGTGCTTCACCCCCTGACCCAATCACTTTTTAAAGTCCCCACCTCCTAATTCCATCACCTTGGGGGCTAGGCTTTCAACATGTGAATTTTGGGGAGGCACAAACATTCAAACCGTGGCTGGGGTGATGGGCTCTGAGCCATGTCTCAGGAACCTACGTCTGGCAGGGGTGTGTGGACAGGTGAAGGAAGGTCAAGAGGTGGTAGGAAGACGATGCTGATTCCTCTTCCAGATGAGGGCTGACGAGGGCCCCAGCGAGGCCATGGCAGTGAGCGCAGAGGAGAGGGGATGGAGGGAGGGTTTGGAGGCCCAAGTTGGAAGGGCGTTCAAGCTAAGGCTCTGTACTCACAGAAACATCAGGGAAACATTCATCGTCCAGGGCAGAGGAGGGAGAGAAGCGCTTCCTTAAGCAGTGCTCCTGGAGCAGCAGAGTGGGCTCTGCCTTCCTTCTTGTCTGAAGGCAGCTGTGCGGTGGGCAGGGCCCAGGCCCAGAGTCAGGTCTTGTCCCTGATACTTCTTGGCTGTGTGATTTTGCACAGGTGATTAATGTGTCCCTGAGCTGTTAATGTCCTTATTTGCCAGCTCACAGGATGCTTGTATTGAGTAAATCAGGTATGTTAAGTCTGCTGCCATACAGTAGGTGCTGAAGAAACAGAAGTTGTTGGCTGGGCGTGGTGGCTCACACCTGTAATCCCAGCACTTTGGAAGACTGAGGCAGGCAGATCACCTGAGGTCAGGAGTTCGAGACCAGCCTGGTTAACATGGTGAAATCCCGTCTCTACTGAAAGTACAAAAATTAGCCAGCATGGGGGTGGGTGCTTGTAATCTCAGCTACACAGGAGGATGAGGCAGGAGAATCTCTTGAACCCGGGAGGTGGAGGTTGCAGTGAGCCAAGATTGTACCACTGCACTCCAGCCTGAGTGACAGAGTGAGACTCCGTCTCAAAAAAAAAAGAAAAGAAACAGAAGTTATGATTGCTACACTACAGGGTTGTTGGGAGGATTCAGTTGTGTCTTGGATGAAAGAAAACTTTTTGTAAACCCTGAAGTCTTAAGTCTGATATCAGTGGTATTGTTAATAATTCATTACCCAGTTACATGATTCTGTGTCTTCCTGTGTTTTAAGAATTTTTGTGTTTGATGAGAGACCTTGATAAAATCCTGTTGTGTAGATGAACTCTTGTTCCTTTTCTTTTCTTTTGTAAAGGAACTTAGAGGTCTAAGATTTGTAGCAAGTACCTTTGTAGCAGAGAATCTGGGTTTTATCAGCAGGAGGATGGGCTGCACCTGCAGCCGTGGCTGGGGAAGGTCTGAAGCCACCTGGGGCCTGCGCCCTGCGCTGCTCACCAGGCTTTCCCTTTCCTTGATTCTCCTCAGGTCTTTGTTTTATGAAGAGACATTTTTAATGTGTGCGTCTTTTTTCACTTATACGTTTCTTTCAAAAGCTTTTTACTTTCTCTCTGTGCTTCAGCTTTCTGAGGAGGAGAAAATTCAGCGCTACA
This sequence comes from Gorilla gorilla gorilla, assembly GCF_029281585.2. Taxonomy (NCBI): domain Eukaryota; kingdom Metazoa; phylum Chordata; class Mammalia; order Primates; family Hominidae; genus Gorilla; species Gorilla gorilla. Next base: position 146,207,684 of record NC_073231.2, on the reverse strand, counting down.
GCATCCTCTCCGAGCTCTATGAGCTGATCGGCTTCCATCGCAAGTCTGCGTTCTTCAAGCGCGTGGCCGCCATGCAGTGCGTGGCCCCGAGCATCGCGGAGCCTGGGTGGAGGGCCTGCTACAAACTCCTCCTGGAAACGCTCCCCGGCTACAGTCTGTCGCTGGATCCCAAAGATTTCAGCAGAGGTACTGGAGTCCCCTTGCTGGCGCTGAGGTGTTGCTTTCTGTCGGATGGTCATATGCTGTTTCAGCCCCTGCCCTGAGTGGCAGACATCGTGGTTGGTGCTGGTGGCTCCAGAATGACTAGATCCCTGCCCTGGAGTTGGGTGCCTGCTGTAATCTGATTATAGGAAAAAGTACTGGTGCTTTGCCTTGGGGCTCAGATTCTTGAATCTTTATCAGTGAGAGTCAGAAATTGCCTTTGAGTTCATTGGCATGGTGTGTCATCATCAATCAAACACTGGAAATACCTAATGAATTTTACTCATGAGATTTAGTTAGGTTAGCACAAATCAATGAACCCAGAATAAATATCCTTGGGTATATGTGTATACCGGAGCTATGCATTCAGCAGTAAATTCTTATTCTGAAATATTAACGCAGGGTAATATGTATTAAAAATAAAGCTATCAATCTAATAACAAATATGTACAAGGATAATGCCCAGTATTAGACAAAGTCTGATTAGAAGGAGAAAAAACATTTTTGGGGGCCAGGCACGGTGGCTCACTCCTGTAATCCCCAGCACTTTGGGAGACCAGGGTGGGCGGATCACTTGAGGTCAGGAGTTCATGACCAGCCTGGCCAACGTGGTGAAACACTGTCTCTACCAAAAAACAAAAATTAGCTGGGCATGGTGGCGTGCGCTTGTAGTCCTAGCTACTCAGGAGGCTGAGGCAAGAGAATTACTTGAACCTGGGAGGTGGAGGTTGCAGTGAGCTGGGATCGTGCTACTGCACTCCAGCCTGGGCGACAGAGAAAGACCTTATCTAAAAAAAACCCCCCAAAAACAAAAAAAAAACATTTTTGAGGGGTTACTTTTAGATAGGAAACATACAACACTTTTTCTTCAGTTCAAGCCTAGAGCTAGTGAAGGTATAGGCTTCTAGACAGGAAAGAACTGTGATGTCATCTAGGTTAATTTCCCACCAGGGCCAAAATGGGTTCTTCGGCGTCCTTTTTATTTTTATTTTTTTTCCTGAGACAGAGTTTCACTCTTGTTGCCCAGGCTGGAGTGCAATGGCATGATCTTGGCTCACTACAGCCTCCAACTCCTGGATTCAAGTGATTCTCCTGCCTCAGCCTCCTGAGAAGCTGGGATTACAGGCACGTGCCACCACGCCCAGCTAATTTTTGTATTTTTAGTAGAGATGGGGTTTCACCATGTTGGCCAGGCTGGTCTCAAACTCCTGACCTCAGGTGATCCGCCCACCTTGGCCTCCCAAAGTGCTGGGATTACAGGCATGAGCCACCATACCCGGCCTCTTCAGTATCTTTTTTATGTGGTCATGTCCATCCATTTCACGGGCCTCTGCTGACTGGAGGTGCTCATGGCTTTATGATGAATCCAAAAGTTCTGCTTTTGGATAATTCTGATAGTTAGGGCTCTCCCCAACGTTGAATTAAACATTATGTTTCTCCTTACTTTCACCTGCTAGAATATCTGAAGACATCTACTGGACTTTTTTGTACATTGATTCAACAGGTAGTTCATGATACTCCTGCCCCCATGCCATGCAGTGTGTTGGGTGAGTGATGCGATGGCAAAGGAGACAGTTTCTGCCCTCTACAGTGGAAATAAACAGGTGCCTCTCACATGTGACAGCTTCCTGGTGTTTGCACAGAGCTCTCAGGTCCTTCCAGAGCCTGCTTCTAACTTATGTGTCTGTGGTTGCTGTGACAGTCACTCCTAAGTCACACTCCCCAGACTTCTTACTGTTCAACCGTCTTCCCAAGGCAACACTTACACTTGATAGAACCTCAAATCCGATTCTCAGGATGCATTCTGGTTAGCTTCGAGCAGGGGTCAGCAAATGTTCTCTGTAAAGGGCCAGATAGTAAATATTTTAGGCTTTATGGGCCACACGGTCTGTGCGGAAATGACTGGACCCTGCTGTTGCGGTGTGAAAGCAGCCATGGACAGCACACACACCGTGAAACTGTGTTTACATTAGTACATGGTGGCCAGATTTGGCATGGCAGCTATACTTTGCAAAATCCCTGGCTGAGAACACTGTGATATTTGAAATCATTTATTTATTTTTATTTTTTAGAGATGAGGTCTCGCTGTGTTGCCCAGGCTGGCCTCAAACTCTTGGGCTGAAGCGATCCTCCTGCCTCATTTAAAAGGAGGGCACTGGGTTTGGAAGAGAAAACGCAGACTGAGTGAGTAATATGCAGGAGGAGAGTCAGGCGGGCAGTGAAGGGGAGTGAAGGGAGGCTGGGATGGAGTGTACGCAGCACTTTAGCCTCTTATTTCTCTTCAGGGAAGAGAACTAGACCTGGGGGCTGCTTTTGCAGTCTGGGGAGGGCACTTCTGCTCTGGACTGCTGTGGTCTGGCCAGAAGCTATGCCAGGAAGAGCTAAGGCCCTGCGTGAAGCAAATGTGTTCAGGGTTGAAAATCCCCCAAGTCCCATCAAGTTCCCCATATAAATCCCCAGTTTTTATGGGTTTTTGTCTTTAGAGCCTAAGATATCCTGCCTCTCTGGAGCCACAGGGGCAGGCGGAGCGCTGATGACCACTCTGGGCAAGTGATAAAAGCCTGTCATGCCGTCCACTCAGGTGAGATGGCTGAGATCTGGCAGGGAGTTTGGCACTTTGTGTGTTCACCCTCAACATGTGAATGGTGTCCAGCACAAAGCAAGAACCAAGACGTCCCTGCAGAATAGAAGGCCTGCTGGAGAGGGTCCTGAACTCTGCTCTTGACCTCTTGCACTCAGTATCATCACCAACGGCTAAGACAAAAGCAAGGGATAAAATCCAGGTTCAAAATGAACTCCACTAACAGTATGAGTCCAATCATCAGCACATCCAGCACAGACAGATGTCAAGCCCCATGTTTAAAGAAACCCCAAAAACCATGACGGGGTGCAGAATAGAGGAGACCTGGAGAGGTCATACACAAAGATGGATAAGGTGTGCTCTGAGACGAGGTTTAGGATAGTTTTTCTTCACCTGCCCTTCCTTTCTCTAATTTCTTTTTCCTCGGTGTTCCCCGGAGGGATAGGATGGAACCTGTCTCCCCAGCCCTTATTTCATGATTGGCACCTTTAGATGGACCATGAGGATGTGTGAATTGAGGCTGATGACCCACTTACCTCCTGCCCTTGCAGACACACAGACTTCCCCACTGTTAACACCCCATACCAGGGTGGTACATTTGTTGCAATTGATGAACCTATGTTGACACATCATCATCACCCAAAGTTCGTAGTTTACATTAGGGTTCACTCTTGGTGGTGTACATTCTGTGGGTTTTGACAAATGTGTAGTGATGAGTATCCACCATTATGATATCATACGGAGAAGTTTCCCTGCCGTGAAAATCCTTTGTGCTCTGTCTCCTCATCCCTCGCTCCCTATTTATTACCTTCTGGCAACCACTGACCCTTTTACTGTCTCTATAGTTTTGCCTTTCCCAGAGTGTCATATAGTTGGAATCATACAATATGTAGCCTTTTCAAATTGGCTTCTTTCTCTTAGTAATATACATTTAAGTTTCCTTCATATCTTTTCTCAGCTTGATAGCTCATTACTTTATAGTGCTGAATAATATTCTACTATCAGAATATGTCACAGTTATTTATACATTCACCTAATGAATCTTAGTTGACAACTTGGTTGCTTGCAAGTTTTGGCAATTGTAAAGCAGCCATCAACATTGATGTGCAAGTTTTTGTGTGGATATAAGTTTTCAGCTCATTTGAGTAAATATCAAGGGGCATGGTTCCTGGATGATATGGTAAAAATATGTTTACTTTTGTAAGAACCCGCCAAACTGTCTTCCACAGTGGCTGAACCATTTTGCATCCCCTTCAGCAATGAATGAGAGTTCCTGCTGCTCCACATCCTTGTCAGCATTTGGGGTTGTCAGTGTTAGATTTTGGCCATCCTAATAGGTGTGTAGTGGTATCTCGTTGCTTTACTTTGCAATTTCCTGATGACATATGATGTTGAGCATTTTTCTTATGCTTATTTGCCATCTGGATACCTTCTTTGGTGAAATGTCTGTTCAGATCTTTTGCCCCCTTTTTAATTGGGTTGTTTGTTTCCTTGCTGTTGGCTTTAAGAGTTTTTTTCTATGATTTGGATGACAGTCCTTTATCAGTTGTATCTTTTGCAAATATTTCTTCCCAGTCTGTGTCTTGTTTTCTCAGTGTCATGATATGTCTTTTGCAGAGCAGAAGTTTTAAATTTTAATGAAGTCTAGCTTATCAGTTCTTTCTTTGATGGGTTATACCTTGGGTGTTTTATCTAAAGATATAACATTAGTATACCTAAGGTCACCTAGATTTTCTCTTGTGTTAACTTCTGGGAGGTTTGTGTTTTCTCATCCTGCATTTGGGTTTATGATCTGTTTTGAGTTAATTTTTGTGAAGAGTGTGAGGTCTGTGTCTAGAGTTATTTTTTTGCTTGTGGATGTCCAGTTATTTCAGCACCATTTATTGAAAAGACTGTCTCTGCTCCATTGATTGCCTTTGCTGCTTTGTCAAAGACCAGTTGACTATACTTATGAGATTCTATTTCTGGGCTGTCTCTTTTGCTGCATTAACCTATTTGTCTGTTCTTTCACCAGTACCACACTATCTTGAGTACTATAGTTTTATAGTAAGCCTCGAGATTAGGGATATTTTTATTTATTAAAAAATTTTATAATAGAATGATTTATATTTCTTTAAATCATTCTATTATAAAGACACATGGACAGGTATGTTCATTGCAGGATTATTCACAATGGCAAAGATATGGAATCAACCTCAATGCCCATTAGTGATAGACTGGATAAAGAGAATGTGCTACATATACACCGTGGAATATTATGCAGCCATAAAAAATGAGGTCATGTTCTTTGCAGGGATATGGATGGAGCTGGAGGTGATTATTCATACCAAACTACTGCAGGAACAGAAAACCAAATACCACATGTTCTCACTTATAAGTGGGAGCTAAATTATGAGAACACATGGCCACATAGCGGGGAATAACATACACTGGGGCCTTTTGGAGGGTGGAGGGTAGAAGGAGGGAGAGGATCAGGAAAAATAACTAAGGGTACTAGGCTTAATGCCTGGGTCACAGCTAATCTGTACAGTAAACCCCCATGACACGCGTTTACCAGTGTAACCTTCACTTGTAGCCCTGAACTTAAAATAAAAGTTGAAATAAATTGTCCTTATTAGATGTTACAAAAAATTGATTGTTCACAAAAGGTGATTGTTCCCATTTTCTTCGCTGTTTCTTGGTATTTTAGGTGACATACCTGGAGCAGCTGCTGTGCTGGGCAGGGTCGCCGTGCAGTTGCAACCTGTGCGGGGTGCTGGGCCCTGCTTGCCAGCCATCTGTGGCTCAGAGCTGGGTGCATTCGGATGAAGGGGCGCTGTTGTCTCCTGTGGGGACCTTCTGGGCATGCCTTGCTAAGCCTGGTGCCTGCAGGCTGTATTTGCCTACGGGGCATCTCTTTCTAATCCATGCCAAGGCTAGCTGTGGCCTCATGGTAAATGGTTTCACATGCGTAACCTCATTTCTTACAGCCTGGTGAGTGGAGACCGCGCATTCCACGTGCCATGTGAGGGACCAGGGCAGGCAGGGCACAGTGTTACTCCTGAGGTTGCACAGCTGGTGAGAGCACAGGACGCCATTACTGACCAGCTGTGGGATGCTGGCCGTGTCCCTGAGTCCTGTGTGTCCACTTTCTCATCTGTAAGTGGGCCACTAGTTTACACTTGTTTACTGGTAGAGGTTGTAAGGATTGAACTGGTCAGTCCTTGTGAGGTGCTTTGGACAGTGCTCAGCAAATGTTAGTGGCTGTTAGTCAAATGAGATCTTTGGTCAGGTCTAGTATGCTTCCCATAGCATCCCCTGAGGCCAGCGTGAATGGGGTTTGCAAGGCCTGTCCCTCCCTAGCTCCCCCAGAAAGAGTGCGTGTTGCTAGGGCAGGCCCTCCCTGGCCTTTGGTTGCAGATGAGGGCCAGGGAGGGGCCTGCCCTAGCCACACAGTTAATTTTGGACAAAATAACTGGACAAGCCCTAAAACTTGTAGGATTTACATTTTAAAAGGCTAAGAGTGGCCAGGTATGGTGGCTCATGCCTGTAATCCCAGCACTTTGGGAGGTCAAGACTGGTGGATCACTTGAGGTCAGGAGTTCGAGACCAGCCTGGCCAACACGACAAAACCCCGTCTGTACTAAAAACATACAAATTAGCCAGGTGTAGTGGCACATGCCTGTAATCCTAACTACTCAGGAGGCTGAGACAGGAGAATCACTTGAACCTGGGAGGTGGAAGGGTTGCAGTGAGCCGAGAATGCACCACTGCACTCGAGCCTGGGTGACAGAGCAAGACTCCGTCTCGAAAAAAAAAATGCTAAGAGTTACTGGTGGAGGAGGAGAGATTAGACCTTAGAGTCTTAGCAGGGGAGAGTTGGGTGTCTAAGCTCATTTAGGCTGGATTCTGGAGAAATTTAATTGGGAAGGAGTAGTGTTTAGGAAGAAGAAAGTTTTTAAAGCAATCACACTATTGCTTTGTAGAGTGATGAGAAAGTGTATTTTAATAGATTTCTATGTGCACTTGTGAATGGAATCCCCATTTGCTGTGCTTTTGAGAGACTTCAGGCAAGATTTAAATTGCTTTTCGGTTCTTTTTTTTTTTTTTTTTGCATCCTTTGAATATAACTCCAGGCTGGCTTCAGGGTAAAAGCAAGCCTCCTGGGCTCTATGCAAGTTATCTTAGGAGTGGTCTTCATTTTCTTTTTTTCCTGTCCCGGGGCCAGTTATCTGTAACATTTAAGACTGCATCAGTCTGAGGTCTTCTGATGCCTCTTGCCTCCTTCGGGGACACTCTTTCCTGTTCTTCCTGCCTCACTCCCAGTCATCCTCAGGTCACAGCTGGATGCCATTTCTTCGGAGAGGTCCTCAGTGGTCCTTTCAGCCTTAAGTGGACTGTTTTATTTTTCTCTTTCATCGAATGCCGTTTTCTCTTTTCATTGGATTCTGTTGTTCTTCCTTATAACACTTCCCATGATTTGTAAATACATTTGAAAAATGTTTGGGGCCGGGTGCAGTGGCTGACGCCTGTAATCCCAGCACTCTGGGAGGCTGAGGCAGATGGGTCACCTGAGGTCAGGAGTTCGAGACCAGCCTGGCCAATATGGTGAAACCCTGTCTCTACTAAAAATTCAAAAATTAGCCAGGCATGGTGGTACGTGCCTGTAATCCCAGCTACTCGGGAGGCTGAGGCAGGAGAATTGCTTGAACCTGGGAGGCAGAAGTTGCAGTGAGCCAAGATCGTGGCATTGCACTCCAGCCTGGGCAACAAGAGTGAAACTCCGTTTCAAAAAAAAAAAAGACGTTTGTGTCAGGAGGAGACATTTTCCATTATTTTGTGAAAGAGGCTAGAGAAAGAAGGTGACTGGCTGAGATTAAAAATGATAAATGTCAGCTGACTGTATGTTTAACAAAACACAAAAGTCACTTTAAACCCCATCTCCACTGTGGCTCTGGACTGCTTTAAACATCTCCCAGAGAATTTAATGGAAATCTACTAACACCCTGTACCTGTAAATAAAAGGCAAATTGTCTGTATTCTCAGGTCCCAGAATGTATTCTTTTTCTTGAAATGAACATTTGCACTAGCTGGTTATAGACGGTCGAGGAAGGAACACTGATGTGTGCTGTGTGTATTTGCCGGCTTAAGGGGCCGCTTAGTATCATTTAAATCTTATTTGTGTTGCTGTATATGAAGATTTTTGATCATGCCTTTTGCTCAAGCCTTTTCCTGGACGAGGGATTAAATTTTGCCCAGGAACTCTTATGAAAGAAAGAGACTGCTAAGGCAGATGGATTTGCTAAAAGGCAATAGTTCGTATATAAAATAAACCTCCAAATTGGTGAAATTTTTGATTACAAGAGTATTGAAAATTTTATCACTGGGTCATATGCTGCAAATCTGCCTTCAGAAAAATAATTCACATTTTATAGGGAGCGCACTTTGAGCCACATAGAAATTATGACTTGTACACTATTTACTGTTAAGAAAATGTATACTCGGTCTTACTCATAATCGCCCGTGGTAGGAACTGGATCATTATCTATTTTTAAAAGAATCAGCAAAGTGATATTTGCCCAATTCTTATGTGAGAAAACCTTCTGGATATGGTAGTGTTGAGATTAGTTAAATTGGGTCTTTCTGAACTCATGGCTAGGTTAGTCATGACATTGATTTCAGCTTCATAATCTTTAAAAAAATCTCTTCTTCATTTTGGCATTTGGTCTTGGCTTCTTTCGACAATGTGGAATATTGCAGGGACTCGTCTTTCTCTCCTTTCCTGCAGTTGTATGAGAAGTACTACCATTTTATATTCCCAAAGATGTCGGGAAGATAAACTACTAAGATATAAAGTAGTGTTTTTATTTTTATTTTTATTTTTTTTAAGTGTGTGTATGGTCAGCTCCAAGGATTTCAATGAGAAGTTATGGAGAAATACTTTAAATATATACAAATTAGAGAGGATAGAATAGAATATTGTGTCCATTGCCCAGATTAAATCATTATCAAAATTTGACCACATTGGCTTTATTTTTACTTTATTCATTTTTTTGTTGAAGTATTTAAAGCAGATCCTAGAAACCACATCACTGTACTCCTTCATAGCTGTATGCACGTCTGCGACATGGGAGGGTTTCCTTTCACCAGCCTTGCGTCTTGATCCACGTGCGTGTTAAGTACCAACTTTGTTATCAGGCACCCTGCCAGGCATTAAGGACACTTGAATGGATAAGACACAAACCTGCCTCCCAAGGAAATTAAGGATTGAGGAGAGAAACAAAGACATGAGATTACAGGTGCCTTATGGTACCTGCCAGATAACTTCTGTGGGCTGAAATTTGTGCAAAATACAGTGGAAATACAGAAGAGGGACTGGTCAGCTGTGCAGGGCAGAGTGCTGAGGGAAGAGCTCAGGAAGGGCTGTGAGCGGTGGAACCCTTGGAGCAACGTCTTCAAATATCAGTGGGCAAACAGAGAAAGGTTAGGATAGAAGGAAGGGCCCCTGCTATTTGCGTTAGGGAGGAGGCATCCCTTCTTGTTCTGTTTGCTCGCCAGTCAGCCTCAGCCGAGCGCCCAGTCTCACGTCAGGCCGTGTCCTGGGGATGCAATAGTAAGTAACGCACAGTCTTCAGGTACAGGAAGTCATACCTGAATGGGGGATTTTGACACACAAGCAGGTAATTTTACTTAATAAATAATCTCAATAGGGATTTAAAAAAATGGAGGACTCATTCTTAGTGAAACAGTGGAACAGGTTGGATCATTAATCATGTCACAGCTAGAGTCAAAGGTTGACCTGTGTGTTAACCACATTATATTCATTGAATAATAATATTAATAGCAACTAGCATTTATTGAGAACTTATGATAAATAAACTGCTGAAGTGCTTTAAATGGGTTATTGCACTGAAGCCTCATAACTTTAACTTGTACTCCGACTACTGTCCCGTTTTACAGTTTGGTGTGGCCCCCTTCTCATCGAGGGTTCACCCCAGAGGTCACCTCCTTGCCCACCTGCCCTGGCTGACGCAGCATCTCTCAGCCCCATCAGCCCTCACTATTACTGTTTGTGTTCGTCCCAGCATCCACCAGCATGCTGTTTCCCAGGGCTGAGGCCTGACTCTTCCCACAAGAGTGTCAATGGCACGAGAACCTGCCCTGCACAGTATTGTGTTCTCAGTAAATACTTGTTAACCAACCGACTGTCGTGAGCTATTACGGACTTTCAGTGCGTGGCAGTTTTGTCAGAGTTCGAATGTGCATTTATGCGTTTTTTCATGGTATAAGTTTTGGATCAGCTGGAGCAGTGATTAGCCAGTCTGTGTGGTTGGTTATCAGAGCCATTGGCAGGGTATGTGTGTTAACACAGATTGGCTGGGAGCAGTGGCTCATACCTGTAATCCCAGCACTTTGGGAGGCCAAGGTGGGAGGATCGTTCTAGGTCAGGAGTTCAAGACCAGCCTGGGCAACATGGGGAGACCCTGTCTCTACTGGAAAAAAAAAATTAGTTGGGCATGGCGGTGTGTACCTGTAGTCCCAGCTACGCAGGAGGCTGAAATGGGAGGATTGATTGCTTGAGCCCTGGAGGTCCAGACTGCAGTAAGCTGTGATTGCACCACCACACTCCAGCCTGGATGACAGAGAAAGACGCCATCTCTTAAAAAAAGAGATACTTTTCAACTGTCTGTGCATCCAGATTTCTCCGTCTTTAATTCAAAGATGCTAAACTGTTTTGGAGTGAGCAGCTGTAGAATTTAACTTTTTTTTTCTAATTTAGCTATCTACTTTTCTTCATTTTTCTTGTATTTTAGAGAAATATTATATTTTTGATTTAATGTTGTTGGTTGTTGATAATGAAGGCCCTTCAAATATGAGTATTTTCTTGGAAAAAAAGTATGTCTCTAGCTCAGATATATGAAATCCATCTTTTGTTCTAAGCTTATTATTTCGAAGCAGGCTATTTTTGAAATCAAATCATGTCTTTGCAGAGAGAGAAGCTATAGTGTAATGCCTGTTTTTGCTGTATGAAAACCATGCCAACTTTAAAGTCCTTTTCCAGGGTCATTAAAAGCAACAGAAATATTTTTTGTTGCTCTTGGAGTTTGATGGTTGAGGCATCTGTCTTCAAATTGCCAAGTTTTACAACTTAGATTAACTGTATTTCCTGTACCCTCTCCAAGCACTTTTGTGATGTTTTGTAACTTCCATCGCAGGCACGCACAGAGGCTGGGCTGCGGTCCAGATGCGTTTGCTCCATGAATTGGTCTACGCCTCCCGAAGGATGGGGAACCCTGCCCTCTCTGTCAGACACCTGTCCTTCCTTCTGCAGACCATGCTGGACTTCTTGTCGGATCAGGGTGAGTGAGCTCAAACCACAATGTTTTTTTCAAGGAACTGTGAATGAGAGCACTTTAGATGCTGGTTCATGTAAACCCTGGGCTTGGGTTTCAGTGGGTGGAAGATGCTGCCCAGCTCCTCGTCGGTGACAAGGTCCCTGCCCCATGCCTTGGCTCCCTCCTTCCACACTCACTTCTCTGGGACACCTGTGCCACCTCCTCCCGCCTTCACGCCATCTCCTCCTGCTCCTCGGCCGCCACACTCCATGGCTTTTCCCTCCACTTCTCAGGCTTCTTTTCAGCCTCCTGTGTTGCCTCCCATTTCCTTAGCCTGCCTTTTTAAAAATATAAATGTCAAAGCATAACATTTACATAGAGGAGTGCACGACTCATAGGAATGTGGCTTAGTAAATTCTCACCAAGTGGCCACCGCTGTAATCAACACCCAGATCAGAGATGGGCATGAACAGAACCCAGGGCCCCTCGTGCCCCTTCGAGTCACTGGGTAACTCCATCCCCCCTTCCAAAACCAAAGATGAGGTTTGCATGTGTTGGCTCTCATGGGGCCACGCGGTGTCTCTGCCCCTGTTTCAAGGTTGCCTTTCTCCCGGGCTCCTTTCTCGGCCTTCATCTTCTCTTCTTACACTGCTCCTGGGTGCTATCTGCTTTTTGAGTTTTAGTCATGACCTGTTTCCCTATGCGCTTGGGGCTCAGCTGCCCCAAACCTGCCTTCCTCCTTGTACCCCTGGCCCTGGCCCAGTGTGTGGTGCCGGCTGGATTCTTAGGGAAGTGCTGTCTGCTGGGGAGACTGATGTGTGCAGAGTGTATTGGGGCGTACTCATGGGATCAGCCCCGTAGAAGGGAAGAGATGGAGGCGAGACTGGACAGTGGGAGAAGCTGGGCCTCAGTGCTATGTGGACACAGGCCTCAGCCGCACGGGGAGCCCTGCACTGCCGTGGCCTGCAGACGTGTCCCATGTTGTTCTGAGGGGGCCGGGCCTTTCTCCTCCCTCACTGACCAGCAGTTGAATGCAGTCTACCCTGGGTGATGTGGTTGTCTTCAGCAAGGAGACAAGGCTTCTGCTGACCCAGCAGGGCCTGTGCAGCTGGGAAGCCGTCGGCGAGATCTCTGGTGATGGGAGGGCCGGGGCTTCCTGTCCCCGTGCCAGGCCGTGGGTGCTCACTGCTCCCAGGAAAGGGTAGGGTCTTGATGAAGGGCTCTTGCCTGTCAAGGACAGCTTCTGGGGAGGCAGCACTCTCCCCTGGGGAACGGGCCTCTCCTCCCTGCAGGCCGTCTGGGCGGCTCATTACTGCCCCCTGCAGTGCTGTGCCGTCACTGCTGCTGTCCAGGCGGCGACCCCACTCCCTCAGTCTCATGTCCTGGCACCTCCCAAATTTCGTGCTTGTCTGTTTTCACATTTCTAAAAGCAGCACATCTTTCTCTCCAGCCTTCCACCCACTGCTTTCCCCTGGCTGTTCTCTGTCTGTCTTTGAGCAGGCTCTGGCTCCAGGGTAACGTGGGGTGTGCATCTCTGAGGGTGGTTGTGAGGTTTAAATGCACTAATTCTGGCCGGATGTGGTAGCTCATTCCTGTAATCCGATCTCTTTGGGAGGCCCAGGCGGGCGGATCACCTGAGGTCAGGAGATCGAGACCAGCCTGGCCAACATGGTGAAACCCCGTATCTACTAAAAATACAAAAAATTAGCCAGGCATGGTGGCAGGCCCCTGTAATCCCAGCTACTCAGGAGGCTGAGGCAGGAGAATAACTTGAACCCAGGAGTGGCGCTTGCAGAGAGCCAATGTTGTGCCATTGCACTCCAGCCTGGGCGATAAGAGTGAAATTCTGTCTCAAAAAAAAAAAAAAAAAAAAAAGAAAGAAAGAAACCTAGTATACATTAAGCAGTCCTCATAAAGCCCATCTTCTCACTGCACCTGTTGAAACGCTAGCATTCTTTAAAGGAAACATTGCTTTCCCTACAGTGATTTCCACGGCCATCTCTAAGAGAAAGGAATTCTCCTTTCGTGAACCCCTGTGGTTCTTTGTTGCCAAGGTTCTGAAGGCACACACCACTTATTGTGGCCGTTGGCATCCTCGTGTGGAGTAGCCGTTGTTTTCTGTTGAGGACTTCTGGTGACCCAAGTGAATCTCTGCTCTGATCGGGGCCCCTGCGACAGCCGTGCAGCTCCTTTTCTGCGTGTATTGGGTCGCTGTTGCTTTTGGGGCTGCATTTGAACTGTGCTTTTCTTGATTGTACCTGCAGGGTCGCTGTTGCTTTTGGGGCTGCATTTGAACTGTGCTTTTCTTGATTGTACCTGCAGAGTGAGCAGGTGGCCAGCAGGGCCACCGTGGAAGCTGGCTCCATGGCCCATTTGCACTCCGGCGTTTCGGTGACGGGAGGGAGCAGCAGGCCGAGGCAGAGCTCCCAGAGCCACATGTGTCTCCTGCTGGGGTGACTGTGGCTCAGCGGCGGCTTGGGCAGTGGTCTGGTGTTACCTGCTCGGGTGAATGTTTGCTCTCCCCAGCCCCTGGGAGTGCTGCCCACCTCCCCCACTCCCCTGGAATTTCTTGAGCCTTCCCGTGATCCAGCAAATCTAAAGAGGCAGTGCCTGGACTCTGTGCAGGGGCTTAGAATCTCGGGTGCCATCCCTGACCCATGGCATGTCCCTCTGCCCCTGTAGCCAGGACTTTGTTCTCTCCTGGTGGCAGTGTCCCCACATACCTCACCTCAGTAAGCACAGTCCCCACGGTTGGTGAGTTGTGGTGACACGGCCCTGAGCCCTTCGCCTGAGCCGTCAGTGTCACTCCTTCGCCTGCTGTGTCTGCTGCATCTTGAACTTCTTCAGCACACACCTTCCTTCCCACAGCAGGGCCGGTGCACCTCCCCTGTCCCCACACCCTGCCCCTTCACCATGTGACTCCTCTTGGGCCTGGCCTCCTCTTGAAAGCCTTCGCAAGTCCCTAGCTAGACCAGGGACTCTGGGCCTCTGCTCTGTTCCTTCCTGCACTTATCGGTCATCAGTTGCGTATTTAGTTGGTCCATGCTTGTCTCCCTCCATGGGAGAAGACCTCATTCTGCCTGCTGTCTACCTGGAGCTGGACCTGGCAAAGGCTAGATGCCAAGTGCATGGCTGCTGAGGTGTGAGTGATGTTGTCACAGCCCTTGCCTTCATCGTGATTGCTTATGGGAAAGTTGATTCTGACTTGGGTCCTCAGACATTTTTCAAAAGCACATTCTTGGCCGGGCATGGTGGCTCACTCCTGTAATCCCAGCATTTTGGGAGGGTGAGACGGGCAGATCACCTGAGGTCAGGAGTTCAACACTAGCCTGGCCAACATGGTGAAACCCCATCTCTTCTAAAAATACAAAAATTAACCAGGCGAGGTGGTGCACGCCTGTAATCCCAGCTACTTGGGAGGCTGAGGCAGGAGAATCGCTTGAACCCGGGAGGTGGAGGTTGCAGTGAGCCGAGATCACGCCACTGCACCCCAGCCTGGGTGAGACTCCAGCTCAAAAAAAAAAAAAAAAAGCACATTCTTTTTACAATGAACACATATGTGTTTGTACACTGTATGTGTGTGTATACGTATGCTACATCGTGTTTTTCTGTTGGAGTTTGTATTTCTCAAGGACATGGGCCATATCTTCCCCTTTGGGTACCCTGCGGTTTCCATGGGACATGGTGAGATGACTGAGCGTGTATGCAGGATCAATAATTGGGGTGACCCATTCCACTCTTCTGTGTCAGGCTGATGAGCCGACTGTCTCCACTACAGACATGTGAGGCCTTGTCTTATTTTGATGACGGCGCTGAGAAGTAGATTGTGTTTCCCAGCCCCACATGCTCGGAGGTTGATGTTTACACGCATGTCCATGAAATGGCCGCCGGGAAGAACAGAGAGTGGATGAGCACACAGGGCTCTCTGTTAATTGCTCTGTTGCTGTGTTTCTTTTTTTATTAATAGCATTCATGTATTGTTGATGAGCATCCCCGTGCCTGGGAGTGGTGGTGGGGGTGTGTGCCTGCCTATCTCCCCTGCCCTTCCTGTCCAGAACTCAGTGTCAGCGTTTTTCTCCAGGTGGCAAAGAAAACCTCTACAGGGAAATACAGCGAGGGTTCTCGTTGATGCTTTAACCTCTGCCTTCCCCACCGTTTTTTCTTATCCTGTTTATATTTTTAAGCTTTGTTCACTTCTAAGCCTATCATGTGATAGTTGTACCTTTTCCTCATGTGATCTTTCAAAAAGGGTGATCTGTATGCTATATTTTTGAGTAATTAGACATTTTATAACAGGTCACATTGGAGGCTCTTTTAATATATGTGTGTAAAATATGTAAATGTGAACTCTTATTGAAACGACATGTTTAACCACAGTCTGTGGTCTTCACCAGCCCTAAGTGAGGACGGAGGCTTCAAGTTGGATGTGGCTCGCCCATTAGACTGGTTGTCTCCCTCACGTGGTCACGACTGGCCATTGCTTTTATGGCCAGAGCCCTTAGTTAATTCCCCCCCAGTGCTGTGATCTCTCTTCGGTGTATCTTCTCCACGCTGGAATCCTGAGGATAGTTTCTTTTTTTTTCCTTTTTCTCTTTTTAAGATCTACCAGAAATACTGGAGGAGAATATATGTTTAAAATCTGAGTTTGAATTAGTCATGGTAGGAAGTTTTGATCCATGGTATTTGTAGAGTGAGTTAGGAGAGATTCATCATCTCAGTTTGGATGACTGACAAAGCTGCAAACAGACTCAGCTAGATTTCAGATCAGGCGGTTGATGGCAAAAGAGAGGAGGAGCTGTGATCATGATGTACTTCTAAGGTCTGCTTTCTTTTGGTGGATTGTTAGTTCCCAGTGAGAAAACAGAGAACGAAATCACTATGCTTCCATATGGGCTGTGTTTCCATTAGATATAAATTGCGTTTGATTTTTGATGAAAAGGCAGCATAACCCCCTAGAGGTGTCAGGTGCCCCTTGTCCTGGGAAGGGGACGCACACTGTGATTGATGGGGTCCAAGCTGTATGTTTTTAGGTGACAGGAAAATTTGTTTATCCATGAAATGCTGATAGTGTCTTATGGTTATTTAAAGTCATATTAATTAGTGATTTAAAGACAGTTTAAAAGGAGAAGAACTTGGGACACTTGATACTGTTGAACAAATAACAGTCTCTTGAAAGACCTTTATATAATGATATTTGGTTAATTGGAGTCGTCTGAGAAAAGGACAAAAGTCAGGAGGTCTGAGAGGTTCTTTCCACTCACCTCAGCCTCTAATTACTGTAACGTCCAATCAATAATTACATTCTCCCCAGCCTCCATTTTCTCATTTGGACAGCTGGGTTGTGCAGGGCTAGGTGGCGGTTTGTTATTTTTAATGATGGATACTATAATTTATTGGATGGTCTTTTTTTCTGAAGAGCTCATGGTGCTATTCACAGACTTGATAACTTACATTTCTAAATTTTGCTGCATTGAAATAAAGTATGGAATAGAAGAGCAGCCAGGAATGGAAAAACGTGACCCCAGGGTTGAGGAGGGTCTTTCTAGCCTTCTTGTTCTTTGTGAAGCTGGACTGGTGATGTGCAGTTGAAGATAGCATCATCTGGGGCCTTCTGCTCCATGTGTACCCTCCAGTATTTGCAAAAGATTGAACCTACAAGATACGTTATTAGGGCAAGTATTTACATGGAAAGGCTCTGAGTTCTCCAAGACTTTGGTCATTTTTTACAAGATGATGTACTACCCTGATGATTTGTGGAATCTTCTTAGGAACCGTGACTGTGTTGCTTTTCTGATCATGGGTACAGGGCCATCTTTGTTGAGGCTTCCCATGTATGTGGGCACAGAGCTTCCGTGGCATTCCAGCAGTAGATTAATGGAGCTGTCATCCTCTGAAGATTCATGGGTTGTGCATGCAAACCTGGTCCTGTGAACTGCGCGGGAGTCTCTTAAAAGGGCAGAGGGATTCCTTCCTCTGTGAAAGGTTTAGAATGGCACATATTTGTAATTTCCAGACTCATCTTTTCCCACTCTCACATTCACTCTGTATTTGGCCGTACTAAATTGTTGACAGTTCTCCAAATACAACAGCATTGCTATTCTGCTGCCTTTGTACATGCCGTTTCCATTACTGTCACATTGTCCAGGAATTCATCCCTGTCATGACTGCAGTGCCACCTCTGGGAGCTCCCCATGCCCTGTGCCTGCCGCTGTCAGAGCTTCCAGCATGCTGGGCTGTGGAGGTGTTGGTCTGTTTCCCCACCCAGCAAGCCTCTGAGCTCCTCAAAGACACGAACTGTTATGCATATCTGGAGCAGCACCTGGTACCTTACAGGTCCTTAAATGCCGGCTGAATGAATGATGTCTTCTGTCTCTTTAAACCCACCTTCTGCTATGCTACCAAATGGATATTTCTTCTAATTGGCAATTTTAAAGATCCTGCTGTGGCCTTTGATCAGGCTTTTGAGCAGGGTTTGGCAAACCGTGGCCTATGGACTAGGTCTGGCCCGCTGCCTGATGTTCATCCTTGCACTGGCCGTTTCAGGATGAATTTACAGTTACTGACACCAATTCCTGTGGAAAATAAAAAAGACTCGTGGCTTTCACATCACATAGCTAAAAAAGGGAACACGGGGAAAAATTAGTTAGGTAAACTGTTTCAGGGACTGAGATCAAAAGCCCCAGGTGAGCGAGGAAGGTTCAACTGTATGTAGGCTCTGCTGCTGTGAGTGAAGTGCGGTTATCAATACTTACGAAAAGAAGGGGAAAAAATGCATACTATAAATATGTCATATTAATGCTACTGTGAAAAGACTGAGGCGTGACGAAAGGGGGGGTCCCATGAGATGGGAGGGGGCCAGTGAATGAACCTGTGTTAAGGATGTGCCTTATTTCACAGCATTTCTGCTGTTGGAATGACTTTACCAGGTTAGGATGGCAGGGAGTGTGATGTTCTCACGCTAGAGTATAGATGGTTTGTGTTGCACATGGTTTCCTGGGCTTGGTCTTGTTGGGATCTGAAGGCTCTTGGTTTACCTATTCTACTGTGGTCCAGTGTCTTTCTGGAGGCCTCTGGGTAGATGGTGTTTTCTCGAAAACCCTATCTGTGTCTTGGTTTTTGCATCTACCTTGTGGGATTGTTTTAAGGATTGGAGATGACACACCTGAAGTGCCTAACAATGTCTGCTGCCAAGAAGTGCTTAGTAAATATCATAAGATGGCACTGTTTTCCTTCTGGGGGACCTGGACGCCAGCTCCTTGGTCAGACATTAGTGGTTCTTTTGCTCAAGGTTACCTTAAGAAGACTCGGAGAGAGAAATAGGGAACAGCAGAATCACCCCAAAGGGCTGTCAGATGTGGATGTGATTCTTTTCCAAGATGTGCTGCTGTTATAATTTGTCTTATAATATTGTAATTAACTCTAGCACTGCTCTGACTGGCCTGGGGAAGGGGTGAGTGGGAGGTGGAAACAGAGGAAGAGGAGCAAGGGGAAGGAAAGGATGGTGCCGCCCAGAGGTGTTCTTCAGGCAGGGAACGGCGGCCAGTGTAACCGGGGATTCAGTGCATGCTGTTTCCCCCGCGTTTAATGTTCAGCCTAGTCCTAAGGTGTTGGGAAGGTGGCCTCTCCACCTCGCCCTTGAAAGTGTGGATCAAGATTAGGCTGCCAGTTCCTCGTTCAGCGGAAGTAGCGCAGAATCCCAGGTCTCATAGTATCCAACACGAATCTGACTTGCTGGTAGACCTTGAGGTTGTTTAAGCATCTTAAACTTCCGAAACAGCTGTCGCTATGCAGTGCCTCTCTCTCCATAGCTGCTGTCATGCTTTGCCTACAAGAAACCAAAAGTCTTACTAAAATAAAAGAAGTTTTTGAGAGCTAACTCATATGCCATACAATTTATCCATCTAAAGTATATGAGAATGCTCACAGGGTTGTGCAGCCACACCACAAGTGAACTACTCATCCCTGCCGTGGCGTGGATGATCCTTTAAAATGTAATGCCACGTGAAGGAAGCCAGGCTCTGAATTCCACACACATGTTTTATGATCTCAATTATTTCAAATGACCAAAATAGACTATAGGGACAGAATGGATTAGTCTTTCTTAGGACTGGGGGAATGGAGGACTTTGTGGGGGCGATGGCTAAAGGGTATGGGGTTGAGGCGGTGAAGATATTCCAATAGTACATTGTGGTGGTTGTTGCACAACTGTGTGATATCCTTAAAACCATTGAATTGCACCTTTTAATGGGCCAACTGCTATGTGAATTATATCTCAACAAAGCTGTTACAAAAGTTTTTAAGAGTCTCTAGCAGACCTCTCTGTCTCATTGGCTAGAACCGGATCATGTGGTCATGCCAGCCCACTGTAAGCGTGATGGGAAGCACAGTCATCCCTGAGTATTGGCAGGGGGCATTGGCTCCAGGCTCTCTCTTGGATACCAAAACCTAGGGATACTCAAATCCCTGATATAAAGTGGCATAGTATTTGCATATAACTTATACACATCCTCCCATATAGTTTGTTTGTTTATTTATTTTTATTTTTAGCAGAGATGAGGTCTCGCCTTGTTGCTCAGGCTGGTCTTGTCCTCTTGGGCTGAAGCAGTCCTCCTGCCTCAGCCTCCCGAAGTGTTGGAATTACAGGCGTGAGCTACCACACCCAGCCTCCTATATGGTTTAAGCCATCTCTAGATTACTTGTAACACTTCATACAATGTAAATGCTACCTACATAAGCCATTATTCTACTGCATTGTTTAGGGAAAGGAAAAAAAAAAACTACACACGTTCAGCACAGATGCAATTTTTTCCCCCAAATATTTTCAATCCTCAGTTGGTTGAATCCATGGGCTCAGTGCTACAGCTAGGAAGGGCCGAATGGATTTGGCCGTCTTTGTCTCTAGGGGCAGGCAGCGTGGGGGGCTGGAGGGGTGCGGGGAGAATGGCAGCACAGTCAGCGACCAGCGTGGGCCTGTGTCTCTCGTCCGTTGTCGCTTCTCCTTCCTCATCCTTTACCTGACTACCCACGCGGTTGTTCCGGCCCAGCCCTGGAATCACCTTTTCTGCCATCCTCTCCTCTCTGCACCTTGGATTCGTTGAGAGGCCCAGCCAGCCTGCTTCTGCTTTCTCACTCTGACTGCCTTCATTCTGTTTAATTTGCCATCATCTCCTCTGGAGCCTCCTGCCCCTCTCCCTTGCTCCATTCCAGCCTCCCATTGCTTCATTCTTCGGACACCCCTCATAGTTACTATTTAAATTGCAAATCAGATCCTGTTTTGTTGCTCCTGTAATAAAACCCAGGACTCAGTGTGGCCTGCAGGTTCTGCCCCCGGCCCTGCCCTCTCTCCCACCTTGTCCCTTACTTTCTCGTCTGCTCCCGGTTCCAGTTCCTTTGGCTTCCTTAATTAATGCTTACGTGCCAAGACTTTTCCACCCCAGAGTCCCACATGCCTGTTCCTGGGTGATCTTGAATGGTGCACTTCGCCATGAGGTCTCACCTCCAGTGCCGTCTTCTCCAGGAGACCACCCTGACCCCTGGCTCTTCTGCATCATACCCACCGCTTTGCGTTTCCCAGTCTTAACGTGAGAGGCTAGCAGACCCCATCTGCCTTGTCCTGGGACGGCCTGGAACACAGTAGGTGTGAAGAAATACCGTTAAATGGATGGACAGCCTCCCTTTGATATTTACCTGCACACCGCTTTGCCACTGTCCCTGTCACATTGTGATGGCTGTTTAGGAGAAGTCTAAATGTCACTTCCCCATCTGGTTTGCTAATGGGACTTGCCTGGGGTGGCCACTGGTGATTGCACCTTGCAGGTCACTCATCTTGTCATGGGCTGCTTGTCTCTATCAAAGTTACCTTGATGGAGGGTGGAAGTGGCAGCAGACGTCACTGAATACAGGAGACCAAAAATAATCACTGCAATTATTTTGAAAGAAAGCAAAGTTTGTTGCTTCAGAAAATGTTATTTTCAGAGCAGAATTCAGCATCTCTGCTTCTAAACCTTAGCGGGCATGTTTGCTGGAAAGGCGCGTCTTCCTAACCAAGGCTGCCGCAGATCCCACTGTTCCCTCAAAAGGTGCTCCTTGACTTTGTGGCAGAGGGAACCAGTTATGTTAGGATGATTGTGAAGAAGTTTTTAGAAAAGGGAGTTAAGAGAAGGATTACTTAATCAGAGCAAGGCTTGGTTACTTACTTAGAGGATGTAAATCATCTGCTGACTGTGTAGCTGAGTGAGAGAGGCATTGCTGGGCAGAGGTGGCTTCTGCAGCCTGACACCCTGTGCTGCCGTTGCCGGGCTACCTGGACGTGGTGGCAGCCCGTTACCCTCATCAGGTCTTCTTCACCTTGCCCAATTCCTGCCCCTATTCTTGGTGCAGTGCCATGCTTTAAGGGGCACTGCTGGAAGGGGGCGGATGTTGACTTCACCAGGCCTGGTGTCTCATTGGAATGTTGCGGAAGGGCCGCAAAGCCCATGGCACAAGCGCTCATGCCCTCCTGCCCACTCCGTGTTCCCCGCTCCCTCCTGCCGGCTCCCTTTCTCCCACCCCACTGGCTTCCCTGTGTGCAAACGTGCCGTAATTACCACGATGTGCAGCTCAGCTCAGCCCAGCCAAGCCAAGCAACCTTCCGCTCTGAAGCGGAACCTCTGCCAGGGTCATCTGCCTTCCCTTGCGCACCCTCTTCAGCCCCGCTGTGTGCCCTTCTCTCGCGCGCCCCCTTCGGCCCCGCTGTGTGCCCTTCCCTCGCGCGCCGCCTTCGGCCCCCCTGTGTGCCCTTCCCTCGCGCGCCCTCTTCGGCCCTCCTGTGTGCCCTTCCCTCGCGCGCCCCCTTCGGCCCCCCTGTGTGCCCTTCCCTCGCGCGCCCCCTTCGGCCCCCCTGTGTGCCCTTCCCTCGCGCGCCCTCTTCGGCCCCCCTGTGTGCCCTTCCCTCGTGCGCCCCCTTCGGCCCCCCTGTGTGCCCTTCCCTCGCGCGCCCTCTTCGGCCCTCCTGTGTGCCCTTCCCTCGCGCGCCCCCTTCGGTCCCCCTGTGTGCCCTTCCCTCGCGCGCCCCCTTCGGCCCCCCTGTGTGCCCTTCCCTCGCGCGCCCTCTTCGGCCCTCCTGTGTGCCCTTCCCTCGCGCGCCCCCTTCGGCCCCCCTGTGTGCCCTTCCCTCGCGCGCCCTCTTCGGCCCCCCTGTGTGCCCTTCCCTCGTGCGCCCCCTTCGGCCCCCCTGTGTGCCCTTCCCTCGCGCGCCCTCTTCGGCCCTCCTGTGTGCCCTTCCCTCGCGCGCCCTCTTCGGCCCCCTTGTGTGACCTCTCCTCGCGTGCCTCCTTCGGCCCCCTTGTGTGACCTCTCCTCGCGTGCCTCCTTCGGCCCCCTGGTGTGCCCTTCCTTCGTGCGCCCCCATCGGCCCCCCTGTGTGCCCTTCCCTCGCCCGCCTCCTTCGGCCCCCTGGTGTGTCCTTCCTTCGTGCGCCCCCTTCGGCCCCCCTGTGTGCCCTTCCCTCGCGCGCCCCCTTCGGCCCCCCTGCTTGCCCTTCCCTCGCACGCCCCCCTTCAGCCCTCTCTGCCGGACGTCCCTCTCCTCTCCCTTGCCAAGGTCACCAGTTTCCAAAGCAGGAGTCATTTCCTGTCCTCTTTTTCTGTCTGTCAACAGTGTCCTCTCAGTCCAGTGCTTCCTCTACACGGCGCTTTCTTCCTTTTCCCAGCTCATCCTGGAACTTCCCCACTTCTGATTCCCGTGTGCTGGGCACTTGCGTCAGGGCTTGGTTCTGCCTTCGCTTGTCTCTTTGCTCCCAGTGTCTGGTGATTCCCCTTGGCCTCATGCCTTTAGATGCCATTTAAAATGTACACTTCAGCTTTTTGGCATGTTCACAGATACGTGCATCTATCACCACAGTCAGTTTTAGAACATTTTTATCACCTCCAAAGGAAGCCCCACACCCTACAGCTAGCTAGAGGCACACGTTGGCAGTCACCTATAGTTGAATGCATTAATAATACATGCTTTTTTTTGTTCCCTTTCTTGCTTGCTTTTCAGGTTGTTTTTGGTACTGTTGATAACACTGTGGTGAACATCTTTAGGTCTTTGGCTTTTTTTTTAGCAGGAGAGAGTTTTCATCAGGAGGGGGCTTCCTGGGTCAGCCTTTTTGAGCGTTGTGATTGCTGTTGAGACACTGCTGGATGCAGCCAGCAGCAGGGCTGCTAATTCAGTGTGTGCGGAACGCTGCCTTACTCTTCTAATTTGCGTTTTCTTGGTGACTTGCAAGGTTGGATTTTTTTCTGCAGGTTTGTTTGTTGTATCTCTTTTATGTGAAGTTCTTTTCCAGTCTTCTGATTGCTTCCTCCCTCCTGCTCATTTGACTATCACTGAAACTTAGTTGGGGTTTGATGGGGCAGATGGTGTCCTGCCATCGTGCTTTGTGATGTGAATGAAGTGGTCTGCCCACAGTCACCCAGTTATCCAGTCAGCTGTGAGTGGCAGAACAGCAGGACCCCTGGCGTCCCAGCGCCTCGGAAAGGGGGAAACACTTGCCATGGCACCTTTGACTGACATTTTTGTTCAGTTGTCATGTGAGTGAATGCCCTTCTTAGAGCTGCTGGAGTTGCCGATGGCAAATTCTTCTTAGCCCAGTGCTCCTGGTCCCTGGTGGTGGGGTGATGTTATATGTTTATGTTTCTTTGAAGGAAAAGACACCCATTGAACATTGAACCTGGAACAATTTCAAAACAGCCTTTGACCAGAGGACTTATGGAAAAGGAAGAAGTACCACCTGGAAAATTATGAGACAGCTATAAAAATCACTGTATTCATCACAGTTCTAGAGACATACATGTACACCATTAAAGAGAAATTTTTCTGACACTTGTTAAAATGGTAAGGAGAATTTTATTTAAGACTACTACAGTAGGAGTCAACTCTTTTGCAACAGAGGAGAGATTGAACTCAGCTCTGAATACAACAAGGCCAAGTGGGGCTTTATAGCCAATGAGCAGAGTGAGGGGGTCAGTGGATGGAAAATTGCTAAGAGGAGAGACGTTAAGTGTAGGGGATTCTTGCTAAACTTGCCTAACAGGGAGGCAGGGTGACTTCCCGGGATTCTTGTTGAAACTGGGCTAGGCAGGCTGAGGACAGGGCTGAAGGATGAGGCCTCGTTGGAAAGAGGACTCACAGGAGCTTGTCTGAAGTTTGGTCAAGGAGAGAGTCTTTGTCAGTGCACACGTCTATACATATGCACACATAGATAGGATTTCTTACAGGGGATCGGGCTATGTGCTGTGGGAGCTGGCTACCCAGGCCTGTGAAGCATCGTTTCGGTGTCTGCTGCTGGATCCCGAAGGCCTGAGGCAGGCAGGTGGCTGGGAAGGGAAGGCGGATGTGAAGGGAGGGAAGCAAGGACAAGCTAGGAACTGTGGGGCTGAGCCACATCCCCCATGGGGATGGCCTGGAGCCCATGTCAGCTTCTCACCACCTCCCAGCCTCCCGCTCTAATGGTGGGGGCTCCTGGAGGAGAGGCTGGTGCCCTTTGCGGCCGTGCTAAACATGCGTGCCTGGCCCAGAGCTGGAGGAGCAGAGGAGCTATGGGTGGGATGCTGCCCAGTCCACCAGTGTGGGTGTGTGTCCTGCCCTGGGCGCCGGAACTGATGCTACCCCGTGCCTCTGCCTCAGACATCACTCCATGTGCTGACTCAGCTTCGCAGCGAGGGGCTGGGAAGTGTCATTCCAACTCAGCCGAGTGGACACAGTGGTGACGATTTTAATTTCTGGTGTGAATCTCAAGTCCACTTTTAGGAAGCAGGAGATAAATCCCCATCAAGAAAAATCATTCATTTTCTTTGCATCTCTCTCTAGCATATTTGATATTTGATTGAAATTTTAACACCTGAAACAACTTTTTGTTTTGTTTTCTCTTTGGCAAGTCCATCCTTACAGGTTTAGTTAGATGGGTTAGACAGGGATACTGATAATTCTCCTCCTCCCTCTCCTCCCTCTTCCCATCTTGGATAGAAAAATATTGATGTGATATTATGTGAGGCTTTCTGAATGATAGTGAATTGGACAGTGAAAAGCATAAGAAAAAATAAAGTAACTAACTCCTTTAAAAATCTTGGTTTTTGCATGTAAAATTGTGGTGTTTGAGCTGAGCATTTAATTTTAGTAGCCCCTCAGGACTCCAAAGGATGTGTTTTACGGGTTCCAGGAGTACTGTTCGGATAATAAGGGACAAGGAGGAGCTGGAAAATCTGCACAGGAGCAGCCGCTCCCTTTACATCCTTTCTGCAGGTATTTGTGGATCGTCTCGCGTAAGTTGGGTACTGTACATAATTCCAGCAGTGTGAGGGGCACGCAGTTCCTTTGGGGATGACCTGGAGAAACTGGCTGGGGAGACGGAGCAACTGGGAGAAGCTGAGGTTGGCTGCTGCTTCCCACACCCTCACCCTCCCCAGCCGATGCACTCCAGGCAGTTTCACGTGTTTCAGCTTCCTTAGGTCGAAGGCTCGGTTTCTATTTGGTGCCATCCTACCTTGGATGTCTGAGTATGGATTTGGAGGTGGCAGAGCTGGCTTTGAATACTAGGATGTGTTTGTTTCCTTAACTCTTCCAGTCCTGTAAGCCCCTTTGGGTTGTCCCCTTGCATCTGCCCCAACCCCAGGGCTGTGTCCAGCCTTCCCTGGGTCTTCAGCTGCTGTCCCTCGGTCTCCCCGGATGTCCACGGTGGCCACATCTCTGTGCCTCTCCATTCTGTCAGCGGCCCAGGCCCCAGGAGGTCCATCTCCAGGAGTCTCCACCCCAGCCCCGTTTCCCATCCCTCCCTGCTCCCATGACCCCTTCCGTGGTGACTGCAGGAACCTGAGGTCTGTTGGTAGCTGACTCCTGCATTTCCTCGTCCTCTTCCTCCCCGAGTGTTCCCTTAACCTTCTTATATGGAGTGAGTGGCTCTTCAGCAGGGAAGTTTGGAAATGAGTGGGAGTGTTTCTGGCATAACTGTGACCGGGGCCTGTCGCCAGCATTTAATCGGAAGGGACAGGGAAGTGAAATGCAAGTGTAGCCTGGTGCCGGGCAATAAATTTCTGTCCCGCTCACAACGCCATCCTAGCATCCGAGGAGATGAGAACCAGCCCTTTTCTCGGCCTGCCTCCCCTGCTGTTCTCTCAAATGCATGCTGGTTTTTCTCCTCTGCCCCCAGGACCTCAGGGCCTAGAGATGGGACGGGCATCATTTTCTGTTGCTACTTCCAAACAGTCCTCCTCAGAACACTCCAGCTCTTTGGGAGGGTGTACCATTAGGATTGATGGCTCCTGCCTTTCCTTGTGTCATGGTCATTGCCAGGTGCACTGGCTACTTCTCCTCACTCAGTCCCTGGCCTGCTCTGTCCTCAGCACCTCCACCCTGTCTCTGTTCCTGGTGGCTTCACCACCCACACAGAGGACCTCCTCAACCCTGCCTGCTCTCCCACTTCTGCATGTTCTGCTGGGGGATCTCACCTGGCCCTAGGGCTTCAGGAATGGTCTTTGCATTCATGGTGCCTGTACTTCTTCCTTCTGCGGCGCTGCAGGCCTGACTGTCTACCTGCCCAACCTGCCTTCGCTTCTCTCTCAGCACAGGGCACAGGGTGCCCCTGCCCGCCCCACTGCTTGGGCAGAAACCCTGACGCTGTCGTGGCTTCCCTGCCGTCAGGCCCCACGTCTAGTACATCAGGAAGTCCTGGAGGCTTCACTGCCTCGGCACATCCCAGATATGACCATGGCTTCACGCCATAGCACCTTTCTGCTTAAACCTCCCTGGTGGCTCCCAGGACATGTATCAGGAAGTGGAGGGAAAGCCGGGTTATTTTTGGAAGCCTCCCAGGTCCACCTGATGTTTCTCCTCAGTTCTCCTTGCTCACCTCTCTCTAGTCTTCTGCACATTCACTCAGCACCAGCCAGGTTTGTCTTGTTTCTGTGTCTCTGAGAAAACAAACTTGATTTCTGGCTCTTGTCCGGGACCTTGCACTTGTTTTTTTCTGCGTGAACGGCTTCCCCCTGGGTCTTGGCATGGCTGCCATTTCTGTGCACCTCAGTTCTGAGCCAAACGCCCACCCTTCTCTGCCTGGCGCTACCATCAGTCTCCCTCCTTGCTAGATGGAGGCTCCTTGAGGGCAGGTGTGCCACCGTCCTGCACAGTCTCTGTGGCCTGGAGCACTGTGTGGCAGGGGCTCAGCAAATGTCTGTTGACTCCCTGTGCAGCAGGGGAAAGTCATGTAACTTCTCCCCACCTCATTTTCCCCATTTGGAAAAGGGGCACAAGAAGGACCCACCTTCTGGGGTGCATCTTTACTGGTTGCTTTAACAAAATACTGCAGACTAGGTGGCTTATAAATAAGGGACATTTACCTCTCACAGCTCGGGGGGCTGGAAGTTCAAGACCAGGGTGCCAGCAGATTTATGTCCTGTGAGGGCCACTTCCTGCCTCAGAGACATGCTGGAAGGGGCGAGGGAGCTCTCTGGGGTCTCCTTCACAAGGGAACTCCTCCCATCACGAGAACTCTACTCACATGCCCTGATCGCCCCCGCAAAGGCCCTGTCTCTTAATCCCATCACCTTGGGAGTTAGGGTATAACGTGAATTTGGGGGGACACAGACGTTCAGACCATAACAGGGTGTGTGTGAGGATTAAAGCTGGTTCCATTTCCACCGTTCCCTCCACTCTGTCTCGGCTTGGGAAGCTCAGACAGCTGTTAGTTCCTCTCTCCCTCTGCCCTCCACACTCAGCTGGGTGTGGATTTGGTTATTTTGTGCAAGTAAGACTTAGTTCTCAGGGACAATGCTTTTATTTTTAAAGAAAATCTTCAGAATTTACAATGCCAGTTCCAGGGCCCCATTCCTATCAAGTCAGAATCCCTGGTCCAGGACCCAGGAATCTGTGCTTTGCAGGGACCCTGGGGAGGCTAGGACAGGAGGTGTGCGCTAGGTCTGAGACACAGGCTTTGACAAGTGGAAATTACTAGTGGGGTGTTTTTAACTAAGGGCTTCTGTGGGTCTTTGTCTGTTTCTGAAAACCAGCCTCCCTTCTTTCCCCTCCTCACTTATCATTTGACTGGTTAGGAAGTGAAATGTGCAGAGTCACCTTTGCTGCCTTGTCACCTCTAGAGGAATTCTGCGTCCTTTCGCGGCCCTGCCTCTGTGGGTGGCAGTATTTCCCAAGTCAGATTCACGACGTGGCCCAGTGAGATTTCTCATGGCTTGTAAACTTATATGTTTGAAAAGTAATGCAAAACAATGTATCACCTTTGGTTAAAGATTTAGTGAAACACTTTTATTGAAAAGAAAAATGTCAAGGCTGATATGCATGCCATGGGCTTCAGCCCAGCAGTCATCCTTGGAGAGTGAGGGTTGAGGCCACGGCCCAGCACTGCCGGGCTCAGGACCACACAGGGCCAGAGCCGTCCCTCCATTTCCTACCCCATGCTGGCTTTTCACTTATGAGGAGTTTTCAATTATGATGTGCTTTTCTGGTCATCTTTTATCATCCTGGATATTTTAATATATGTCCTTTATATTTTTTGAATTTCAGTAAATTCTAAAATAGTATTAAAACAATAATGTGTTATTTTTGCTGGATTTTGGAATTTTGCTAGAATTTGGCCATAGTGATCGCAAGCTTCCCATTGTATAGATTAACAGACTAAAATATACGGGGTTCGGGTTGAAAGCCCTACGTGTCGTATGTTGATGTCCTATATAGTATTTTGTTCCCATTGTGAAGTATCTGCAGACTTCACATTTGAGTTTTTGTCCCTTAGCTTCATATAGCAGAGCATAAAGAGCTAAAATACGAACTCTGGCCAAAAATGAATGACATGATTTTTTGTACTGCCAAGGATATGTGTATATATATTTCCTATTTTTCATTCCTGACATGCATTTTTCCCCCTTGCATTTTTTTCTCCAGATGGCTTATGTGGTTTCTTTGGACCTTCGATTTGCTATATTTCATTTTTCACTGGGCTGGGGAGAAGGTATGCATCTGCATTGCTGTGTTACAAGGAATCCCAGTGGGAGTTTGTCAGTAAAGGGGTATAATTTGTTTCCATTGCAATTTATGCAATCCCTTTTGTTTGTTCAGAACTAGAGAGAAGGGATTGAATAAAACCCCAGCAGAAATGAAGGGAAGCTTTTGATGTACTTTTAGTTGTATGTTGAAGAGATAAATATCATGTAGTACAACATAATAAGTACCTGCTAATAAAATGCCTGCTTGGTAGAGAAACCACACATGTAAAATAGTGAGGTGAAGAAAAACTATCAGTACTTCAAAATCCCAAATATATTAGTGGATATACTAGTTATAGGAAAATACTAATTTGCCAGGTTTTAGGTGAACCAAAATAGAACATCCCAGGGTGGTATCAAAAGGGACCTTCTGCAACGTCACGAAGGATCTTGTCTCTGTGGGACAACGTGGCTCCAGGTGGTGTCCTCTCCCCAGCAGTGCAGTGCAGTCCTGCTTTCCGTTTGCCCGCCCACCATCTGCTGCACAGAGTGCCAAGACACCATTACTCAGCCTGGACTCTGCCACTTCTGGTCCGGAATATGGCAACTCATCCTGAGGCACCTCCTGTCTTCCAGATCCGCCCTTTCTTTCCTGTCCTCCACCCCTGTGATGAAGTGATCTTTCTAAAGCAGGTGTTTATCTGCAGCAATCTTCTGCTGAAATAGTGTTAGAGGCCGAAGGCCCCGCACATTGTGCACTGCTCTTTCAGTCTGGCCCAGGCTGTCTCCTTAGCTTGGGAGAGAAACTTAGCTGCTGTCCCCAGAGTAGAGGCTCTACACACACGTACTGTGAGTTTCTTCTGGCTTTTCACTACCCAGAATGGAGCACTCGCCCCCCTTCCCGTGCTCCCTGCTTCCCTCCAGCCCCTTTCCTCGACACCTTTTGGTAGAAGAAAATTTTTTTCTTCCCAAAGTTTTTTTTTTTTTCCCATGTGTATATAACAATGCTTATCACATTTGTGAACATTAGTTCTCTGAAAAGGACTTTAGAGGGGAGACTTTATTCCGGGGAATAGTTTACAAACTGAGGAGAACAGCCTTTGATGCAAACTGAAGCTATCCATTCCAGAGAACAAAAGAAAGGTTTGTCTTTTACAGAGAAAGTTCCCGCCCAGGTTCCCGCTCAGGTTCACTTATGTACTTGAAGGTTTCAGACTTGCTGAGTTCTGATTGGTTGTTGCAGGTCACAGTCTACTGATGGCATGAATGGGAACAGGCAGCTATGTAGGCCCCTAAGTTAAGCAGACACGTGGGTTTTCCAGGAACTCAAGGTCTGTGTGTGACCTCTAGTCAGCAGATGGCTGCTTGAGTCTAACTTGAATCTAGGTCCTGTTAGCCACTCAGGATGGATTCATCCTGTGGAGCTGGCTTTTTCAGGGCCTACACATTAATTTTTATATTTCATATATATTAATTTTTAGTTTTCATGTCTGTGGACTGAGGTGTGAGGCGGGACAGCTGGAATGTAGTCTTTTTGTGTTTTTAATCCCAGCCTAACATAGAGGCTCAATAAATGCTTGATAAGCCCAGTTGCCTTTTTTTCCTCTGCTATTGTTTCCTCCTCAGTGACATGAGGATGAATACCTATCTTCCTGTGCTGTGATAAGGATTAGAAACAGTGTATATAAAGAACCCGTTCTCAACCTGTTCTCAGTTGAGAACCTGTGCTCAATATGTAGTAATTGTTGTTGGTTAACGTGGATTTGTTCGTGACTTCCAAAGAGTGTTTCAGCATATGCTGCTCTTAAAGAGTCTCACAGTTTTCTATTTTGATGATGTATGCATATCATTCATGGGTATTTGAGTGGCCTTGGGGAAGATGCTGACTGCCCCTGGGCCTGGGCTACTGCATGTGTAGGAAGGGGACGATGATGCTTTAATTCAGCAGAGGACAGTAGGGGCTGTGATCTTTAAGCTCAGGCAGAGCTGGGTTTGTATCCTGGCTCATGTACTTTATCAAATGTGACCTTTGACAATTTACTGACTTTACCAAGCCTGTTTTTCAACTGCAAAAATAAGAAGATTGTGCTTAGTTAGGTGGAGGATTTATCAGAAAGAATGTGTCAGCTGCCTGGCATTGTGCCTGCCACAGTGGGATTTCAACAGTGCTGCTGTGTTTGCTTACTTCACTCACTAGGCAGGTGGGCAGTTTCCCAGGTGAGGCTGTATAGTTCTTTCTAACTTAGAGACCTACATATTTTTACTTAGGTCTCTAAGTTAGAAAGAAAAGTTTCTATCTCTCTGGTGAAATGTTAGGCTTTCAGTGGGTATTATTGAAAGTTTTAGCAACAGACTAACGAGCTAAAGTTACCAAAAGATTGTTTCTCTGCAGGTGATTGTTACCCAAAGATTGTTTCTCAGCCAGGTGGGAACAGATGGGGGAGGCTTTATTTTTGACTGTGTCTGACTCTGACTCTAATCTTTAACTGACCAATTTAGTTTAAAAAATGTTTATCTTGGCTGGGTGCAGTGGCTCACGCCTGTAAATCCCAGTACTTTGGGAGGCTGAGGTGGGTGGATCACCTGAGGTCAGGAGTTCGAGACCAGCGTGGCCAACATGGTGAAACTCCCTATCTCTATGAAATACAAAAAATTAGCTGTGTGTGGTGGTGCACGCCTGTAATTCCAGCTACTTGGGAGGCTGAGGCAGGAGAATCACTTGAACCTGGGAGGTGGAGGTTGTAGTGAGCTGAGATTGCACCACTGCACTCTAGCCTTGGCAACAAGAGCAAAACTCAGTCTCAAAAAAAAAAAGTTTATCTCAGTGGTATGTTGCAGGTACTTAATGCTAAGTGTGACTTCAGTGATGAAAATGTAGGCATCTCTGTATCAGGACCATGTGAGAATAAGATAAGCAGAATTTCTGATAATTGAATTGAAGCCATAGTGAAGTGGTAGGGTTTCATACGGAGTATTGGATCTGGAAACTGGAACGAACTGGAAAAGGGCATGCAGGCTGGATGCACAAGGACTATGGGTCTTCCTCAGGGTTCGGCCTCGTTTGTTTGTTTGGACAAAGGACCAGATGAGGAGTTGGGAGGTGAGACTTTATCCTTAGCCTTTCCACGTGTGAACTTCTCCCTGGCCCTCAGTTTTCTCCTTTATAAAAAGTGTAGGAATTGGATTAAATAAGCACTCATATATGTTCATTCACTTGTCAAAGAGCTCTGTATTAGATACTGAATCTCAGATTTGATTGATAATTTCAAGCCGATTAGTATTTTCTGTCACTTCAATGTGAAGTGACAGAGAATAATTATTATATACTGTAAAAATTAATCTTGCCATATGTTTCACATACTGCAAATTTGTTATTCTGGCCCCAAAGGCCAGAGATCTGAAATGCAGATGTTGGCGGTGCTGGTTTGAAGCGTTTCTCTTTGGCCTGTAGGTGGCTGTAAGGCCAGAGATCTGAAATGCAGGTGTTGGCGGTGCTGGTTTGCTTTGAGGCCTTCTCTTTGGCCTGTAGGTGGCCATCTGGTGGTGTTGGTTTTCTTTGAGCCGTTTCCCGTTGGCCTGTAGGTGGCCGTCTTCTTGACAGGTGTCCACATGGTCTTTCCTCTGTGCGTGTGTCCTAATCCCCTCTCGTCATAAGGACGCCAGTCATATTAGATTAGGGTTCACCCCAACAAATCTCATTTTACCTCCATTATCTCTTTGAAGAACCTGTCTCCACACACGGTCACATTCTGAGGTGCTGGGGGTTAGGACTTCAATATATGAATTTTGCGGGGAGGGGACACGATTCAACCTGTACCATGCACCATGGTCTCATCTGTCCTGTCCCATCCTAAGGGACGCTGGTCGCTATCCACTCAATTAATTTTTATGACCTGCAAAGGAGGCCACAGTGACTGACAGTACATTATATGCTTGTGTTGCTCTTTTGGAAGTGGTCATGGAGTGGACACATTTGAAATGTCAGCTGAAGACCTCCCCTGTGCCTCCTTTGCCCACTGGTCCATATTTGTGGGCTTTGCTTATACATATGGTGCGGGGACAGAATACAGTTATTTGGCCCATGC
This sequence comes from Gorilla gorilla gorilla, assembly GCF_029281585.2. NCBI lineage: Eukaryota > Metazoa > Chordata > Mammalia > Primates > Hominidae > Gorilla > Gorilla gorilla. The sequence continues at coordinate 146,174,548 of NC_073231.2, read as the reverse complement.
AGCCACCCAGTCTTGCTGGTGTCCACTTCGGTGATCTGAGAGAGAAAAATAAGACTTTTCTGGCTGTCATTTAAAAAGAGACATTGAGTTTAATTCAAATTAATCATATTTTTTTAGCAACTTCTAAGTGGCAGGGATCTGTTTTAGGGGAAGAAATGGCATATTCCTTGGTATAAAATAAAATACGGAGGCCCTCTTTAGAACGTTCAGGATTTATCTCCTCCCGGACTGACTGTCAGACAACCCCGTTTTGCGGGGGAGAAGACTCTCTGCTCAGTCCACTGGGGTCCAGCCTGTTCTGGAAGGCCCCTCCAGAACACCTGCACCAGGCAACAGGGTGCCCGGCCCGTGGTGCTGGCTTGGCTGTTTGTGCACAGCCCTGAGGGCCTGAGGGTTCATCTCGCAGCCCTCTCAGTTATTATTATTATTATTATTATTATTTTTTTTTTTTTTTTTTGAGACGGAGTCTCGCTCTGTCACCCAGGCTGGACTGCAGTGGCGCGATCTCGGCTCACTGCAAGCTCCGCCTCCCGGGTTCACGCCATTCTCCTGCCTCAGCCTCCCGAGTAGCTGGGACTACAGGCGCCCGCCACTACGCCCGGCTAACTTTTTGTATTTTTAGTAGAGACGGGGTTTCACCTTGGTCTCGATCTCCTGACCTCGTGATCCGCCCGCCTCGGCCTCCCAAAGTGCTGGGATTACAGGCGTGAGCCACCGCGCCTGGCCTCAGTTATTATTAACTGCCCTCCTAAGCCTTGTCTCCACCTCCCTCTGTTCCCACAGCCACTCTCACAGCACCGCTGATCACGTGCCCATCTGACACCTAGGCAGCCCATTTTGGTGGGGGAGGCAGCAGGTTCAGGGCAGGTGGATCCGGTACCCGCACCCACGGGCTGCATGGCAGAGCCGGAGGGAGGCACATCTGGATGAGTCGCAGTCCGTTTGTTCTCTCTCTTGCCGGTGACCTTGTTCTCTATCTCTGCTTTCTGGATCGACAAGTCCCGATCCTCTCTGTCTGTGGCTCATATGTCACAGTCCCGGCCTGCTCAAGCTTGATTAATTAATTTTCTCACTCACCCAGCCAGTATTTATCTTCTTAGAATGTTCTTCCTGTTTTATCTTTCCTCAAATGCAGCACCTTCTGGATGTAGAGGAACAGTGACCAGCCTTTGCCTGCAGTTGGTTTCTGGGTCCTGTGAGAGTGTGTGACAGGAGTTGTCACACACCTCTTGTGTGCTGGGCCTGGTGTAACATGTGCCTTCATGTGCGTGAACTCCTCTGATCATCATGGTTAGAGGGATCATCGCAGGCTTAGATTACGAGGAGGAGGCAGTAGAGGCATGGTGGGCTTCCGCGGCTGCGTGTGGGAGCTGGGATTACAGTTCCGGGCGCCTGGCTCTGGAGCACATGCCTGACCCCACATCCTGGGTCACGTGCAGCCAGCTAAGGACACTTACTCAGTGGGTGTTGGATCTCAGTGTCCGACACTGACAAGGGGCTGCACCCACTAAAGACTGTACCAGCCAGCATCAGACACCAGTCAAGGGTGTTGCTGTTTTCTAAGTTTTGGAAGCTTACAGCTTTTGGAGTCATCCTTAAATGGTCTTACTTACCCCATATCCTGTTAATCGCCTGGAAGACTCATTCTAATGCTTGAGTTTATCACATGTGGAATTCGTCTTCTTCCTTCCATCGTCACGCCCCTGGTTAGACTTTCAACACTGATGACTTGCATTAGTTTGTTTCTGTACCAAGGAGGTTATCTATCAACTTAGATACAGTTGTCGTTTGTTTGAAAGACAAGGATTGGATGAGATAGAAAATGTCAGAATGTAATTTATTCAGCTACCCCTTCATTTTGTTGCTTGCTCATTATTTTGCTACTTAGCCCAAAGAAAATGTGTTAAAAGTTTGCCATCCATCAGTGTCAGAGTAGATAGGGACTTGGTCTGGGTGAGGTTGTGCGTTACTGGGGCCTTGATCTTAGTGAAATGGACCTCGCCTCATTTTACTGTGTTTCTTGGGGCTGGGGAAGGGCAGGAAATGAAAGAAGTGGTGCATTTTCTACATATTTCCAGTGGCCCTCAGTTTTGGTGTTGCCTTTCTTTGCCTCCCTGTTCACATCAGCTGTCTCTCATTTGCCGCAGAGCAGAGCGTGGTGCAGACAGAGGCAAGCCAGGGTTGGGAATCTCGGCTGGCTTGCAGCCACAGACTATACACAGTAGGAATATCTGTTGAACAAAATCTTTTGTTGTTGTAACTGTGATCATTATGTCATAAATAAACAAGGGGCTTTTACTGTAATTGTTAAGTCCCGTGACCTCAGGGACGTGACACACAAGTATGCTTCATCATGGGGGAGAAAACTGAGCAGATGGAAAAGAAATTTTGGTTTCAAAAATTATGAAGTTAGTTATACATCAAAAGTAATAATTTGAGTTGTGAAAAAAAAAGGTTCTTAAAAATAAGGAATTACACAGTGAGTCATTGAGATTATAAAGTTAAAAAATATTGTTGGCCAGGTGCGGTGGCTTGCATCTGTAATCCCAGCACTTTGTGGGGCCGAGGCAGGCCTACCACTTGAGGTCAGGAGTTTGAGACCAGCCTGGTCAACATGGCGAAATCCCTGGATCTACTGAAAATACAAAAACTGGCCAGACATGGTGGCGGGAGCCTGTAATCCCAGCTACTCCGGAGGCTAAAGCGGGAGAATCGCTTGAACCCAGGAGGCGGAGGTTGCGGTGAGCTGAGATCACGCCACTGCACTCCAGCCTGGGTGACAAAGCGAGACCCTGTCTCAAAAAAAAAAAAAAAATTGTGAAGACTTATGATGGGACTTAAGAGTGAAGCTCTTGATATATTCAAAATATAACAAAAATTTGCTCATGATTTCACATGGTTATATTTCTACTCCTGACCTCTGAACTTCAGTTTCCAAATGAAGGCTGGGTTTGTCTCCTGAATGTCTCATAGGATCCTGCAGTTACCATATCCTCAGCTGAATTCATTCTCTTTTCCTTCTATGTTTCCCGTTTGAGTTAAGGGTGTTGGCATTTTCTTAGTGTTGGAAGCTTAAAACTTTGTCAGTCATCCCCAAGTTGTCGTACTTATCCTGTATCCTATTAATTGCCTGGAATGCCCATTCTAATGCCTGAGTTTCTCTCATATGGGGATTTCCCCTCTCCCCATCGTGGTCATGACTGTGATTCAGACTCTCAACACCTATACTTGGATTAGTGCAGTAGACTCTTGACATCATGGTCCTGTTCCCTGGCTTTGCTCCTTCCAGCCTGTGCGTCACATTGCGGCCGGAGTTACCTCCTTAGAATGCAAGCTAAATCACATTCTCTTCCTTAAGAATCTGCAGTGTCTACCCTTTGTCTATCTAGTAAAGTCTCAACTCTTTCTCAAGGACATTCACGATTTGATTCAAACCATCTTTCTCAAAGACATTCACGATTTGAGTCAAACCATCTTTCTAGGCTCATTGCATACTTTTTCCATCCATGTAACCTATACTTCAGATACACTGAACATTTTTTGCTCTTTATCACATGGTTTTTCATGCTGCTTCTATTGTAGCACGCTCTGTTCTTGTACTTTCCCTGTTTCCTGTTATTAAGAAATTAATTTATTCCTCTGCACCTCCTTATTATCTTGCTTAGTTCTCAATTCAGCATCATTTTATTATACCTTCAGAATAATTTACCTATCTGATTCCCTCACTAGATTACAGACTCCTTGGGGACAGGGATCATGTCTGTTCACCTTTTATCTTTTATCATTTTGGGCAATGCTTTTACCTAGAAAGTAGTCAATACATGTGGAACTTATTTATTTATTTATTTAGAGACAGAGTCTCGCTCTGTCGCCCAAGCTGTGGTACAATGGCACGATCTCGGCTCACTGCAACCTCCACCTCCCGGGTTCAAGTGATTCTCCTGCCTCAGCCTCCCGAGTAGCTGGGATTACAGACATGCGCCACCACGCCTGGCTAATTTTTGTATTTTTAGTAGAGATGGGGTTTCACCACGTTGGCTAGGCTAGTGTCAAACTCCTGACCTCAAGTGATCCTCCTGCCTTGGCCTCCCAAAGTGCTGGGATTATAGGCGTGAGCCACCTTGCCGAGCCATGGAACTGATTTAATTTCACATTGCCTTTCTCAAATTATTTCCTAAAATGTATCAATTGAGACTCCACCAGGCAGACAAAGGAATTGCGAGATTTTGCTGTTGTGCTTGAAGATGTGGGACTCCAGTTGAGCGATTTAAGATAGGCTTCTTCCTTATGGAGGGTGGATATTCAAGATTTGTTTCTCAAATGAATATGAAGTGAAATATGAAATAGTTTTAGAATAAAGGGAGATGGCTGAGCATATTACACATGAGAGATTGTGGTGGAGAAGTAGAAGGCACACTGAACTGAATGGGGGTGAGATCTTTCTAAGCTTCAATTTCTCTCATCTGTAAACAATGGCACTTTTTTGGTAAGGTTTTGGGAATCATTTAGTAAGGCATATGTAAAGTGCTTGGACTAGTGCTTGGCATGTAGTAAGACCTCATTAAATGTCAGTTATCAATGCAGCTGTTGTTTGTAAAACATCTGTGTTACACTGGGAAGGGCTATAAATTCCCTTACTTTAAACTTCCACCTTTGTGGAAATGAAGGAACTTCAAAGTTTTCTTACGCCATTGACATTTTATGATACTATGTTCTTCACTCATGGGGCATTTATAAACAAACCCTGATTTTTCGTTGTAAAACCTTTTTGAAAATTCAATTTTGAGCATTTAAAATACAGTTTTTATGGCCAGGCACGGTGGCTCACGCCTGTAATCCCAGCACTTTGGGAAGCTGAGGCGGGTGGATCACCTGAGGTCAGGAGTTTGAGACCAGCCTGGCCAACATTGCAAAATCCCTTCTTTACTAAAAGTATAAAAATTAGCTGGGCATGGTGGTGGGTGCCTGTAATCCCAGCTACTCAGGAGGCTGAGGCAGGAGAAGCTTGAATCCGGGAGGCGGAGGTTGCAATGAGCTGAGATCGCACCATTGCACTCCAGCCTGGGCGACAAGAGTGAGACTCCGTCTCAACAACAACAACAACAACAAACAAAACAAAAACCTATGTATCTATATCTATATCTAGCTATCTACATATATATAGTTTTTATTATACAAGTAATATATGCTTCCTTTAGAAATCTTGGAAAACATAAACAGGAAAAAATTATGCATAATCCTATATAGGCAAGCCCTGTTAACATTTTAGTGTATTTTTTTTGTATTGTTTTCTGTTATTTTAAAAATTGGGTTAATTGCTTTCTTTCTTTTCATTCTTCTCTTTTTCTCTTTTTTTTTTTTTGAGACAAAGTCTCGCTTTTTAGCCCAGGCTTGGGTGCAGTGGTATGATCTTGGCTCACTGCAACCTCTGCCTCCCGGGTTCAGGTGATTCTCTTGTCTCAGTCTCTGGAGTAGCTGGGACTACTGGCATGTGCCACCATGTCCGGCTAATTTTCGTATTTTTAGTAGAGTTGGGGGTTTCACGATGTTGACCAGGCTGGTCTTGAACTCGTGGTCCTCCCCCCTGGCCTCCCAAAGTTCTGGGATTACAGGTTTGAGCCACTGTGCCCAGGCGGGTTAATTCCTTACATCAAATTTATTTTGTAAATATAATTCTGTATCCTGATTTTCCATGTGACATAACATTTTCCATATTGTTGCAGTCTTTATAAATGTCATTTTTAATGTTTGTGTAAATTTGCATTATGCTGCTGTACCATAGTTTATCTAACCGTTACTTCATAGTTAGATATGCAGATTCTAATAATTTATTATCTTTATTTTTTTAAAACTTTAAAATTTTTTATTTTAGTATTTTTAATTGATACAATAATTGTATATGTTTATGTGGTACTGTGTAATGTTTTGATACACGTATATCATGTGTAATGATCAATTCAGGGTACTTTGCAAATCCATCTTCAAACACTTATCATTTCTTTGTGTTGGGAACATTCAGAATCCTCTCTTCTAGCCAACTGAAAATACACAAAAAATTGTTGTTACTTTTAGTCACCCTACAGTGCTATAGGACACTCGAATTTATTCTTCCTGTCTAGCTGTAATTTTGTCTCTGTTGACCAACCTCTCCCTATCCTTCCTTCCCCCAACCCTTCCCAGCCTCTACTCTCTCCTTATGAGATCAACTTGTTTAGCTTCCACATATGAGAGAGAACATGTGGTATTTGCCTTTCTGTGCCTGGCTTATTTTACTTAACATAATGCCCTTTAGGACATTAGGTTCAACCATGTCGTAGTGAATCACAGAATTTCATTCTTTTTTTATGGCTGAATCACATTCCACTGTGTATATATAGCACATTTTCCTTATCTAGTCCTCTATTGATGGACACTTGGGTTGATTCCATATCTTGGCTATTGTGACTTAGTGCTGCAGTAGACATGGGAGTGCAGGTATCTCTTTGACATCCTGATTTCTTTTCCTTTGGAAATCCCAGCAGTGGGATTGCTGGATCATGTGATAGTTCTATTTTTAGTTCTTTGAGGTACCTTCAAACTGTTTTCCATCATAACAGTACTAATTTACATTCCTATCAACAGCACCTAAGAGTTCCCCTTTCTCTGCACCCTATTGTATTTGTTATCCTTTGTCTTTTTGATCACAGCCATTCTTGCTGGGGTGAGATGATCTCTCACTGTGGTTTTGATTTGCATTTCCCTGATGATTAGTGATGAGCATTGTTTCATATACCTGTTAGCCATTTTGTATGTCTTCTTTCGAGAAATGTCTATTCACATCTTTTGCCTACTTTTTCATGGGGTGGTGATGATGATGATGATGATGATGATGATGATGATGATGATTTTTTGCTGTTGAGTTGAGTTCCTTTATATTCTGGACATTGGTCCCTTGTTGGATGAATAGTTTGCAAATATTTTCTCTCATTCTGCAGATTGTTGTTCACTGTGTTGTTTCCTTTGCTGTGCAGAGGTTTTTTAGTTTGATATAATCTCATTTATCTATTTCTGTTTTTATTGGCCTGTGCTTTTGAGTCCTTATCCATAAAATCTTTGCTTAGACCAATGACCTGAAGTGTTTTCCCTATGTTTTTCTTCTGTTAGATTTGTAGTTTTGGTTTTTACATTTAAGTCTTCAATCCCTTTTGAGTCAATTTTTGTATGTAGTGGCACATAGAGGTCTAGTTTCATTCTTCTGCATACTTATATCCAGTTTTCCCAGCACCATTTATTGAAGAGATTGTCTTTTTCCCAGTGGATGCTCTTGACAACTTTGATGAAAATTATTTGGCTGTGAAAACATGGGTTTATATATGGGTTCTTTTTTTTTTTTTTTTTTAGTTGGTCTACAAGTCTGTTTTTATGCCAGTACCATGCTGTTTTGCTTACTATAGCTTTGTAGTATATTTTGAAGTCAGGTAATGTGATGCCTCCTGCTTTGTTATTTTTTGCTCAGGATTGCCTTAGCTATTTGAGGATTTTTAAGGTTCCATATGAATTTTAGGATTTGTTTTTCTATTTCTGTCAAAAACATCACTGGTATTTTGATAGGGATTAGTTCTAGGATATCTGTGTTTTCTTTGCATTTTTTCATTTTGGGGCAGTCTGGGTGGGCAGTGTGACAAAATGAAAAAAGCAGAAAGTTTGAACTTAAAGCTTTGAGTTTGAATATAATCTAGCAATTTATTACATGAATAGCCCCAAGAAAGTAATTTGAATTTGTAGATTGCTCTGGGTAGTACAGGTCTTTCTTCTTAATATAATTTCTTCTTCTGGGCATTATGTTAAGATCTCTAGAGATGTTAAAAATTTTTCTAGGCAGTGCTTGAAATAGATGTTTTTATAGTGACCTGATGGTTTAACACAATTTCCTTTCATTTCGGTAGAACATGTTTATAAACCTGAAAGGAACAAGGAAAAATATTCAGTCTTTTGGTGCACTTGAATGATTGTTCATCAGGGCCTCCAGCTGGTCACTCTGAAAATTAAGTGACTAGCAAATACGAAAAATTATTGACGGGAGGCAGTTAATGTGGCTCACTGCAAATTTATCTAAGTTAATCCACACTCTGTTAAGGAAATGCCTTGTTTTCTTGTTACATGACAGATCTTCTTCCATATCTCCTGGTTTGTCATATCATTAATATTTATAGTGGTGGCATGTGACTTTTTCAGCCTTTCTAGGTAGACCATTATGCTACCTGGATGTATATGCAGAGTGAAGAAAAGCTGAGTTGATTTCTCTTGCTCTGTAAGATGCTTAACTTGCTGGACATGTTGGAGTGGCGGTTTCAGGATATCAGTCACATTTTGGGGCAATCTCGGTGGCAAAGTGACAAACTGAAGAAAGCAAAAAGCGTGAACATATAGCATTGAGGTGTTTTGTTTTGTTTTGAGACTGAGTTTCGCTCTTGTTGCCCAGGCTGGAGTGCAGTGGCGCAATCTCGGCTCCCTGCAACTTCTGCCTCCCAGGTTCAAGTGATTCTCCTGCCTCTCAGCCTCCTGAGTTAGCTGGAATTACAGGTGCCCACCACTACCTGGGTAATTTTTGTATTTTTTAGTAGAGATGGGGTTTCACCACGTTGGCCAGGCTGGTCTCAAACTCCTGACCTCAGGTGATCTGCCCACCTTGGCCTCCCAAAATGTGATTACAGGTGTGAGCCACCACGCCTGGCCGGTATTGAGTTTGAATATAATTTAGCTGCTTATTACCTTAATAACCCCAGGAAAGTAACATGACCTTTCCAAGCCTTAGATTCCCAAATGGGCACAAAAATGCCGAGGAAGTTGCTTAATATGGTAGAAAGAGCAATAGATTCAGGAAGCCTGGGGTTAAAATCTCAGCCTCACTTACTAGCAGTGTGGCCTTTGAAAAGATTTATAATATCTCTGATTTTCACTTTTCTCTTCCCTACAGTGGGGCTAATGATAATATTTGACTCACTGGATAAATGTAAATATTAAGTAAGGCAATGCAGGTGAGCCTCTAATGCAGCACTTGACTTCCAGACTGCTGTCTGTGTGCGCTTGAAACGCCATGTGCTCCCTAGGAGATGAGCCATCGCTTTGTCTGCTCCTGTCCCATTTTTAATTTGTTGCTGCTGGGTTCCTGCATGGATGAAAGTTTTTTTGAAGGTCACAAATGACCATTTAACTCTCACGTATGGTGATCCCAACAGATGTTTCTCTCATATCCACCCCCATTTCTTTTCTTTTTTTTTTTAATTTATTTATTTTATTTTTTATTTTTTATTTTTTATTGATCATTCTTGGGTGTTTCTCGCAGAGAGGGACTTGGCAGGGTCACAGGACAACAGTGGAGGGAAGGTCAGCAGATAAACAAGTGAACAAAGTTCTCTGGTTTTCCTAGGCAGAGGACCCTGCGGCCTTCCGCAGTGTTTGTGTCCCTGGGTACTTGAGATTAGGGAGTGGTGATGACTCTTAACGAGCATGCTGCCTTCAAGCATCTGTTTAACAAAGCACATCTTGCACCGCCCTTAATCCATTCAAACCTGAGTGGATACAGCACATGTTTCAGAGAGCACAGGGTTGGGGGTAAGGTCACAGATCAACAGGATCCCAAGGCAGAAGAATTTTTCTTAGTACAGAACAAAATGAAAAGTCTCCCATGTCTACCTCTTTCTACACAGACACGGCAACCATCCGATTTCTCAATCTTTTCCCCACCTTTCCCCCCTTTCTATTCCACAAAACCGCTATTGTCATCATGGCCCGTTCTCAATGAGCTGTTGGGTACACCTCCCAGACGGGGTGGTGGCCGGGCAGAGGGGCTCCTCACCTCCCAGTAGGGGCGGCCGGGCAGAGGCGCCCCTCACCTCCCGGACAGGGCGGCTGGCCGGGTTGGGGGCTGACCCCCCCCCACCTCCCTCCTGGATGGGGCGGCTGGCCGGGCAGAGGGGCTCCTCACTTCCCAGTAGGGGCGGCCGGGCAGAGGCGCCCCTCACCTCCCGGACGGGGCGGCTGGCCGGGCGGGGGGCTGACCCCCCCACCTCCCTCCCGGACGGGGCGGCTGGCCGGGCGGGGGGCTGACCCCCCCCACCTCCCTCCCGGACGGGGCGGCTGGCCGGGCGGGGGGCTGACCCCCCCCACCTCCCTCCCGGACGGGGCGGCTGGCCGGGCAGAGGGGCTCCTCACTTCCCAGTAGGGGCGGCCGGGCAGAGGCGCCCCTCACCTCCCGGACAGGGCGGCTGGCCAGGCGGGGGGCTGATCCCCCCACCTCCCTCCTGGACGGGGCGGCTGGCCGGGCGGGTGGCTGACCCCCCCACCTCCCTCCCGGACGAGGTGGCTGCGGGGCGGAGATGCTCCTCACTTCCCAGACGGGGGTGGCTGCTGGGCGGAGGGGCTCCTCACTTCTCAGACGGGGCGGCTGCCAGGCAGAGGGTCTCCTCACTTCTCAGACGGGGCGGTGGGGCAGAGACGCTCCTCACATCCCGGATGGGGTGGCAGGGCAGAGGTGCTCCCCTCATCTCAGACGATGGGCAGCCGGGCAGAGACGCTCCTCACTTCCCAGTTGTGATGGCGGCCGGGAAGAGGCGCTCCTCACTTCCTAGATGGGATGGTGGCCGGGCAGAGACGCTCCTCACTTTCCAGACTGGGCAGCCAGGCAGAGGGGCTCCTCACATCCCAGACGATGGGCGGCCAGGCGGAGACGCTCCTCACTTCCCAGACGGGGTGGCGGCCAGGCAGAGGCTGCAATCTCGGCACTTTGGGGGGCCAAGGCAGGCGGCTGGGAGGTGGTTGTAGCGAGCCGAGATCACGCCACTGCACTCCAGCATGGGCGCCATTGAGCACCGAGTGAACCAGACTCCATCTGCAATCCCGGCACCTCGGGAGGCCGAGGCTGGCGGATCACTCGCGGTTAGGAGCTGGAGACCAGCCCCGCCGACACAGCGAAACCCCGTCTCCACCAAAAAAATACGAAAACCAGTCAGGCGTGGCGGCGTGCGCCTGCAATCGCAGGCACTCGGCAGGCTGAGGCAGGAGAATCAGGCAGGGAGGTTGCAGTGAGCTGAGATGGCAGCAGTACCGTCCAGCTTCGGCTCGGCATCAGAGGGAGACCGTGGAAAGAGAGGGAGAGGGAGACCGTGGGGAGAGGGAGAGGGAGAGGGAGACCGTGGGGAGAGGGAGAGGGAGAGGGAGAGGGAGACCGTGGGGAGAGGGAGAGGGAGAGGGAGACCGTGGGGAGAGGGAGAGGGAGAGGGAGACCGTGGGGAGAGGGAGAGGGAGAGGGAGAGGGCCCCCCGTTTCTTTTCTTTCCAGAAGATCTCACCTTTTGGCCTCTTGAGTCTCATCTCGAACCTCTAGCATTCTTTCCAGATGTGTTTCTCACTGCCCCTCACCTCTGTGTTCCCCAGGATGTCATCCTTGGGCCCTCTGTTTTTCTTTGTCACCTTCACATTCTACCTGGGAGTGTTACCTCTGCTGATGTTCATGGTGCTCAGGGGTCCCCTTGTGCCCAGTATACTTTCCTAGTTACCCTAGTCTGGGTGTCTCCACCCTCCGGTGCTTTAGACTCAACCTGCTGGAGCTGCTGTCTTCCGACGAGCTTGCCCTGCCCTTCCTCTGACCTTGGGCTTCTGTCTCGGCCAGTGGCTCTCCTCCACCCGGTCCCCAAAGCCGTCACCCTCAGTGCCAGTCTTGTCTCTACCTCCTTCAGTTTCTGTGTCCAATCGAGCATCAAATCCTTTCACCCTAATTCATAAATTATAACTATGCTAATTAGACTGTGGCCTCTTTGGTCATAGCTAAGCATCTCTAAAGCTCCAGGACCTTTTTTTAAAATTAAAAAAAAAAAATTATTTCCGTAGGTTGTTGCGGAACAGGTGGTATTTAGTTACCTGAGTAAGTTCTTTAGTGGTGATTTCTGAGACCTGAGCAGTATACACTGAACCCAGTTTGTAGCCTTTTATCCTTCACCTGCTCCCACCCTTTCCCCCCGAGTCCCCAAAGTCCATTGTATCATTCTTGTGCCTTTGCATCCTCATAGCTTAGCTCCCACTTAGGAGTGAGAACATATGATGTTTGATTTTATATTCTTGAGTTACCTCACTTGGAATGATAGTTTCCAGTCTCATCCAGGTTGCTGCAAATGCCATTAATTCTTTCCTTTTTATGTAAAGCTCCAGGACCTTACACCACATCTGACACATACCATGCCTCAACGATTGATCATGTACACATTTTGTTAGATTTCTACCTAAGTATTTTCCTTTTTTTGAGCTTGTGATACTGTTTTATTTTAAATTATTGTTATTAATTAATTAATTAATTAATTAATTTTGTTTTTGAGACGGACTTTCGCTCTTTCGCCCAGGCTGGAGTGAAGTGGCATGATCTCGGCTTACTGCAACCTCTGCTCCCTGGCTTCAAGCGATTCTTCTGTCTGAGCCTCTTGAGTAGTTGGGATTATAGGCACCCACCACAATGCCCAGCTAATTTTTGTATTTTTAGTAGAGATGGGGTTTCACCATGTTGGCCAGGCTGGTCTCAAACTCTTGACCTCAGGTGATGCACCTGCCTTAGCCTCCCAAAGTGCTGGGATTACAGGCGTGAGCCACCGCGCCTGGCCAATTTTAAATTATTTTTACATTGATTTTGAAAACTGTGGTAAGATATACACAACACAAAATGTACCATTTTAACTGTTTTAATCGTACAATTCAGTGGTATTGAGTACATACATTCACAGTGTGATGCAACCATCACCACCCTCCATTTCTAGAACTTTTTCGTCACTCCAAACAGAATCTCTGTACGCATTACACAATAATTCTCATTCTCACTCCTCTGATCCTCCTGGCAACCATCATTCTACTTTTCCTGTTGATGAATTTGCCCATTTTAGGTACCTCATGTAAGTGGAGTCATACAATATTTGTTCTTTTGTGTCTGACTTATTTCAATTAGCATGTTTTAAGGTTTATCTGTATTATAGCATTTATCAAAATTTCATTCCTTTTTAGGACTGAATAATATTCCATTGTAGGGATAGACTACATTTTGCTTATCTGTTCATCAGTCAATGGACATTTGGCTTGTTTCTACCTTTTGGCCATTGTGAATGCTGCTGCTATGCACATTGGTCTACAAGTATCTGTTTAAGTATCTATTTTCAATGTTTTTTGGTATATATGTAGTGGGAGTGGAATTGCTGGATCATATGGTAATTCTATGCTTAACTTTTTGAGGAACTGCCAAACTGTTTGGCACAGCAGATGTACCATTTTACATTCCTTCCAGCAGTGCATGAGGGTCAGATGATTCTTGTCTTGTCGTGTCTTGTCTTGTCTTTTTTTTTTAGATGTCCTGTCGCCCAGGCTGGAGTGCAGTGGCGTGATCTCAGCTCACTGCAACCTCCGCCTCCCAGGTTCAAGCAATTCTCCTGTCTCAGTCTCCCGAGTAGCTGGGACAACAGGCTCACACCACCATGCCCTGCTAATTTTTGTATTTTTAGTAGAGGCGGGGTTTCACCATATTGGTCAGGCTGGTCTTGGAACTCCTGACCTCAGGTGATCCGCTCACCTCGGCCTCCCAGAGTGCTGGGATTACAGGCATGAGCCACCGCGCCCGGCCTGGATGATTGTTTTTTGCATCACTGTGTCATGTTTCTTTTTTGTGACCAAAAGAGAAAATAAATAATATACATTTTATTTTATTTTTTTGAGACAGGGTCTCACTCTGTCACCAAGGCTGGAGTTCAGTGGCACAATCAGGACTCACTGCAGCCTTGACATCCTGGGCTCAAGCAATCCTCCCACCTCAGCCCTCAGAGTAGCTAGGACTACAGGCACATGCCATTACACCCAGCTAATTTATTTTTTTTTGAATTTTATTAGAGACAAAGTCTCGTGTTGCCCAGACTGGTTTTGAACTCCTGAGCTCAAGTGATCCTTCTGCCTTGGCTTCCCAAAGTGCAGGGATTACAGGCGTGAGCCATCACACCTGGCCATAATGTACATCTTAAAGTCATCATTGATGATGTTTGTCTGAGTGAAGGGGGAAAATAAGTTGTTGAGACATTAGTATGTCAGGAATCACTGGTCATGGTTGTGGAGCATTGTAGGTGGTGGCAGGCAAAGCAGGTCCTTTGATCATGGTGGGGGGATGTAAAGCATTTCTAGATCACTGCTACTTATGAGGCACATAGGCTACCTGTGCACTATGTGGCCTGCCTCTGTATCACCAAATCCAAATATGACAGAGCGGAGCACAAGGCAGAGTCACCAGGGAAGGTTCCCCAAAAAGTAATGACTGCACAGGTCTTTAGGTGCCTTCCCTGCAGTAACCCCCAACTTCTTTTTTTTTTTTTAGTAGAGATGGGGTTTCACTGTGTTAGCCAGGATGGTCTCGATCTCCTGATCTCATGATCCGCCCGCCTCGGCCTCCCAAAGTGCTGGGATTACAGGCATGAGCCACCGTGCCTGGCCAGTAACCCCCCACTTCTTAGAAACTACCCGGATTTCCATTTGTATATCAGATTTCCATTTGTATATTTCCATTTGTATATCCATTTGTATATCAGCTTCTTTAATAAAGATATACAAATTGCAGTTTTTAAAAGGCTTCAGTGTACTCTTATTGTATAGTGCTTTGGGGGTGCCAGCTGAGAACTCATGGTATTTTTGGGGGGGGTCTCTCTTCCTCAGTGGATCCTGAATGCTGCTGTTTATCTCTTTAGTTCTGTGAGACTGCTGAAGACTCCATGCTACTTTTACTATCTAAGTTTATTCTTTTAGTTATTTGTCAGGTTTTGGTGTCAGGGTTGTGCTGGCTTCATAACACAAGTTGGGAAGTATTCGCTCCTTTGTTTTCTGAAAGAGTTTGTATGAGATTGATATTATTTCTTCTTTAAATGTTTGATAGAACTTATGAGTGAAGCCATCTGGGATGGAAATTTTTGTGGGAGTTTGGATTACAGATTCAACTTCTTTAATAAATACAGGACTATTAAGATTGTCAATTTTTTCTTGTGTCATTTTACCCCCAAGGAGTTTGTCTATTTCACCACATTTGTCAAATGTATTGGCGTATGGTTGTTTATACTATTCTGTTATTATCCTCTTAATGAGCGTAGGATCTGCCTCCTTTTTATTCCTGATATAGATGATCTGTGTTTCTCTCCTAGGGGTTTATCATTTGTTTTCAAAGAACCATTGACTTTGTTGATTTTCTTTATTGTTTCCTGTTTCCTATTTCATTAATTATTTTCTTTCAACTTTATATTTAGTTTTATGTCTTTTTCTAGCTTCTACAGTGCAGACTTAGATATTGGTTTGGGACCTTTGTTTTTTTCTAATATGAACATTTAAGGCTATAAATTTCCCTCTAAGCACTGCTTCAGGTACATCTCACAAATATTGACCTGTTGTATTTTTATTACCATTCAGCTGGAAATATTTTTAACATTTCACTTTTGTTTTTATTTTTGACGTGTGTATGTATTGCTTACTTTTCAGGTATTTGTAGCCGTTGTGGAAATGGTATTGTTATTGATTTCTGTTTTAATACTGTAATGGTCAGAACATATTCTGTGTGATTTCAGTCTTTTAAAATGTATTGAGATGTGTTTTATGGTGTGGCATTTGGTCTGTCTTGGTGGATTTTCCGTGAGTACTTGAAAGGAACTTATATTCTGCAGTTGAGGGGTATAGTGTTGTATAAATGTCAGTTGAAGAAGTTATTTAATAGTTTGTTTAAATCTTCCTTATCATTGTTGTCTATTCTTTTACTTAAAAAGTTTTTAAATTTCACTTATTTATTTTTGAGACAGGGTGTCTCTCTGTTGCTCAGGCTGGAGTGCAGTGGCACGATCGTGGCTTACTGCAGTCTCTGCTTCCTGGGCTCAAGTGATTTTCCAGCCTCAGCCTCCTGAGTAGTTGGGCCCATGGGCACGTACTACCATGCCCGCCTAATTTTCTTATTTTTTGTAGAAACAGGGCTCACCATATTGCCCAGGCTGGTCTCGAACTTCTGGGCTCAAGCAATCCTCCTGCCTTGGCCTCCCAAAGTGCCGGGATTACAGATGTGAGCCACGATGCTTGGCCTCTTTTATTTATTTTAACAAAGGGTTGTTAAAGCCTCCAACTTTAAAAAAATCATGAATCTTTCTGTTCTTTAGTTCTATCAGGTTTTACTTCATGTATTGTAAAGCTCTGTTATTAAGTACATACAAATTTAGTATTGTATCTCCTTGATGAATTGCCTTTTTCATTATGAAATGTGTCCATTCATCCCTTTGCTTACACTGAAATCCCCTTTGTCTGATATTAATGTTGCCACACCAGGTTTATTATGCTTATTACTTGTGTTCGCGTGGTATATCTTTTCCCCCCATCCTTTTATTTTCGGTCTGTGTCTTCATATTTAAAGGTTGTTTCCTGAAAATCAAACATCGTATGTTCTCACTCGTAAGTGGGATCTAAGCTATAAGGATGCAAGGCAAAAGAATGATACAACGGACTTTGGGGACTCCGGGGAAAGGGTGGGAGGGGGGTGAGGGATAAAATACTACAAATTGGGTACAGTGTATATCGCTAGGGTAATGGGTGCACCAACATCTCAGAAATTACCACTAAAGAACTGATTTATGTAACCAAACACCACCTGTTCCCCGAAAACCTATGCAAATAAAAAATACATTTTTTTAAAAAAAGTTTGTTTCCTGAGAGTATAAAGTATATATAGTTGGATCTTGGGTTTTTTATTGAGTTTTGTGTGGATGGGTTCAAGTCTACCATCTTGTATTTGTTTTCTGTTTGTCATATCTGTTTTTTTCCTCTTCTTTTTTCTCCTTTTATGCCTTTATTTGGGAGAATAACATGTATTTTGTTCTGTGGAAAAACACACTCAAAGTGTTTTTTCTGTTCTCTCAGCACGACAACCAACACAGAAAATTTCTGTGACCTCTGGTTACCAAAATGTGTGTAAGGATTTCTTCCCCTTAATAACCAGTCAGTCAGTTTTCCAACAGATACCAGCTGGGTGTCCTCTAATTCACTTCTGATACCGTCTATCTGAAGATAGTGTTGGATCCCACAGATTGAGAGTCCAGTTCCATGAGGCGGTTCCCCGCCACCCTTTCAGATACCCTTAGAGGGCCCCAGGTTATGACCTCTGTTTCCGATTGACTGTCTGTGAATCAGAGATTCCACCGCCTCCTCCTTGGGTTCGAGTAATTTGCTAGAGCAACTCTCAAAACTGAAGGAAACACTTATGTTTACTGGTTTATTGTAAAGGATATTACAAAGGATACAGATGAAGAGATGCCCAGGGCGAGGTGTGGGGGAACGGGCTCAGAGCTGTCATGCCTCTCCAGGTGTACCACCCTCCAGGAGCCCCTAGCTGTTATTTGCAAGCTCTCCAAACCCTGTCTTTCTGGGTTTTTATGGAGGCTCCATGACATAGCCATGACTCATTAGACCACTGGCTGCTGATCAACTCAACTTTCAGTCTCTCTCCCGTCCCCTGTGGTGGGGCTCTAATCATGCCTTGGTCTTTCTGGTGACCAGCCTTATCCTGAAGTTGCCTGGGGACTGCCAGCCTTCAGTCAACTCAGTGCACAAACATACATCACTTTGGAGATTCTAAGAATTTAAGGAGTTGTATGCCAGGCAATGTAGTCAAAGGCCAAGTAGATACTTTACGATATCATGCTTGTATTCTACTTTGTCTTTTCTGTTGGCTTTTTTGTTTTTTGAGACAGGATCTCACTCTGTTTCCCAGGCTGGAGTACAGTGGCCCGTAATCATAGCTCACTGCAGCCTTGAACTCCTGGGCTCAAGCAACCCTTCCACCTCAGCCTCCTGAATAGTTGGGAATACAGGTGCACACCACCATGCCTGGTTAATTTTTACATTTTTTTTTTTTTTGTAGAGATGGGGGTCTTGCTACTTTGCCCAGGTTGGCCTTGAACTCCTGGCCTGAAGCAATCCTCCTGCCTCAGCCTCCAGAAGTGCTGGGAACACAGGTGTGAGCCACCGCATCCAGCTTCTGTTGGCTTTTTAAGCCATATCTCTATTTAAAAAGTGCTTGCTCTGGAGATTATAATATGCATTTTTAACATAACCCCCTTCAAATATTGTACTACTTCCTCTTTTGGACTTGTATTAAAAAGCGTAAAGTAAATATTTACCCTCCTCAAAAGGCTTGCCACCAGGGGGGTGGGGCATTGCCAATCTGATCTGCAGTTGAGCTGGGTGTAGCCTTGGTCCTAGCTCTCCTTGGGGTCATTTCATCTTTAGCTTCAGGTGTTTGAAGGTGTGGTCAGGATTTGACCTTCTGTTGGCTTGGGGTCTGAGCACAGAAAAGACTGGAGTTTGGTTTGCAGCCAGTCACCAGCTTTCCATCTTTGTGCTTTGAGCCTGGATGCTGGATTTGTGGGTTTGGGGGAGTTTTCTCTGATCTCCAGCCCTATCTCTGGCTTTCTGCATTTTGGGAGCTCTCTCTTGGGCCTGCCCCCAGCCTTCCACAGGGTACTGCCTTGCACTCAGTGAAGGGTCCTGATGCTTTGGAGGGGTTTCTTCAAGCTTTGCTGCTTGGCCCTAACCTTTGGCAGCCATGGTCTTGGAGGAGGAATCTCGGTTGTTCTCTTGTCTACCAAACTCAGCAAGCCTCTGCTTTGTGCTTGGAGAAAGCATAGTGCCCCTCAGGGCATCTGCCAGCTCTCTGCCCTGCCTGGATTTCTGTGGCAGCTGCCAGGCATCTAGGGGAGGTCCTGAGTGCCTGGGACTGTCCTCCTAGCTGTCCTGCCTGCCCTCAGCCTCAGTGTACTGCACTTTGCCCTCTGCAAAAGCCTGCGGGAGGCGTTGGAGAATGGTAGATTTGCCCATGAGAGTCTACTCTGTTGCGCCCACCTACATGCAGGCGGTGAAAGTGTCTTCCAAGTTCAGCCCTTTTCTCCTTCCCCCGTTCTCTGCCCAATTCTCCCTTCTCTTGCTCCTCTGCCAGGGACAAAGCAGCTGTTGGGCCCTGTCTCCTAGGAAGAGCTTGCCGCTTCCTGGAATTTAGTTCATGCCTGTTCCTTTGCATCCTCAGCTCTCTGATGGGTTTTTCAAGAAGCCCCTTTTACAGCTTATGCATCTCATTCTCATTGTTAGTGTGCAAAGGCCATCTGGTGCCACTTTTTAGAGTTGAACAGCAACTCTGCTTTTGAGGCAGTCTTGGATGGACCTGGCAGCCTTCTGTCCCGCGGAGCTGAATGGGAACAAGCGAGGGGGGAGCTCATGCTGAGCTCCGGGTTCACTCTCACTACTCCTGGCTCCTCCTGGCACCTGGCTCCTCAGGGTCTGCCTCACTTGGTGGCTCCAGCCCCAGCCATGGCTCTCCTGGCCCCATGAGACTGCCTGGAGCGCTCTGCCGGCTTCTCTGCCCCAGGCAGTGGTTCTCTCCCTGTTGAGAATCTGCACCACTCCCAGGGTGAAGTGGTGCCGCAGGCAACTGTGCTTCTCTCAGTGAGCTTCCCTTCTGTCTGGAATCTTGCAAGTCCTCCATGTCTTGGCCACTCTCCGGTGCCCCCTCCTCTTTTTGACACTTTATCTGGCTCTTTAAGTTACTGGTGGGAGTGCTGTTCTGCTAGAAGCTGCTCTAGAAGTGGAAGTTGCCACAGGTGTACTCGTAATGGGCACTTAATGGGATAGTAACCTTTTCATGACAGTGGGATGCTATTGGATGTACGAGGTTAGTGTAGAAAGATCGTGAGATGTAGGGTTTGTAGAGGGCCTGACTTTGAGATCCAGCTTCACAGATGACTGGTTTTCTGACTTTGGGCTAATCACTTCCTCTCCCTGGGCCTCAAGTATGCCAGTAATAAAATGGGGATAACAATGACACCGTATTTGTTAATGGAGAATAATACTCTTCACAAACCCTCAAGCCTCTTTTGTAAGAAGGGAGTTTGGCTAGGTAAATGTGGAGAGGCAGAGTGACTTATCTGATTGCTCTTGGTCCCGATAACCGGGTGCTGGAGTTGACTTGGCTGGGCCCTGCTTGGTCTTGGGAGCTCGTTGCTCACAGTGCCTGAGTTCCCATCTGCAGCTCTGTGCTGGACGTTTGGCGTGGCCTCCCCTGAGTGGGGCTAGGGGGTGACCAATTCATCGCAGCCTGTGTCTGGGAAGGAAGCTGTGTCTGCCCAGTTCTTGGTGTTAGTGAGGAATTTCAGTTTCTAAAAAACCTTAGGTCATGTCCTTCAACATAGCCTGTGTTGGTACAAATAAAGATGCGTCAGCTCCATCTTTTCCTTTTGTTTTGTTTTCCACTTATGTAGACACCAGGGGACAAAGCCCTGCTTAGTGGGAGCCTCCAAAGAGACTTCAGCATTGTTATGTTGAAAGATCAATATCATTATTCCTAAGAAAACCATTCAAATACTAACTGTGGTATTATTTCTATAAGTGAAAGTACCAGAATCAATGGTGAAAATGTAACTTCAGATATTTGATCAAACCGCACCTGTACTTTTTCCTCTGTATTTTCTTTTTCCTTCTTCCTTAGGTTTTTCCTCCTGGATTTAGAAAAAAAAGATGTACTTCTTTCCCCTCTTTCTATTCTCTACCTGTTTAGAGTACCATAACTGACTGAATACAAGCCTGGTTGTCTCCGATTATTACTTAGCAGAGACAAGAATAACTGTGCAATCATGATGCACTGGTTTTCAAGCCAGTGTCCATTTAAATGGCCGTAAATCATTTCTGATCCAAAATTTTGGTGCTTCTGCTTCTATAAGAACAATATATCATATTTTCTGCTTCTGTAAGAACAATATAGTTAAGTAGTAACTAGGCTTTCATTAAAAATGTTCTGTTTGGGCCAGGCGTAGTTGCTCACTCATGTAATCCCAGCACTTTGGGAGGCCGAGGTGGGTGGATCACTTGAGTCCCAGAATTCAAGACCAGCCTGAGCAACATGGCAAAAACCCATCTTTACAGAAAATATGAAAAATTAGCTGGGTGTTGTGGTGCGCACCTGTAGTCCCAGCTATCCTGTAGGCTGAGGTGGGAGGATCGCTTGAGCCTGGGAGGTGGAGGTTGCAGATCGCGCCACTGTACTCCAGCCTAGGCGACAGAGCGAGACCCTGTCTCAAAAAAAACAAAAAGTTGGCCGGGCACGGTGGCTCAAGCCTGTAATCCCAGCACTTTGGGAGGCTGAGGTGGGCGGATCAGGAGGTGAGGAGATCGAGATCATCCTGGCTAACACGGTGAAACCCCGTCTCTACTAAAAATACAAAAAAAATTAGCCAGGCCTGGTGGCGAGTGCCTGTAGTCCCAGCTACTCGGGAGGCTGAGGCAGGAGAATGGTGTGAACCCGGGAGGCGGAGCTTGCAGTGAGCCGAGATCGCGCCACTGCACTCCAGCCTGGGCGACAGAGCAAGACTCCATCTCAAAAAAAAAAAAAAAAAAAAAAAAGTTCAAAATAACTTTCAAGGGCATTAGATGTTCTAATTTGACTAAAATCATTGTTGGATAATCTGATCAAAAATGGAATAAGATGGATTGATTTTTAGTGACATAAGTTGAGGAATCATCACCTCCCGCTAACCAAATCATATGCTGTGAACATGTTAAATTTTTCACAAGCTTTTCTCCAGCTTGGCATGTGGAACAGATATCAGCAGCCACCACGGCCTTGTGTTCTTTTATTCCTCTTATGGTAACACTGGGTATATGTGGTCAGGCTTAATATTTTGGAACAGGAAGACTCAGTCAACTCTTGATCTGAATCCTAACTCTGTTCCTCTGTATGACCATGAGAAAATAATTTCAGTTCTCCAAGCCCATTAAACTTAATTGCTGTGTCCATCAACAGATGAATGCATAAAGAAAATGTGGTATGTACACACAATGGAATACTATACACCTGTAAAAAGGGAAGAAATTCTGTTATTTGTGACAACATGGATGGAACTGGAGAGCATTAGGCTAAGTGAAATAAGCCAAACACAGAAAGACAAATACCATATGTTCTCACTTATATGTGGGATTCAAAACAATTGAACTCATAGAAGCAGAGAGTAGAATGGCGATTAGCAGAGGCTGGGAGGTAGGTGGAATGGGGAGATGATGGTCAAAAGGTAGAAAGCCTCAGTTAGACAGGAGGAGTAAGTTGACTTTTTTTGAGATCTGTTGCACAGCATGGTGAATATGGCTAAGAGTTGAGTCCTGTACATTTCAATATTACTAAAGGAACAAATTTCAAATGTTCTTATCACAAAAAATGTTAAATATTTCAGGTGATGGACATGTTAGCTTGATTTAATCATTTCACATTGTATTAAAAATCATAACACTTTGTATCCTATAAATACATGCAATGATAATTTGTCAAAATATAATAAAAATTATTGCTATGAAACATTTTCAAGCATAAAGGTAAAAAGAATTGTAAAATGAATCCTCATATATCCATCACCCGGATTCAGTGGTTATCAAGACTTTTACACATTTACTTCATCTCTTGCTTTTTAAATTTGCTGAATTATTTTAAAGAAAATCTCAGAGACATATCATTTCAGACCTTCATACTTTAGTATGCATTGCTAAAAAATGAGCATTTTCTTATATAACTACAATATTATACTTAAAACATTAATAATTATTTTTTGGTGACATTTGATACCAATCCATAATCAAATGTCTAGGGTTGTTCCTGAGTTCATCTTTATGAACTTTAAAAGGGGGATCATAATGCCTTTCCCCACTTCTTTGGCAGGTATTTTGTAAGAGGGTATTATATTGCCTATTTTGGATAAAAAATAATGAAGTTTGTTATTAATATATACCAGAATCCCTTGCCTTAAAGATTTTATAGTCTAAAGAACGTAGTACAATATTCGGCACATCGTAAGTGCTCAGTAAATGTAATTGTGGGTAGGGACATGACTTTCTTCCTTTTAAGGAGCTTATAGTCCAAATCTTTTATTTTTCGTTGTTAAACTTAAAAAAAAATTAAAGCAGAAATCACTTATAATCTTACCACTGTGAAAACTTTGTAAGTTGTCCTGTCCTTTGTAAAGCCCTTCAGAGACAATGAGAATCCAGTAGCAAAGAGCACTTCTAGCCTCTGGGTTTTAGTCTCTAAACACTTCTTTCCACTAAAGGGAATGAGAGCTCCTTGGAGAAGTGATTTAATTCTAGGCCTGGGGCTGGATATGAACCAGAAACAAAGGGATCAAAGAATAATGGGACCTTATCCAAAGGACACAGGAACCAACCAGAAGGGACTCCCACTGGCCAAAGATGGTGCCTACATCAAAAAAGAAGAAAGCTTTCAAATAAACAATCTAACACTGCATCTTCAGGAATTAGAAAAACAAGAACAGACTCAACCAAGGTTAGTAGAAAGAAGAAAATAATAAAGATCAGAGTGGAAATAAATGAAATAGAGATTAGAAAAACCATACAAAAGATTAATGAAATGAAGAGCTGGTGTTTTGAAAAGCTTAACAAACCTTTAGCTAGATTATGAAAAAAAGAATAAATGTCAAATCAATAAAATCAGAGATCAAAAAGGAGAAATTTACAACTGATAACACAGAAACATAAAAGATCACAAGAGACTATTATGAACAATTGTATGCCAACAAACTCAGTGACCTAGAAGACATGGATAACTGCGTGGACACATACAATCTGCCAAGAATGAATCATGAAGAAATAGAAAATCGGAACGACCAAAAACGAACAAGAAAATTGAATCAGTAATAAGAAGTCTCCCATCAAAGAAAAGCCCGGGACCTGAGGGCTTCACTGCTGAAACATTTAACAAAGAACTAGTACCAATTTTTCTCAAACTACTTCCAAACTCATTCTGTGAAGCCAGCATTACTTTGGTATACTAAAACCAGAGAAAGACATACCATCAACAAAAGAAAACTAATCTCAAAAGACAGATATCCCTGATGAAGCTCAGATGCAAAAATCTTCCACAAAATACTAGCAAACAAAATTCAACAGCACATTTGAAAGATCTTCCTCCATGATCAAGTGGAATTCATCCCAGGGATGCGAACATGGTTGAACATAGATGTGACATATCACATTAACGGAATGAAGAACCAAAACCATATTATCATTTCTATACATGCAGAAAAAGCATTTGACAAAATTCAGCATCCCTTCATGATAAAAACTCTCAACAAATTAGGTATTAAGAATACTCACAAATAGTTTCCAAATTCTGGAAGAGTCAGGTAGAATGAAACAAATATGTTCTAAATTTTGTTCATAGGAGTACACTCAATCATTAAAAGCTGTTAATAGCTCAAAAGAAAAGTTTTCTTGACTCTGAAAAAACAAAGGACCAGCAACGTTTTAAACAAAAAATCAGAAAGATTACTTCAGTCTTGTATTAGTTCAGTCTGTAGTTAATTCCCATTCTGCTTGATATTCCTGAACATTTCAGTTCTCCATGAGTCCTGAAAGTTTTTCTTCTATTCTGATGTCACAATCTCCAAAGTTATCAGAAACTTGTATTCAACAGCACCTGGTAGAGTTTTATAGCTGATTATAAAACCACCTTCTGAAGACCAAAACAGACAACAATTGTCTGTGGATGACAAAAGGTTTTAGGGCAGCCATAGTCAAAGATACAATCCATAAGGAAATTTGTTACCTCTGTGGCACACAATAATTTAACATAACAATTATAATTATTACTGATAATGTACACTAAGTCATATCAGAATTATAGGAGTTTCCCATGATTTTGGAACACATACCAATAACATATTTGTGTAAATATAGCCTAAAGAAAACTAAACACCATTTCATATTTGACAGTGTTTCCTGTGTAATTTTTATACCAAATAAGACAAATTGTGTCACTTTTGGACTTTAGGGAACCTAGTATCTTAAAGGATTAATTAGTTCAGAAAAAGATATAATTTATAATTTGATTTTGGAAAGGTCAAAGGTTTAAAACACTTATATCACAGATCATTGTAAAATAAGTCATTCATTTGACCAAAGTAATAACTCAAGGATTTTTTTAAAAAGGTGAAAACCTTCATTCTTTGAGAAAGAAGCCTTAATTTTCCAAACAATATTTCCTAATAAAATAGCATGAAACCAATTAAATTTGTTTTTCAAAATTTCATAAACTATAAAATTTTAATCTTGAACAGAAGATATAACTTTCATAAGCTTTTTATAATCTTTATAACCTTTACTAAGGAGTTGGTTAATGCTTCAAGAAAACCTTGTTAATCTGACACAGGGGCTCATATGCTGGTCTTGCATCAGTGTGTCTTTGACAATAATGATTAATTTATAGAGAAACTGAACTTATTTTATCTCTCAAAATCAGCCCTTATAATCTCACATGCCCACCAAAAAAAAAAACAAAAAAAAAACCAGACATACAAATGGCCAAAAGATGTATGAAAAAATGCTCAACATCACTAATCTTCAGGGAAATGCAAATCAAAACCACTATGAGAGATCACCTTTCTCCAGTTGGAATACCTATTATCAAAAAGTCAAAAGATGAAATGTTGGTGAGGAGGTAAAGAAAAGGGGTCCTTTACACACTATTGGTGGGAATGTAAATTAGTATGGCCATTATGTTAAACAGTATGGAGGTTCCTCAAAAAACTTAAAAATAGAACCACTGTATGATCTTCCATTTCGCTACTGAGCATATATCCAAAGGAAATGAAGTCAGTGTCGAAGGGGTGACTGCATGCCTGCATTTATTGCAGCACTGTTCAAATAGCCAAGATATGGAATCAACCTAAGTGCCATTCAGCAGATGAATGGATAAAGAAAATGTGATATAGATACACAGGGGGATACCATTCAGCCATAAAAAAGAATTAAATCCTGTCATTTGCAACAACACAGATGGACCTGGAGGGTATATGTTAAGTGAAAAAAGCCAGGCACAGAAAGACAAATCCCTCATGGTCTTCCTCAGGTGTGAAATTTTTAAACGTTTGTCTCATGGAATTAGCAGAATAGAGGTTAGAAGAGGCTGGGGATGGTTGGGAGAAGGGAGATGGGGAGAGGATGGACAGTGGATACACTGCTCTAGTTAGGAGAAGTAAGTTCTGGTATTCTAATGCACGGTTGGGTGACTATAGTTCACAAAAAGGTATATTTCAAAAGATCTAGAAGAGAGGAATTTGAATGCTCTTATCACAAAGAACCGATAAATGTTTGATGCAGTGGATATGCTGATTACCCTGATTTGATTGTTATACAATAAATGCGTTAAAACGTCATACTGTACCCCAGAAATATGTACAATTATTATGTATCCATTAGAAATAAAAAAGGATGTGATAACAATCAATGGAAACATCAAAGAGATAAAAATCCATCCGTATATAATGATACTAAACAATAAACAAAACGCATTGGTCATTACTGGTGTTTCACAGGGCAATAGTTTTCCACTCAGTAAATAAAGGGAAAGACTCAACCGTTTATTAATGTCTGTGTTGTCTGCGTTCCAGGATAACCAAATGATTGATCAGGAAAAAATCCTTCCTTATAAACAAATTCTAGCTTCTAAGTGCAGAGGAATTAGAGAATTAGAAAATCACCAGTTTGTAATTCCTGATGAAATAATAGATCTGGCAACAATTTATAGCCGACACTTGAATCCTTTAGGAGAAGGTGGATGGGGCCTTTGCACTGGATGGGCCATGCTGACAATTGGGCATAAGCGTTTGACTCTAGAAACCCCACTGAAGTGGCGATGGGGTCGTATGGCAGTAGGGGAAAGCCAAGAAGCAACCCCCATTTCCTGTCCCTAGCAGGAGCACCACACCGCAGTAGGCACTGCTGAAAATCATTTACGATTGATTACATATCCGCAGATCGCCTCTGCCCCTGCAGCTGGCGATGGTCCCTTTTCCACCCCAGCAGAAGATTAGCATTTGACTCCCTTCAGGGAGTCAGCAGGCACAGCGGAGAGGTGTGCCCTGCTACGCTCAAGGGGAATAAGTGAATATTGAGGTACCCCCAACCTGGCCTTCCACAAAGCTCTGAGAGTGCTCACAGCCAGGCTGTATCCCTACATAGGACATTCCTCCACAGCATAGTGACCAGACCTAAAGCACAAACACGGGGGTTCTCTAATGAAATGGCACAGCCAGACCACGCTGCGGTGAAGCAGCCTCCCCTGTGCTACTCAGTGTGTACGTTATTTTCTGTCTAGAAATGCCATTCAGAGCTTAGCCAAGTGATAACACTGTGGTGCCTTTCCTTTCTTGGATAACGGTGCAAGTGGCATGAGGCACCACGAATAGATCCCTTTCCTTCTTCATTTCAGCAGCATTTACCGAGAGTGCGTATGGGGTGGTAGAATTCAACTGAATAGGATACCTCAACCATAAGTGCTCTGCCTAACATTAGGCAAATTAGATAATATACATGATATCAGCTGGAGCCCTTTGGGAGATTTTTATAGATTGAGAATGATTTGGTTATTTAAAGGCTTTTTTCATGTTTCAGATTAACATTGTTGTGTTGTATTCAAAAGTAATTCTGGTCACTTTTCTGCTCTGCTCTCTGGCTTCCTAAGAATGAGGGAGGCTGGGTGTGATGGCTCATGCCTGTAATCCCAGTACTTTGGAAGGCCAAGGTGGGGGGATCATTTGAGCCCAGGAGTTTGAGACTAGCCTGGGCAATGTAGTGAGACCTCATCTCTACCCAAAATTAAAAAATCAGCAAAGCATGGTGACACATGCCTGTAGTCTCAGCTACTTAGAAGGCTGAGATGGGAGGATTGCTTGAACCTGGGAGGTGGAGGTTGCAGTGAGCTGAGATTGTACCTCTGCACTCCAGCCTGGGAGATAGAGTGAGACCCTGTTTCAAAAAAAAAAAAAAAAAAAAAAAGAAGAAGAAGAAGAATGCGTAGGCACAGAAAATTCGTATGGTAGCAGTTTAACAATTAATACATGTGCCTGAGCTCTATGAAGCCCTTGCCTTGATATTTATTATTTATGGTCACCAGCCTCAGTGGAGCACTTGGCTTCACTTTGCAGCTACTTACCTGCTCTTTGTCCACTCCAGTGCAGCTATATGATAATGATGATAATGGTTATTATCATTTCAGTTTATTCAGTGTACCATATCTGCCAGTCACTGTTTTTTTAATGTATTATCTCATTTATCCTTAGTAATTCCTGATATAGGCACTCCTCTTACTGCAGGCAAACAAGATGCAGAAAGGTTGAAGGACTTCCCCTAAGGTGGTAGCACAGTAGATAGGGAAAGACCAAGGCATCTCCTGGAGTCAGATCTAACTTTGCTGTTCTAGGTGTCATCCCTGGCGATCGTGTCCCTCTGCTGCTCTTCTCTCCAAGTCCTCTGTCTTCCCCATCAGCAGTCACTTTGGTATTTCACAGAGAAGCTAGATGCTGCAAGGAGGGACTTCCTTGTTCACACCCCTCCCATAATCCCATCCTTTCCTTAATTCTTTAAAGCACTCTAGTGAGAAAACCACAGGCCTAAGGCCAAGTACATGGTCTTTGACAAGCTGCTTAATTTCTCTTGGTCTCAGGTTTTTCATTTGCAAAGTGGGGACAGGAGTGCCTGCCTTCCTGAGCCAGCCTGAGTCCTAGAGCACAGCAGGTGCTCCTGAGCTCTGTCGTGCTGTGGGTGAGAAGGGGTCTGTGTCCGTGGCCTGTCTAGAGTGTGCCATGGACAGGAAGTGGACATGATTATCACCTGCGTCCTCTTTTCCTCCTTCCTTGTGAAAGGGATGGGGGCGGGATGGTGAACAACAGTCTTTTCTCACAAAGCTCTATATTTGCATCAAAAATGTTGATTTGTAATTATTTGCCTAAGTGTCTGTCATACAGATAAATTACAAACTCCTGAGGGACAGACAGGTCCTGGCATTTTGCTTGGTAATTACCTAGTAATTGCCGAAAAAGTATGGTTAAGTTATAAAATATACTGATTCTCTAGTCCTGCCTACAGACTTTCTTGAAATTTGATAAGGGTTTATTTTCTTGGAAAATGGAAGTCTCCTGGAGGATACTAACTTAATTTCCCTTTTATCCACAGGCCCTTAAGAGGAGCAGTGCCGGTGATTTTCGAATAAGTGGAATATGGCTTCTGCTTTGTTCTGGTCTCTTTTGCTCACTGCCCCTTCATTTCTGTCAGAAGACTGGACTCATCGGACTGTCATGAAATGCCCCAAGTAAAATGAAAGCCAGCCACTTTGACTTTTGCCTAATACATCTTTATTTTGTTTTCATCTTCTCTTCAGAAAAGAAAGATGTGGCCCAAAGCCTAGAGAACTATACGTCCAAGTGTCCTGGGACCATGGAGCCCATCGCCCTCCCTGGCGGCCTCACCCTGCCACCGGTGCCCTTCACCAAGCTTCCCATCGTCAGGTGAGATGGGCGCTGCAGAGCCGGAAAGGCGGCTGCCCTCTGGGACACCGTCCTCTAGTCTGATTGTGAATAGAGATCTTTAGAAGAGCTCCCATTTTTGTTGGCTGTGTATCGGGTTCATTATCTCATTAAACTTGAAAGCAGCCCTATGACATGGAAGTAAGTATTTTAGAGATGAGAGAGTCAGGGCCAGCGACATTCCGTAACTGCTGTAGTTCCGTGCCCACTAAATGGCGGAGTCACGTCTGCACCCAGCCTTGCTTCGTTCCAAAACCTGCCTTGCGACCACTACACCGTGGTGGAAACCAGTCTGATCGCATCGTCTTCTCCTTGGAAGTTTTCAGTCATTTCCTTTTCCGCAGGCCATGCACCCCAGCCACACGGGAACAGGGCAGCTCCTCGCCCACACAAGCGCTTGCCAGCTCCCACCTTTGCTCTGCACTGCCTCTGCCTGGCAGGCTCTCTCCTCTCCCGGCTTCATTCTGTCTGTGCTCCCTTGTTCCTTCATGCTCATCCTCAGCCCCATTTCCAGGACACTTTTCCTGAGAGGCGAGCTCCCTGAGTTTCCATGGCACCCATTGCTCACCGCTCTCCCAGGATTTGCTGCCATGTGCTGTCCTTTCTGTGTGACTGTCACTCCTAAGAGTGTGAGATTTTAGAGTGGAGACCTTTTGGCACATGCAAAGTGGGTCCTTGCAAAAGGTTTTTGTTTTTTCTTCACCACTCAAGGCTTAGGACCTGCAAAAGGTTTATGAACTAATCTTGTGAGGTGATTTCTGAATTTTTGAAATATTTGTTTGAAGACCGGAAAGAAACAGTTGAATTTGACATTTTGCTGTCGAGTGGAAGTGCTGTCGCCTTAGGATTCAGTGTGATGAAGATGCTAAGTATCTTTAAAACGCTCTTGGCTTGGCTATTGTTCCCCAGCTTCACTCGGTCTTTCCATGCACTCGCTTTGACTCACAGGCCTGCTGCATTCCATGAATGAGTCACTCAACCTCCTGGGTATCAGTTTGCTTATCTCCCCACTATGCCCCCAAAATTAAGAAGAAAACCGATAGCATTAAGCTATTATGAGAATTCAATGAAGTAACATGTAAAAGCGTGTGTATGGTGCTTAAGAAATGTTAGTTTTCTTTCTCCCTGCATTCTTTGAAGGCAAGTATAGTACTGCCAAATGAAATGGTTTCTTTTTGCCAAAGAGTTGTGTGCTCCTGAGAAGTGGGGGCAGAAAGGGTCGCTGTGCATTGCAGCCCCTGGCAGGCCACACTGGAATTTTAAGGTGTTCTGAAGAGCACTGCTGAGATTGTTCATCAGGCAGAGCTGCAAGGGGCAGCATCCAAAAGGCGTGGCTGTGGCCTGAGAAGTTGCTGTGGCTGCTCCTCAGAATGTCCAGAGGGACTTGCAACACCGCTGTTTGGAGGGCCCAGGAAGGGCGTGGCTGCTCTGCAGTGCCCAGTGCTTGCTCAGCACTCAGGCAGGCTGTGGAGCAAAGGGGCCTTTGAGGCTTTTCTATGACTAAGACTTAGAGCCGAACGCATTTGACTTGGGATTAAGGGCATGATTCATTTTTTAAAGATTAAGGTCTAGAAAAGCCTTTCTTAATAATTTTATATTTACATCATGACTGGAATCATTTTTAAATTTAGAAAACCTTGCCTAGTAGAATGTTATGAAGCTTACAGAACATTCTGGGTGTTTGGTGCTGTGTGTAGATATCCAGGATCTGAGGCTTCTTGTCCCTGAAGCTGGGGATGATTGGTCCTTGCAGGTCATTGGAACCAAGGAAGAAGCATGCTTGTTCTCCTCACAGCCTGCCAGGCAGCCCTGGAGTTAAGCGAGAGGCCCTGGGTTCACTCTCACTTGTGTGTGGCCGTGGTAGAGAAGCAGTCTCTTTACGCTTCGTTTTCTTCATCTTTAAGCCGGGCTTAAAAATTGCCCCACACAGGGTGGTTTGGTTTTGTTTCAGCTGAGCAGAGGCACACGAAAGCGCAGAGCACCATGCCTAGCGCCTAGGAAGCGCTCAGTACATCTTAGTTTTCTTCTTGGAGACATTTTTTCACCTGTGTTTTCAAACAGCACATTGAAAAGTACTGTAACATTCACATTTTAGTCCCTCGGCTGTTGAAACATTAGAAAAGGCAGATTGGGTGAAAGTGTAACAGTCTACCGTTTGGGCAGGTGCTGTTTTCCGAACCTTCTGTGCGCATCCCTTTCCTGGGCAGTGTGTCTCTTTCTCTGTTAGGGTCCTGAGGCTCCTGTGGCAGAGCTCCCTGCGAACAGTTAGCTGAGTCTTGCCTGGCATCCCGGTGCCATTGTTCTTGCCCAGTGTGGTCATGGACTGTTTCTTTTTCTTTTTTTTTTTTTTTGAGTTGTAATCTCACTCTTTTGCCCAGGCTGGAGTGCAGTGGCATGATGTTGGCTTACTGCAACCTCCACCTCCCGGGTTCAAGCGATTCTTCTGCCTCAGCCTCCTGAGTAGCTGGGACTACAGGCGCATGGCACCACGACCGGCTAATATTTGTATTTTTAGTAGAGACGGGGTTTCACCATATTGGCCAGGCTGGTCTCGAACTCCTGACCTCGTGATCTGCCCGCCTCAGCCTCCCAAAGTGTTGGGATTACAGGCGTGAGCCA
Source organism: Gorilla gorilla gorilla (assembly GCF_029281585.2). Taxonomy (NCBI): domain Eukaryota; kingdom Metazoa; phylum Chordata; class Mammalia; order Primates; family Hominidae; genus Gorilla; species Gorilla gorilla. The sequence goes on along the minus strand of NC_073231.2, from coordinate 146,142,510 downwards.
CTATGCCCAGCCATGGGCTGTTTTCAAAAATCTAATTTTATGTATGACCCACCATCTGCATAAACATATTCGTGATGGTTTTCTGAAGACTTTAGCTAGAGAAGTAACCCCTAAGTGTCCTGGTGACTCCTTCCTCATGTGGATCGTACCTGGTCTCATTGAAAACTGGGAAGAAGAACTGCCTGAGATTCAGTGTGGTAAACCCACGGAACCTCAGTACGACTGGTCAAATGAAAGGGAAGGTCTTTGGAACATTTGGAGAGCCGGAGTATCTCGTAGGCTACTCTGCTCGCCACCGCTTAGAGAACAGACTCTAATGTACTTGCTTTGCATGGCTTGCAGGGCCTCTGTGGCCTGCCCTGTCTCCAGCTTTGATTGTGAGCGCCCTATTTCCTTGGTCCTACGCTCCTGCTTTCCCTTGTGGGAATACTTAGAGTGGGCCAAATGTGTGCCCGGTTTTGTTCCTTCATTTAGGCTTTATCTCTGGCTTGGAATGCCTGTGCTTCCCTGCTCTGCCTGATGACACTTAGTCATCTTTCACGATTTTAGTTCAAGGATTATGTCCTCTATAAAGCCTTTTCCAGAGCCACCCACGTAGAAATGACTATACTTCCTTTGTAAGTTAGGAATTATTCCAGCTGTAAAGAACAGAAGACCTAATAGTAGATAGTCAATAGGAAGTTATTTTTCTAGTTTATTAAGAAGCCGGAAACAGGTGGCCTCTCTGTAACTCTGTCTTTACCTCATGATTACCAGATGGCTGCTGTAGCTCCAGATAACACAACTACATCCAAGGCAGAAAGAAGGGAGACAGGGCAGGTCTAGAGATGTCTATCTTTTGCTTAATAGAGAAGCAAAAATGTTCTTGACAGATTCGAGTAGGCTTCTGCCTCAGTCTCATTAACAGGAAGTGTGTCTCATGGCCATCTCTAATTGCAAGACAGGCTGAGAAAATAAATATTTAGCTTTCCTAGAATCTGTGATATAGGTGGGGAATGGAGAATGGGGTCAGAAATTCATGCTTGGTCAGCCAGCCAACAGTGTATGCCATATCTTTCTTCTGTAGCGCTTATGGAACTTGACTGGACATCTTTGTTGACATTTTGGGTCCTTCTCTCTTCTTTGTCTTTGTAGCCCCCAGGTGACCTTGTGTGTTGAATGAGTAAATAGTTGGATCCCTTAGAATATTTTGTAATAGCAGCAATAGAAACCAGACTAACTTAGGCAAAAATAATTTATGGCACAGATACCTGGAAAGTTCAGGGAGGAATTCAGGTAGGGCTGGAGTCAGGGCTCAAACAACCTCATCAAAACTTGGTTTCTTTCCCTCTGAGCTCTGTCCGCTGCAGTGTTGGCTTTAGTTGCAGGCCCCAGGTGCTATCAGAGTGGCTTATCACCTCCAGGCCTCACATCCTCTCGCTACTGTGTCCAGGAAAAGAGAGCAGGTGCCTTTTAGTAACACCTGTAAAGGAACACTGCTTTCTTTCAGGGGGACAATGTCCTTTTGCTTTTCACTGCCCCTCATGGAGTTATGTACTCAGATCGGACTGAGTCCCTGCAAACCACATGGCTGCAAGGAGACCGTGTATAGTTCCCCTAAAGCAAAACCTACGAATAGTTGGGCACAGGAGAAGAGGCAAGTGGATGTTAGGAGGCAACAGACAAGGACACAATAGCAAATGACACCCAAGGCCCACTCATCCCACCACACTGCTCCAGATCAAAAGTCCTGGTTTCGGTTTGTGATCTGTAATGCTTATGAGTCAAAGTAATGCATTGATGAATATCTGCCCTTCCCAAGTCAGAAAGCATACCTTGGAAAAGCGCAGCCTTGAAGCAAGTGCACGCTTTATGTTCTCTTCCTTGGACTTGTGGCACTTTCTGATGCAGAGGGCTGGTTATATGCTTCTCTTCTTACTAATAAATAGGCTCATGTTTTATATGAGACTAATTTTCACCCATAGATAAAAATGTGCATGCTTTAATGTGCTGGCCAGATTCGCTTTTCATGCCTTTCTCCTAAGTTTTAGTCATTTGAAAGTAGGGAGAATTAGGACAGATGTGATGTCCTTGCTCCATAATTCTTCTTTTTTTTTTTTTTTGAGACAGAGTCTTGCTCTGATGCTGAGGCTGGAGTGCAGTGGTGCAGTCGGCTCACTGCAACCTCCGCCTCCCAGGTTCAAGCAATTCTACTGCCTCAGTCTCCCGAGTAGCTGGGACTACAGGTGCGTGCCACCATGCCTGGCTAATTTTTGTATTTTTAGTAGAGACAGGGTTTCACTGTGTTCGCCAGGCTGGTCTCAAACCCCTGACGTCATGATCCACCCGCCTTGGCCTCCCAAAGTGCTAGGATTACAGGTATGAGCCACCACGCCTGGCCTCCATAATTCTATAGCCTCCAGCACTTTTCTTTTTCTCGTCAAAGCAAGATCTTTTTTCCCCCAAGATATGCCATGGGCCATACTTCTAGAAAAGGCTGTATGCCACTTCCTTCTCTAAGACTGTCATGATGATGTGTGAGGGATACTGATGTATATGCATCTCTGTAGGTTTCAGAAAGGAAGGATAGTAACTAAAATGCCTTGACAGATTTATGCCAAGCACCAATAAACCCCCTTCATGTAAAATTGGAAAAGCCACTGGCTTTTGTTCAGTAGTCTTGTATTCCTATCCCACATTCTGCAGTTAGCTGTGTGACTTTGAACAAATGATTTAACTTCCTCTTCTTGAACTGAGGTTGATGAGACATACCTCCCATGCATGGATCAAATGAAATGTTTGGGAAATTGTTTTATAAGCAGAAAAGCTCTTTGCAGACATGAGTTCTTATAGAGGTTTCAGGGAATTTTGCCTCTAATTAGATGTCACCTTACCATTCCCTATCAGTTTTTACTTTTGTTTGTACATGTTAAATTAAATCAAATGAATTAGTTCCATCACTCCCTTAAGAAATGCAGATATGTAGCTATTTATTTATTTTAAAAAATTCCTGGGTCTGGCACGGTGGCTCACGCCTGTAATGTGAACACTTTGGGAGGCCGAGGCAGGGGGATTGCCTGAGCTCAGGAGTTCGAGACCAGCCTGGCCAACAGAGCGGAACCCCATCTCTTCCAAAAATACAAAAAATTAGTCGGATGTGGTAGCGCATGCCTGGAGTCCCAGCTACTTGGGCGGCCGAGGCACCAGAATTGTTTGAACCCAGGAGGCGGAGGTTGCAGTGAGCAGAGATCGCACCACTGCACTCCAACCTGGGTGACAGTGCGATACTCCCTCTCTCTCTCTCAAAAAAAAGAACAAGGTAAGGCAACCAGAGTGAGGGGAAAGTAACAGTGGGATAGAAAACTAAAGTGACAAGTTCTGTTAGTATCTGGAATTCATAATGTCCTACGTAATGGCTGGAGATGGGAGAGAGCGTGATTCTGAGGTAACTGACAAGAAGGAAGCGTGATTGACTACAAGAGCCCCCCCTCTCAAGAACAGGCATGTATCAGTCACACTGGGAAAATGCATCTCTTCCCAGCAATGAGGTGGGAAACCTCTTTAGTGGATTCTCTCGAAGAGAACATTCTGATGTTTTGAGTAGCATGCTCAGCAACATCCCCATGAAGATCTAGGCAGGTGTCTGATGTTGTTTTGCTGTTAGCATTCGGTAACGCACACTGAGGGCATGGGACCGGAGCACCAGGGGAAGAAGGTGGCTTTCCCAGAGGACAGGGCGGTGTGGCCTGCTGTTGACTGACTTGCGTTAGCCCCCCTGCTGCCAGCATCTAGGATAACGGGTGGGCTGCTGTGCATCACACACTCCTTCATGAATGCCATTGAGCTTTTGGCAGGAGTTGGGCAACAGAGAATCCAGAGTTATGTTCTCAGGCATCAAGAAGAGCTGGTAGGTGTCTGCCGATGCTGACCGAGGGGAGCGGGCTCGTGTTGTTAATGCTCTCAGCACCTGGTCCGTGGCAGGCCTGCAGTAAATCTGTGTGCAGTAGTTAAATGTCCGCATCACATGTAGGGTTGTCCCCCTCTTCCTAAATCCTTGCTCCTCATCTCCACCTGAAGGAAGGCCTGGGCAGTAGCTATGGATTAGGCCAAGGTGCTTCCTTAGGAAACAAATCTGGGACTGTCTTCATATATCAACCAAACACTTCAACGTCCTATGCCCGGAAACATGGATTTTACCAGTTTAATTAAAAAAAAAAATTGGGGCTGGGCACGGTGGTTCACACCTGTAATACTGGCACTTTGGGAGGCAGAGGTGGGCAGATCACTGGAGGTCAAGAGTTCGAGACCGGCCTGGCCAACATGGCGAAACTCCGTCTCTACGAAAAATACAAAAATTAGCCGGGCGTGGTGGCAGGTGCCTGTAGTCCCAGCTACTTGGGAGGCTGAGGCAAGAGAATCGCCGGAACCCAGAAGGTGGAGGTTGCAGTGAGCTAAGATCATGCCACTGCATTCCAGCCTGGGCGACAAGAGCGAGACTCTGTCTCAAAAAAAAAAAAAAAAAAAAATTAAGTCAGGCGTTGCAGGTCAACCCTTATGACATAAGAAGAGCTCAGTAATATGTACACTCAAAGACTAAAGCTCCTGTTAGTGTTACAGGGTAAGCTGGTTGAAAAATGTCTACACTGGTGAGTAAATTATCAGACCTGCTATATAGAATCGTTAAACATAAACGAATTTACTGCTGGGTTTGGCTCATAATTATGACTTTGGTTTTAGAATAGATGATCAGAGCCATTTTCTTTTCCCTTGAGGCCTTTCTTAGTATTTGACAATAAAACTATTTTAGCAATATACAGGAAAATACTTACTTGTTCTCTGTAGCCTGGGAGCATGAACTAGGCTCACCCAAAGATGGTTTCAAGTAATTACGATGCAAGTAATGAAAAAGGAGCCAAAATACATCCCTATTTTAATTGTATTCCAAAATTCAATTAATAAAATATTTATTGAGTGCCTAAGATGCACTTCTGGCCTAAGGCTAATTGCGAAGAGATGGTAGTGGCCAAGCGTGATCTCATCTGCCAGGAGGCAGCCAAGCCCACATCCTGTTGCTGTTGACCAGAGTTAAAGCAGAGGATGGTTCTGATAGAACTATAAGTGATCTTTTTTCCTTATTTATGGAATTCTCCGCAAAAATGATACAGTGTGTACACAGTAGCCAACAGTAGACTATCAGGCCCCTAGTAAGCGTGTAGATTATTAACACACTGTAAGTCCTGGATTATTATTAAGGAAGTGGAATAGAGTTTCAGTGCCATTTCCAGTTAATCAGTGAGTCTTTAATTTGGGGGCAGTGATGGGGAGTGGGATTCATTGAATATTTTTTTTTAAGAGCTAACATTGAGTTCCTTCAACCTGGAGAAGAGCTTAAGAGTTAATGAAGGCGTTTACATGAACAAAGACCCAAATCCTCTAGTGAGAGTGAGCTTCGAGTTGCTTTGATACGTTTAAAACTTAAACTTTTAAGTTAATTCTACCGTGTGAGGAAGGATTCTAGGCATTTATTCAGAGAGGTGTTTAGAGGCCCAAATTCAGGGTCGTGCTTTGGACTCCCAGACACCAATCAGGATGCAGCCTCCATGACTGTGTTCATGCCACTGTCCAGGATTTTCTCCCATACATGGTCTAGCGGCCAAGCCATAACCTTCCTTAAGAATTTCTTAAACCAGAGCTGTTTGGAGCTGATAAGAAATGTATAGCAGCATTCAGGATGGGAGCAGCTGGCCCCACCTTGCTACTACAGCTGGCGTGGTCGCCCTTTCCAGCTCTCTCAGTTGCTCCGGACTCGGAGCAAGCAGCCTCCACGCTGTCATACACACAAGGCACTTGAGGCCAGTTGTAGTCCCCACCCATCTCTTCTTGGATATGTTTCCCTGTGAATAAGATTGATGAATTAAATACCAAGAAACAAAAGGTGAGTGGTTGTTGACTGTCATTCCTCTCTACCGGTTCATCTGGCGTCGCTTTCCTGATCAGCGCTCTGCGGTGCTCTGCGCGGCCCTGACGGCCGCTGTTCCTGAGGGAAGTCAGGTTTTTACGGTGTCAGCAGTTTCCAGATGGAATCTGTCAAAATCATCCTTGTCTTGGACACTTTATCCCTGGACTTCTGCTTTACTGTTGGCAGCTTCATAGGCCAAGTACAATTTTTATTAGTTCTGCAGCTACAGACAGATAAGGCCCTGGTGCCCCTGTCCTCAGCAGGCTCACAGCTGAGTGGAAACAGATACAAAATGAAATGGTTCTGATCTGCTATGATAAAGGCATAATGAAGGGCACACACAGAGTGAAGGGAGCTGGGGAGCACATGCTGGGTGTGCCCTTGGTCTGGAGGGCGTGGGGTTAGTACCATCTCCTGCCGTGAGTCACTGAGGGTGGTGGGTGAGAACCACGCACGTGGCAGGCTCCCCAGGGCTGGGATGTGGGTCTGTGGTGGGGATTGTCTGCCGAGTGCTGTAGGCGTGCTTTGCACAGGGCAGGCTGGAATGAGGCATCTGAGGTCCCTCCTCACAGAGAGGTGGTGATTTTGTGGATTCTGTAAGGCAGTTGTTATTATGCAGTATAGGTTAGGGTGTACTGTGGCAGAAAAATTAACCCTGAAATCTTCGTGATTTACTGTAACAACAGTTTCTACTTCCCTCACACAAGTTTGGTGTGGGTTGGGCGGCTCTCCAGGGCAGCTGAGCTCTGGGAGGTTGCTGAGTGCTCCAGGCCGCATCTGTCTGGTGCTCCACCTTCTCAATGTCCAGCCTCCAGGATCACCATGGCCGTGTAGCCGAAGGAGAGAGCTGGGGGCTGGCCTGTCACTCTAAAGTGTGTGTCTCACAGAGGCCTCGGTGGCTCCCACTCACAACCTACTGGCCAGAGCTCCTCAGGTGGCCTCACCTTCCTGCAGAGGCCGGGAGGCGGGGGGTGGGGAGCACGTAGATTTATCACGATCAGTGTCACTATCAGTCTTCCTGTTTTCCCACCTCTACTCCTTGTCCTTTCTGTCTGACGTCCAGGAGTGTTCCCGATCTTAACCACCATCTTCCCAAACTGGTCACAAGGGTGACAGCACCTTCTAGTACTGTGGTTTAAGAGCATAGTGTCACCTGTTGTTATTGCTTTCCAGCCATCGGATTTGGGACAGTATACTTAGTCCCTCTTGCGTGAGTTTCCTTATTGATGACATGGAGACAATAGTAATAGTACCCAAGCTAAGAAGGTGTTTGTGATGTTTAAGTCAGAGAATACATATGCAGTGGTTAGCACAGTGCCTGCTCATGCTCAGGCTCCGTGGATTGGTAAATTTATCTTAATGCTAGCTGGATGAATTCGAGCATGAGTACAGATTGGCAGACATCCACAGCTGGGATGCTGTGGGAAGCGATGACAGATACAGATGCTGCTGCATGCGAGTAGAGCAGAGGGTGCTGTTGACCTTCTCATGGGTGCCGTCTCTTCCCATGGGTCAGGGTCTGGCTGCCACTTGCTGTGGGCAGGTCCCTTGGGAAAGGGAGAGGCAGAGAGAGAAGAGCCATCCTGGGCCAGGCAGTGGGCCCTGTGCCAGGAGTCTTTAGCTGGATCCTCCCCATGGGTCCATGGGGAAGGTGATGGCCCCACCAGCACTTTATACACAAGGAACCTACGTCTTAGAGATGGCAAGGCACGTGCCCAAAGGCACACAGCTGGTTAGGTGTGAAGCGAGATTTCAAGCTGGCCTTTCTGACTCCAGACCATCCTTGGGCCCAGTTCAGGAGTCCCCAGAGGGAAGTGGCTGCTCCCCCAGTTCCAGGGAGTGATTTCCCCTGTCTGGGAGAATCTTGAGTTACTGTTGCAACACTTCCTTGCTGTGTCCTGTTGCCTCAGAGTGCTTTTCCTCCCTCCATTTATCTTCCTTCTGACTGATTTACTGTTTTTCTGATACATCATGTTTGGTTATGTTTATCCTGAAACCACGCTAACCAGACAGTTGAAGTATTTGTGTTCTGTTTGAAACAACAGGCATGTGAAACTATTGAACCTTCCTGCTAGCCTCCGGCCACACAAAATGAAAAGCTTGCTGGGTCAGAACGTGTCAACCAAAAGTCCTTTCATCTATTCACCAATTATCGCACACAACCGTGGAGAAGAGCGGAACAAGAAAATAGGTAGGACGTTGATCCTGGCTTTCCCACCGTGCTCTGCCACCTGATTTCCAATGGCTTTTCTAGATTTTTAGAACAGCATTTTGAGCCAGTTCATGCATGTGTGTGTGTGTGCGTGCGTGGATGTGTGCATGCATACATATGTGTGTATATGTGTGTGCATGTGTGCATGCGTGCATGCGTGTATGTGTGCATGCATGCATATGTGTGTATGTGTGCATGCATGCATATGTGCGTGTATGTGTGTATGCATGTGTGCATGCATGCATATGTGTGTTTACGTGTGTGCATGTGTGCAGTCTGTCATGGAAGTTTATTTGATTTGCTGCTTTTGGCAGGCAATTGCCTATAGATCTGATTTTAAAAAGTTTATTTCATATAAGGTAATTTTGTGAAAGTTCTGGAAACCAGAAAGACTTTTGTTAACTGAGACTTATGTGAACTACAGAAGAGTGATAATTGGAGATGTAGACTGATTTTCCAAGGGCTGAAGTGACTTCTGAATCATCAAAGAAAGATTCAGGGTTGGATTGTGTTCAGGATTGAGTGGGGGATGAGGTAATTGTGTTATGTTCTTTTGTGAACACAGGTGATCAGGATAGTCAGTCCTGGGTTAAGCTGTGTTGTGGGAGAGACTGGGAGTGGACAATCTCTCCTGAGCTTTCCTGTGTCTGAGCTCTCGTCCCTCCTGCATTAGGGCTCAGCATGCACCACCGGCCCTGTCCCTTGGTGTCCTTCCCGAAGCCTGGCTGTGGTGCCAAGCTCCCCATCCCTTGCTGCCACAAAGACATGGCCGAGGCCCCTTGCAGGAGATTGTGACTGCCAGTCACTGGGGACCACTGCCGGTCGAGCCCACATGTCCTGTGACAGAACCTTGAGGGCCTGGAGGCTGGCCGCTGCTTGGCGACTGCCGGGGCCTCCGAGGAGTGTGAGCGGGAGGCCTGCGCAACCGCGGCGCTCTGTGTTTGATATCCAGTGCTTTCTTCTCCTTCTGTTTCTTTGTTTCTGCTCTTAATTCCTGTACCTCCAATTTAGGAAGAAGGCATTCCGGCTCCTTTTTCCACCATGCTTTTCTTTCCAGGACAGAGGCTTCCTGTTGCACTCGCAAGCTCACCCACACCCCGAGTTACAGACTGCAGGCGCTCCCTGACCCCGCCCTGCCCACACCCCTCCCACTCTGTCGGGCTTTTCATGCCACCTCCTGCCACCATCACTCTGGTTTAGCCACAGGGACTCCTTTCTGGTCGTGGAAAGAAACAGGCTTGTTCCAGGCCCAGGGCTTTGGGGCTCACTCTTTCCTTTGCCAGGAACTTGACCCCTGCCCCTCTATCATTGGCTCTCTTGTTGTCACATCCTTTTGGTCTCTGTTCAAATGCCCCCTCCCTCAGAGGGGTGTTCTCTGATCCCAGCGCCTTGCAGGCCACTCCTCCCACCATCTCTAGTGGTGCTGTCTGGGATTCTCTTCCCAGCTTCTCTCCAGCTCAAACCCACACTGGCCCATTGGTGCTTTGTCCCGCAGTATCGCCTGAAGCCCAGAATTCTGTCAGGCTGTGTGCAGCTGCTGTCTCCCCAGCACCTGGAGCAGTGACAAAAGAACGAATGAATGGATGGGGTACATATTATGAATCCCATTTTATAGATTTTGTAGACGGGGAAACTGATTCACGACGTTTAAGTGTCATGTCCAAGAACTCACAGGAGAACCTAGATCTCACTGTACATTTCATGTTCCTGGCAGGGCATGGTGGAATTCAAGGCAGAAGGGACAATAAGAGCATTACGTGTAGCACATCATCTTTTTTTTTCTTTGAGACAGGGTCTAGCTCTGTCACCCAGGCTGGAGTGCAGTGGTGTAATTAGGACTCACTGCTGCCTCAACCTCCTGGGCTCAATTGATCCTCCTGCCTCAGCCTCCCGAGTGGGTGGGACCACAGGTGCACACTACTACACCCACTGATTTTTGTATTTTTTGTAGACGGGGTTTTGCCATGTTGCCCAGGCTGGTCTCGAATTCTTGGGGTCAAGAGAATCCCCTGCCTTGGCCTCCTAGAGAGCTGGGGTTACAGGTGGGGACCTCTGCGTCCAGCCAGCACATTGTCTTGATGAGCATTTCTCATATATTACTAGCTCTAGGATTTCTTAGCTTCTGTAAGGGTCTCATAATAAACTTCATTAACAATTTGTAAATTATCTGAATGCCTTAAAAAATAAAGTGCTTCAGAGGAAATAAAGTTGTTTGCTGAGATAAAGGGCATAACTAGGGTAGGAGTACTCAAAGAACCTTGTGCTTTTAAAAATGGTAATCATTTCTTTTATTCTAATTGTGCTTTATAAGAGGCTATCATATGTTACCTTATTTAGTTTTTCCAGTATTTTTGGGAGATTTCATTTTTATCTCCCTTTTACAGATGAGGAAACAAACTTAGAGAAATGACTTTTAGAAGTAACTAAAAGTTACTCAGTTAGTGACAAGCTTGATTTCACATCACAGACCATGTGTCCTGTTCCCATTAGTACCCTATGGTTTCCTCTCACGTGCACAGCAGGTGTGGGACAGACCTATTACCTGGACCTCACAGTCCTCACCCTCGGCTGGTTTTTCTGTTTAGTTCATGCAGGCAAGACACAAACGTGAGAAGTTGACTATCGAGACTAAATGTGAATAAAAGCTCTCTAAAACTGTACATCTGTCAGCAGGGGTTCCTGGTTACTTACACGTTGAACTCGAATGAACAATAAACACTGGGCTAACTGGGAGTGGGGTGTGGGGTGGGGGCCCCGCAGACCCTGGGGAAGCCCTCTGGAGGCTCAGACACAGCCTCCCTCTGAGGAGCCGTGTGGGCTTTGCAAGGAGTGGCTCCAGCTGTTCTAGCTGTTCACTGTTAGAATGAGAAGAAAATAAAGAGAGATGGGGTCATGCCCTTGAAAAACTGCAGTCAATACTGTATTTTGGAAAATTTCTGAAAACGTGAGCACTAACTATATAATCTACTCTAGAATGTGTGTGTGTGTGTATGTGTGTGTATGCGTCTGTATGTGTGTATGCATCTGTGTGTATGTGTGTGTATGCATGTGTATATTGTCTGTATGTGTGTGTGTGTGTGTGTGTGTATGTGTGTCTATGCATGTGTGTGTATGCGTGTGTGTGTGTATGCATTTTTAAAATGCCATTTTTAGTCTATTGATTCTGAAAGACACCCCAACCTTGTCTCTCCTGCCACTGCTTCTCTGATCTGGAGAACATGAGGTGACAGGAAGTGTAGGCGCTGGGTAGACGTGGTGGATGAACAGGCAGGGCCTGATGGCAGCCCCAGATGTGCTCCAGCGTGTGTTGCGGTAAGCAGGAGAGAGCTGTACAAATCCTGTCCTCACTGTGTTTTGGGGACGTCATTTCCCGGCCTCCTGTGGGAACTCCACCTTTCCTCTCTGGAGGGCGTCTTCCGAGCTCCATGGGGATGGGCAGGCCACCCTCAGGGCTCCTCTGTCTCCCCTGGCCCCAGACTTGCTGTCCTACGAGTGCTCAGGCTCTTCCCCCTGGGACCTGGAGTCTCTGGCTGCTCTTTTGTGTTCTCATTGGGGTTGGTGATGAACTATCTCCTCTACAGAACTTTTGAGGAAAGCTTCAGTCCTTTCGTTGAGAAAAACTTCCAGAGGTGATTTAGGAGACTGGAGGTGTAAGACTCCTCTTCTCAGGATGGGCCATGTGATTTTTGGGGCCCAGTGCAAAATGCAAACATAGGGCCTTTGTTCAAACATCACTAAGAATTCGAAGACAGCAACAGCAGAGCGTGAACCCAGATGCCAGGGCGCAGGGCCCTGTGCCACTGATGGCATGGATTGTAGGCCCTGCCTCTCTGCTTTTCCTTTTCAATCTTAAGAAATTGTTGGCCGAGTGTGGTGGCCCACGCCTGTAATCCCAGCACTTTGGGAGGCTGAGGCGGGTGGATTGCTTGAGCCCAGGAGTTCGAGACCAGCCTGGCCAACACGGCAAAACCCCATCTCTACACAAAATACAAAAAATTAGCCAGGCCTGGTGGCGGGCACCTGTGGTCCCAGCTACTTGGGAGGCTGAGGTGGGAGAATCACCTGAGCCTAGGAGGTTGAGGCTATAGTGAGCCAAGATTGTACCACTGCACTCCAGCCTGGGTGACAGAGCAAGACCCTACCTCAAAAAACAAATAAAAAGACATTGTCGAAGATTCCTTTTATGAAAATTACAGTCTGTATTTGTTGAAGAGGGCTTAAGCAAACATTATCCAGTGATTCTCAAAACTATTTGATGCTGATGCTGCTGGCATTGTTATATTCCCTATTTGCAGATAAGAAAATTAAGACTGAACGAAATTTAAGTACCTGCCCCAGGTCAGATAGCTTATCAGTGACATTCCCCCCGCTCCATGCCAGGTTGCAGGACTCGATGCCCAGGACCTTTTTTCTTTATAATATGGCTTCTCACCGTAGTAAGAAGTACCTGCTCATCTGGGCTGAGGACAAATTCAGTGGATGATGTAAGATTTTTTTCTGAGATATAACGCAAGTTTCAGCCAAAATGCACATTATTTGTTTGGTAGGAAAATGCAATTTATATCCCATAGCTTCTAATATCTTTTTGACAGTGTACTGATCAGTGAGTGCTTGTGCAGAAGCTTGACAGATCACATAACTTTAACCTAAATTTCCAGTCTCTCTAAATGAACCTCGGTGTATAATTGGGGGAGGTATCATCACAGCAGGTGGCATAGGGTTTTAGAGATGAAGAAACTCTTGAGGGTAGTGTTTGAGACCATTTGCCACTTTAACTTGGGATAGTTCACGAGTCTTTGTGTGTTGGCTGGTGTGGCCATCATCTGAGGTGTGGCCATCATCTGAGCTACATCCATGCAAAGATGACTGCAACACTGGCCTCAGCTTGAGTGTGTTGGGTTGAAGGCCTTCTGTCATTTGTGATAGGTCTTTGTGGTGCTGCCAGGCATAGTGCCAAGGTCGACTGCTGCCCCACAGGCAGTGTGGTGGCCTGGAGAGGCTGTGGCTGTCAGGTGGACTTGGGCTGCACCCTGGCCCTGCAGCTCCCCACTGTGTGACCGTGGACAGCTCATTGCGCCTCTGTGGTCTGCAGTCATGCTGTCTGCAGAATGGGGACATTAGAAGCTGACACGGAGGGTGGTTCTGAGGATCAAGGGAGATAATGTTTCTAAAGTCCCTGGCAGCCATTCAGTAACATTTTTGGTAGCAGTTATATGCCCTGTGCTATGTGCTGGGGATGCATTGATAAATCAGGAGTCTTTCCCGCCACGTGGGTCCGTACAGTTTAGCAGAAAGAGACGAACTTGTCAATAAACGCCACTGCCCGGTGCCGTGGGTCCACAGATGACAGCATGCACAGTGTGTCCCGCAACAGGGAGGGCAGGGCCTGAGATGAGGGGGTTTCAGAGAGGCTAATTCTTGTGCCTTCCCACTACTTCTAGGACAAAATAGTGAGGAAGGGCCACCACCGTGTGCTTTGACATGCTGAGGATGGAAAGGGGTTATCTCCTTCTTTCAGCAAAAATCACTTTTCAGGCCAGGTGTGGTGGCTCACGCCTGTAATTCCAGTACTCTGGGAGGCCAAGGTGGGGGGGATTAGTTGAGGTCAGGAGTTCGAGACTAGCCTGGCCAACATGGTGAATCCCTGTCTCTACTAAAAATACAAACAAAATTAGCCGGGCATGGTGGTGCACACCTGTAGTCCCAGCTACTTGGGAGGCTGAGGCAGGAGACTCGTTTGAACCCGGGAGGTGGAAGTTGCAGTGAGCCGAGATCACACCACTGCACTCCAACCTGGGTACAGAGTGATACTCCATCTCAAAAAAAGAAAAAAAAAAGAAGAATAAATTTTTATGTAATCAACAGTTTATTTTAGATTTACCCTTTAGTAGACATGGACCATCTAAGTATACATTATTTTTTCAGTACTCTAGAAAATGATTTTTCAAATGGCTTATTATTATCATCATCATCATCATGACCATGATAGGGCAAGCCATTTCTTAATTACCAGGCATTAGCCACTTGTTTAAAGAGGGTGACCTTCTTCATTTGTGGTGAGGAGTGGGCTGGGATGCTGACCATCAGTGGCCCCGGGCAGGCTGGGTGAGGCGGGGTCAGGTGGGCTGGGAGCATGTTGTGCTCTGGCCACTGACTTGTGTAAATGAGGAGGTCAGGTGAGCCCTCTCCCATTGAAGGTCCTCAGAAGCTGGTGGGCCTGGGAGGTGGGGGGCATGGAAGCTGGGATGAGGGAAGGACAAGACCTGAGTTTCTGGGGTCTTGAGAGGTGAAGCAGTAGGGTGAAAAGAGTGTAGGTTTTGGAGACAGACTGGACTTCAAATCTCAGTTTTCTTGCTTCTCAGGACCATAGGACAGGCAGGCGGGCCAGCCTGTCAGGGGGGTTCTCCTTTTTTGTAGAACGGGCATAACGTTTGTGCTGCTGACATAGACTGTGGCCATTCACTGCATTGTCCAGAGGCTCAGATGAGTACATGGTGGTGCAGGCATTAGGGGAGCTGTTAGCTCACCTGGTGGGCACTGTATTAATTAATTAATTAATTTTAAATTTTATTATTATTATACTTTAAGTTTTAGGGTACATGTGCACAATGTGCAGGTTAGTTACATATGTATACATGTGCCATGCTGGTGTGCTGCACCCATTAACTTGTCATTTAGCATTAGGTATATCTCCTAATGCTATCCCTCCCCCCTCCCCCCACCCCACAACAGTCCCCAGAGTGTGATGTTCCCCTTCCTGTGTCCATGTGTTCTCATTGTTCAATTCCCACCTATGAGTGAGAATATGCGGTGTTTGGTTTTTTGTTCTTGTGATAGTTTACTGAGAATGATGGTTTCCAGTTTCATCCATGTCCCTACAAAGGACATGAACTCATCCTTTTTTATGGCTGCATAGTATTCCATGGTGTATATGTGCCACATTTTCTTAATCCAGTCTATCATTGTTGGACATTTGGGTTGGTTCCAAGTCTTTGCTATTGTGAATAGTGCCACAATAAACATACGTGTGCATGTGTCTTTATAGCAGCAT
Organism: Gorilla gorilla gorilla; assembly: GCF_029281585.2. Classification (NCBI taxonomy): domain Eukaryota; kingdom Metazoa; phylum Chordata; class Mammalia; order Primates; family Hominidae; genus Gorilla; species Gorilla gorilla. The sequence continues at coordinate 146,127,309 of NC_073231.2, read as the reverse complement.
GATTTATAGTCCTTTGGGTATATACCCAGTAATGGGATGGCTGGGTCAAATGGTATTTCTGGTTCTAGATCCCTGAGGAATCGCCACACTGACTTCCACAATGGTTGAACTAGTTTACAGTCCCACTGACAGTGTAAAAGTGTTCCTATTTCTCCACATCCTCTCCAGCACCTGTTGTTTCCTGACTTTTTAATGATTGCCATTCTAACTGGTGTGAGATGGTATCTCATTGTGGTTTTGATTTGCATTTCTCTGATGGCCAGTGATGGTGAGCATTTTTTCGTGTGTTTTTTGGCTGCATAAATGTCTTCTTTTGAGAAGTGTCTGTTCATTCCTTCGCCCACTTTTTGATGGGGTTGTTTGTCTTTTTCTTGTAAATTTGTTTGAGTTCATTGTAGATTCTGGATATTAGCCCTTTGTCAGATGAGTAGGTTGCGAAAATTTTCTCCCATTTTGTAGGTTGCCTGTTCACTCTGATGGTAGTTTCTTTTGCTGTGCAGAAGCTCTTTAGTTTAATTAGATCCCATTTGTCAATTGTGGCTTTTGTTGCCATTGCTTTTGGTGTTTCAGACATGAAGTCCTTGCCCATGCCTATGTCCTGAATGGTATTGCCTAGGTTTTCTTCTAGGGTTTTTATGGTTTTAGGTCTAACGTTTAAGTCTTTAATCCATCTTGAATTAATTTTTGTGTAAGGTGTAAGGAAGGGATCCAGTTTCAGCTTTCTACATATGGCTAGCCAGTTTTCCCAGCACCATTTATTAAATAGGGAATTTATGCAATGTCAACATGCCAGCTCTGGGTCAGATGTCATAGGTGTGGTGGAGTCAGTCCTCATCTCTGTGCAGGTTGCAGAGTGTGTGGGAAAAGCTGTGTCTTGAGAACATGCTTATGAAAGCTCTGAAAGTTGAATAATTCTGATCAACAGACTTTCTTATCTGCTAGAGAAAAAGCCCTCCACTGCCCTGTTAGCCACCCGTGTCTGCTCGGGGTGCCTCTGAGTTCAGAGGCCTGAATCCAGCAGCTCCTCTCGCTTGCTGTGTGGCTCCTGGGCCAATTTATTACCCTGTTTGGACCTTGAGTGTTTGCCTTGCAGTGACGGGGGTTATCATACCTATCTCAGGAGGTCCTTATGCAGAGTAATGAGATAACCTGTGTGGAAGTGCCTCACACCTAACACATGCCTGCCACCTGTTGATTGATTCTGAAATTCCTTCTGGTTTGCCTGAGAGGATTGTAAAGGGAGGAGGGGATGATGGAAATTGGGACAGATGCGGAATTAGCTTTCTGTTGCTTTGTAGCAAATGACCACAGACTCAGTGGCCTAAAACAACACAAATCTGCTTCCTCATGATTTGTGTGGGCTTCAGCTGGGTCCTCTGCTCAGGGATTCACAGGACTGAAATCCAAGTGTCATCTGGTGCTGCGTCCTCATCCGGAGGCTCAACTAAGGGAAGGGCCTGCTTTCGCGACTCCTCAGGCCGTTCTCCATTCATTACAGGACTGAAATCCGAGTGTCATCTGGGGCTGCGTCCTCATCCAGAGGCTCAACTAAGGGAAGGGCCTGCTTTCGCGACTCCTCAGGCCGTTCTTCATTCATTTCCTGTGATCCCCGTTCTCTTGCCAGCTGTCTGCCGGTGCTGCTCTCAGCTCCCAGAGGCTGCTCTTAGGCCCTTGCCATATGGTCCCCTCCACAGGCCCTCTAGGCAAGGATATGGTCTCCTGTGCGGTCTCACCTGATTAGAACAAGCCCATTCAGGACAACCTTCCTTTTGATTAACTCAGAGTCAACGGATTGGGGTCCTCAGTCACATCTGCAAAATCTTTCCACCTTTGTTTTACAATATAGCCTAATCATCATATTCACACTGAAGGTGGGGATTACATAGTGCATGCACACCAGGTTGTGCACACCAAGGCTGGGGGTTTTGGAGGTCATCAGAATTCTGCCTTTGCACAGGTACTGAACTGCAGTTGACCTGGGAGTGGGTGGGGAGGAGAAGCCTCCCCTCTCACAATCTTAGGGGAATAGGGCAAATCACACTCTGTGTTACTACTCACAAGTGACCCCAGTGCCGTCTTCCTGTGTTGCCAGCTTCTGGGCCCCGTGAAGCGCAGTGTGCCTTATGGCTCTGTACCAAGAACAGTGCCATCTGGACTGATGCCAGCATGAATGCAGCCCGCTGAAGGCAGCGACAAGCGCCATTCATGTGGCATCAAAGTGCCAGTGACAGCTGCCTTGCTTTGTTTCAGAGAAAGCTGGTGGAAAAAACAGGTTTGAATCACCCATCTCAAGATGATCATAGAGCCTGCTGCCTCACTGAGAATGTAAATTGCCAGAGGAATAATTGGAAACCATGTAGAAAGTGAAAAAATACCAACTAATACATGGATTCATTTATGTGTGTGTATTTTCTAGATTTCCAGTGGGTTCAAGGAGATGTGTGTGAAGTTCAGCTGATGGTATATAACCCAATGCCGTTTGAACTTCGAGTTGAAAACATGGTATGTATCACCAATCATTTGACCTTTTTGGGCTAACATACAAACTTCTCATTAAAGTAGGTTTTACTTAATGTCTGAGGCACACATCTTACAATATGTGTCTGTTTTTATGTTTGTTTTGCCAAAGCATATAAGCTTATTGTAAATGAAGACCATGTTTTGTTATTCCTGTGTCTTCAGGCTTGGTTTTCAATAAATATTTGAACCTACAAAGAAACCTCTGATTTGAACACATGCCGAGCTTAGTTGATTGGGTATAAGATGTGAAATAATAATTTCGAAGCTTACGTGAGATGTGTTGAGGTTGCAAAGTCCACATTCTGCCTGCTACTCAACGGTATCAGCATTATTTTATTGCTGCAAGATGATAAGATGATCAAGGTCCCGGGGAAGAACAAGCTGTGGAATAGGAGGATAAATGACCACACCACCACCAGGAGCTTTCTCTTGTTTTGAAATCCTGATGTCTCATTTCTGTGCTTTGTGTAGGGTGTGAAAAATTCAGTTTGTAATCTCTTCTGTTGGAAATGCTTACCCAGTTCTCTAGTCAGGGGGAAGGAGATTTGTACTGGCCCTCTAAGCTGATTCTGTGTTTTCAGAGCAGGCCCTCCCCATGCCAATGTAGGTTCCATCCCTCAAGTCTTCTCTGCATTTCTGTGTGGTGCTGCTGTGTAACTTTTCAGCAGCACGCAAAGGAGGGTGCTGCGAGAATGGACGTTGTCTTTTAGAGTTTTATGACTGGTGTTCAGGGCAAGAGGCGGGCCCTTCATGCAGGTATCTCGCTGAGTGCTCTTGCCACGTGTCGGGCCCCAGGCAAGGCCCTGAGGGGACAGAGATGGTCAGGCCCTGGTCCCTGCTGCGACTGTGACCAAGGCTCTGTTGGGGTGCACGAGGTGTTGCAGGCCTGATGTGGAGGGGAGTCTGCCTGGCCCTGGAGAGTCAGGGAAGGGTTTCTGGGACAGATGTGACAGCCTGGCTGTGAGTACAGGCTGAGTTGCAGTTTGCCAGGTGGACACGTGGTGGCTGTTGAAATGCTGTTTAGGCCTCTAGCACGTGGCATAGTTTCCCGAAATCTGTCTGAGCTCCTGGAAGCTCAGCTGGATGTTCAGCTTGTAGTCTCGAGGTGCGCTCGGGAGGAGCGCTTCTCCTCCTGTTGGGCGAGGACTGACCTGCAGTAGGATTTGGCTCTGGCCTTTCCTGTGGCTTTCTGTCTCAGCCTTAGTAGGGAGAAGCAGTTTAGAGAATTTTCCCCAAAGTGGTTAAAGTATCAAATGCCTGCTGCTCTTTCTTACACATTTTTTTTTTTGGTCTTAAAAATGTAGCTTTCATTTTTATCTGGTTTAAAAACAATATGTGCTTATTATAACAAATGAGGAAGAGCAGGGAACAAAATAAAAAGCACCACATGGAGATAGCCCACAAATCATGGGCGAAGTTTTAAAAACTAAATTAGGAAGTATTTTAAACCTATGAAATGTTACAGGGAATAGTACACACTCGCATCTCCACCATTCACATTTAAAAAATGTTCACAGTTGGCCATATTGCTTTAGCTATTTTCAAAAGAAATAAATGCCAATATATTTGCCTAGAGACAATTGGCTCCTCGGCTTCCACCCTTGCCTGCTGCATCTGTTCCACACATAGATCATTTCACACCTTGGCTCCAAGTCCGGGCACTAAGTGTACTCACTGCCGAGAGAGTGGCTTTGCTTCTGGGTGCTTCCTGTAGACAGAGTTGGGAAAAGTCTGTGTGCATATACACATACATGAGAACACTCAAATATATATATATATCTAAACTCATATGCCTACTTATATGTACACATGTGTATACCCCACCCCTGCGTCTGCACCATAGACATGCATGTAGTATCTGCCCTGTTCACGGGGACCCTTGCTTTCCAGTACTTCTCCAGAGGGTGCTTGCCTTCCTCCATCTGTGTGTGTCCTTTCTTCCCGCGTGAGAACTCGGGCTCCAAACATCAGCACATCTACTTAGATGCTCAGTCCTGTCATATCTGAGATAGTTGCAGGGTAGCTTTTACCATATTGCTGCAGAAAACCAACCTGCTAAAAAGAATCCAGGATTTCCCCCTTCGCCCAGGGCTGCTTTATCTCAGCAGTGTTCTGTAACTGTTATGAAACCTTGCCTGTCATTTGTTAGGTTTATTCTAATATAGTTGATGGTTTTGGTCGCTTGTTAATGATATTTTACCCAATTGCTTATTGCTGAACTATAGAAATAACGCGTTTTTTTTCTGACTCTGTCACTTTGCTAAATGTACTCGAAAGTTCAAATTTCATTGTAGATTCCATAGTGTTTTCTGACCCTGGTTTTGTTTTCTGTGAGTAATTGCCTGTATGACTTTTCTTCCTTTTTCTTGCTTTAGTGCCCTGAGTAGGACCTCTGTTACAATGCTGAGAAGTCCTGAGGGCCGACATACCTGTACTGCTTCCAATCATGGGCCACCATCTTGAGGCCAGGGAATCTGCCTGTTTTGTTCACTAGCAAGCTTAGTGCCTGTACTAGCAAGCTTAGTACATACCGAAATAAGTTGATAACTCACAGATGTGTGGCAGGGATATTAACTGGTGGTATATTTCCACACTTTATTGATTGATTGATTGAGATAGGGTCTCACTCTGTCCCCCACGCTGGAGTGCAGTGGTGTGATCATTGCAGCCTCAGCCTCCTGGGCTCGGGTGATCATCCCACCTCAGTCTCCCAAGTAGTTGGGACCACAGGTGCGTGCCACCTTCCCTGGCTAATTAAAAATTTTTTTTGTAGAGATGGGGTCTTACTGTGTTGCCCAGGTTGGTCTTGGTCTCCTGGGCTCAAGTGTTCTTTCCACCTTGGCCTCCCAAAGTGTTGGGACTACAGGTGTGAGCTACCATGCCCAGCCATGTTTTTATTTATTTTTGTTTATAAATAAAATATTTTCTCTTTGTGTTCACATTCCCATTTGGTAAAGTGATAAATATCAGACAGCAAACAGGGCTGAAATCAAGTGGATCCATGGTTTATCGCCTGAGCACCTGCAGTGCTTACCATGTTTAGGTGGTTTTGCGTCACACTGTACACTGTCTCCGAAGTTCTCTGTGGGTTTCTGTGAAGACTGTTGGTGATTTTATTCCAGCAGTTCCAGATGTGCCATAGCCAACGTCTTAAGGCGCATTTGGAACTGAGCACGCACAGTAGGTTTGCTCCGGGCTTACGATGCTGCGTCGCTTGGTTTAGGGGCTGCTCACCAGCGGAGTGGAGTTCGAGTCTCTCCCTGCAGCGCTTTCTCTTCCGGCTGAATCTGGTCTGTACCCAGTGACGCTCGTCGGGGTCCCGCAGACGACTGGAACGATTACTGTGAACGGTAAGGAGAGTCCCTTCATGCTTCCTGCTCAGGAGGGTCTGCTGAACCCTTGCATGGCCTCCATGAGGTCCAGAGCTGATCGCCCGTCATGCCAGTCCTAACCAGTTAGAAGATAATGAAGACCTTGTCTCTTTGGGAAGCATGAAGAAAACCTGTTCGTGGGGTGCGGGATGTGTGGTGGTGGGAGGGGTCCTTCCTGTGCTCTGACCCCACTGCCCATGCCCCTCCTCCCTCTGCTTCGTCTCCTTTCTGCCGTCTTCCTCCAGTGAGCCTTCCTTCCTCCTGCTCCTTCTTGCTGGAACTCCTCAGAGGGTGTCTACACACGCTGAATCTCCCCTCTGCAGAGGGCCTTTAACCCTCTACATCCTGGACTCAGCCCTTTTCACTTCCCCAAAACTCCTGTCACAAGCAGTATTTTTGGAGCTAAATCCAGGGCCTACTTTTCAGTTTTGTTTCTAAATTCGCTCCTCAGTGCCCTTTGAGTCCCTGGCTGACCCTCCACTAGGCATGCCCTCTCCTCTGGCTGCTGCGAGCCTGCCCTCTGGATACTTTACCACCTCTCTGCTCTAGCTGCTGTGACCCTGCCCCTCCGGATGTTTTACTGCCTCTCTGGCCCTTCTGTTTGGGTCTCTCTTGTCTTCTGCAGCCCACTCCTCAGTCAGGCCTTCCTCACACCCCACTTCTTTCCTTCCCCACCCCTCGCCCTGTGTTCCCTGGCCCTGTTAACTCTTCCTCTTCCACAGGCTACCTTAGGTGATCCCACCAATGCCCTGGCCTTGCTGTCTTCCAGTTCCTCCAATGTGCAGATGATTTCCAGGGCTGGACTTCTTCCCAGCCTGCACCTCCAGCCCTTCCCAGCTGGCCCCTGGGCGCCTTGCATATAATACATGCAAATCAGAACTCCCTACCTCGCCTCCCCAAAACTGCCCCTGCCCCCGTCAAGCCTCCATCTCAGTGCGGGCATTCCCATCAGCCATTTGCCCTAACGGGTTCTTGGGGGTCATCCTGACCCTCGCTGTCTGTCACAGCACCCCCACCTCCCTCCCTCAGTGCTTCCTGAGAACTGCTGCTTCTCTCCACCTCCACTGCCCCTTCCGGTCTTGCAGATCATAACTCTTCTAGGGTTTGTCACAAAAGCACTGGGACTGGTGTTTTTGCCCTGGTCTTGCTTGCTAACAGACCCACCTCCCATCTGTGGCCCGGCGATCTTCCTAGTGTGAATATGCTCCTGACATCTCTCAACTGCGAGCCTCACAGCTGTCGCCAGGCCCTTGTTATCAAGGCCCAGTCCTTAAGTGTTGCTCTGGAGCCCAGTGTGGTCCGGCTCCTGCTGGCCTCCGCAACCTCCTCTCTGCCTCTCCCCTCCTACTTCAGTCTCCGAAGACTCTTTAGTTCTGGCAGCTTTCCAGGCTTTCCGAGGCTTTGCCTGTGTCCCATCGAGTGCTTATCACCCTGGCCGGCTCCTGGGCTTCCCTCAGTCCTCAGCACAGGCTTTCCTTCCTCCGGGAGCCTTCCTCGGCATGGGCTCGCTGGCCTAGGCCCCTGTGCGGTGGTCTCCTTCGTGACTGTGCGATAGATTCCTTGCTGGCCTCGTGTGTCTTGCTCAGCTGCAGCTCCGTGCCTAATGTGGAGCCTGGCACACAGTAGGTCTTCAGTGTGTGTTTGTTGGCTGGAAGAGCAAACATTTGCTGGAAGGGTGCTCCCTACGGGTGAGTGAGGCAGGTGTAATTGTAGGTGAGGGTGTGCTGCCCCAAGTGGGAATATGGAGTGGAGTGGCCGTGGGAGCAAATGACTCTGGGCATGGACCCAGCGGGGAGAGTGGGTGGGTCAGTGACCCTGAGACTTGAAGGCTAACTAGGAACTATTCAAATGAATGGGGGTGGGCTGTGGGGGGAGTCCACAGGGGGCAGAAAGAGTGTTCCAGGCAGAAAGAACAACGTGGTGGTAAGAGAGAACATGGTACATTTGGGGGACCTGGGGGTGGTCAGAGTGGGTGGTCCAGGCCAGGGTGGCAGGGATGAGACAGGCTGGAAGGGAGGCAGAGGGCCGACCTGGGTTCTTACACACGGTGCCGAAGGATGCTGGCTTTCTCCGGAGGGCACTGGGGCTGCTGCGTTATTTGAAGAGAGATGTGGTCAGGTGGGCAGTTCAGAGCCATCCCTCAGGATCCAGGATCCCTGTTGAGATGGGAAGGACTGGAGGCAGGGACAGCAGTGATCAAGCTTCAGCAATGACCCAGGGAGAAAGGGACGGAGGTAGGACCATAGCCGTGGCCTGGCAGTGGAGCATAGGAGATAGGAATGGATGAGAGAGGAGTAACGAGGAGTGAAGGGCTTGATTCAGAATAGCACATAACCATAACTAGTATGTTCACAGATGAGGAGTCAGTGCCTTAGTCACGCAGTTCTTGGTTGTTTATCCTGGGTCCAGACTAGTGAGTGTTCATTTTTGGCCCGCTTTGGGAACGAAGTCAAAAGGACTGGCCTTGTATTATCAGACATTGTAATGTGCTATTTGTCCTCAGACTTTTGGGTTTATATGGCAGTTATTTTAAGCAACAGGTAAGAAAAGGAAAATGACTGATTTAAATTAAGAATTGCAAAATAATGGCTGCTTAGCAGACAAAACCATGTCATACCAGGTTTTATAGAAACGACATTAGTGCAAGATGTGGTTTTGGGGAGGAGAATGTTTGCCAGTTAAAGACGTCTTTGAAGAGGTATACTTTAGAGGAAGCGTGGCTGCTCTGAATGGGAGTTGTGTTGATAGGGCAGCTTTAAGCTGGCAGGAGGTGAGCACAGGGCTGATTGAGGCTGTGTAAGGTCCCTGATTTGCCCACGAGGGAGTGCCTGCCTCTCCTTTTAGTATGGAATAGTTTCATATGAATGCAGAAAAGTTGTCACCCTAGGCATCTAGCCATGGGGTATTGTTTAATTTTGTTACAGAGTGAATGTTGTTTATAATAATTATCTCATGAAATTTCAAAAGCCATTTTAAAGCTTTGCTTAAACAATTTCAAGTGATTATCTAACCAGTGGACTTTTTTTTTTAACATGGGAAATTTGCTAATCTTAAATTATGGTGCTTATACACACACAGCACATCTGCCATATCAGCAGCAGCTACAACAGCAATCGGCTTGTGTGTGAACTTTCATCTCTCAACAGAAGGCTTTGAAGCATTTTTCACATACTCATTAAGTCACATTATGTCCTGGGAAAGAATATTAACATTCTCGTTTTAGAGATGGATAAATCTGAAAAGCAAATGAGTGAAGGGATGAGATACTGATTAGTAAGTAGATGTTTATAGTTTACAAGGACCTTCACATATATAGTCTTTCATTTGGGCCCAGCCAGCCTTGTGAAACAGGAATGCAGATGCTGTTATCCTCCCCATCACGTACGAGGACAGTGAGGGTCGTGGGGTTGAGGGCGGGAGTGTGGGTGAGCGCCGGCGGGCCCCGGGCAGCTTCGGAACTCAGGTCTTCTGAAGAGGAGCCCCGTACTCTTCGCACTGCTTCAGCCATGGGCGTGAGACCCAAAGCCTTGCCAGTGGAGTGAGGATGTTCGTTTTCTATTCCAGGTTACCATACCACGGTCTTCGGTGTGTTCAGTGACTGTTTGCTGGATAACTTGCCAGGAATAAAAACCAGTGGCTCCACAGTCGAAGTCATTCCCGCGCTGCCAAGGCTGCAGATCAGCACCTCTCTGCCCAGGTAGTGTGCACGGGGGTCACGGGGCGGGGTGGCTCTGAGGCGTCATTTTTGGTCCTACATTTTTTTTTTTAATGGCACAAAGAGCCTGTAATTCTTATGACCAGAATATAGGTGAAGGATTTCTGTAAGATAAGCAACATCAATACGCTTTGCTTCAAACGAATTAGAACAAAGTTGAAATCTTTCTTACCGTGATCAGAACAGAATGTGAAATTAGCCTATGGAATCATAATTCTTTTGAAAAACAAAATTAGGGAATTTAGGAATTCCCTTAAAAACATAGGGAATTTTGGCCTGGCGCGGTGGCTCACACGTGTAATCCCAGCACTTTGAAGGCCGAGGCGGGTGGATCACGAGGTCAGGATATTGAGACCATCCTGGCTAACACGGTGAAACCCCGTCTCTACTAAAAATAAAAAAAAAAAATTAACCAGGCGTGGTGGCGGGCACCTGTAGTCACAGCTACTCGGGAGACTGAGGCAGGAGAATGGCGTGAACCCAGGAGGCGGAGCTTGCAGTGAGCCGAGATCGCGCCACTGCACTCCAGCCTGGGCGACAGAGCGAGACTCCATCTCAAAAAAAAAAAAAAGGAATTTTAATTAAACTTTCTTTTATATTATATTATATTTTAATTAATTAATTAATTTTTTGAGACGAGGTCCCACTCTGTCACCCAGGCTGGAGTGCAGTATTGCGATCTCGACTCACTGCAACCTCCACCTCCCAGGTTCAAGCGATCCTCCTACCTCAGCCTCCCAAGTAGCTGGGACTACAGGTTTGTACCACTACGCCTGGCTAATTTTTGTATTTTTTGTAGAGATGGGGTTTCGCCATGTTGCCCAGGCTGGTCTCGAACTCCTGGGTTCAAACAATCCACCCATCTTGGCCTCCCAAAGTGCTGGGATTACAGGTGTGAGCCACTGTGCTCAGCCAACTCTTATCTTCTAAGAAATAGTTTTGATCTTGTTTATTTGTTTTTTAGCATTACAGGAAAACATAAAAAAGAAAGAAAAAGAAATCTCAGGAGTCCCAGAAGCAGTTACTATAAATGATTTGTTGTGATATTTCCTTCCAGTGTTTTATCCATCCTATTTAAAAATATGTATTTGAATAGTTGAGATTACACAACATCATATATAGTATTATAGATTACTTTTTGCATAACCACGTAACATAAGCTTTTCTTCATGCCTTTACAAATTCTTGAGAAAATTCAATTTTAATTGCTTCAACAAAGCGCATCATAAAGACATCTCAAAATTGCATACCCATTAATTTCCTTGCTGTTGGAATTTGGGATGGTCTCAATTTTTTTTTTTTTTGACGGAGTCTTGCTCTGTCGCCCAGGCTGGAGTGCCATGGCACAATCTTTTTTTTTTTTTTTTTTTTGAGGTGGAGTCTGGCTCTGTCGCCCAGGCTGGAGTGCCTTGGCACAATCTTTTTTTTTTTTTTTTTTTTGAGGTGGAGTCTGGCTCTGTCGCCCAGGCTGGAGTGCAGTGGCGCAATCTCGGCTCACTGCAACCTTCACCTCCCGGGTTCAAGCAATTATCCTGCCTCAGCCTCCCGAGTAGCTGGGATTACAGGTACCCGCCACCACGCCCAGCTAATTTTTGTGTTTTTAGTAGAGATGGGGTTTTGCCACATTGGCCAGGCTGGTCTCAAACTCCTGACCTCAAGTGATCTGCCCACCTTGGCCTCCCAAAGTGCTGGGATTACAGGCACAAACTACCACATCCAGCCTGTTCTTAATTTTTGCACTTACGAATAACACTTAATGGATATCCTTTTGGCCATTTTTATAAAATGTGTCTTGGGATTTTCTGAAATGTTTTTAAAGCCCATTCATCTGTTCAATAGACCCTTTCATTTGCCAGTTGCTGTGCTGGGTGATGGGGCTGTAGCACGGATCATGACAGTCCTGGTCTCTGTCCTCACGGGAAGTTCTGTCAAGTGGAGAAATTGACAAGTCGCCGAATAATCACAGTGCACTGTCGTCAGGACTGTGATGCGGGAGGTCCCACATGCTGGGGGAGGTCACGGACTCAGGGAAGAGTTCTTCCAGGAGGCGACAACAGGCTCGATGGGAGGGAGGAGGAATTGGCCGGGTGCAAGGGCAGGCAGGGCGGTCTTCGACAGAGGAAGGAGAGGTGGAGACACTGACGTATAATCGGGGAATAAAATGAAACACAGACAACATTTACTCAAAAGGGATCGTAGACCTGAGTTTAAAAGCTGAAAATATATAACTTTTAGAAGAAAATAAAAGAAAATTATCATGACCTTGAATTGGGCAGAGTTCTTTGATGTGACACCAAAAGCAGGATCCCTGGAATAAAACGTTGACAGATTGGACTTTATCAAAATTAAAAGCTTTTACGCTTCCAAAGACACCATTAAAAGAATGAAAGTTACAGACTGGAAGAAAATATTTGCATATTAAATATCTGATAAAGAGCTTATATTCACATTAAGAACTCTTAAAACTTAATAAAAATAAGGCAAACAACCTAATTTAAAAAATGGACAAGAGATTTGAGTACCTATTTCACCACAAGATATACAAATAGCTCGTAAGCAACCTGGAAGGATGGTCGACATCATTAGTCTCTGAACTGGCACCATGTGAGGCTCCAGTTCACACCCGCTCACAGGGCTCACGATAGCAGGGCTGCAAGGTTTCGGAGAAGCTGGACGCCTCATGCGAGGCCGATGGGGATGCTGATGGGACATCCCTTTTGAAAACACATTGGCAGTTTCTTCAGAAGTTACACATAAGTTTACCATATGACCCAACAACTCCACTCCTAGGTACCTGCTCAAGACAACGGAACACATATGTTGACACAGAAACCTGTGTGCGAGTGTTCGTAGCAGCATCGTTCACAGTCAGAAAACTGGAAAGGGCCCAGATGGCCGTCAGCTGGTGAATGGGTCAGCAGAATGTGGTGTGTCCCTGCAGTGGAACACCACTCCGCAATGAAGGGATGAAGAGACACGTGCCCCAGTGCAGACCAGCCTCAGAGGCGAGCTGCTGAGTGTAAGAAGCCAGCTGTGAGAGGCGCAGAGCATGAGTCCTCGGATGTGAAACATCCAGAAAGCAGGTCTCTAGTGGCAGGACACAGCTCAGCGGCTGCCTGAGGCTGCCAGTGGTGTGGGGACTAAACTGATTGGAAGTGCTCCTGCGGCATCTCTTTGGGGTGCTGCAAGTGTTTTAAAACTGGGTATCAGGCTGGGCGCAGTGGCTCATGCCTGTAATCCTAGCATTTTGGGAGGCGGAGGCGGGCGGATCACCTTAGATCAGGAGTTGGAGACCAGCCTGACCAACATGGTGAAACCCCGTCTCTACTAAAAAAAAAATACAAAAATTAGCTGGGCATGGTGGCAGGAACCTGTAATCCCAGCTACTTGGGAGGCTGAGGCAGGAGAATCGCTTGAACCTGGGAGGCAGAGGTTGCAGTGAGCCGAGATTGCACCATTACACTCCAGCCTGGGGGACAAAGAGCGAGACTTTGTCTCAAAATAAAAACAAAACAAAACAAAACAAAAAAACACTGGGTATCAGTGATTTGTAAATTTACCAAAAATGATTGCATTGCATACTTAAGCTAGGTGGATTTTATACCTGCACATGCTGTTTAGAAAGATGAATTTTGGCAAGGCTTCGGTGTTGGATGGACACATGATTTCCGCTGAGCCTGCCACCAGGACTTCCCGGGCCTGGACGCTTCCAAGCACATTAGCTTGAACAGCCAGACGCTCAGACTCCCAGCTCTGGCTTTGGCTGCTGAAATTCTGCCACTGCTGTCCGTAGAACTGTGGCACCCAGTGGGCGCTAGGCTAGGAAGGACACTAGCTTCAGCTACAGTTTCACGGCACGCGCTCACAGGCCTGTACAGGGCACCAGCCGCCCAACAAAAGCTGGAGGTGAGCACTGAGAGAGCTCATAAAGGAGACTGTGGCTCCGTCTCCAGCTTAGCGAGCCCCAGCCAGCGCTCCAGCAAAAGGGCAGGGGGTGGCTTAAGGCGAAGAAACGCTAAGGGCAGCTGTTACCAAAAAGGAAAAATAACTTGAGAAGAGGTACTTTAACTTTGTCATTTGTCCTGCTAATAAGGTGTCCCCGAAGGTCCCTGCCAGCTGTAAAAGGCAGTGAAGAAAGCAGGTCCTCTAGCTGCTTCTCTTTGCCCACCCCACATTTTTCTCCTGTGTTTAGAATCATTTCCAAAGATAATGCCTCTGACCCCCCATTTTTATTGTCCTGCGGATGCACTGTGACGGGGGTGCATGCATGCTCTGGTACCTGCTACCTCTCAACAAGATATGCTGCTGTGGGCAGCCACCACGGCACCGAGCCTGGGCCCTGGAGAGGAATGTGGATCCCAGCATGGTCCTGATGAGGACCAGGGGCTGGAGGAGGAGGGTCCAGTGGAACCGATTTGGAGTTAAAATGTTTGCTTTTTATTTCTTATTTTAAAAAATTGTATAGAATGTATATATTTTTCTAAGGTGACTTCCTGAAATAAAATGTGACTATTCTTTGAGTTTTGATTGTTATTAATCTAATATGAACATTCCAGTGACTGATTCATTAAATTTACTCACAAACATTTAGTGACACCTACCATGTGCTTTAGGCCCTGTGCTATAGGACTAGCAATTAATAAAAAATGCAATGAATAAAAAATGCCCTTGACCTAGGCCGCTGCCCTTGTATGAGCTCTCAGTCTGGAAGGAGGTACTCAGACTAACTAGAGTCAAATTTGCTAACTGGCCCTGTAATATAAAAACAAAGTAGAGGTTGACCCTGTCTTTGGGGTTCGGGAAGGCTTCACAGAAGATGTGGTATTCAACTGGGCCTTACAAGATCTACAACAATTGGTCAGATAATCAAGCATGGAAGAAAATGCAAAGAAGAGGGAACAACAAGTCAACCAACCCAATAAATACAGACCATGGCACAGGAGAATTCAGCGCTGTGATGAAAACACAGTGGGTCAGATGAGATGAGATGAGATGTCCAGAAGAGGCAGGCCTTCAGAGACAGAAGGGAGGTCACTTTGCGAAGCAACGTCAGATGGCCAGGCCTGCTTTGCAGGGAACTTCTCAGGAAAGGCCTCTGCCGAGGAGACGCGCAGAGGAGCAGAGCTGGTAGGCAGCCAGTGGGACGCGGCAGAGAGCATTCCAGGATGGGAGTCGCGGGTGCCCAGATGGAGCCTGGCGGGAGTGGTGCCTTGAGCACTGACAGTGATGAGGGCAGAGGTCAGGAGCAGGTGGCCTGATGGCATCTCCTGTGGAATTGCGTTGTCCTGCCTTCTCCGTGGCCAGGCAGCCATGCAGAGATACACTGCACAGGGTGAGGCTCAGCAGGAGGCGGCTGTGAAGTGTGCAGCAGGCTACTCTGTCCCAGGCCCATCTTGACTACTGCTAGCGTGCTTTTCTGTGTCGCACAGTGGTTCAAGTTTGAGATGCTTATTAATTTGTTCAATACATACTTAGTGAGTACCTGCTATGTGCCAGTTGCCTGGCTGGGTAGGAGCTGATAATGCAAGATAAAAATATTGTCACGGCCGGGTGCGGTGGCTCACTCCTGTAATCCTAGCACCTTGGGAGGCCAAGGCAGGCGGATCACCTGAGGTCAGGAGTTCGAGACCAGCCTGGCCAATATGGCCAAATCCCATCTCTACTAAAAATAGAAAAAAGTTAGCTGGGCATGGTGTCATGAGCCTGTAATCCCAGCTACTCGGGAGGCTGAGGCAGGAGAATCGCTTGAACCCAGGAGGCGGAGGTTGCAGTGAGTGGAGATTGTGCCACTGTGCTCCAGCCTGAGCGACAGAGCGAGACTATCTCAAAAAAAAAAAAAAAAAATTGTCCCTGTCTTGAAAAAACTTTTGGTCCAGTGCAGGGGTGGGGAGGGCAGAGCTACAGGAAGGGCAGCTGAGCCCACAGAGTGCTCAGGGGACACAGGCGTGCCAAGCTTCAGGCACCAGTGACTCCCCTTGCACTTCCCGTGCTGCTGAGACCCAGGGGCTGCCTCACCCAACACAGACCTCATATGAGGGGCCGTCTCCTTAAACAAGAGAGTCTCGTCGCCGTAGACCTTACTCCTACCTCCCACAGTTTGCCCATAGTCCCACATTGGAGTTTCTCTCTGCCAAGAAGCTCCCGGTCCCTATCTCCTCCTAGGAGACTGGACCTGACCCTTGCCCAGCCTCTGCAGCTCCTCCCTGGGGGCCTGACCTTGGCTGGAGTGGGGTCCCTGCTGCCATCTCTTTAGTGCCATGGACTGTTCAGGACTCAGCTCCTTTTCAGTGCCAGCCCGAGTCCCACCCAAGCTCCACTGCTCACGACAACTGGGATGCTGCAGCTGGGACCGTCAGGGCCTGTGTTAGGCCCAGGCCCTGTGACTGCCAGGTGAAGCATTGTTTTGTTTTGTTTCAAAATCCTGTTGTTTGAGACACAAAATAGTGAATCTTGGCAATGTTTTATGTTTTTCCGATACCTTCTCTGCAAATCCACATTGACTATAAACTTTTGCTTGAGAAAGGCTGCCTGCTAAAAGATGGGAAAAAGCCCTTTATGGTAAGGACACAAGTCCAATTTTCCTTCCTTGACAGAGGAAGTTTATTTCTTGACTCATGAACGTTAAAGATATTTAAATTCCAAGGAGCTCACCTTGATTTATTATGCAGTTGTTTCACCAAAATTTGGTTTGGATGCAGAAGCTCCTCTATCACAGTCTGTATCTGGAAGCCCCCAGGAAACACGTGCCCGGCACCATGAGCTTGGCTTGTGTTAAGCAGCATTTCTTCCCTTGGGTGGCAGAGGTCTGAGTCTGGAACATTCTTTTCTGTCCTTTGGACCAATAGTGTGTGACACCAAGTGCTCCCATGGCGTGGGAAGCAGATCCGACTCCGGTCCTGTGTGCTGTGACCGGGAGCAGGGCCAGGAGGAGCTGGGCGTTGGAAAGACGGCTGGAGAGTGTCTGGAGTGGGGTGGTCCACAGTCCGCTTAGTTGACTTCATGAGCCATTTCTGGATACACTAAGCACACGATGTTGGCTCAAGTATGCTGGACTAATTGTGGCTCTCTGTGGAAATCCTTCAGGGACAGGAAGAAGGTAGTGGGGTACTCAGGAAACCTTCAGGCCCCAGGAGAACATGTTGGCCTCCCCGCTCTGGCCACCTCCTCTGTCTGCCCCTCTGTCCTGTGGCCAAACTTCTCCAGGGAGCCGTGTGTGTGTTTAACCTCACCTGTCACATGCCTCTATTTGTCATCCGCTGGCATTTGTCCCCATTGTGCTACCAGATATATTTTCTCTGTGATCACCAGTGACCTCCTTCCCAACCCACTGTTTGCAGCCTGTGGATTGGGAAGGATGCAACCAGGACAATTAGTTTTGTGGATTCAGTTAAAGTCAGTAGAAGTCAGGTGAGGGCTCACAGGCTGAGAGCTTGAGTGCAGGAGCCTCGGGGAGGCCCTGGCTTCTGCGTTGCACGTTCATCTGGCTTGGCTGCCTTGGCCTGTCCCGTAGTCCAGGGCCTCACCTGACTGGTGTGAGGATGGAGCCCCACAGATCCTGCCTGACCCCAGGGCCTGGCCCAGCTGCCCTCATGTGATGCCAGGTGTTGGTGGGCATTCCTTACAGTTTGTACCTGTAGGAAGGGGTCTGTGGGACAGCTTCTCTTTCCTCTTTGGCCTCAGCTCTATGTTAGCAGCTGGAATGGTTGGTATACATTTTCCTCTTAAATCAATGGAGTTTCCCAAGGTACTTCTAAGCATGACATTTTTTAGATTTTGAGAGAACAGTGGCCTCATGGTTTATTTGAATGAATTCATCATGTAATTTTTATACCCCATAACTTAGTAATTAAGTATTTTTATGCTTCACATACGCATGAGAAATGAAGGCTGAGTGAGGGTGTTCATGTTTATGACACACAAAGACCTGGACGTGTCTGCATGAGGAAAGCATGAGGCATGTGGCAGCTCACTTTCCATTCCTGATAGCTGGATACTGAACTCCATGTATGAAGCCAAGATTTCCTAGCCCCTGTTTCTGAAATGCATGAGTATGGTGATTCTTCTTTGGGAAGTGAGTAATTTTCAAATGGCCTTGGCTTCTTCCTTCTTTCTTCTTTAAATTTCTTCTTCTTATTTTAGATCTGCACATTCATTGCAACCTTCTTCTGGTGATGAAATATCTACTAATGTATCTGTCCAGCTTTACAATGGAGAAAGTCAGCAACTAATCATTAAATTGGAAAATATTGGAATGGAACCATTGGAGAAACTGGAGGTCACCTCGAAAGTTCTCACCACTAAAGGTAGGTATTGTAAGCAGCTTTGACCCTGGGAATGTTTGTATTGTTTACTTGTAGAAGAGATACTTTAAATACTCAGTTTTCAGAGTATCTAAAAACTTCTTTGTGGATTCAGTTGAAGTCAGTAGAAGTCAGGCGAGGGCTTACAGGCTGAGAGCTTGAGTGCAGGAGCCTTGGGGAGGCTTGGTGCCGTCATGACAGTGGGAAACCAGTTCTTCACGAAAGACACACAGCAGAAGACAGTGGGACCGAGCACACACCTCTATATCCCTAGTGCCCTTTCCCAGACCTCAACATCCATCAGCTACTCAGCAGAACTGTTTCTTCAATGAATGGGAGAGAAGCATTAGCAGGCCTGGAAAGAGTCTGTTTGGGATCCAACCCATCATGCATCCAGCTCGCGTAGTTTGGGGTCAGGGGACCTGTGTTGAAATTTGGACTTCACCATTTACTAGCTATTTGTCCTTGGGGAACTGTTACTCCTGTGCCTCGATTTCCTCTTGGATAAATAGGGGCGGTAGTACTTAGCACATAAATTACAAGAGTGGACTAGGGAGGTCGTGTTTGGCAGGACACCTGGTGTGTCAGAGGCTGGTGAGTGCATTGATCAAAGGGGGAATGTATTGTATAGGAGGAGGGAAAAGTATCAAGAGTAATATGTGGAAATAAAACCGGGTAATTTAATACAGTTAGAGAAATTGTAGGCTAGTGAGACCAGACAGAGAATGAAAAAGGGAAAGCAAGTTAGCAGGACTTTGGGGTGTTTTATATGCTTTTGACGTATGGGTGAGATGAACCAGGCATACAAGGGGAGTTTGACTGGTTCTGGTTAAGTTTCCAGTAGATGATGTACTAATCACATGTTGCTTCCTGGCAGAGGGCTCCCTCCCCATGCTAATGACATTATAATGCGACCAACCAAGTTTCTTAGAGGTAGAGCCACAGACCCTCTGGTTAGTTCCAGCTTGAGGGAAGGTCCAGGGCTGAGCTTGGGAGAATTTGCAGGCAAAGAATTATGTCATGAGAGAATGAGTTTGGAGTGTGTAAGAAAGGGTTAATTTGGGCTTGTACCGCTCTGGAGAATTTCAGGGTATCTTGTATTCCCGTATTTCTTCCACTGATTTTGATAGAAATCTGTGTCTGTAGGAAGTAAAGCACGAAGCTTTGCGTCCGCATTGTCTAACCCCTTCTCCCGGTCCATGTCTGCCCTGGAAGGAGCCTTGCCCTGGGGAGCGACCCAGGCTTGTCCTCTAGTGATTTGTGTGCATGGTCACGGGGCTGGAGCCGTGGGGCAGCCCACCTTGTGTTCTTGCTCAGGAGGGCCGGGTGTGCCCAGAGCAGGGAGTGGGCATGGAGCAGGAAGTCACCTGTAGCTTGTCGGTGCACATTCATTTTATTTTTTCTTGTCTTGAATCCTTCCCTTTTCTGTGGGTTTTTTTTTTTCCTTTTTCCTTTCAGTGCTAGTCACACAACATGGAATAACAAGTGTATTTTTTATTGAGTGAGGCCATAAGTGGCAAATTGTTATATGCTAAATAGTTATTAAAAATGCAAGTCTGATGTGTTCGTCTTGCTCCCTTGTCCCTGAGGAGTGGTTCTTGCATTCATCTTAGGCTTCTCTTCAGCCCCAAGGAGATCACAGGGAGGTGGTCCCATCCCCTGGGGAGCCGGGGCCCAGTACAGAACCTGCTGGCAGTTGTTAATTTGGCATGGTTTCTGCGTAAAGATGGCAGAAGAGTAGCATTTTTATTCTACTCTTTCTCTTGAAATCTCCCCCGAACAACAAAGTATGAAGAAACAGTGAAAATAAAACCATTCCCTGTGAAACAAGGAAATCATTTCACCCCCCGTAACAAAGCATCGGCCACAGGTGTCGTGGAAACCGGGTCAGAGGGAGGCGAGAGCGGAAGTGGGGCTCCAGGAGGACTAAGGAGAAGCCGTTCCCCGAGGAGGCAACACAGCACCCAAAAGTGCCCCACAATGAAAGCCAGGCAGAGGGGCCTGGGCAGGTGCCTGGAGCAGCAGGAGTGCTGAGGGGTTACCTTTTCTGTGCCAGGCCTTTGGCCAAGAAAGGGGAGGCCTGGGGTGGGAGGGGAAGGAGGCATTGGAGCTCACTGATCACACAACCTGTGTGTGAAAGGCTTCACTGCAAGCCTCACCTGCATTTTCAATAACAAAAACACGGGCAGCCTGTCTCTAGGATGAGGGAGCTAGTGGCATAGCAGCCCAAGCCGAGCTGGATCACAGCTGTCGGTGGCCAGGTCCCTCCTTGTGTCACTCTGGGGCCAGGCAGGAGACAGGCCACACCAGAACAGAAAGAATCGCTATGAACAATGGCTGACAGGTGCAGAGTGTTTGAGAGGCAAAGATAATGTAAAGCAACAGGAGGTGCGAGGAGGGAGGCAGCTCCTGCCCTGGGCTGGCACAGCCTGTGAAGAGGTTGGAGGAGTGTGGCCCAGAAGTTGAGAGGACGTACCCAGGAGCGGCAACTGAGACCTCAGAGGAGTGGCCCGGCTCCGGTGCTGGAGTCTCAGCTCGGGGCACCCAGACCTCTGGGGAGGGCACTGTCTGGCCCTACTGTTCTGTAAAATAACACTAAGGATGGTACCTACATCTCATTGATTTAACTGAGAATTATGAGATAATATGTGTGAAGCACTTGAGACAGTGCTTGGCATATAAGCACTCAGATTTGTTCTCACACAAGTTACTACTTGCTGTGGTTTAGGTGTGTGTCCTCTCCACCTCTCATGTTGAAATATCATCCCCAGCGTTGGAGGGGGTGGGGGGTTTTGGGTCATGGGGGTGGATCCCTGATGAATGGCTGGGTGCTCGTCTCATGGGAATGAATGAGTTCTCACTCTGTTAGTTCTCGTTAGTGCTGGTTGTTCGAAAGAGCCTGGTGCCTCCTCCCCTCTCCCCTCACTGTGTGACTGCCTGCTCCCGCTTTGCCCTCCTCTGCCATGAATGGAAGCTTCCTCAGGCCCTCACCAGAAGCAGAGGCCAGCTCCATGCTTGTACAGGATGTGGAACTGTGGGCCCAAATAAAACCTCTTCTCCCTGTAAATTAGCCAGCCTCAGGTATTCCTTTATAGCAATGCAAAGTGAATTAATACACTGCTACTCTTGCCACTACCGCCACCACAACCACCGGCATCACCGCTGCCACCACCACCATCACCATCACTACCACTGCCATCACCAGCACCACCATCACTACCATCTCCACCATCACCATCACCATTATCACCATCGCCACCATCACCATCGCCACCATCACCATCATCACCACCACCCTCACTACCACTACACCACAACCACCACTCTCTCCACTGTGACCACCAAAACCACCATCACCACTGTAACCACCACAACCACCACTGTCACAACTGCCACCACCACCGTCACCACCACAAACACCACCCCAACCCCCACCACCACCACTACCACTATCAACACAACCATCACCCTCACCGCTGCCACCATCACCACCATAACCACCACCACCATAACCACCACCACCATAACCACTGCCATCACTGCTACCACCATCACCATCACCATCGCCACCATCACCATCATCATTGCCACCACCATAATCACTATCACCATTGCCACCACCACAGTCACCTCATCATCAACACAACCACCGCCATCATCACCATCACTACCATAACCACCACAACCACCACCATTACCACTGCCACCATCACCCCTGTCACCACCATCACTCCCACCACCACCACCACCATTACTGCCATCCTCACAAGCACCATCACCATCACTGCTGCTACCACTACCACCATCACTACCACCACCACCACTATTGCTATTGCCACAGACACCACCATTTTGTAGAGTTGTCATGAGGATTGAAGTTTTGTGCATCAGATGTCTAGCCACTTCTCTGCCTAAGGCTACCACCGTTTGACTTCTAATGGCATAGATTCATTTCACCTGCCTTTACTTGGTGTTTGCAGTCATGTTATTCATTCTTGAGATGAGAGTGGTGAGAGTGAGGTATATAATGGTGTAGCATTCGGGTTTCAATTTGCTTTTCCCCGATGATCGGTGAAGTTGAGCACTTTTCCAATGTTCTGGTCACTCGTATATCCTCTTTTGTATGAGGACTTTGCCCTTTTTACCCCCTTTGGTTGTCTTCTCTCTCTCTGTCTCTATCTCTGTTTCTCCCTCCCCTTCCCCATCTCTCCTGACTTGGAGGACTTCTTTATGTATACCCTTGGTGTGAGCTCTTTGTTGGATGCGTGGCTTGACCATCCTCTCCCGTACTATGATTTGTTTGCCTTTACCTCTTAGTGGTGGCTTTGGATGAGCAGAGGTTCTTAACTTTAATGTGGTTCATTTAATCATTTTTTCTTTTAAAAATGTTGTTTATTTGTGTCTTATTTTAAAAACTTTGTATACTCTTAGTCTTTGAGAAATTTAATGATACTACCTTAATTTCGTGCTTTCCTACCCACCCTCCTTTTGGGACCAATTTGGGTGAGGTAGAAGGTGCTTCTCTGGCATAAAATCCTTCATCTGGTACTCTGAACTTAATTAATTGGTTATAGAGTTTGGTTGATACTTGAACAAGCAAGCTAATATTGAATAACAGAAAATTACAGTCTACCTGGCAAATTTTTCTCACATCTCCTGTAATTTAACTTGCCCTCCCAGCTTAGCAACTGGAAAACATTTTTGCTTACCTCAAATAAACTCCATGGTAATCGTGTGCCCATTATTCATTACAAAATCCCCCTTTCTTTCTGAAGCAAAAGTCTTCACCTGCTTCTGTCTTCAGAAATCCATGAGTGGCTGCTGTCGCCCTGGCCCCCACGGCCCTGTGTGGCCCAGCCTCTGCCCCATGCGGCCCAGCCTCTGCCCCATGCTTGGCTTCATCTATGGCCACCTCTCCTCCTTAGCTGGAGTCGCATTGCTGTCAGGAGCTAATTTTGGCTTCCTGGATGCTCCTGCCATCTGCCATAGACACACCCTTTCCTCCCTGGGCACGCCATGCTGACTTCTCCCACCCCTCCTGCCTCCTCAGCTCTGGAGCATTTATCCTCTGGGCTCTGGCTTGGCTGCCCTTTCTGGAAAGCCTGCCTAAGCCTGGGCTCCTGGGTCTCCTTGCTACCTCGGGCTGCTCTGACTTAGTACCACAGGAGGTCTTGCCACTGTGTATGGTGATGGCTTCTTTATTGGTCTCTTTCTCTAATCAGGGTATGGTCTCTCCAAGGCAGTGACTGGGTTTTCTCTTCTATTTCCAGGGCCTGGCACATAGCAGGTGCTCAGTACCGAGTAATTGGTGACGGAAAGACATTTGGTGGCATGGCCCTATCAGCCGCATTTCGAGAATGAGGCTGATGGGAGCATGCCTGTCCCTCCTGTTGGCTGAGTGGAGGACGTAGACAAGCGTGTGGGAACCACTGTGTGATTTTGAATGTGCGGCATGGCTCTGCCTTAGATGCTCCCCTCTCCATGCCTGCTCTGTGCAGGTCACTGCCTCTGCTGCTCTGCATTAGACACCGCCCCCTTCCCGGAGAGGCCTTCCTCTGCTTCTTGGTCATCTGAGGTCTCATCTCAAGGTCCAGCTTCTGTCCCACCTTTCTAGGCTACCTTAGCCTTTGGTGTTTCTCTTTTTTTTTTTGAGATGGAGTCTCGCTCTGTTGCCCAGGCTGGAGTGCAGTGGCACGGTCTTGGCTTGCTGCAACCTCCACCTCCCAGGTTCAAGCGATTCTCCTGCCTCAGCTTCCTGAGTAACTGGGATTACAGGTGCCTGCCACCATGCCTGACTTATTTTTTGTATTTTTAGTAGAGATGTACTTTCACCAAGTTGGCCAGGCTGGTCTTGAACTCCTGACCTCAAGTGATCCATCCACCTTGGCCTTCCAAAGTGCTGGGATTACAGGCACGAGCGACCATGTCCGACCATCCTTGGTGTTCCTTATGCCTCTGACTTCATCTGGAACTTGTTCTGTATCAACCATCATTTCCGTCCTCAAACTTTTATTATGAAAATACTGAACCATGCAGAAGAGTTGAAAGAATTTTATAGCAAACACTTACATACAAACCATCTAGGTACTGTAATGAACATTTTGTTATATTTGCTTTATTACATATCTATCCAGCCTCCTATCCATCCTTTAATCCATCTTATTTATTTATTTATTTAATTTATTTATTTATTTTATTTTTTGAGACAGAGTCTTGCTCTGTCACCCAGGCTGGAGTGCAGTGGTGCGATCTTGGCTCACTGCAAACTCCGCCGCCCAGGTTCACGCCATTCTCCTGCCTCAGCCTCCCGAGTAGCTGGGACTCCAGGCACCCACCACCACGCCCAGCTAATTTTTTGTATTTTTAGTAGAGACAGGGTTTCACCGTGTTAGCCAGGATGGTCTTGATCTCCTGACCTCGTGATCTGCCCGCCTCGGCCTCCCAAAGTGCTGGGATTACAGGCATGAGCCGCCGCACCCGGCCAAATCCATCTTACTTTTTTTAATGCAGTTTAAAGTAAGTTGCAGTTTTCAGTATATTTTACCCCTAAATGCTGTAGCACATGTACCATTAACTAGAGTTCACTTTTTTTTTGGTAAAATACATGTACAGTGACATGTGCAAATCTCGTGTACCATTTAGTGAGGTTTAGAAATACATGGATCTGTCTAACGCAAACCCTTATCAGGATATAGAACGTTTCCGCCATCCCAGAAAATTCCCACATGTTCCTTCCCAGCCAATCTCTGCCCCAGCCCCGGGGCAAGCCACTCTTTCCATTTACCTGGTCGGCCTAGTGAGCACTTCCTAGTGATGATGTAGAAGGTGGGGAACACTGTGGCAGCGGGACAGAACTCCAAGGGAGATGCTTTTGGTGGTGGTTCATGCCGAGACCGTCAACATGGTCGTCTTCTCTCCCCAGCCCTCAAGCGTAGTCGCCCGTCATGCCTTGCCTACGCCTCGTCTGTCTTTGTTATTGTGTGGTTTTCTGTGGTTCTCTCAAGTCGGGTCCCCAGTCAGTCTGAGGATGCGCAGGGCACATAGGGCCACCCTGGCTTTATGCACAGGGAAAGTGAAAGCAGAAGAGGTGGGTGGCCAGCCTCAGGTCACAGGTCAGCTGCACGAGGAGCGGGCACAAAAACAAAGGCCTCCTCCTTCCCAGCTCTTGTGACTTTACCTGTAATCATGATAAATGTAAATAGATGGCATGGCAGAGCCATTTTCAAAACAACAGGGTTACACGTGAAAAATGAAAGCTATCATTCTTTTTTAATTCTTGTTCCAAGCTGCGGTACATTTACATGTGGAATTACATTAATGAAAACAAACCATCTGTTTCCAAAATACACAAAGGGAGTAATTCCTGTCACTTTAGTCCTACAGCACCAAAAGCTGCCAGCATGAATGAACAGAGCACCTGCTCTGAGGACATGGGAGTATGAGCAGAAGCCTCTGGTGGTGGTGAGGGTGAGGGAGGCGGAGCAGCGACAGCATAGGACTCGGCTGTGGATGTAACTATAGGAGACAGTATAGGACTTGGCTGTGGATGTTAACTATAGGAGACAGCATAGGATTTGGTTGTGGATGTTAACTATAGGAGACAGTATAGGACTCGGCTGTGGATGTAACTATAGGAGACAGTATAGGAATCGGCTGTGGATGTAACTATAGGAGACAGCATAGGACTCGGCTGTGGATGTAACTATAGGAGACAGTATAGGACTCGGTTGTGGATGTTAACTATAGGAGACAGCATAGGACTCGGCTGTGGATGTAACTATAGGAGACAGTATAGGACTCGGCTGTGGATGTAACTATAGGAGACAGCGTAGGACTCGGCTGTGGATGTAACTATAGGAGACAGTATAGGACTCGGTTGTGGATGTTAACTATAGGAGACAGCATAGGACTCGGCTGTGGATGTTAACTATAGGAGACAGCATAGGACTCGGCTGTGGATGTAACTATGGGAGACAGTATAGGACTTGGCTGTGGATGTAACTATAGGAGACAGTATAGGAATCGGTTGTGGATGTTAACTATAGGAGACAGTATAGGACTCGGCTGTGGATGTAACTATAGGAGACAGCATAGGACTCGGCTGTGGATGTAACTATAGGAGACAGTATAGGACTCGGCTGTGGATGTAACTATAGGAGACAGTATAGGACTCGGCTGTGGATGTTAACTATAGGAGACAGTATAGGACTCAGCTGTGGATGTTAACTATAGGAGACAGTATAGGACTCGGCTGTGGATGTAACTATAGGAGACAGTATAGGAATCGGTTGTGGATGTTAACTATAGGAGACAGTATAGGACTCGGCTGTGGATGTAACTATAGGAGACAGTATGGGACTCGGCTGTGGATGTTAACTATAGGAGACAGTATAGGAATCGGTTGTGGATGTTAACTATAGGAGACAGCATAGGATTTGGTTGTGGATGTTAACTATAGGAGACAGTATAGGACTCGGCTGTGGATGTAACTATAGGAGACAGTATAGGACTCGGCTGTGGATGTTAACTATAGGAGACAGTATAGGATTCGGTTGTGGATGTTAACTATAGGAGACAGTATAGGACTCGGCTGTGGATGTTAACTATAGGAGACAGTATAGGACTCGGTTATGGATGTTAACTATAGGAGACAGTATAGGACTTCGTTGTGGATGTTAACTATAGGAGACAGCATAGGACTTCGTTGTGGATGTTAACTATAGGAGACAGTATAGGACTCGGCTGTGGATGTAACTATAGGAGACAGTATAGGAATCGGTTGTGGATGTTAACTATAGGAGACAGTATAGGACTCGGTTGTGGATGTAACTATAGGAGACAGTATAGGACTCGGTTGTGGATGTAACTACAGGAGACAGTATAGGACTCGGTTGTGGATGTAACTATAGGAGACAGTATAGGAATCGGTTGTGGATGTTAACTATAGGAGACAGTATAAGATTTGGTTGTGGATGTTAACTATAGGAGACAGCATAGGACTCGGTTGTGGATATTAACTATAGGAGACAGCATAGGACTCGGTTGTGGATGTTAACTATAGGAGACAGCATAGGACTTGGTTGTGGATGTTAACTATAGGAGACAATATAGGATTTGCTTGTGGATGTTAACTATAGGAGACAGCATAGGACTTGGTTGTGGATGTTAACTATAGGAGACAGTATAGGATTCGGTTGTGGATGGTAACTATAGGAGACAGTATAGGATTCGGTTGTGGATGGTAACTATAGGAGACAGTATAGGACTTGGTTGTGGATGTTAACTGTAGGAGACAGTATAGGACTCGGTTGTGGATGTAACTATAGGAGACAGTATAGGACTTGGTTGTGGATCTAACTATAGGAGACAGTATAGGACTCGGTTGTGGATGTTAACTATAGAAGACCAGTATAGGACTTGGTTGTGGATTGATTTTTATTTTTGAGTTATCTTTATTCTAAGCCCATTGAGCTTAGCTTCTTTAACTGTCTCTAAAATGTCTGCTGTATAAAATTTTGCCACATGAGATGAAACACCCCCTTCTTTGGGTTCCCATATGATTCTCTTTGTACTTCCATAGAGTTATTTTATATCTTAGTACTAAGAATAGCTTTTATTCAGCTGGGTGTGGTGGCTCACGCCTGTAATTCCAGCACTTTGTGAGGCCAAGGCAGGTGGATCACAAGGCCAGGAGTTCAAGACCAGCCTGGCCAATATGGTGAAACCCCATCTCTACTAAAAAATACAAAAATTGGCTGTGCGTGGTGTTGGGCTCCTGTAGTCCCAGCTACTTGAGAGGCTGAGGCAGGAGAATCGCTTGAACCCAGGAGGCAGAGGTTGCTGTGAGCTGAGATCGTGCCATTGCACTGCAGCCTGGGTGACAGAGTGAGACTCCATCTCAAACAACAGCAAAAACAACAACAACGAAAAACCCCAAAAGAGTAGCTTTTACTCTTAGCGCTCTCCGTATACCAGGTGAGTGGTACTTCATGGAGTTTTTTCTGATGAAATAATCACACCAAGTGTTAAAGGTCTTTTTGGGTGGGCGGTGGTGGTCGTCTGTTTATTTCACTGCTGCATCCTTAGCAGCTAAGAACTAAGAGCAATGCTTGCTGCATAGTAAGTGCTTACGTAGTATTGACACTCTTACCAGCTGCATAGGGTTGTGGTGAGCGTGAAATGTTAACGCTGGATGGGGAAAGCTCTTGGGACAACGTCGAGCTTGTTTGCTTTACAGATAGCAGTTGTTCTTGGTGTGTGCATCATTTCTGCAGACCATGTTTGCATGTCGGTGCCCGGTGCCTGCAGGAGCCTGCCTGTGGACCCTACAAATTGTCCTTCCCCTTTTCCTTTTCCTTCCATCCCTGACACCTGGGAGGCACCAAGAGTCCCATGAGGGGCCCCCTCTAGTCTCTGCACACATCTTCACTCCCTCAGAATAAACCGCTTTTTCTTCAGACATCAATCTTCAGATAAAGAAGTTTCTTGCTTTGTTTTCTCCTCTCATCTTCTTTGCTTTCCTGACTTATTTTAATTCTTACTATTACAGACTCCCTTTAAAATCCCCTGCATTTTAAGTTTATGGTAAGGATCCATGATATTAAGGGTCAGACAGACCTTTGTGGGCCTCTCAGGGGTCTAGACTGTCGTTGGGGCTTTTATGGGGTGAGTGTGTCCCTGTGTTCACAAATTCCTAACACAGAGATGAGTGGGTTTTTTGTTGTTGTTGAGACGGAGTCTCGCTCTGTTGCCCAGGCTGGAGTGCAGTGGCGCGATCTCGGCTCACTGCAAGCTCCGCCTCCCGGGTTCATGCCATTCTCCTGCCTTAGCCTCCTGAGTAGCTGGGACTACAGGCGCCCGCCACCACGCCCGGCTAATTTTTTTGTATTTTTTAGTAGAGATGGGGTTTCACCATGTTCGCCAGGATGGTCTCTGTCTCCTGACCTCGTAATCCACCCACCTCGGCCTCCCAAAGTGCTGGGATTACAGGCATGAGCCACTGCACCCGGCCACAGAGATGAGTGTTTATAACCCACCCCGTTTCTGGACAAGGATGGTCTAGCGATGTCATGTAATTCTTCTAATTTGAATTCACGTGTAAGCAAGTTTTTTTTTTTTTTTGTCTTGTTAGACAGAGTCTCACTCTGTCGCCCAGGCTGGAGTGCAGTGGTACAGCCTCGGCTCACTGCAACCTCCACCTCCCAGGTTTCAGCGATTCTCCTGCCTTAGCGTTCCGAGTAGCTGGGACTCCAGGTATGAGCCACCACACCCGGCTAATTTTTTTCTTTTGTATTTTTAGTAGAGGCAGAGTTTCACCATGTTGGCCAGGCTGGTCTTGAACTCCTAAGCCCAAATACTCTGTCCGCCTCAGCCTCCCAAAGTCCTGTATTACAGGCGTGACCCACCATGTCTGGCCACTTGTAAGCAAGTTTTTATGTGTAGATTGTGAAAGAGGTGAACTCTTGCTTTTGCTTAGTCATAGATTTCATTGTAATAAAGCTCAAATTAAGAAACATTGACTATATTAGCTTTTCCAGAAATGTTCAAAGATATGTGTATGTGAGTGTGATACAAATAGAAACATATACATACCTGTATACATAAATGCACATACACACCGCTTAATTTCTTCATTCTTCTGTTTAATATTTTAACAAAAAATGATGGCTCCGTATTGTTATAATTAAAAATTCATAAATGTTTTGAGGCAAGATTCTCTTTATTGCTTTTCTCATGAATGTTGTACCACAGCATCCCTGGAGTTAGAAACTAATATTAATGGCTTCTTACATGTCTCAAGTTCACAGCGGCAGTAATTCATCTGTTATTATCAACATAAAGTAACCAGTTTCACCTGATAGCCCTTACCTAAATGCTAGCATTTAAATAATGACTATTATTTCTGAAATGAAATTTCACAGGGGAAAGAAATTGGTGCCAGATGTTCCACTGTTAATCGATGGCTCTCTTGTTACTCCTGCAGCATACTACTGTGTAGGATTCTGCAGAGCCCCTTCAGACATCCAGTTCTGTGCCACAGGAAGGATGGAGAAAACAGGCACACTTTTGAGGTGCAAACACATATTAAATCGGACGACCAAGCTATTCAGCTTTCCATAGTGCTGTGGCTATAGAAAAATCATCTCTGCACTGTGAATTTCCTCTCTTATTTCTTAGCTATAAATACCTTGGTTGTTTGGCATCAGAGGGGAATAAGCTGTTCCCATGTGTGTGGATTTGCTTGTTATTTGAATACGTCACTCTTAAGCTACAGAACTTAATACACAAATAAGCAGTGTGGCTAGACATCTTCTGAGCATACCTTATGCTTGGAAATAGTAGGATTCTGAAGGTGGGACTTTGAACATTCTTCAGTTACTGGCCTGGCACGGCCTGGGGTGGCAGCGTCGAATCTCTTCTTGCACTCTGCTGCTTCTGTGTATGTGGAATAGGCCGGCCTGTTGCCCTCCTGGTTTCTGTGTGGTTTTCCTCTCCCTTTCGTGGGTGTTGCTGTTGCTCGTTGCCTCTGTTGCTGCGGGTTGTCCAGCACAGTCTCTGTTCAGCTGGCGTGATGACAAGAACACGGGTTTTGGCGTCTCGTATTATTTAGCTTTGTGACTTGTCTTGAGCAAGTTGACTGAGTGCTGGAGGCTTGGTGTTCTCGTCTGGATACTTACCAGGATCCAGTCCCTCTCTCACGAGGTCATCCCAGAACACACGTTCCTGTCTCTGGAGGACCTAACACAGTGCTTAGCACGGGGTGGGTGGGGTAGGAGTAGCTGTTTAGTTGCAGTCCCAAGACTGATGGTTTGGCTTCCTTGGTCTGCCAGGGCCTGGAAAACCAGAACATCCAAATTGTTAAGGCTGACTTGAAATAAGCAAATGCATGCCCCGCTTGAGGAAGTCAGGTGCCTTTGTCTACATTTCCTGGCTTCATCTCTCTCTCTCCCCTGCCCTCCCCCTCCGCTCTCTCTCTCTCTCCCTCCCCCCTCCCCCTCCTCTCTCTCCCTTTCTCTCTCTCTCTTCTTTCCCCCGCCCCCTTTTTTTTCTAGGATGATTCAGAAACTGTCTTAGCTTTCTGCTTGTTCTCAGACTTTCTGGGATGGTGAAATGTAACAATTCCCCGGGTGAATAAAGGTATACCTTCATTAAAACCATAGCAAATCCAAACCAGAAGCCGTTTAGTAGAGTCAGCATAAGGCCTGCTCATAACACATGGAAGGAAGCCGGGAAAGGCAAGAGTGCGAGAAGCACCTCGGGAGGCCACGGGCAGCACCTGGGAAAGGCAAGAGTGCGAGAAGCACCTCAGGAGGCCACGGGCAGCACCCGGGAAAGCAAGAGTACGAGAAGCACCTCGGGAGGCCACGGGCAGCACCCGGGAAAGGCAAGAGTGCAAGAAGCACCTCGGGAGGCCACGGGGAGCACCCGGGAAAGCAAGAGTGCGAGAAGCACCTCGGGAGGCCACGGGGAGCACCCGGGAAAGCAAGAGTGCGAGAAGCACCTCGGGAGGCCACGGGGAGCACCCGGGAAAGCAAGAGTGCGAGAAGCACCTCGGGAGGCCACGGGCAGCACCCGGGAAAGCAAGAGTGCGAGAAGCACCTCGGGAGGCCACGGGGAGCACCCGGGAAAGCAAGAGTGTGAGAAGCACCTCGGGAGGCCACGGGGAGCACCCGGGAAAGGCAGGAGTGCGAGAAGCACCTCGGGAGGCCACGGGCAGCACCCGGGAAAGGCAAGAGTGCGAGAAGCACCTTGGGAGGCCACGGGCAGCACCCGGGAAAGGCAAGAGTACGAGAAGCACCTCGGGAGGCCACGGGCAGCACCCGGGAAAGGCAGGAGTGCGAGAAGCACCTCGGGAGGCCACGGGCAGCGCTGACGGAGAGGAGACGACTGGCTCCTGCTGACAAAGGGAAACCTGTTACTCGTGCAATTCTCAGGACCCGAGGGGTTCGGTAATGAGCTGGCTGAAGTGCCATATGAGAGCTACCCACCCTGCTGGGCTTTCTAACTTTCTGGTCTGGTCTGTTTCCGAGGTGCTTTTATTAGGCTATTTTTACATAATTCTTTTCTTAAAAATAATCACGGCAAGGCAGGGCAAAATTTTAGAAATCAGTCTCGGAGAAAAGTGGCTTCTACTTCTTGGTATTGTCATAGAGTGGAGTGTCTTGGGGAGCGGGGGAAAGGATTCAGTTCCTCCGATCTCTGCTTCAGTTTTCACACCAAGTCCCACTTGCATATCTGGGCGTGGACAGAGGTAGAGATGGAGCTGAGGACAGCTGTGGCAGCCGGCTCCGGGTAGCCAGGCCAGCAGACTAGTCGGAAGCCCCTAGGTCAGGCCTCCCTCAATTTTCAAGTTACTTATGATGGTCAACGTTATAATATTTAGGATCAGATGGACTTTTGTTAGAGTCCTGGCGTTGCCACCTACTGGCTGGGTGACCTGGACCAAGTTACTTGTGTCTGTGACCATTGTCCCCTCCTAGTGGAGCTGGCACTCCATAGCTCTTCTGGTTGTTACACTACATGCAAGGCACTTAATACAGTACCTGGCATTAGTTAGGGCTTGGTAAATCCTAGTTCCTCCTGTAAGGTACTGTTATCTTTGATGCTGCTGCCATTGTCATCTTATAAAAATGTCAACTCATTTGTCACCTTTCTAAAACATGTTGAAATTATTTTCCTATCCCTAGTTTCTTAGCCCAGCATTCAGGGAAATCCATCCCATGGCTGGCTGCCCGCCTTTTTCCTTCCCTTTTTTTCTTGCACATTTCCCCAGTACCCACTGTGCTTCAGGTATTGTGCCTTGGGGAGCAGGACCACAGTCATCCCTGTCCTCCTGGAGCTCTGAGAGTAATGGGAGGCTCAATGGTAAACAGGTGCAAGGTGTCCCGTGAAAGCAGTGGGCAGGGCGGGGGCAGCAGAGGGATCATCCTCTCTGCTCTTTTTTGGAGTGGTTGCTCCCTCTGGTGCTCACCTGTCTGTCTTCATGGCTGCCAGCTGCTCTTGCCTTTGCTGGACTCCTCAGCAGCCCATACTGAGCACTTCCTACATGGTGGCCATCGTATCGGGCACTGGGGACACCGGGGTGAGTGCTACCGAGGGCTCTGCCCTGGGGAGTGCAGAATGTTCTGCCACAGCCCTTGTGCTGCAGCTGTCTTTGAACACACTTTTATGTATTTGGAACTTTGCTCACTCCCAGATGTCCTCTGTGCATCCCCAAGTCTGTCCCTCATTCGCAGTTCCATCCGCTGCCACCTCCTGAAAGCTTTCCCGAGCCCTTCAAGTAGAATTAATTATGCCACTTCTACCGTCCATTGCCTTGCTTATATTCTGTTACAATAACACTTACCTCACTTGGCTTTGTATTATTCAACAATCAAACATTTACATCACATTGACATGCCAGTCACCATGCAGGCACATGAATAATGCATGAACCCTGTCCTGAGGAGCTCACCGCTCAGTGTAGGAGGCAGACATGTGCACTGAATTGAACTGAATTCCAACTGCACATCCTGTATTATTTCTACTGCATGTTGACTAACCACAGTGAATGGATTTACTGGTGTGTCTCCTAGAAAGACATTGAAATTCCTGAATGACTAAAAGTCATTCAACTTGCTGCCCCCTCCCCCCCCCCGCCCCGTATACACTATTGCAGCGGCTTTCTGGTACGGTTCAGCATTTTACACATTTCTAGGGTCACGCTGGAGAAGTTTACAAAATAAGCTGATCTTAAGACAAAGTGAAATGCCTTTTAATCAGTTCTGTGAGACCTGTCATGTTCAACGCCTCGGGAGCATGGATGGGAAATAAATAACTCAGGGAGGGCTGAGGGGATGAAGATGTCTGGCCTGCCACTTGGCAGCTCCTGAAAATCAAACTCCCAGTTAGTTGTTTGGGGTCTTTGGTAGGTCACGTCTCTGTAAAAAAAATGAGGAAAAAAGTGCACTTCTTAAAATAGACTACAGCATGATTTCACAGGCTTTCAGGATTAAGCCAGTGAACTTATTAAGGGGTGGGTTGTAGAGCAGAGTGTTGAATCCTGGCTATACCTACTTCTGCATGGCCTGAGTAGCTTCCCTAAAATGGGTGTGATAGCAGGACCTATTCAGAGAATCAGTGTGTGGATTTAATGAGACAGTAGACGTACAGGTCTTAGTACCTGTTTTACGGGAGTACTCCATAGAGCTTAGATGGCTGGTGATGGTGATTTAAGTAACAGTAACTAGCATGCTAAATGTTTGTCTCCTCCCCCTTCTCTTCCTTCCAGGTTGTGTTGGGCAGGTGGTATTTCTTTAGTTTCATGTCTCCATTACAAGCCACTCCTCCTGATCTGGGTGTCTGACGCATCCTGCAGCCATGACTATGGGGAAGCCTGGTGGGTGGGCATTCACAGTCCATTTTGACAGGGTTCGTCTCTCAGTTGAAGCACGTTTAAGAAAAGAAGAGCCATCCCAACAGGCAAGAATAGTGCTATAATTATAGTTTTTGAATTTAGTTGTACACTCCTGATATGCTAGACTGAGAGCTGAAAGAATGAGATATTTTATAGAGGTCTGGGACCCTAGCAGGTTCACCTTTTACTTCCAGCTACTAGGACAGCAAGTCTTATTTCAGTTATATGCTACCCTGGCTTGGGCAATTAATTTAGCAAGCAGTTGTTGAACCTGTTCTATGTGTAATGGTATTGTAAACTTTACAGAAATTTTCAGATAGAGAGAAACCTGATCTCTCATCTGGTCCCAGCTTTCAGGGGCTTCTCCTGTAGCCCCGATACCATTTCTTCCTACAATCAGAGACAACCTCCCCAGAGGGCAGGGGCTACATCTTCTTTATCTCTGTCCCCAGAACCTAGCATAGCGCCTGCCATGAGGATATTTTAAGGCTGTGCAGTAAGTGTCCATTGAATGAATGAAATGGGCAGCAATAGAATGTAAAAACCAAGTCTCATCACAGTGCTGCAGAGCAGAGGACTTCCATGCACGTGACCTAGGCGGGTCCCGTGTGCCAGGTGCCGCAGAAAGCCTTTATGCTGTCTCATTCTGTCTCCACATCACCTC
Source organism: Gorilla gorilla gorilla (assembly GCF_029281585.2). Classification (NCBI taxonomy): domain Eukaryota; kingdom Metazoa; phylum Chordata; class Mammalia; order Primates; family Hominidae; genus Gorilla; species Gorilla gorilla. The sequence goes on along the minus strand of NC_073231.2, from coordinate 146,092,343 downwards.
TAACATGGTCTCCATGTACTGACAGGGCGTCTTGGGATGACAGAGGACATGTGACTGCCCATGTTCAAAGAGCTGGTAAGATGGCAGTATTAGGACCCAGATTCATGTGTGTCTGACCCCAGAGCTCATGTGCTTGGCCATTATATTTTCTTTTCTGCCATATCTTTTTAAAGTACTCTCTCCCTTCACCTTCATGAGCCTCTCCTTGTGTGTACTTTCTGCCTGGTGATGATGCTGGTTGGGTTCATGGGTTCAGATAAGGGGTGAGAGGCAGATTGGTCTTTGCCAGTGCTGGATCTGACTCTTGGTTCTGTTATTTATTAGCTGTTGGGCTTTGGGTAAGTTGCTTAAACTCTCTGACTTTTAGTTGCCTCTTTAATACACATGTGGACAATGTAGCTGTAATGTGAAGTCAAAAGATAGGACTTAATAGATGGTTGTTTCGGTTATTGTCTTGTGTTCTCCTTCCTCCTTCCTCCGGAGTGGCCCTTCCATGCTATGTTAGCACAGGTAGTAGAAAGGAGAGGTAGAACTTACCTAATTAGTTTGCACTAGTGGTTTTCATTAGCCTGGGCAAATTTTTTCTAGGCATTTGATCACCTTCCAATTTGCATGGCTGCGACAGAGTTCATCCACCACCTCAGAGAAGTTTATTCAGCTGGCAGAGTTGAGTCTGGGGACTTCAACAGTGATACACATGCCCCATTTGACTGTTGTCCTTCTCACCAGTTCACATGATTCCCTGGCCCTCTTGTAGGACACCATAGAAAGCATCACCATTGGCTCAGAACCCACTTCACTCTCGAGCCACGGGCCTTAGCAAGGTCAGTCTTGCATGTGGATTTGCAGGCCAGATCCGTGGGGCTTCTCTCTATACTAAATTGGAGGGTGGTGGTAGGGTGGTGAGCTTCGACTCGAGTGAAATGTTAGCATGGTTTTATATCCGTGCATGTGTGTGTATAGGTGTGAGCGTGTATATGTTTATTTATAAAAGCGTAATGTATACTTATTGTCAAAAATTCAAAAAAAAAAATAAAATAATTTGAAACTACCCATGATCTCATGACTCAAGGACAACCAATAAGAGCAGATAGGCAGGTCTTCATTTTCTTTTTCGATGTCAGTGTTTTCATGTAGTTGGAATTAATCATATATTCACTGTGGTATTCCGCTTTTTTCACATAGCTCCTTTCCATCTGTTCTAAGCGTGATGTCTGGGCACACGTGTGTGTTCAGCCTCATGCACTGTTGAGTGCCTGCTGGTGGCCAGGCCCTGTGAGCCATTGCATGGGAAGGGGCACTGATGGCAGCTAACCCTAACGTGCACTCACTGAATGCCAGGGACAGGGTTAGACACTCTGCAGGAATCACTTCGTCCACACAGCTCTGAAAAAGGGTTGTGAAGATTGTCCGGTTAGGAGAAGGAAACTGGGGCTTGAGGAGTGGGAGGAATAACTAGCATTGGTTGAGTACTTATTCTAAGCTGGGCACTATTGTAAGCATTTGACTTCCGTCAACTTGTTGATTCTGCATGACGACCCATTTTATAGATGAGGAAACTAAGATACACAGAACTTTGGTAACTTACCGAAGGATAGCCGGCCGGAGCCAGGATCTGAACCCAGGGCCTTTTGTCCTGAAGCTGGGGTTTGTAACTAGCACACACCCTGCCTCCCAAGGTGGTGAGGTTCAAAGGCAAGGTCTGGTCCCTGCCTTCCGTTTTTGACTGTTTGGTGGAAGAATGAGCTGCTTGGTACCTGGATGGCGTTCCACTAGAGGCGTGTGTGTTGGAGCCCAGAGCAGTGATGTGGGCTGGGAAGGCATCACAGGAAAGGAGCCTCCAAGCTGGCTTGTGAAGGACACATAGAGTTTCTGTATTTGGGAAAGTGAGCGGGGCATTCCTGGCAGAGGGAGTGGTGTGTGCAGGCGGGTAACTAGGGCACAGGGGTGAAGGGTGGGGAAGGAGAGCAGCCGTGAGAGGGGATTCCTGGGTGCCCATCCCACGATGTTGCTGTTATGTGCCAGTGCAGCCGGAGATGAGCCTGAGAGCCCTCTGCTGCTTCCTCCGCGGGGTGGGCTGAGCTGCCACAGGGCAGGACTCAAAGGGGCGGCTGGTTCTTGGGGCCCGTGTTTCAGAAATGGTCTGACAGGACACTTGGGAGGGGAGGCTCTTACAGGGCCTCGGTATCTCAGCTGTATTGGCGGCTCACGGGGAGGTTGGCCAGGACCCCTGCAGCCCTGGGATAGGCCGTTTAAAGAAGTTGGCACACACTTCCAATGTTCTTGAGGCCTTGGGCCCTGGCCCCCAGCAAGCAGGCCCCATTGGTTTTCTGCACTGGTTTCATGTGGCCTGGCCTCTCTTATCCCATTCTATCCTGAATTGATTGACTGGATCGAAAAAGAAAGACAAAATGCCATTTATGAATCTACTGGGTGCATATTTATATAATGTTAAGTTCCTGGGTCATCAGGAGGATCTTGGTGCTGTAAATGGTTTGGAAGGGAAAGCGATAGCTTCCATTTTGGGGTCAGGTGCTGGCAAAACCCCTGGAGAATGTATCTAGCAGGCGGTTTGAATTTCTGGACTGCAGTTTAGGTGAGAGATCAGGAAAATTTGTAAAATTTAATTGTGTTTCCAGACTAGGTTAGTGCCATGTGCTCCAAGAACAAAAGAATTATCAGCAAACATCTAAAATCTTTATGTTCTATAGATTATTATAGAGGAAGAAGATGGCAACAGCAGTGTGTGTGAGGAGTTTTGAGTGAAATGTCAAATCCATTACTTGTGCCAGGGAGCGTGTGAACGCGGAGAACAAGTCCAGAATTAGTCGCACAGGGTCACCCTCCCTCTTTTGAACCTGCCCAAGCCCTCCTGCTCCCTCAGGCCGTGTCTGAATGGCAGTCTCTCTGGGGAGTTTCTCTGGCCCTCCAGACTTGTCTGTCGTGTGCTGTCGTGTACCCAAGACAGACTGACCTGGTCATGACACACTTTGTTGTCTTGTGTCTAGTTTCCTGCCTAATTTCTGTCTGCTCTGTCAGACCATGAGCCCTGGGAGAGCGGTCACTGGCCTGTTTGCCCACTGATGTGTTTTTTTGTGCTCGCTACAGAGCTTGACACACAGGAGACACTCAATAAATATTTATCTGAAGAATGACTACTTACTTTGCCAAAGGACAGTGATGCAGTTCTCCTCACATGCACATTCCAGTGAGAGCTACGAACAGAAAGATCAGCTCACACAGTTGGGTGCAGAGTGCTGGAGCCTGTCCTGGAGGTATGTGCAGGTGTTTGCAGGCATGGCGGGAGGGCTTCCAGCCTAAGAACAAGGGCTGGGATGGTTGCATATCTGAGTAGATACCCTGGACCTGGGTATTAAAAAGCTCTAGAAAATCCAGCCAGGCAGAAAAGGTAGGGGAAGACATTTCCAGTAGTGGGCACACGATGGGGCAGAGTTCTGGACTTAAGAAAGCATTCGGCATATTCAGGGAGCCCCCATGCTAGGAGTCTATTGGAGGTGTCACCAGATGTCAACTTCTGAAAGGACGTGTGCTTCTTTCCTCCCTCCCCTGTGCGCTCGCATGGCACGGGGTCCTTTTTCCCACTCCTGGGCTCCTGTTTGGGGAGGCTTCTTTTCAAACCAAGGTGGGTCTAAAGTAGTGTTGTCAGGATGGCACCTCTGAGTGCCATTGGAGGAGAAGTAGAAGGAAGGTGGACAGGTTGGCTCAGCGCAGAAGAGGCCCAGGCCGGTGCCAGCACTGCTGCGTGGAGAAGAGGCAGCAACTGCGTTCTGAGCTGCCAGAGGACTGAGGCACGGTGAATGGGTGTGAGGGCCAGGGTTCACTTCTTGACTCTGGGGCATCCTAGCTTTGTACCCTTAGGAAAGCTGCTTGATCTCTCTGAACTCTAGTTTGCTTATTCATATGATGTGGATAATGCTGGCATATGGAGATTTTGGGAGGAGCTAAGGGTATGCTGTAAGCTAACTACTCTGCACTATGGCTGAGACTCATGCCTCCTCTGGCCTTAGCATATGAACTTCAGACAGTGCCTGGCACAGAGGGAGAGCTCAGACACCTGAACACTTATTGGGACTGTTCCGTAATGGAAGTAGCAGGAAGTAGTAGACATGGAAGGCTACGAGCCCCCAGCATTGGTGGTGTTCTTGCCAAACCTGAATAATTATAAGAGCAAACACTTAACTGAGACTCACTGGGCACCGTGCCCTGTCCTAAGTACTCTATATGTTTTAAACCCGCTAACCCTCACAGCAGCCCTAGAAAGTAGGTACAGGTATTTCTCCCCGCTTTACTTGTAAAAGAAGGGGAAGCTGAGACCCCAGGAAAGTAACACAGCCAATGGCAAGCTAGGAAGGTGGGGATCTGGGGTTTGAACCCAGGTCTGTAGTTTCAGTTGTGTTTAAGCACAGTTTCCTCAGCTGCCCACAGACGTGTCGGCACCTACAGAAGAGCACAGTGGAAAGGAACTCCAGCGTCTTGTGGGAGGGTAGATTCTCAGAATACACATAGAATGGCAACCAAGTGGAAGCAGGTGGGCCTGCCCGGGGGTCCTGTGTGGAGGAGGTCACATCGAGTAGGCAGAGAACTGGCATGGCTTGAGAGAGCAGGTGGGAAGGAAGAAAGTCAGTTACCTTCCTAATGAGCCAAGATGTCGTCAGAGCCCTTCTGAAGGAGTGGGAAGAAAGCTGCGACCCAATTGATGATGTGATTTTGTGTCAGACTCTCCTTTTCCTTCTGCTTTCTCACCTGTAAGATGGCTTTGAAGTTCTTTTCCCGTTTGGAGACAGATCTTTGTTCTTTCTCTGACTGAGTGACTTACCGTCTAAAGGATAAGTCATATATGTGAGTATCCACACATTCCCTGAGCAGCCAAGGGCCAAATGTTGTGTGTTGAAGCGGGTTTCCAGACAGAGAATTCAGTAGCCTGTTGTCATCATGAAATACCAAAGCGACCAGCGTTTTGTACCCTTTGCCCCCAAAGCTTGACTGAAGTGTTTAGATTTTTATCCTGTAATTAGAGTGGCTATAATTGGATATGATTCACTTTCTTTGACTTTAGGTGATTCTTGTTGACCCATTCCATCTCCCACTTTGAGTTTTGGATAATACTTTCCTCCAATTCTCCATTTCCCTTTCACTAAATTCCTATAAGAATCTCATCCAACAGCCACAGCTTCTTCTGTTTTGGGGACGGAGTCTCGCTTTGTTGCCCAGGCTGGAGTGTAGTGGCGCGACCTTGACTCACTGCAACCTCCACCTCCCTGGGTCAAGTGACTCTCATGCCTTGGGCTCCTGAATAGCCAGGACTACAGGTGTGCGCCACCATGCCCAGCTAATTTTTGTATTTTTAGTAGAGACAGGGTTTCACCCTGTTGCCCAGGCTGGCCTCGAACGCCTGGCCTCAGGTGATCTGCCCACCTTGGCCTCCCAAAGTGCTGGGATTACAGGTGTGAGCCACTGCGCCCGGCCCACAGCTTCTGGAAACCATCTGAACGTAGGGATTCATTCCTCAGACTGTCGTTAAAGTTGACTTTCCAGGAACCAGCCTGCTCAACAATTCCATCATCCTTTTCCCAGCCGTCTGTCTTTTCCCAGATCATTCTAAAATACTGTGATAATATCAGTTTGCAAAGCATCTGAATACCATCTAAGGTGGTGGACTGGGTGATGCTGAAGGGCAGCTAATATTTATCAAACATCTATAATATGCCAAGTCTTCCACTGACAGCTGAATGACCTGTTACATATGCTAACCTCCTTCCATGATTTCACTGGTTGTTGGGAGGATTAAGTGAGGTAATACGTGGAGCGTCTGGCACATTTGAGGTGTTCTGTGAATGACTAAGTAAATAAATGAATGTGATGTGGTTTCTAAACACTTTTCAAGGACGCTGTCCCCTGGATCTGTCTCTCTGTGTTAGTATCCTTCTTTAAGGAAACATGGAGATGTAAACGCCGTCTGGTCAGACGTGCTCCAGAGGGAGCTTGGCCAGTTCTGCAGGACCGTGCCATGGTCGAGCACACCTCCGGCCAGGAATATGTCTGCTTATTTTGCAGCTCAGTTTGTCCTCGTGTTCTGGAGTTAGCACACCACGTATCTTTTTTCTTTCATGGGGATTTTGGTCAAGCTCTCCGTCTTCCCCTGAGCTCCTGTGAGGTTCACTTCTGGATCCTCCGACCAGGACTTTACATTTGAACTTCACCATGAAATGTCTTCATGCAGGAAGTGAATGTGACTTTGGAATCATTTGGATCTAGGATTCTAGACCGATTCCATAGTTGGTGACCATGGATAAGTTACTTCATCTCTCTAAAACCGTCTCCTTATTCAGACTGAAGACGTTCAGCATAAAAAACTGGTTCCCAGAAAGGGGATAGTGGGAAAACAGCAAGTCGCTCCTGCCTTCTAGGCTGGAGGGGCACCAGGAGGAGGACCTTTGCAGAGCCTGGAAGCTGGGCCCTTCCTGGGAGGAGGAGGACCTTTGCAGAGCCTGGAAGCTGGGCCCTTCCTGGGAGGAGGAGGGCCCTGTGCTCATGGCTTCCTGTCCCCTGTGTTGGTCAGGAGGGTTTCTTGTTCTACCATGTGGGGACAGCCAGACACATAGCATGTGACACAGGGCATGTGCACCTGACAGCAGTTCGTTGGTCGCAGACACTCACAGCTGGGGAAGGAGGATGCCATGCCACGTAGGGCCATGTGGGGCTGCACTCAGGAACAGAGAGAGCAGCTGCCCAGGGGCTGGGAGAGGCGGGCTTTGGGGTATGGAGAGGGAGGGCTGCCCCCGGCTCCCCAGGGAGGATGTGACTGGCTTATTTCAGTCCCTTCCAGGCTGGCAGGGAACTGACACCCACTGCCCAGGATACACAGGGCTGCACCTGCTTTCCGCGCCTGGAAACCTGCCTGGCTGAGGGACCCTGTATCTGCAGGAGCAGAGTCAGGAGGGGACTTGTGGTGAGGCCGTTTGGGGCCCTCCCAGTTTTGCCGGATGTCAAGGCAGCATGTCATACTGTGCCTGGGTTTTAGGAACTGGAGCCGTGGAGAGACGCAGCTACTTCAGCGGGCACCAGCAGTGGCCTCCCTGTGTCCCTTTCCTGTCCCCCTTCCTGTCCCCCTTCCTCCCGTGTTGCCTGAGGTTCTTACAGTGCTGTGGTCTTCTTGGTGCTTTTACAGATAGTACTTTATTGAATCTGTAAAATAACCCTGTGGTGCAGTAATTGTTATCCCCATTTTACACACGAAGAAACCTTGACTCCAAGGGATCGTTATTCTCCATGGCACTCGAGTTAGTCAGTGTCAAAAAGGCACCAAAGTCAAGGCCATGTGACTCTAACATTCAAGACTTTTTATTAAAGACCATGGTGTATTTGCCAGAAAGCAAGGGAAACACCTCTCCCCGGAGGCCCTTCCCAAGGTGCCGTCCTTAATTCTTTGATTTGATTTTTTTTTTTTTTTTGAGATGGAGTCTTGCTCTGTTGCCCAGGCTGGAGTGCCGTGGCATGATCTTGGCTCATTGCAACCTCTGCCTGCCGGGTTCAAGTGATTCTCCTGCCTCAGCCTCCCGAGTAGCTGGGATTACAGAGGCGCGCTGCCACACTGGCTAAATTTTGTATTTTTTTGTAGAGATGGGGTTTCACCATGTTGTCCAGGCTGGACTGGAACTCCTGACCTCAAGTGATTCACCCTGCCTCAGCCTTTCAAAGTGCTGGGATTATAAGTGTGAGCCACAGCGTCCCGCTTGGGTTTTGATTTTTTATTCTCTTTTTGTGAAGAGGTGTCTCATATTAAATATACACTTTCCCTACTACACTTGGATCTGTTTCTCTTTAAGGTGATATAATACAGAAAATATTCATTGTGGAGAAATTTAGTTTAACTCTGATTTAGTTTATAAGAGCAAAACAGCATTTATTTGGTCAATGAGAAGGAGTTGCTCACTAAGGCGTCAAGATGGCTTGGCTTGAGCTCGGTGCCTCTAGAGATGAGCCGTTCTTCCTCCTTCCTGTGCCTCCTTCATAAACAGGGGTGATTGCCTTGCAACACTTCTTGGTTCTGGAATGTTCTTGTCACTTTGATCGTACACATTTTAAAAGCTCTTCTTTTTCCTTGGCTTTTGAGAATGCATCAGAATTTTCTAGGGGATTGGTAAGTCCCATACTGCCTCAGTTACAGCATCCTCATCACTGTCATTGTTATTATTATAGAAAAATTGTATGGCGACTTCTTGAGCTGGAAGCTAGAGGAAACCCTTGCCCAGTTCCCTTTGCAGCCTGGGAAGGTGGCCACGTTCACAATCAACATCAAAGTGAAGCTGGATTTCTCCTGCCAGGAGAATCTCCTGCAGGATCTCAGTGATGGTAAGCACTTTCCTAATTTTAATTAGCACGTCAGGGTCCTAGATACTGTGTAGCAACCCCCATCCCTTGATGCCTGCTGTTTGCTGTTTGTAACTCACTTGTCATTCATTAACTCAAGCTGCCTGAGACATCTCCTGGGCACTTTGTTAACAGAGTGTGTTACTGTATGTGTCTGAAAGTAATAAAAGTACTTTTTATCTAAATGATTTAATTCTCACTCTTTATTAGTTTGTACTCATTTACCAGCAGGTCATTCTAAATTAGTGGAATGTAGGAATTACTGCGTTTTTTCAAGTATAACTGCTGTGATTCTTTAGACATCTAATTAGCTGTGATGATAAAGTTTTCCTTCGAAGTCTGATGATATCTATAAGGAGGTGGAGTGTGGAAGAAATGGAAATTTATATTTGTTGTAACATTAGGACTGATTAGAGATAAGATTTCATAGATTGGTTGGGTGTGATGGCTCACACCTATAATCTCAGCACTTTGGGAGGCCAGGGCGGGCGGATCACCTGAGGCCAGGAGTTTCAGACCAGCCTAGACAACATGGTGAAATCCTGTCTCTATTAAAAATACAAAAATTCGTCGGGCATGGTGGCGCATGCCTGTAATCCCAGCTACTCAGGAGGCTGAGGGCAGGAGAATCGCTTGAACCTGGGAGGCGGAGGTTGCAGTGAGTCGAGATCATGCCACTGCACTACAGCCTGGGCAACACAGTGAGACTCCATCTCAAAAAAAAAAAAAAAAAGATTTCATAAATTAATTATGCCAAATTATGAAGCATTCATTTGGAGGCAGTGTGGAGTCTTTCAGTCAACTCAGGCTCCCCTAACAAAATACCACAGACAGAACAGCTTAAACAACCAAGATTTATTTCCTCATAGCTCTGGAGACTGGGAGTCTGAGGTCAGACTGTCAGCCGTGGTGATTTTGTGGTGAGGGAGGGTCCTCTTCCTGGCTTGCAGATGGCCACCTTCGTGCTGCGTCCCCACCTGGAGGAGAGAGGGAGCTCTGGTGTCCACCCCTTCTCACAAGGGCACTCATCTCATAGAGGGGGCTCCATCTCCATTGCTTCATCTAAAGCTAATTACCTCCCAAAGGCCCCACCTCCTAAAGCTGCCCCACTGGGGGACAGGCCTTCAGTAGATGCAGCTGGGGAAGGGGGATGCAGCTCAGTCCCTAACAGACGCCCTCCATAGAGTTTGCTGTCTGCACCCTCTGCAGTTCAAATAGTCAGCATGAGCTTCTTGTATAGTGCTGGTATTTGGTAAAATATTCTTTTTATATTATTAACAAATGTAGAAAAACAGGTTTAGGGTTGGATACATTAGAAAATGAAAAAAGTCGAGAGGATTTAAAATTATACCAAGACTTAAAAATGTCTGATGACACGGATTTTTTTGGTTGGTTTGTAAACGGCTTTATCCCGCTGAACTGCATTTTTTCTTTTTAATCAGTAGACAGAGGGTTACATAGGTTCTGACTTCTTTTTCCCAAGAAGGGGGTTTGGCAGAATAAATGGTGCCCAGCACCTGCCCCTGGAACACTTGGGACTGGATATTACCCCAGGGCTATGTCTTGGCACGTGGACTCCAGGCTAGCAGTGAGGGAATGGTGACCGTGGTTTCTCCCATGGCCTGCCAGGGTCGTCTTATTCCTGAGGAACAGTGTGGAAGGCTTCCAAGTGGAAGGCTTGGCTTTTTGTGCTTGGTTGTTTGAATTTGCATGTTCAGTGCAGACCTATTTTGTCCTGTTATGACTGTGCTTCTGCCTTTTGTTATAGAGGGGACTAGGGCAGTCTCTCTGCCCTTCTAAGGTCAGAGAGAAAAATTGAGCAAAATTGCAATTTGGGACTTGTAGTCTGGGAGTACCTTCTTCTATCTTTTAAAACAAAACCAAATCAGACCTCGAATTATGGTCACCAGGTGGTTTGTAAATGTGAGGCTGGCCTGATTGCTGGTCATGGCACGTAGTGGTTACTCATGAGATGCCCGCTTTATTAATAACAGTTAATAGAAGCTCTGGCTGGTTGTTTACATAGTATGTGACAGAAAGAGACAGCGAATCTCTAAGGTAAGTTTTACCTTAGAAAAACCAGGAAACCAGGTCAAGTTTTATGGAGGAAAAGGTAGGCACGAAGAACCACCTAGAGCTTGGTCCATGGAGGCTGCCTTGTTACGTGCAGTTCAGTCCAAGGAAGCACGAGACCATCGCGGCGCCCTTATGTGAAGTGGCTGTGAACTCAGTGGCAGAGGCTCATTTGTGGCCTCTGGGAACTGGGAGACGACCCCCTGTAGCTCACAGTCTAACAGTCTCAGAGACATCTAACGGGGGACCACATGTGGACCCAATTTGATTCTCAGGCATGGACTCGCATTAATTATGGTTACTGAAGTTAAATGACGCTTAAAAAATTCACAGCAACCTGGATAGCTGTTGCACAAACCGGGATCCTGGATTCAGTGTGGGCCATAGATAGCTGGAAGATAATTAATGTTTATTGAGCATTGTCACATGTTGTGTATAAAGACTGGGCTAGCCACTTTTTTTCTGGCATTATTTCTATTTAATCTTTGTAAAAACTCTATAAAGTAAATGTTGTAATTCCCATTTTATAAACGCAAGTGGGAAGAATGTTCTCGATTAAAGGAGATTGAAGAGCTATAACAATCAAATGCTGTGCATGATCCTTAATTGTATCCTGGATTTAAAAAAGAAGACTTTGTTTTGGGACAATTGAAGAAATTGAATACTATAAGATAATATTATTGTATCAATGACAAATATATCGAGTATGATAATGAAATTGAAATTGTAGCAGAAAATTCTTGTTCTTAGGAAATAAATGCAGAAGCATTTAAGAGTGAAAGATCAGGCCAGGCACGGTGGCTCACGCCTGTAATCCCAGCACTTTGGGAGGCCGAGGCGGGCGGATCACAAGGTCAGGAGATTGAGACCATCCTGGCTAACATGGTGAAACCCCGTCTCTACTAAAAATACAAAAACAAAAATTAGCCGGGCCTGGTGGCGGGCGCCTGTAGTCCCAGCTACTCGGGAGGCTGAGGTGGGAGAATGGCGTGAACCCGGGAGGCGGAGCTTGCCGTGAGCCGAGATCGCACCACTGCACTCCAGCCTGGGTGACAGAGCGAGACTCCGTCTCAAAAAAAAAAAAAAAAAAAAAAGAAAGATGATTTGCCTGCACTTACTTTAATAGGGTGAAGGAAAAAAATACAGTGTGAATGTGAATCTAGAGAGAAATAAAGTAAAAATGTCAAATTATTAAAAATAAGTGTCTTTAACTATTTACAATACCAAATATGTGGAATCGACCTAAGTGGCCATCAATAGTGAATTGGATAAAGAAAATGTGGTACATATACACCCTAGAAGACTATGCAGCCACAGAACAGAATGAAATCATGGCCTTTGCAGCAACGTGGATGCATCTGGAAGCCATTATCCTAAACCAATGAATGCAGGAATAGAAAAGCAAATACAGCATATTCTCACATATAAGTGGGAGGTATGCACTGAGTCCTCACAGACATAAAGGTGGCAACAACAGACACGGGGGCTACTCGAGAAGGCAGGGAGTGAGGGGGGCAAGGAGGGAAAAACCAGTTGTTGGGTACCACGCTCACTGTCCGGATGACAGAATCATTCATTTCCCAAACCTCAGCATCACACAGTATACTCATGTAACAAACCTGAACATGTACCCCCTAAATCTAAAATAAAAGTTGAAATTATTTAAAAAAGTTAGCTTTAGATAAAGAGATATATGGATCTTCATTTCTTGTAAGTTTTCTGTAGGCTTGATATTTTTCAAAATAATAACAAGAAAAAGATTTTGTAGAGCACTGTTTTGATGTATTATTTTGATTTCTAAGTGAGTTTTAGAAATTGTTTCTAAATGAAACATCAGAAAGCAAATTATTTACCTTATCTTCAAATTCTTGGCAGATATCTATCTTCTTCATATAACTAGCCTAGGGTAAGAGAAGTCAACTTTTCAACCACAAAATAGTATATTCTTTTCCTATGATCCTTATAATACTTGAAATCTCTGATTTCTTGGAATTTTGTGTTTAAAATTAGAAGTCCTGGAAGATGGTGGCAAACTGTCTTAGGTTTTGAATATATGAACTATTCAGTCAAACAGACTGAACAACTAGAATAGAAAAACCAAATACCCATAGGCAAAAATATATAGCAAAACCAGTTACCAGAGTATCCCCACGGACCCCAAAATATAAGTAGATGTGGACAAACCACTAATAACAACACGGTTTCACCATCTGCACAAGAGGAAGCCGGAAACACACACACCCAGGAATCCCCACACAGCCAGCAGGTACTCACTGGGCAGCTCAGTGGGCCAAGTTGAGAACAGCAGCTGAAATGTGGAGGAGTTTGTATGTTCCAGTAGCAGATGAGTGCAAAGAATTCCTGTAGAACAAAGCCTCACCTGTGGAGAAGCTGCTAGGAACAGAGGTGAGATAGCAGAAGCAAGGAAAGAGAAGATCTGGCTGAAACTAGGGGAGGAGAACAGAGTTAAGTGGTCTAGAAAGTAATTTCTTATATTCTTGAGTACCACCCAAAACACAGAATGCAGTGTGTAGATTTACTAGAATTAGAAGAGCTATCCTGAATCATTTCTCCTAAACATTCATGAAAACTAGTTTCATGTAAAGATGGTCAACAGAAAAGGATCATGGCCAAACTCTATGCAGTGATTCTAGTGAAAACATAAGCAGCAAGATAACATAGAAGAACATGCTCAAAAGCTGATAAAAATTACAGAAACCCATAATGAGCTAAAAGACATGAAGAAGAAGTACAAAAGAATAACATAAATCTGAATGAGAAAAACTCAGAAATGAGATGGATATAACTCAGGAAAGAATTTGAAATAGAATAAATTTTTTTTTCCAGCATTGTAGTTTCTAGTGAGTTATATATACCTGCCAGATACATTAAGGGAAGCAGAAGATGAAAAGAGAGAAGAAAAAAGAATCGAGAGAAAGATGATTAAAGAGAAAGTGACACACTTAGAAGCTAGGCAAAGAAGATCTAACGTACATGCATGCATGCATACATATATACATACATATATCTGCTATGAGACACCAGAGAAGGAAACGGAAACAATGGAACCACAACATGTTAAAAACTATAATTCACAGAAAACTTTCTGTAATTAAAAAAAAAAAACCCTTGAAACTATTGCATGAATGGGTACACTGTATAAATGAGAATCTTGACTTAGAATGACCGGGACATATTCTAGTTATATTACTGGACTTAAAGTCTTTTGGGCTTTTAGACTCAGTTAGCAAGTGATTTATGAAATAAAGAAAATCAGATTCTCATTGGACTTTTTGACAGCAGCAGTATTCCAGAAGCCAATAGAATAGCATGTATCTAGACTATGTCTAGCTACTCATGTAATGAAAATTTAAGCCAGAGATTTGTAGGCGCAGCCACACTAACATTTAGGTATACAGGGCTTAGACAAATTGTTGTCAACATGCAAGACTGGAAGAATTAAATTCTCATGATTTCTTGAGGATTCTACTAGGGAAGCACAGCCAAAATAACTAGAGAGACGTTGTCATAAGGACTTGTGGTGAACATTAAACATATCGTTGCTTGTATAGCTAAGACCAAATGAGCATTCAAAGGGAGAAGATAGTATGTCATGGTAATCTGCTCTTACAGTATCCATCACAATAATTTAAAACATGGGGGGAGCATGGGAAGTCATATGCAAAAGTAATTTTTTTTTTTGAGACGAAGTCTGGCTCTATCGCCCAGGTTAGAGTTCAGTGGCACGATCTCAGCTCATTGCCACCTCCTCTTCCCGGGTTCAAGTGATTCTCCTGCCTCAGCCTCCCAAGTAGCTGGGACTACATGCGTACGCCACCACACCTGGGTAATTTTTGTATTTTTAGGAGAGACGGGGTTTCACCACGTTGGCCAGGCTGGTCTCAAACTCCTGACCTCAGGTGATCCGCCCGCCTCGGCCTCCCAAAGTGCTGGGATTACAAGTGTGAGCCACCATGCCCGGCCCCAAAAGTAATTTTTAAACAGTTCTCTGTAATTGTTTTGGTAGAGATAGTGTTAGTACTCATATTCTGAAACTAGGTATCAGTGTAGGGTAAAGTAAATGATTAATTCTGTGATAATCTCATTCTATCATCTGAATCTAGTTTTGAACTAGGATTCTCATATGGAAGACAGGAAGTAACTGATGTCAGATATGAAGTTAAGTAAAAACCTTGTAGTTTAGAATTTGAATAAAAAATAGCAAGAAATCATGAACTATTTGAAAAGCTATCAATCTCCTAGCCTTGTACAGTGTCTGAGTCTAGAAACGGACCAGTCCAGCAGCAGTGAGCATTCCTAATGCCCACCTCCTAGTCTTGAAACACACTTTCTCACTCAGAGAAAAATAACCAGTTCTAGATGTGGAGCAGGAAACAGAGCAGGAAGGTGATCTTGGACCATCTTGTCAAACTTGCAGCAAAGGAGCGATTAGAGAGCATGGAGGTTGTATTGAAGGGCCCCGCCTGAAGAAGTGACCACTGGCAATTTGAGCATCAGTAAAACTGCGAACTTTGTTTCAGTCCATGAGTTCTCAATGCTGCTTGAGAGAATTGTTCACCCTTGGAAAATGATGGGGAAGCGATTTATCATTTTGAAAATGGTAAGCAATGAGTATTTATTCTGCCTTTTCATGTAGACTGCGCGATTGGACGATCTCATAACAGTTGATGAGGGGAGTCTCTCTTTATAGAAGTATTTGGGCTAACAATGGACATAAGGAGGATAGAATTCGAATATCATCATTTTGCCATCCCTAATAGATTAATGAGTCGAGACAGTAAGCATCCACATAACAAAATAAGAGACAACCACACATTATGTTCCTCCTGCTGGGAGAACACAGCACTTTCTGTGAATTAGCAGTGTCCCAGAATCACACCTGAGGCTGATCAGCGCTCTGGCTCTAACTGCTAATTTACAGGACTTCAGAAGGCAGAAAAACTTGTTAAACTACACCACAGGGACACAGTTGGCAGTCCAGACTCCAGGAAACCCTGCAGTCCATGAATTGGTTCTCTCAACAAGTAAATTATCAGGGGGAAAAAGGGATGAAGTTCTGGAGATAGATGATGGTGATGATTGTACAACAGTGTGAATGTGCTTAACGCTGCTGACCCAGTACATTTAAAAATGGTTAAAGTGGCAAACTTTAAATTATGTGTATTTTACAGACACACACACACACACACACACCACAAAACAAAGAGATGAAAAGGCTATCTGTAGTTTAAGAGAGAGTTAAATGACACATTTAAAAATAGGCACAGCTAAACTGTAGTTTCATTGCTGCATGCTTACATGGTAAAATGGCAAAGAGAAGCAAGGCAGTGACTAGCACAAAGTCTGGGTGGTGGGCCCTGTGGGCGAGGGAGGACGTCAGCATTGGGATGGGCAAATCGAGGGCTTCTAGGGGGCTGGTAAAATTCTGCTTCTGGACCTGTGTGGTGTTTTCTAGGGTGTTTGCTTCATAATAATTCATTAAGTGATACCTTTATTTTTGGTGGTTTTGTCAATCAGTGTTGTACTTCACAATAAAGTGTTTTTTAAAAGAAGAGGCCAGGCGCGGTGGCTCATGCCTGTAATCCCAGCACTTTGGGAGGCTGAGGCGGGTGAATCATGGGGTCAGGAGATCGAGACCATCCTGGCCAACATGGTGAAACCCCGTCTCTACTAAAAATACAAAAATTAGCTTGGTGTGGTGGCGTGCACCTTGATCCCAGGTACTCCGGAGGCTGAGGCAGGATAATCGCTTGAACCCGGAAAGCAGAGATTGCAGTGAGCCGAGATCGCGCCACTGCACTCCAGCCTGGTGTCAGAGCGAAACTCTGTCTCAAAAAAAAAAAAAAAAAAAAAAAAGGAATTGGAAACACCTTAGTAATAATACTTTTGTGTAACAGACAGCTTTGTCATCTGATGAGATTGAAAAATTATTTTATCCAAGAAGGTTTTCATGAAGGAATTATCCAGAAGATCGAGCCAGGCTGCTGCACGTGCCCTCTTTGTCTGAGGGACATGTTTGAGCACAGGGAGCTGTCGGGAAGATTGATAAATTAGTGTTTTGATTTTATTGGGATTGATGTGTCACATGAAAACTGCCTTTGGGTTGCCGTTTCTTGACGGTGGGATGAAAGCATCACCTGCTTTGGTTTCCTTTTCAATTAATTAATTATTTAATTTGGTTTTCTTTCTCTGTGTACTTTTTGGCTTTTGGTTTTGTAAGAGAAATGTCAACTTTCCCTGCTGACAGTTTCTGTTAGACATGATAATTAACTGTGGCATTTCAGTTTCAGTATGGGAAATAGTGATCCCTAGTATCACAGAATGAGACAAGACGGTAGATGTCAGCTAATCAATTTGGTTGACAGAACAGGAACCTGAGGCCCAGGAAGGTGGAATGATTTGTCCAAGGCCTCACACAGCAGCACCAGGGGCCCTGCCTGCTGCGGAGCTTGTCCTGCTGTTATCCACTCCTTCCTTCCCTTTGGGCAGCGGTCCCCAACCTTTTTGGCACCAACGACCAGTTTTGTGGAAGACGGTTTTTCTGCGGACCACGGTGGCGAGGGGATGGTTTTGGGTTGAAACTCTTCCACCTCAGATCATCAGGCATTAGACTCTCATAAGGAGCATGCAACCTAGATCCTTGGTGTGCACAGGTCACAATAGAGTTTGCACTCCTGTGAGAACCTGAGGCCGCTGCTGAGCTGACGGGAGGCAGAGTTCAGGCTGCAAAGCTCGCTAGGCTGCCACCCACCTCCTGCTGTGCGGCTCAGTTCCTAACAGGCCACAGACCAGGCCACCAGGGGTTGCGGGCCCCTGCCTTAGGGAACAAACAGAACAGTATTTCTAGGTCCATCTTTGTGGTACCTATAAACTTCTGGTTTGCTGGGAAGTGAATGTCACAATTCTGGTGGACAAATGGAGACTTGCTTTTTTAAAAAATGGGGATATGATAGCAGTTCATGTAAGGAATCTTCCTGTCTTTGTCAGAGAGGAGGGTAATAGAGAGTGGGCGGCAAACCTGGTCCTTTAAGTCATCTGCTGCTTTTGTATCTTGAGAAGGGACAGGTTGACTTTGGTGAGTAGTGCCCGTTTTATCTCATGAATTTGAACACCATGGGGAAAATATGCTTATCTGTATCATAGGGCTCTCCCACTAAACATTCATTCATCAAAACACAGGGGCAAGTGTGTGCCTAGTTTCAGCTGTTGTCAACATGCCACTTTTTTTAAGCCTTTTCCCCACTCTTGTATCCCTTCCTCTCAGCACATGGTCTCTTTTCAAAGATCCACAGAGGCCATCAGGCAGAAACCTTCTCTGCTTCCCCTCTTTCCTCTGGGATACACTTGTTTTTCCCATCTGTTTCGTTGTGGAGGAAGATGGGCTCCTCCTCTCATCAGAGGTGAATCGTCTGACTTGTGTTCCGGATCAGGTATCCTTTCTCTTTGGTCTTTTGAACTTGCCCTTGTTTTTCTAGGTCACGGCTCATGGACCACCTGCATCAAAGTGTCTTTGCTAAAACGCAGATTCCTCAGCCCACCCGGCTCTTCGACATCCCTTTCTGTGGGCACTGGGCTGCGATCTGTGTTTCTGACCCATTCTCTGGGGGGTTCTGCACACTAAGCTTTGAGCAGTTTTGTCCCAGTCCCCCAGCCGACATGCCCAAATCCTCTCCTAAACCATGGGTTTCTCTCTGGCTACTCCTTACTCTTTCCCCTTCACTTTTTCATCCTTCTTGTACTTTTCCGCCATTGAAATCAGGCTTTTAACTTCCCTCCCCCTCCGCGGTTGCCACTTACTCATCCTCGGGAGACGCCAGTGACTGGCCAGTCCTCCTGTAGGTGGGGAGCTTCCCTCCCCTGGCCCTTGCCGTGCCACACTGACTGTTCCCGACTCTGCTTCACTGCTGCATCCCCAGCTATGGATGTCCCTAACAGTTTTGTCCTTAATACTTACCATACACTATATTTTTCCTAAATGATTTCACAGGCTCTAACATGATGGTAATGACTCTGAAACGTCTATTTCCGGTCTTGAATTCCATGTCAATGTTTTTAGCTGGCTTCCTGACTTTTACACCTGGCAGCCCCGAAAACACCTCCAGTTCAGCTTGTTCAAACTCTGATGGATTGTCATTCTCTCCAGATGGGCTCACCTTTCTGTGTTTCCTTTGGTGGCGAAAGCCATCATCATCTGCTGGGAAGTGCCGGCAAGAGTCCTGGGGCTGTTGCAGATGGTTCTCTCACCGCTGGAGTTCCATCCGTTCTTCCCCAAGGCTCATCTGTTCTTTCTCTTAAATATCGCTCCATCTTCTCTCCCTCTTTGCCTTGGTACACATGCCAAACACGTTTTATCTGAGCCTTCACGGGAGCCTAGTTAACTCTTTCGCTGTCACTAGTCTGGCCCTCTTGAATCCATCTTCTGGTGTGTCTTACAGTTTTCTCAAAAACAAATGTGCTCCTCGCTTTGGTGTCTAAGTCTCTATGTAATCTGGTACCAGTCTCTCTTTCTCTCTCTCTCTCTGCCTCTTCGTGTTGCCGGGCCCTTGCATGCTGTACCCTGGCCTTTGTGAAATGCCCTTCATCTGTGCTCTTCCCTCCACCTGGAATGTCCGTCTCTCTTTTTCTGCCAACCCACTCGGCCCCTCCCTCCTGCAAGCCCTTGAGTGTCCCCTCCCTCCATGTCCTGTGGCGGCAGAGCTCGAGCTCATCCTTCCCTGAGTCTCCCACGCAGCTGCCCTGTGCTCTCTCCTTTCCCAGTACGCAGTGGGGCCTGGTCAGAGCAGCTTCTTGGCATACGTTAAGCAAGTGAGGGACGGAAGGCACGCTGCGAAGGTCGCCGAGTGTTCCACACCCTGAGTTCAGAGACGGGAGAGCTGTCTGGCTGTGGTGATCTGGTGTTGCTTTCTGAACTCTGAATGAAGGGTCTTTTAAAATCTTTTTAATTTTAATTTTTTTTTTTTGAGATGGAGTCTCGGACTGTTGCCAGGCTGGAGTGCAGTAGCACGATCTCAGCTCACTGCAACCTCTGCCTCCCGAGCTTAAGCGATTCTCCTGTCTCAGCCTTCTGAGTAGCTGGGACTATAGGCGCATACCACCACGCCCAGCTAATTTTTGTATTTTTAGTAGAGACAGGGTTTCACCGTGTTGGCCAGGATAGTCTTGATCCCTTGACCTCGTGATCCACCCACCTCAGCCTCCCAAAGTGCTGGGATTACAGGCGTGTACCACTGCGCCTGGCCCAATTTTTATTTTTGAGATGGAGTCTCACTCTATCTCCCAGGCTGGAGTGCAGTGGTGTGATCTCAGCTCACTACAACTTCCTGGGTTCGAGTGATCTCCTGGGTTCAAGTGATTCTCCTCCCTAGTAGCTGGGATTACAGGGACACACCACCATGCCCAACTAATTTTTGTATTTTTAGTAGAGACAGGGTTTCATCATGTTGGACAGGCTGGTCTCAAACTCCTGACCTCAGGTGATCTGCCTGCCTCGGCCTCCTAAAGTGCTGGAATTACAGGTGTGAGCCACCACACCTGGCCTGAATGGTCTTTGAACAGGTCCTGACTAAAGATGAGCTGGATACCACCAGCAGGGATGCAGGTGACAGGGTGGCCCTGAATAAAGGCCGGTCTGGACAGCTTAGATGACCCAGGAGCAGGAGGGGATCCCCGTGGGAATGGCAGGCCCAGGTAGGCTGTGGAAGGCCTGAAGTTCCAGAAGTAATTTGGACTTCATTGAAAGATACTGGAGAGCCGCTGACAACTTTTTAAAAGAAGGCTGGTATGATGGGAAAGTCTGTTTTAAGAAGGTGAGTGGGGCTGGGTGCAGTGGCTCACACCTGTAATCCCAGTGAGTTGAGAGGCAGAGGTGGGAGGATCACTTGAGCCCGGGAGTTGGAGGCCAGTCAGTGCAACAAGACCCCATCTCTACAAAAAATAAGCAAAATGAGCTGGGCTTGGGAGGCTGAGATGGGAGGATTGCTTGAGCCCAGGAGTTCCAGGCTGTAGTGAGCTGTGTTTGTGCCACTGCACGCCAACCTGGGTGACAGAGTGAGACCCTGACTCAAAAAATAAAAGAAGGTAAGTTGGCTAGATTTGGGAGTGTCATCTGAGATTCACCTACCTGTGTATGGCAGGCGGTAAGTGTAACCACCCGAAGTTGAGGCAGGAAGGTCTTAACCAGGAGTGTGCCAGGTGAGCTGGAGAGCAAGAGGCGATGTGGACATGCAGTGGTAGGGGAGATCCCATAGCCTGGGGGGGTCAGAATTCTCCCCAGTCCTCCCCTCGGAGCCCCTGCGCACTGTCACCATTGGACGCTGCTGGGTTTGCATTACACAATTTAGTAGCAGGTCAAGTAGTTTCGTGAACTCCCATTAGAATCTCTTCTGTCCCCCTAGAAAAATGCAGTTCTTTTTGCCTGAAATGCCTCATGTTTATCAGGCGAAAGACAAACTGCCTGTGGGAAGTTGGAATCAGTTCAGTTCTTTGTGCAGAACTGGAGACTAGGGTGAAAAAAAACATGTCTATTTGGCATTTCATTATATTTTGCTTCTTCACAATTTAATGATAACGGATGCTTCCACTTATTGTAGTCAGGAATTAATTTTATTCGAGAGCCATCGCTCTTGAACGCATTATATTCACTTTCATAACTTGCCCCTTCCCCTCTTATTGTACTCCAAAATTGGGACAGTTATTCAGTGTCTTTGTCCTTATCTGCTACTGCTCTTGAAAATAAATACTAATTTTTGGAATTCGTAGTCTTATTTTTTAAAGAACAGTGACTCATCCTGAATTACCCAGAATTTAAAGACAAAGGTGATTGGAATCTTAATGCCATAATATTTCTTTTTCTCTTTGCAATTTCTATTTGCCTGAGTTTTTCCCACAAACGTGTTACTAAGAAGAAGGCCAGGGATTTCATGGAAACTTGGGTTCTTTCCTGAGGCCAGAGAGCCCAGGGGCTGGCGAGAGCAGAGGACCTGGCGGAGTGCGCGGTGCGTTGGTGTAGGTGTCCAGGCGCCTCCCATGCATCCCCTCCACGGCCGTGAGGAGGTGGATGCGGCCTCCGTGCCAGTGAGTCCCGAGCAAAGGGAAGCACGCCTGCACTTTGGTCCTTCTCACTCCACCACCCTCATCTCGCGGGCAGGGCCGGAGTCTTGTTTTTGTTCCTAGCTCCTGGTGGCTGCATCCTCCCCCGGTACTCTTGCTTTTCTTACTGCCTCAGAAGCAGCTCTCTGTCCCATTCAGTTGGAGATTCTTCCTTTTCCTCTTTACCTGGAAACACTGGAACTCCCGAGGGCCCCATCTGAGGCCCTCTTACACTTGGTTCCTAGGCTCGGTCTCTCCAGACGTCCTCGTGCTCCTGCGGCTCAGCGCCCCTCCACCCCCAGCTGCCTGCCTGCCTGCCTGTGGGCTCCTGATTTGAGGGGGCTGAGGGAGGCGCGTCTGGGTGGAGGCTGGCGTGGGGCTTCCCTCCGTGCCCTCACACTGCTGCCGTCTTCGTTGTTCTTCCCTCTGCTTTGACTCCGTGAAACAGAAAGGGAGGCTGGCCTGGTGCCCCCAAGCCAGCTGCTCCAAGGAGCAGCTTTCTCCGGGGCCTGCTCCCTCTTCCCAGTGAGCTCCTGGTGGGAAGCCCCTATGTCTGCAGCGCCCGGGCCCCTCCACTCTTGCCAGCCCACTCTAGCCTTGGGCAGTTCCTGAAGGTTCCAGCTGAAGCTTTTTGTTGCCTTGCCTGGTGTTTGCTGGAGCCCCGGCGTCAGCACGGGGGTCGCGCTTCCCCTGCAGGGGCCTCTCTCTGCATTCCAGGCTAGCTGTTTTCCCCGTGGCCCCAGCTCTCTGATCAGGCAGGGAAAGTTAATTTTCAGTATATCCAACTCTTTTACCTCGTCACAAGAGGGGCGCATTGTTGTTTCCAGCTCTCTACATCTTCGAGCTGAAATCAATTCACATCTTACAGTTTAATTCAGATCTGCAATTATTTTCGGATTATGTTGGCCATTTGTCATATTATGCGCTACTTTTGTTTTGTGTTCGGTGGGTTATCCGCCTTTGTTCTGAAGGAAAAAGGTTAATGACGCGTCGGACAGCCTGCCCATCGTTATATTTAGCCCGTGCCATCTCCCCGGAGTCTGACTCATAGGCAGTAATTTCACAGCGTGGCGGCGCAGCCGAGGGAAAGGTCAGCCTGCTCCTGCTTCCCTGGAGCTCTCAGGAGCACCTTCCTGGTGCTGGGTCTCCTTTGGACACTGAAAGTTTTCCAACACCCGTAAGCTGAATATGCCCCAGACATCTGTCTAATAACCTGTAAGTGCACGTCTCCCTAGCCACTGTTAGCCTGTAGGTGGGGAGGTTGACTCACTTCTTTGATTTAAATTTGGGTTGGAAAATAACTTCCTAAACTAGCAGGATAGAATGAAAATCCAGGTGTTTGTCATTCATTAGCAACAGGTGATCCCCATTGCAGGTAGCCTGAGCCGACGTCTCCTGGACCACTGAGCTGGCTGTTCTCATTACTGCCCTTTCCGCCCAGGCTGGCGGTGACTCACCGTGAGACAAGTCAGCTAGGTGTTCAGGACAGGGATTTCAGAGTATTTTTGTCCAAAGAGGAAAGGGATGATTTCTACGGATCACTACCAGTTGGTTTACTGTTAGCTCATCGTGTTGATCACACCAAGTCTTGCCAATTTGGTTTTCTAAGTATTTTCACGCCTTCTCCTCGTGTCCGCGTCACTGCTCTGATTCAGGCCCTTGTCATTTCTCATCTTTGCCATTTTAGTAGTTTTTGGATTGGGCTCCCGGCTGCTAATTTTGTCCCCTTTTCCACTATCTTCCACATTGTCACCGCAGTCATGTTTCTAAGGCAGAATCTCACTGTGCTCCTCTTCTGTTGGGTGACTTCTGGAGGCATCCCGTCACCCTCAGGACAATCTTTCCTGGGGCCTGCCCGCTCTGCTCTTGCTGCTGCCTCGCTGTCCCCCTCCTCCCTCCTGTGGTTTATATTCCGGGAATACTGAATTAGTTGCACTGTGCCCTCATATTTACTGCAAGAATAGACCAGTGGTTCTCCAGCTTTTCTGCACTCTGGAATCACCTGGGGATCTTAAAAAAACACTGCCTGGCTCCTAGTCCTAAATTTGGAGATTTAACTGGACTTACAGTTTTTCAAAGCACCCCAAAAGATTCTAATGTGCAGCAAAGTTTGGGAACCATTGGTATAGACTATCTTCCTTCTGCTTGTTTTCTTGAAAAACTCTTACTCATTCTCTGAATCTCAAGGCAGTTGTTCCAAATTCTGGGTTTCTCCAGGCAGACCTAGTTGCTGCTTATTCTCTGTTCCCTGCAATGATGAGTTTTGAGGTCTGATGGGGCAAGTCTCCCTACTAGATGATTGTTCAGGAGCTTTTTGGATGTTCTTTGTCTGATGATCTTCCACATCGATTTTATTTATATTTTATATTTTTTTGAGATGAAGTCTCACTGTTTCACCTAGGCCAGAGTGCAGTGGCGTGATCTCGGCTCACTGCAACCTCCACCTCCCAGGCTCAAGTGATTCTCCTGCCTCAGCCTCCTCAGTAGCTGGGACTACATGCGTGTGCCACCACGCTCAGCTAATTTTTTTATTTTTAATAGAGGCGGGGTTTCACCATGTTGGCCAGGCTGGTCTCAAACTCCTGACCTCAGGTGATCCGCCCGCCCTGGCCTCCCAACTTCTGGAATTACAGGCATGAGCCACCACGCCCAGCCCACATCAATTTTAGAATCAGTTTGTCAAGTTCCTCAAAGCAGTATGTTAGAATATTGACTGGGACTGCATCAAATCTATAGATTAATTTGGGGGAGAAGTGACATGTTTATGGTGGTTAGTCTTCTTATCTATGAATATTGTATGTCTCTTCATTTATTTTTCATTTTAAATGTCTTTCAAAAATATTGCCTCATATTCTCTATAAAGGTCCCACAGATTTTACTAGATTTATTCCCTGATAGTTTTTGTTAGGTGGTATTTGAAGTCTTTTTTTATGGAAGTGTAACTTACATACAGTAATGAACACAAATGTTAAGTTTATAGCTTGATAAATTTTTATTTTTATGTTCATATGAATCTATGTAAACACCCAGCTCATGATATAAATAATTTTCAGCACCCTCCAGTTCTCTTGAGTCCTGTGGCAGTCAATAGCTCCCCACAAAGATAATTGTCAATTATGACTTCTATCATCATAGATTAGT
Organism: Gorilla gorilla gorilla; assembly: GCF_029281585.2. Classification (NCBI taxonomy): domain Eukaryota; kingdom Metazoa; phylum Chordata; class Mammalia; order Primates; family Hominidae; genus Gorilla; species Gorilla gorilla. The sequence goes on along the minus strand of NC_073231.2, from coordinate 146,067,629 downwards.
TTTGTTTTTACTTAAATTCCGTGTAGAAGAAATAAGTGACTGGGCACTCTGGCTCATGCCTGCAATCCCAGCACTTTGGGAGGCTGGGGTGGGCAGATCACTTGAAGCCAGAAGTTTGAGACCAGCCTGGCCAACATGGTGAATCCCCATCTCTGCTAAAAATATAAAAATTAGCTGGGCATGGTGGCACATGCTTGTAATCCCAGCTACTTGGGAGGCTGAGGCAGGAAAATTGCTTGAGCCTGGGAGGCGGAGGTTGCAGTGAGCCAAGATCACGCCACAGCACTCCAGCCTGGGTGACAAAGTGAGACTCTGTCTCAAAAAAAAAGGGAAATACAGTGTACTTTCTTTTGTTTTCTTTTTTCCTTTGGCCTAAAGTGACACAATTGTATACTCTTAATTTCTCCCTGTTAGAAGTCTGAAATCAGTGTCTCTTGTTTTTTTCCTTCTTCCTCCACATGATATCTGAGATGCATGCATATTGTGTGTTGCATTTGTTCTTTTTTATGGCTGGATGGTATTGGGTGAAAATACTCCAGTTTATTCATTATACTTGTGATGAACATGTGGGTGGTTTTTACTTTTGGGCTGTTATGAATGATGCTGCTATAGACATTCTTGTGCATGTATTTGGTAGACATAAGCTCAGGTTTATGTTGGCTTTAATAGATCCATAGCCAAACAGATTTTCAAAGTGGTTCTTGGGATTTCTGTACATCCCAGCACTATGTATGAACTCTCTCTTGCTCCAGCTCCTCGCCACCCATTGGTATTGTCAGTGTTTTAAATTACAGCTGTTCTGGTCTACATGTGGTATTGTCTCACTGTGGTATTAACTTGCTTTTCCCAAGTAGCCAATGATGTTGCACATCTGTTATATACTTATTATTTGGATATATACTTTTGTGAAGTGTCTATTAAAATATTTTCTTCATTTTTTTATTGGGTTATTTACCTTCCAATTGATTTATAGTAGTACTCAACATATTTTGGATATTAGTCCATTGTCAGCTATGAGTATTGCACACATTTTAGATTCTGTGGCTAGGCTTTTTACTTTCCTGATGTTGTCTTTTAATGAAGAGAATTTATCAATTTTTTAAATTAGATTTCTTAACTAAAAATTATAAATTTTCAGCCAGGCATGGTGGCTCACGCCTGTAATCCCAGCACTTTGGAAGGCCAAGGCAGGCAGATCACCTGAGGTCAGGAGTTAGAGACCGGCCTGACCAACATGGTGAAACCCCACCTCTACTAAAAATACAAAAAACTAGCTGGGCATGGTGGCAGGCGCTTGTAATCCCAGCCTACTCGGGAGGCTGAGGCAGGAGAATTGCTTGAACTGGGGAGGTGGAGGTTGCAGTGAGCCAAGATTGTGCCATTGCACTCCCTCCTGGGCAACAAGAGTGAAACTCCAATGCAGAAAAAAAAAAAATTGTAAATTTTCTTAGATTTCTTAATTTTATTATAATTATTTTCCTTTTGGTTAGCACTAATTTTTGTTTAGGAAATCTTTACTTACATCAAGGTCATGGAAATATTATGTTTTCTTCTAGAGAATGTATTGTTTTAGTTTTTGCGTTTAGGCCTATGAACCATCTTGAATTAACTTGTGTGTGTAGTATTGTGTGGCACATATTAAGTACTCACAAGTATTTGTTGAATAGAGAGCAGGAATTATAGAAGATTTGGAATTATGTCATACGGTCTTAAATTATGGAAGTACCTAATTCTTAATGTTCTCTTCTAATCAGGTAACAGGACTTACACAATTTCCTTCTTTCTGGGTTTTTATAAAGTGGGGCACGGTTTAGCAAAGAAAGCAGTCATAGTTCTTTTTTTTCTCTGTCTTCCTCACAAATACTTATTGCATATCTGTTTTATTCCATGCACTCTGCTACTCTTGGGAGTGTCTGGAGTAAAATAAGACACAGTCTCTGCCCTGTAGGAGCTCAGCGTCCAGGGTGGCACCATCCACAGAACTTTCTGTACTGGAGGGAATGGCCTGTGCAGTACTGTCCACCATGGCAGCCACCAGCCACATGTGACCTTGGTCACTTGAGACATGGATGGTGAATCTAAAGCAGCAGTCCCCAGGCTTTTTGGCACCAGGGATGGGTTTCATGGAAGACAGTGGTTTCTGGGTGAAGTTGTTCCACCTCAGATCATCAGGCGTTAGATTCTCATGAAGAGCATGCAACCTAGATGCCTCGCGTGTGTATTTCACAGTAGGGTTTGTGATCCTCTGAGAATCTAATACCTCTGCAGATCTGGCCCTCCGCTCACCTCCTGCTGCATGGCCCAGTTCCTACAGGCCACGGACCGGGGGTTGGGGACCCCTGATCTCAATGACTCATTATTAATTGTATTTAATTTTAATTACTTTAAATTTAAGTACCCACATTTCTCTAGTGGCTACTGTATTAGCATTAGTCTAGTGAGAGGGATAAGCAATTTCACAAATAAATGAAAAATTATAACTGCTAAATGCTAGGTACAGAATATGTGATGCTGTGAGTATATAATCAGGGTTCGACTTAATTTGAAGGGCTGGGAAGGCTTTCTCTGGGAATAATTACTGAGGTAAGATTTACAGAAGGGGCAGGACTTAAATAGGTGAAAAGGGTAGGGTAGGAAAATTTTTTTTTTTTTTTTAATGTGTGTGTAAAAACTCTGTGGCAGAAAAGAGCAAAGCCAGTTCCAGGGACTTAACACTTGTGTGTGTGGTAGGGGAGAGAGAGGGTGTGTTTGTGTGTGTGTGTGTGTGTGTGTGTGTGTGTGTGTGTGTGGTGGGGAGAGAGGGAGGGAGGGAGAGAGAGCGAGAGAGAGAGGAAGTGTGTGTGTGAGAGAGAGAGGAAGGGAGGGAGGGGAGAAAGAAGCCTTTATGAAGTTAGTCCTTGAGGCTGGGCACGGTGGCTCACACCTGTAATCCCAGTACTTTGAGAGGCCGAGGCGGGTGGATCACGAGGTCAGGAGTTCAAGAGCAGCCTGGCCAAGATGGTGAAACCCCATCTCTACTAAAACCACAAAAAATTAGCTGGGCGCGGTGGTGGAGGCCTGTAATCCCAGCTACTCGGGAGGCTGAGGCAGGAGAATTGCTTGAACTCGGAGGGCAGAGGTTGCAGTGAGCTGAGATTGCGCCACTGCCCTCCAGCCTGGGTGACAGAGTGAGACTCCATCTCAAAAAAAAAAAAAAAAGTCCTTAAGAAACTTAGGCCATAGGAGTTAAAACTAATTTGTGCAGAAGAAACATTTTGAGGGATGATGGGGTGAGCCTTTACTTTGGAGACTTTTAAAAATCAATGCTCTACCTTGAAACTGTCAGCTCTGTGATTTCTTTGATTCGGCTGACTGTTTAATGAAGAGATAATGGCTTTGCCTGTCTTTTAGGGATGCGCAGTGCTTTGGTACAACTGTGAAGAACACACGAAACACTCAGATTATACTTTGAATTTCTAGTTTCTAAAAGGAGAACAAGCACATGTCACGCTTTGGCTTGGGAAACCACCATTCTTCCTTTATTATCCTATGAAATAGGCCTTCTACTTTAATCTCAAACTGACAGTGTTCTGGTTTTGTTTCCCTGATTTTTATCCTAAAATAACGTATGTTAATTGAGCTATTTCTGTGGCTTTCTTTGGAGAATTGATGTTCATTTATTTGTGTTTCTCTTCAAGTAGAAATGGAGTAACACATATAAACAAGTTACAAAAGACACAAAACCTGGGGTGGAGGCATAAGAGGATTGGAACCTCCGTGCTGTTGAGATTGTCACTGTTCATGCGCAGTGACGTTGAATGTCTTTCCTCAGGTTAGAGGGGCTGGGGCTTCGACTCCATGTCTAGTGCTCCTTTCAGCAAATTGCTTCTGGGCAAGTGAAGAGAACACCTTTAGGACTTGAACCCAGACCTGCATGTCTCTTATCCTTTGGGACTTCATCCAGCGACTCTGCTCTGGGCTAGGGTAATAGAGAGAGAAAAGGACAAAAGCAGTTCATACTACCTTGTGAGGAAGCCAGGTTCCCCCAGTTCCTCCTCCCTCCACTTGCTCCCCAAGATCTTGGCCAAGAAGTTACCTGCCTTCTGCTTGGCCAGTTCTAGTGACAAGGAACTCATTACTCTTTAAAGCAATCCATTCTGACATTCTTATACTACAGAGAAGTGATTTATGGCCAGGTGCAGTGGCTCACACCAGTAATCCCAGCACTTTGGGAGGCCAAGGTGGGAGGATCGTTTGAGCCTAGGAGTTTGAGCTTGAGCCTAGGAATTTGAGACCAGCCTGGGCAACATAGCAAGACCCATCTGTATTTTAAGATGTTTTTTTAAAAAAAACAGGCTGGGCACGGTGGCTCATGCCTGTAATCCCAGCACTTTAGGAGGCCAAGACAGGTGGATCACCTGAGGTCAGGAGTTCGAGACCAGCCTGGTCAATGTGTCAAAACCCTGTCTCTACTAACTGCTAAATGCTAGGTACAGAATATGTGGTGTTGTGAGTATATAATCAGGGTTTGACTTAATTTAAAGGGCTGGGAAGACTTTTCTGTGGGAATAATTACTGAGGTAAGATTTACAGAAGGGGCAGGACTTAAATAGGTGAAAAGGGTAGGGTAGGACAATGTTGTTTTATGTGCGTGTAAAAACCCTGTGGCAGAAAAGAGCAAAGTCAGTTCCAGGGACTTAACATTTGTGTGTGTGCTGGAGGAGAGAGAGGGGCCTCTACGAAAAATACAAAAAAAAAAAAAAAATTAGCTGTGTGTGGTGGTGCCACACCTGTAATCTCAGCTACTTGGGAGGCTGAGGCAGGAGAATTGCTTGAACCCAGGAGGCGGAGATTGCAGTGAGCCGAGATGGCACCACCGTAATCCAGCCTGGGCGACAGAGCAAGACTCCATCTCAAAAAAAAAAAAAAAAAAAAAAAAAAAAGAAAAGGCAGTGATTTACTAGCAGTTTTTAAAAATAATCTTTGGATTTGAAAGCCTAGCAATAAACTGCTTTTCTCTCTTTTTGCTGGAAGATGGTCATTTACTTATTCATTCATGAAGTCATTAATTCACAAAGTCATTCATTCATGTCTTTATTAGGTGCTTTTCAGTGCAGGCATACAGTTCTTGGCTGCCACATGACACAACTTCAGGAAGTGTCCGTGCATCACTGTTCTTGGAAATGCTGGCCTCGGAGGCGTGTCCTGGGCTTCCCGTGTGCCGGGCAGCACCTGAGGCTGCGAGGCATTTCTTATCACAGAGGAACTAGGAAATGACATTAGCTCATTCATTCACCCAGCAAATATCTTTCTCCATAGCTACTATGTGCTAGGCACTGTGGCAAACTATTTGGATACAGACTTTAAATGCAGGCTTCCTGCCCCCAGCACTCTATGGTCTAGTAAAGATGTCAGTGCAGGTCACTGTTGTAAGCGCCCAGATCCAAGTCTGACTTCCTGTGTCAGTCAGAGGGACCCCCTAAAAGGGGTCCTAAAAGCCCCAGCCAGTTTCCACTTCTCTTGATGATTTCCGCAGAAGAGGGCCTCCCTTCCAGGACCGATCCCCAGTGCTCACAAATGCCTTCCTTACCTGTGGCTGAGTCCTCACCTGCTTCAGTTTCATCCACTTTTTTTTCTTTTTTTTTGAGATGGAGTTTTGCTCTTGTTGCCCAGGCTGGAGTGCACAGTGGCGTGATCTCAGCTCACTGCAACCTCCACCTCTCAGGTTCAAGCAATTCTCCTGCCTCAGCCTCCCGAGTAGCTGGGATTACAAGGCGTGTGTCAACCATGCCTGGCTAATTTTTTTTTTTTGAGATGGAGTCTCACTCTGTCGTCCAGGCTGGAGTGCAGTGGCCCGATCTTGGCTCACTGCAAGCTCTGCCTCCCAGGTTCACATCATTCTCCTGCCTCAGCCTCCTGAGTGGCTGGGACTACAGGCGTCTGCCACCACGCCCAGCTAATTTTTTTTGTATTTTTAGTAGAGACAGGGTTTCACCATGTTGGTCAGGCTGGTCTTGAACTCCTGACCTCCGGTGATCCACCTGCCTTGGCCTCCCAAAGTGCTGGGATTACAGGCATGAGCCACCGTGCCCAGCCCTACTTCTTTTTCTCTTAACCATCTTTAGAAGGGAAGAAAATGCAATAATATCCTTCTGCTAACAGGACTGTCCAGTGCTTTAAAAGTGCTTCGTAGTTGGTTTTCTGTGTGGCCAGTGTCTTTGTCCAGCAAAGGAGATCATTCTTACCAGCAGGTGCCACATGCAGTCTTGGTTGGACGTTGGCTCTTGGGGCATGTTATATGCTTGTGCCTGTTGTGAGATGGCCTTGCTGCTGTGTGAATGTTTACATTTCCCCTGGCAGGTGACAGTCTGGACTCCCTGTGAAATGACTGGGAGGAAGTGTCTGTCTGTGTGCACTGCCATGTGGAGTTATCTGGGACCCTAGAAGGAAATCTCACTCTCAGATTTTAGGGCTGCAACTTTAAAGGACCTTTTCTGCCTATGTGATGTTGCTTTGTACGTTTTAGAGGCCAAGGGAATATTTGGTACATTGAAAACATATGGAGGCCAGGTGTGGTGGCTCACACCTGTAACCCCAGCACTTTGGGAGGCCAAGGCTGGTGGATCACTTGAGGCCAGGAGTTTGAGACCAGCGTGGCCAACATGGTGAAACCCCATTTCTACTAAAAATGCAAAAATTAGCTGGGTGTGGTGGCATGCGCCTGTAATCTCAGCCACTTGGGAGGCCCAGGCATGAACCTGGGAAGCAGTGGTTGCAGTGAGCCGAGATCGCACCACTACACTCCAGCCTCAGCGACAGAGTAAGACTCTGTCTCAAAAAAGAAAAAAGAGGCCGGGCGCGGTGGCTCACACCTATAATTCCAGCACCTTGGGAGGCCGAGGTGGGTGGATCACGAGGTCGGTCAGGAGTTCAAGACCAGCCTGGCCAAGATGGAGAAACCCCATCTCTACTAAAAATACAAAAAAAAAATTAGCCAGGCTTGGTGGCAGGTGCCCATAATCCTAGCTACTCGGGAGGCTGAGGCAGAGAATTGCTTGAACCCGGGAGGTGGAGATTGCAGTGAGCCGAGATCGCACCACTGCACTCCAGCCTGGGCGACAGAGAGATTGTGTCTCAAAAAAAAAAAGAAAAAAGAAAAAAGAAAAAGAAAACATACGGAATTGACTAAAGCACAATGTTCGATGTATCTGCTTGCCTGCTGCTTTCTGTGTTTCCCATTCTTTTCTACATCTTTGACCTTCCTTCTGAAATTATTTTCTATGTACCTGAAGTATAATATTTAGAAGTCCCTAGCGAGAACGTGTTGGTGGTAGGTTCTCTTAGTTTTTAGCCAAAAAATGTGTTTGTCACCATCATTCTTAAAAAAAAGTTCTGCATATACGTAAGTCTAGTGTAGCAGATGAATTTTCTTTAATATTTTGAAGATGAATTCTTATGACTTCCCTTGCTGCTGGGAGGTTAGCTTCTGGTCTAATTGTTATTCATTTGGATATAATCTCTCTTTTCTCTTTATCTTCCCCCCTACCCTCAAAGTGTGTTGTACTATAACACAGTTGTACTACCCTTTTAGTTTTTAAAAAAAATTTGTTGTGATAGAATTCACGTGAGGCACAATTCAGTCACTTTTAGTGTATTCACAGGGTTGTGCAATTGTCACCACAGTCTAAGTTTAGAACAAGTTGGGAACCACCCAGAACATTTCACGTGTTCAGCTGGTAGTTACAGCCTCCTGTACATGGAGGCTTCTGATGTCAGTGAGGGCAGAGGACTTTACGTCTGGTCCCACTGCAGGGAGCATCCAACAGAAGGAAGACCAGTCTCAAAGTGAGGCTTCCCATGGGGAATGTGGACTGTTGCCATTTGAATAGTATGTGAAGGCCACTATTCCTGTATGATTATTTTTTCTTTCCTAAGCATATTCCAAAGTTTCTGAATGAACGAGCATGCTGCTTTCTTTATGGAAATTAAGGATGAGTATTGGCTAATTTCTTAGCCAACTGCTTCTACTGCTTTGGTTTTCTTGAGGATATTTTATGATAACCAGATGGGCTTTTTTGGCACCTGTAGATTTTATGACTAAATGAGAAAGCATCTTTAAAATATATTCTACCTGGAACAGCATACCCTGACAAACTCCCACTGAGCGATTGTTGCCTCCTGTTGCCTTTGTTAATGTATTTTATTCTAGTTTATTTTTGGTGCCTCTCACAAGAGAGTAAAATGTATTCAACCTTATGCATTAGTGTCTCTTTTGAAAGTGTACCAAAATGGACACATCCCTGCATAGATCCCACCACTGGAGATAGATGCTAAGCCCCTGCAAGGGTCCTTGTGTTTGGTTTAGTGGAACGCATGGTGTACAGTTTTGACCCAGTGATGTGCTACAGAACAACCTTGGCTGGTGAGCTTTTCTGGAAGCTCAGTGTGGGGACTGAAATGTATTCCTTGGGTCAGTTTTGCTGGGTAGTGACCAATCCAGTTGTCATGAGGCCTAGTTCTGGCTGTGCTTCTGATGAGCTGTGTGATATTGAGCAAGGTACTTACCTTCTCAGAGCCTCAGCTTCTTCATCTGTAGAATTGGCAAGAGAATGCCTGACTTTGCAGGGTGTGAAGAGTTGGATGGTGTGCACTGAGCGCCTGGTGCCAGGCCACGGACGTGGCCCTTGGCCCTCACCCCTTCCTAGAAGAGCTGTTTTTATTGTGCCTCTGCTTTTTCTTTCCGCTGCGCAAATCCTGCTTTCAGCTGTCATTTTCCCCAGTTGTCATCATGGTTGGGATATGGCTGAATTCTAGAGAGAAGTATTATTTTAGCATACAAAATTGTCTTTCTGAATTTCCCACAGAGTTGCTCTTAATAGAAAAGTTGAGCACTATAAATGGTAAGTATGAAATTCTCTCTGAAAGCTCAGTTTTATTCATGATGATCTACCAGACTCATACCATTCTTAAATACCCTCTGTCCTGATAAATCCACTAAACTCTTTAGTCCTCCTACTAGGCCGCCTTCATCTGTTTGTAACTTTTTTTGTCGTGTCTTCCTATTAATTGTCATCCCAATCTGTTCTCTGTTCTATTTGTGATAGCCTGTGTTGGCAGAAAAATTGGCTAAATGATTGAACATAATTTTCTCCCCTCCACCCCACCCCAGCTGGAGAGAGATCCTTCCCAGGCGCGCCCAGTGATTTGCTTCCCTGCTCACGACATCTTATTCCATCTCATCTCTCGCCATCCCTCTGCAGCTGCCCCCTTCTCTCCAGCTCTGTTCCTGTATGGGCGAAGGGCTCAGCTTCAGTTTTCCGAAGGCTGGCTTCTGCCTCCTACCTGTCCCCATTTGTAATTTATATGCTTCTTGTGTTTTGTATCTTCAGTTGGATTTGAGAACAGACTTCTGTAGTCTATAAAGAATCCATGGAGTGGCTTTCTTAGTATTTTTTTGAGCTTGAGGATGACAGGTTTTGGGGGTTTCTTGGAGATTTTGAGGTCTGTGTCCAAAAAGGAGGCAAATTTCAGATGGAATTTTAAGACTTTTTTCTTTTTTTTTTTGCAAAGTGCTCATATCCCACAGCCTCCTAGTTCCAAAACATTGCTGATTTGTGTTTTTATGAAGTACTTTTACATCAAATCTCATTGAGTTTTTTAGTTGGTTCCTGTTTTAGAGCCAAGAAAACTAAGGTTCATAGAGTTGTGTGTTGCCCAGGGTATCTCAATGTGTTGTGGAAGGAGGGTTGCAGGCAGGCCCCATACCTGGATCTTTTTCTTTTTTTTTTCCTTTTTCTTTTTTTTTTTTTTTTTGAGACAGAGTCTCTCCCTGTCACCCAGGCTGGAGTGCAGTGGTGTGATCTCAGCTTACTGCAACCTCTGCCTCTCAGGTTCAACCAGTTCTCCTGTCTTAGCCTCCCCAGTAGCTGGGACTATAGGCATGCACCACCACGCCCAGCTGTTTTTTGTATTTTTAGTAGAGATGGGGTTTCACCATGTTGCCCAGGCTGGTCTTAAACTCCTGAGCTGAAGTGATCTGCCCACCTCAGCCTCCTAAAGTACTGAGATTACAGGCGTGAGCCACCACACTGGCCCATAGCTGGATCTTTATAACGTGATTCAGAGGAAGACAAACCGGAGTCTTTTCTTCCTAGAATTTGTAAATAAAATCTCAAAGGAGGGCTTTTCATGTCCCTTCTTGTACCTTCTGTTTGTCCTCTGGATACACACTGTTGATGGGATGTTTTCATCTCTGGCCATGGCGGGATCAAGGCCAACCTTGATCCCACCAGAACCACATGGGATGAAGAAGGAGCTGCTCCCCAAAGAAACGAGAAATGCTGGGCAGACAAAAGCCAGATGTTCACTCTACTTTCCTCTACAGGCCGAAACATCTGACCATTTCCAGAAATGAAGAATTTACTATTGTTATAAGTGTAAAATAGGATTGGTATTTCCAAGGCAAAAACAAACAAACAAAAAGAATCTGGGTCCTTCAGGAGATAAAAGCGTTGGTGTAATTTGTGAAGGATGGGAGCCTTCCCTCAGGAGGAGCTGGCCAAGCTGTATTACGGGCCCTGTGTATATGTCAGAGAGAGGGGTGGAGATACAGAGAGACACACAGACACACACAGAGATGAGATGGCAAAAATACTCCTTTGGGCACCTGGGCTTCACTCAACAGAGGACGACTTATTGGGTGAAGTCACATTGAGTGGTCTTTCATACCATGCTTGCTTAGAGGTCCGCTTGACCTAGTTCCTGGGGTAAGATGCTAAAAAAATGTGGAGTTTATGTTTTGCAAATGGCTCTGTTCATAACACTAGTACCCTTCACAGCAGGCATCGTGGTGTCGTGGAGAGGTTTTATAAATTGTGTCCATGGTGCTGAGAGAAATGAGAAAAAAGAGAGAAAATAAACTCATTCAAACTTAACAGCTTTTGATTGAGTCTTTACAAATAAGTCTTTGCACATATCTACCTGATGAAATTTCAGTTAACCGGGAGTTGGTTGTTGAATGTGACTTTGGGATGATGGAATTTTTATTGAGCGTGTGTGTGTAAACTGTGTGCATGTCAACTAAATACTGGATTTGACCCTGTAATTTATTCATTCATTTAGTTACTATTTACTGAGGGCTTACAATTTGTTAGAGCCTGCATCAGCTACTATGAGGGGCATAATGGTGAATCTGACAAGAATTCAGTCTTCAAGGAGTTTGTAGTCATGAAGGAATGTAAGACGTGCATAATTTGCTGCAGTAGGAATAAGAACAGCTCTTTTTACTGAATGCTTGCCCCGTACCAGACGTTGTGATAAATCCTTCCTATGCAATAATTCGTTTATTCTTCTGTATAACCTCACAGTATATGTGTTCTAATTATTCCCATTTAGGGGATGATGGATTTAAAGCTTGTAGAAGGTTATTTGACTTGATGAAGTTCATTCAGCCAGGTAGAAGGGGAGCCGCACCTCAGCCCCGACCCCTCTGATCTCCTACCAGGCTCTCTGCCTGTATACAGATCAGCAGGAGGTAGGCACAGGTCTCAGGACATAGAAGATGCTGGAACTCTGAGGAAGACGTACTTGTTTTCCATTAGGACAGCTAGGGGAGGCATTATGGAAGAGGTAGCATTTGAACTGAGACCAAAAATTGGGGGATATTAGGATATCAGAGTGTCAGAGGGAAGAGAATTACCAATGCATAAAGGTAAAAAAAAATGGGGGTAGAACAAGGAGTGACAAGGAATAAATTCTGGTAGAAAAATGGCCTACCAGTTGCAGGGACTGACATGGTTCAAAGCTGGGCCTTAGGCCCAGTGAGGGCTGCTTTATTTACAGTCTACCCTTCGCTTTGTGGCCCTACCTGAAGCTTCCCAGATTTGCTATCCACTCTCCATGGGGAACACTGAACACCACTGTTTTTCACATTGAGTCCTTTGAATATGTCAAAGGTTCTGCTCAGATTCTGCTCAGATTCTCTTGGTGAACTCTTCTGAAATCTGCAGGCACCTCTAGGGGATGTTTGTCAGGCTCATGTCTCTGTCTTTCCCCCTCTGCTAGACAGTAGCCCTGTAGTTCTTGTTAGCTCTCTGATGCTTGCATGGATTTTAAGACTACTTTGTCCATGTTTTCTAGCTGTTCTCAGTGGCTGAGCTGGTCTGAGTTGTCTAGCTTGTTATGAGGAGTAGAATCTTCTGAAGTTCGTTTCATGCCTATTCAGCCTGAGCTGCTTGTGGGACATCAGGTGGACCTTTGCTGCCCACATGCAGTGCTTGAAGAGGGGCCAGTTGGGCACCTCCATTTTCTTCTAAGTGCAGAGAGGACCCTGCTCTTAAGTGCTTGATCACAGTCTTCATACGTGTCTTCCATAGGCACCACCAACAGAAACAGATCAGTTTGTCATTTTTCTTATTGTAGATGCACAATGTCTGGTTCCTTCATGTGCTATTTTGGGCATAAGGTGTCATGGACTTTTCAAGTAGACTATTTTTTAACGTAAGATAATTTAGCTTTTGAAGATTTGAAGCCTCTAAATAGAAAATTGCTTAATTCTTCTTTACCCAGTTGAATATTGTTTGTCCTCCTGAAAATTGAACTACTTAAGGGGACATACCTTAGCAAATGATGCTTAAGAGAAGTGTTTTTGTTTTTTTTTTTTAAATTATGAACTGTTTCTATTATGCTTGGTTAATTGCATATTTTTGCAAAGAGATATTAGGCATAGGGCCATGGGCCTAAGTTATTGTGAATTTGGAAATATACATTTTGTGTCAATTAAAAGTAAATACTCTTCATCTTATCACAAGAAGCTTTAATTTCTTAATAAGAAGTTACTTAGATGGGTTCGTTTGAGATACGCAGCCACTGAAATTTTCTTTCCCAACAACTGTGTTAAAGTGAAAAGGATCCTAGGCTTAGAATCAAAAGCACCGAGTGTGAGTTTCAGACTTGCCACCCGTCTACCCATCCATCCATCCAATCAAGTTTACTCAACATCCATTCATGTGTGGTACGATGCCTAGGATCAGTGACTGCCAGTATGACTGCGAACAGGTTGTTTATTGCTGTTCTTTAAAATGGGGACAAGTTTCATTATCCTCAGCAAACTAACATAGGAGCAGAAAACCAAACACCGCATGTTCTGTCTTACAAGTGGAAGCTGAACAGTGAGAACACATGGACCCAGGGAGGGGAACAACACAAGCTGGGGCCTGTTGTGGGGTGGAGTGAGGGGAGGGAGAGCATTAGGAAAAATAGGTAATGCATGCTGGGTTTAATACCTGGGTGATGGGTTGATAGGTGCAGCAAACCACCATGGCACACGTTTACCTATGGAATAAACCTGCACATCCTGCACATGTACTCTGGAACTTAAAAAGAAAGAATAAATAAAACGAGGGCAAGTTTAGAAACCATGAAGTGTCATACCAATGTGAGTCCACATCTTACCAACCTCACTTTCTACCATTTGCTCTTTTGTCTCTGCTGTTTCATGTATCTTAAGTCAAAATCAGTATGAATGTGATTTCTTGCACAAGTTGCCTCTGGTGGTTTGTTCTCTTGGCCTGGTTTACACTGGAAGTCTGTGATACTCGCCATACTCATAGGTAGACTTCTCCCGCATGCCAGCTGGGTTCTGTTAGGGAGCTGCAGCTACTTGAAGATAACTCCTCAGGAGGCAGTATCTTTACGTTCTTGAGAATGTATAAAACTGCAGTCAAATATCTCATTCATTCCACCAGGTCTTCTCTTCTGTTAAATGGTGCATCATGCAGAGGCCTTGGAGACCAGTGCAGACTTTGACATTTCCTCTTGAGTGCTAGGGGCAGGGTGTGAGCCCGCTTTCCTCAGGAGACTCTGCGAGCTGTGTGGGGAGTTGACTTAGGGAAAGGAGTGAAGGCAACGGGGGAGAAGAGCCAGGAGGAAAACTACAGTGACTCTGAGTTGGTGCGAACCACGAAAGCCATCCCCAGACATACTCTCAGAGCTAGCAGGATTTTCCTTTTGGGTTGGACATGCGTCATGAGATGCAGAGAGGACTTAAAGATGATTCGTGGGTTAGACCCATCCATCGATAGATACTGTTAACAAGTAAGAAAAAAACCAGATGGCAGCGTGTGGCTCCTCGGAGGTTTAAGTAGGGTCTTGTGGCAGAGAGTGGTGGCTGCTTGAAGCTGGGTGAGGAGGTAGCACTTAGACTAAGGTCAAGGGCAAGAGAGAGCTGGCTGCATGAAGGGAGGGGAACTCATTCCAGCCCGAGGAGCGGCTCAGCAGAGGCTCAGGAGAGAGATGGGCTCTGCGTGGTCCAAACGCAGAGGGAAGGCTGGGGCCTCGGTCATCACATCCAGGTGGTCAGGAGCTGTCCTTTTTAAGGAGTGATGCACTGTCGACTTTTACTCATAGTAGATGTGAATATGTGCTTATGGAGGACACATCAGGCAGTTGTAACTGATACAAGATAGAATAGTCAGGACAGAAACTGGCATGCTCCTTACAGTCACAGTTTTTGAACAAAATCCCCTACATAAACAAAAACAAAAACAAAACCAGCCTGGGCAACATGGTGAAACCCCACCTGTACCAAAAATACAAAAATTAGCCAGGTGTGGTGGCGCACGCCTTTAGTCCCAGGTACTAGGGAGGCTGAGGTGGGAGGATCACCAGAGCCCAGGAGGCAAAGGTTGCAGTGAGCAGAGATTGCACCACTGCACTCCAGCTTGTGCGACAGAGCGAGACCCGTCCCAAACAACAACAACAACAACAAACCCCAAAACCAAGCTGACGTGTTACTTATGATTTTTGTTCTTATTTTGTAGATGGAATCAGTGTGAGTGGCTTTCCCCTGTCCAGTCCTTTTCGGCAGGTTGTTCGGCCCCGAGTGGAGGGCAAACCTGTGAACCCACCCGAGAGCAACAAAGCAGGCGACTACAGCCACGTGAAGGTGAGTTGGTATGGCAGACGGCATCTGCCACGTGCCGTTCGGGCTTCTGCAAAGCCGTTTCTGAAGCACAGCTCTGAGTCCTTTTCAGAAAGGAAAGGCTATGTGTATTTGAAAGCTGGATTCTTGGTATTCTTTGTTCTTGGACAATGTTTTGGAAAGCCGTCACAGTGAAGCTTGAGTGCATTGTTTGGTGTTGCAAACTCTTATGTCCTTGGAACACGGAGATTCCGTGGGCTGAATCCAGGTGTGCGGTGATTAAAGCAGACTCTCTCCTGCCGTTTCTCTATTCATTTGAAAAGTTTATTTATTGCATACCTCAGTTCGGATGTTTACCCTGTACATTTTTCTTAATCTTTTGGCAACCCTTCCCAATTGTTGATTTGGAAGCACCAAGGAAGCCAAGACAGATATGCCGGTAGCAAGTGAATGTCAGTGCAAAGCTACGTGCCGCGGGCTTGTGGGCCAGCATGAGCAGAGGTGGCTGCTGGCTCCATGGAGAGGCCTACACAAGTGCTCCGGGGTTTTCAGTCTTCAGCACATGGGAAGCTCTGGCTGTTTGAGCCGGCCCAGGGACAGCGTGTAGAGCAGAAGGACTGCAGGGCCTAAGAGCTGTGACTGGGCTGCAGGCGGCAATGTCACTTTCAGGCACGCTTGTGTTCAGGACCAGCCTTTGGGATGCTGTTTACAGTCCTCATGCCAAATTTAAGAGGGCAGGGACTGCTTAGGAACATCAGAATCGCTTGGCCAAGATGCTTGTGAGTCAGTGATGCAATGGACTTTGAGGCATTGGAGCTGCTGTCACTCAACCAAGAGGAGGGGTGGAGGAGCATGGGGTGCTATCTGATGAGGTCATGGCAAGAAGGAATTGGCCAGTTCTGGTTGATGGAGGTCATGTCAGTGGATCGAACTTGGAAGGAGCTAGTTTTAGGGGAAGAGTCCTCTCCCCTTTTGGGCTCTGCAGTAAAGAAGGGGGTTGTTGGTAGCGGGGAGTGCCCCATTCCTGGAGAGCTTCTGTTTGCACGGCAGCTTGGTTACTGTGTTGCTGGGCTCTTGGGTTAGCCAAGGGGACTGGTGTGGGAGAAGCTTCCCAGCAGAGGCAGCAGAGGCCCCAGTGTGCAACTGCACGGCACATGCACGGAGCTACCAAGTACAGGAGGGTGCTGTCTGGTGGGCTTGAGGCAGACTTTCTTTGCATGTCTCATAATTTTTTGTGGAAAGCTGGATCTTTTTCGCAATGGATCGTAGCAAGTTGGAGGCTGAGCCCCGCCGCCCTCCCCTGGCGCTGCGCGTTGCTGTTCTTCTTGTTTGTCCATCAGTTTTGCAACTTGCCTTGACTTACCTTCGTGGAGTCTGTTTTCCTCAGTGTGTGACGTCTCTGCTTTGTTGATGATTTTCTCCTTCCTGTTTTTACTGCTCGCCTGGATTCCCAGGGCGTGCCCCAGGTGCCCTGGAGCTTTGTGGGCAGCCAGTGTCTGATTAGAGGTTGTGCTGAAATGCTTCAGTTCAGCAGGCCTTCCACCATTCCCCGATGGATCTGCACGTGCCTTGGGGATTGCTGTCAAACTGCAGGGCTGTTTCTTTCGTCTGAATTCACAAGGCCTCACATTGAGCCAGGGTCAGTGGCTCATGGGGGCCCTCTCTGGTTTGTCCTGAACGTGTGAGGGCTTGTGCATGTGCACAGCTGCCCAGGTTTCCAGCGTTGTGGGACCAACAGGCTGGTTTGCCCTGTGTATAGTAGCAGACCCATGACATGGAGACAGCAGGGTTTGCAGCGAAGAAATAGTTTAATGACAGTAGGAAGCCACACGAGGAGGTGGGAGGAGACCCTTAAACCCATCTCCCTGAGGAATTCTGGGCTGTGGGTTATAAGGGGGTCGTGGAAGGTAAGGACCTGAAAAGCTGGGGTCATTGGTTGTGGTGAGGGGGATGAAACATCAGGATGTGGAAACTGCATTCTTTGATGAATTAACTCTCCATGAGGTCCCTCAGACACCTGGCATAAGTGGGGTCCTTCAGGCCAGCAGATGTCAGTAGTTACACTGGTATGCAGGACTGGAAAGAATATCTCAAAAGGAAAACGCAACGTTTTGTAATGTTCAAGTGGCTATCGACGGAGCTGTTAGGGGAACTAGGGTCTTGGAGCAAGGTCTGTGTGATTCTGGGGCAATTCAGGCACCGGCAACGCTGAGGAAGCAGGTCGGGCAGGCTGCCCTCGTGATGAACGCTGAGTGTGCTGCAGGCTTTTTTGTTTTTCCTTCTCCCCTTCCTTTCTTCCCTGATTTATTGTATAAAGTTTATAGAAACGGTTTCACTGGGGTAACTGGGGTCTTACCAAGGCCTTCTGTGCTCTTTCATTTACTGGCTCTTCCTGTTGAATTTCTGGCGGGTCTGCTGTTTTATCATTTCTCCAACTAGTTTTGTGACTTTAGGCCAGCTGCAGTGTTACCTTCCCTGACTGTTTCCTCCTAAAATCCAGTTTTTTTTTTCTTTTAATTTGAGATGGGAGTCTCGTTCTGTCACCTAGGCTGGAGTGCAGTGGTGCGATCTCGGCTCACTGAAGCCTCTGCCTCCTGGGTTCAAGCGATTTTCCTGCCTCAGCCTCCAGAGTAGCTGGAATTACAGGCGTGCGCCACCACACCCGGCTAATTTTTATATTTTTAGCAGAGACGGGGTTTCACCATGTTGACCAGGCTGGTCTCGAACTCTTGACCTCAAGTGATCCACCCACCTCTGCCTCCCAAAGTGCTGGGATTACAGATGTGAGCCACCACACCTGGCCTCCCACTGTTATTTTTGACAACACCCCTGGACATGTGTTTTCCACCCTCTGATCCAAATAAAGTCAGCCTCTTCCAGCAGGTAGCAGAGCAGCAGAGTCTTCTGCTTGTCTCTCCTGGCCAGGTAGAACTTGTGTGCCAAGGAGTTGGGAGTAGCAGGGGCAGTGGAACCAGCCCCTGTCTAAAATGCCACAGTCTCCCTTGCTCTTACCAAGATTAACGAGATTGTCATGAATAAATGCTTCTCAATTTGTTGTATGCCTTTGGTCAGTTTGAACATCTTTAAATGGTTGTTCTTGACGACTTTGTCCATTTGCATCTTTGCTTTTTGGGCAGAGGTTTAGCCAAACTTCCCACTAAGCAATTCTGGAAATCCCACCCCTCAGACCTGTTTACCTTCTGGTTATTCTTTCAGAGCTGGGGATAGAATGAAAAATGCTGATTTGGAAAGATGTTCCTTTGGGCCTACTAACATCTTAGGTGTTTATTCCTAAATGCTGGTGGACTAGTGGAGAGGTTCGAGTGTCGTGGTGGCGTCATGCAGCTCTGCTGGCCGTTTGCTGTGAGACCAGCTGCGATTTTCTGTATAGATTATTGGCATGCTTTTGTCTGAGCACTTGAACTCCTTCTAGACTTTCGCCATGACTTTTTTTTTTTGGAGACAGAGTCTTGCTCTGTTGCCCAGGCTGGGGTGCAGTGGCGCGATCTCGGCTCACTGCAACCTCCACCTCCTGGGTTCAAGTGATTCTTGTGCCTCAGCCTCTGCAGTAGCTGGGACTACAGGCATGCACCACCATGCCCAGCTAATTTTTGTGTTTTTAGTAGAGATGGGGTTTCACCATTGTTGACCAGGCTGGTCTCAAACTCCCGACCTCAAGTGACCTGCCTGCCTTGGCCTCCCAAAGTGCTGGGATTACTGGCATGAGCCACTGTGCCTGGCTCGCCATGGCATTGAATACACTAGCTTGCTCACTGGTGTGGGCCCTTTTACGATCTGTGTTCCTTGTTACGGTAGGGATTCACTGGCACAGGCAGGCCCCGGGAATTTTGGGGAGCAGGTGTTTACATGTGTCTGTAAACTGTTTTAACACAGCTGTAGGGGGTATATTTATTTGTATTATGCTGTAAGTCCAGATGCGGGGTTATAGAATCTTTCGTGGGAAAGGAGCCTGACTAGTGTCCCCTTCTGGTGCTACTCCTCATGCTTAGATCCTGCCAGAGGCCATCCACTGCCACCGGCACCCTCTCATCGTGCAGCCTGCTCTCACCCTCAGACTCCAGTCCCTCACAGAGTTTACTTTCAACCCTGTGCTGCTTCGTGTCTTCCTCCCACCTTCCTTGTGCCGTTCCAGACTTCCTCCCGAGTAGGACCTCCTCAAGGCCACAGAGGATGTCCTTGTTTTGCCTGGCCATCGCTGTATCGCTCCATCCATTTTGCAGCAGACCAGATGTGGCGCTCTCCCTTAAGCCCCTAGCAGCGCTGACTGCAGAGGCTGGGTTCAGGCTTCCTTCTGACCCTCCCTCACTCTGCCTCTTTGCTGAATTAAAGCACAACGTATATTGTGCTCCAGTTGTGAGTCAGTTACGGTGCCCCGGGGTTGGGACGCAATGATGGATTTCAGGGGCCTCCTTTTTAGGAGCCCTCGAGTTGGGGGCTGTCATACAAGGCAGTAACTCAGCCTTGTCCACTGAGGATCGTGTTAAGCAGCGTGCCGTGTGATGGGGAAACAAGGGTGCATCATGGCTGTCTTGACTTCATGGAACTCCTGGGCTGGTGGGTAAGATACAAGTAAATAAAACAAGAAAAAGTGGTTAGAATACAGGTTAGAATACAGGGATCCTCAGTTCCCGGCTTTAGCGTGGGAACTGAGAGGAAGAGAACTGACGTTTATGGATTGGGCTCTGCCGGGCAGGGACTGTTTGGGTGCTTGACATTCCCAGGTTTCCTCAATCCTTGTAAATATGCTATGAGGTGAGTGGGGAAGCGGAAGTTTAGGGAAGACTTGCCCAAGTTCGCCGCGTCTATGGGTGGTGGAGTCAGGGCATGAATCTTTGTCTTTTCCTTTTTTTTTTTTTCGGAGATGGAGTTTTGCTCTGTCGCTCAGGCTGGAGAGCAGTGGCGTGATCTTGGCTCACTGCAACTTCTGCCTCCCGGGTTCAAGCAATTCTCCTGCCTCAGCCTCCCAAGTAGCTGGGACTACAGGTGTCCGCCACCAGGACCCGCTAATTTTTTTTTGTATTTTAGTAGAGATGGGGTTTCACTGTGTTGCCTGGGCTGGTCCCGAACTCTGGAGCTCAGGCAATCCACCTGCCTCAGCCTCCCAAAGTGCTGGGATTACAGGCGTGAGCCACCGTGCCCGGCGCCTGCCCTCTGTGTCTCTTCTAATAATCTTCATCCTGTGGTCCCACCCTTAAGGAGGACAGGATCTGATGGGAAAGGTCCGTGAAGGGCCTTCCAGGTAAAGGTGCTGTGCCACCCATGGAAGGAGCGTGGGTGCGTCCTGGGTAAGAGGGAGCAGTTGGGTTTGCCTGAGATCCATCAGTAGTGAGTGTGGTGGATTTCAAACCTGTGCAATCATGCAGCATTTTCTGGTTGTCGAGGTTTGTCTTCTGCGGGACGGCTGAGCCTCTCTGGGGACCGGAGCGGGAGCTGTGCAAGTGAAGTGGCTGACAGTGCTGTCTGTGGGGACATCTATTGCTGTAGGGGCATCTGGCACCATGAGCTTGTTACAGAGCCCTTCTCCCCGAAGCAGGAATGATGTGATTTAATTGGAATCGTGCTAAACCTATAAAACTATCACCGAGGAATGGTGTAGTCATGGAAACAAGTAATTCAGTGAAAGCTGCTCCTAGGGAGCACCCCGAGAAGTGGGAAAGATAACATGTGTTTCTCAGGTTTTCCAGAAAGATGCCTTCCTCCATTTAGCTAGAGTGACTGTGTCTGTCCACGTTCATGACTGTCTTTCCTGCATGCCTCAGGAGGAATCTTCTAGGGTTGAAAATAGGGACTGTGTGAATTGGATGCATCTTAGAAACAATATTTATGCAAGCCAGCACAGACAGTCCAGCTTTTCTGACTCTCAGCGTCCCCCTCTGTAAAATTGAACGACAATGCTTCCTTCATAGGGTTGTTGGGAGGCTTAAATGATAAAAGAGCCTGGCAGGGGAAAGAAAGAAGGTTGGACCAAGGCAGGAAATAATTCATTGGGACTTCATTCTTGTATGTAAGGAGGAAAATGAGATTTGGTCAGTGAGTCCAGGTCAGTCACAGTCCTGCTGGTTGTTAACAACAAGAGCAGCTCTGGACTAGGCAGGGGTGTAAGGGCCTCTGGAACAGGTAGATGTCGGGTCCCCTGAGTGGCTGGGAGTCTGGTCTTTACCCAGATCAGCTGTGGGCCTTTGGCCAGGTACTTAGTGCTGTCCTCTGAGTTGGATATGACGTGCCTAAAACATGTCATCGTAACCAGAGCATGGCAGGGGCTCCACTGAGAGCCCTTCTGAGAAGGGCCCAAACTTGGTGCCCACATCACGGACTGGGGCTGCAGAAATGCCCGGCAACAGGAGGCTTTTCCCTGAGTTGGACTGTGTGCCGTATGGCACTAGAGGTACCCATGGCTTTGCCTGTTGAAGGCATCCAACTTATGCACAGCCTTCAGAGCTGCATAGAGATGTGGGAGCCAGCTGAGACCTGGAGGATAAAGCATTCCAAGTGGCTGGAACGACTGTGAACAGTCAGGGAGCTGACACCAGCATGCACGGCTGCAGCCATTTATTGTGGTGTGCTCTCTGGCTCTGAATAGATTCCGCTTCCCTCCATGTGCAGTACTGCTCTGTAAACACTCCACACCTGCTTATAGCTTGCTGGAAAGCAGTTTTGAAATCCTAACGAAACTAGTTTGCCAGGAGGCGGGGCCAGGCCTCCCTTAAGCTCTGTGCACGGTTGGCTTTGGGGAGCCTGTTGGTTCCTGCTCCCCCTTGTCAACATCTTATCTCTTAAAATTTGAGCAGGTAGGTGTAATAGCTGTAGCTTCATTCATGGGCAGCTCCTGTGGGAGCCAGGGGTTGTGCTTCACTTTAAGAAATTAGAAAAAAAAAAAGTAGATTAAACCCCAAGTCAGTAGAAAAGGAAATAATAAAGATCAGAGTGGAAAACAATGAAATAGGAAACAGAAACCCAACATAGACAAAGCAACCAAAAGCTTATTTTTGGAGAACAGTTAATGAAATTCATCAGCTTCCAGCCAGATTGATCAGAGAGAAGACACAAATTAACAGTATTAGAAATGAGAGAGTTGGCATAACACAGATTTTATAGATATTAAAATGATAAGAATATATTATAAAAAGTTTATGCTAATAAATGTGAAAACTGAGATGATGTGACAAATTCCTTAGAAGACACAAAACACCAGTGTTTACACACAGATATAGACAACCACAATAGACATAGCCACTTAGGAAACAGAATGTTTTGTTAAAACCTTCCCATATAAGATCATGAGGGCTCAGAAAGAAAATAGAAATGGAAAATATAATAAAATAAAAAAGTCAACAAAAAAGAAGATTAGAAAGTAAAAAAACAAAAAAACAAAAAAACTTTTTTTTTTTTTTTTGAGACAGAGTCTTGCTCTGTCACCAGGCTAGAGTGGTGCAGTGGCGCGATCTTGGCTCACTGCTACCTCTGCCTCCCGGGTTCAAGCGATTCTCCTGTCTCAGCCTCCCAAGTAGCTGGGACTACAGGTGTGCGCCACCATGCCCAGCTAATTTTTATATTTTTTGTAGAGACGGGGTTTCACCATGTTGGCCAGGATGGTCTCGATCTCTTGACCTCATGATCCGCCTGCCTCGGCCTCCCAAAGTGCTGGGATTACAGGTGTAAGCCACCATGCCCAGCCAAAAAAAACTTTTTAAAAAGACAAAAGAAAAAAAACGCCTTCCCATAGAGAAAATTTTGGGGCCAGATGGCTTACTTATGCATCTTACCAAACACTTAAGGGAGAAATAATATGAAATCTATGTAGACTCTTCCTTCAGGAAACCTAAAAATGAAGGAATACTTCTTAAGTCATTCTGTGAGGTCAGCATTTCTCTGATACCAAAACCAGGCGAAGAGATTATGGGGGAAAAAATCCCCAAAGAGTAAAACCCAAAGCACTACAGACCAATATCCCTCCTGAACACAGATGCAAAAATTTTAAGCAAAAATTGAGCATCTACTATTTAACCCTATGTAAAATATTGACTGATTGGGGTTTATCTGGGGAATGCAAGGTTAGCTTAACATGAGAAAACCTGCAAATGTAATTCTGCATATTGGCAAACTAAAAATGGAAAACTATGTATGCCATCTCAAGAGACAGAAAAAGCGTTTGATAAAAACCCAGCTTCTATTTAGAATGAAAACTCTCAGCAAATCAGAAACAGGATGGAGCTTCCTCTGCCTGATGAAATGCATCTACCAGCCCTGGGCAGCTACCCCTGTCCTTCACCATGAGAGGTGGCCTGCGCTTGCCTGAGGCCAGCCATCTGCATCTGCTTACCCGGCTGGACGAGGCGTGTCTTCTTGCATTGCTGGTCCTGAGCGCAGGCTCTTTGCTTGGCTGGGCCTTCTTGCTCACTTCCTTTCATTCCTGGCATGCTCCTCTGTCCCCCTGGGTGAGCTCTGAGGTCACCTGGTCTGCTGAGCCTTCCTCCCAAGTGGCACACCCAGAGTCAGGCCCTTCTTCCTGTGTCCTCGTCTGCTGTCCATTCCCACCTGGATGGTAGCACCTCCCACACTGTTACTGTTGTCCTTTGCTTATATTGCTGAGCTCCCCTTCACTGTAAGTGCCTCGTGGCCATGGGCTTGTGAAGCATGCCTTCTGTACACATTTCTTGACCCGGATATTCCAGACAGTGAGGCCAGACAGCCCCTCTCCACGGGATTGCCTGAAGATTCTCTTCATTAGTGAGGCAAAGCAAGACAGTAAAGTATGTTTTATCTCATTCGATCAGAATAAAGCTTAACTTTGGGTTTTTCGGGATTCTAACAACATTCAGATACGTCATGTAAAATACGTTACTTTAGCTTTTAAAATAAAGAATTGTGGGATGTTTATGAAGTTTCTATATACTTTTATATTTTTTTCTTAAGAGACAGGGTTGTGCTCTGTTGCTCAGGCTAGAATGCAGTGGTGTGATCACAGCACACTGTAGCCTTGACCTCCTGGGCTCAAGTGATTCTCCTGCCTCAGCGGCTCAAGTAGCTGGGACTACAGGTGCGTGCTACCACACCTGGCTAAGTTTTGTATTTTTTGCAGAGACAGGATTTCAACATGTTGCCCAGGCTGGTCTCGAACACCTGGGCTCAAGTAATTCACCTGCCTCGGTCTACCAAAGTGCTGGAATTACAGGCATATGCCACCATGCCTGGCCTTCCAGCTAATTTTAAAAATATATATTTTTTATTTTTAATTTGTTGTAGAGATGTGTTCTGGCTTTGTTGACCAGGTTGGTCTTGAACTCCTGGCCTCAAGTGAATCTCCTGCCTTGGTCTCCCAAAGCACTAGGGCTGCAGGTGTAAGCCACCACACCCAGCTAACTTTTACATTTTAATAATTACAGTTGCAAATGGACCAAAAGAATCTGTAAAGGCAACTTAGGAGCAAATGTATTCAAGTTTTTTTTTTTTAAAAAACCCTAGGATATACAACAAATAGCATTGCTTCTTAATCAAGCTGTGTTACAAATTAAAAATGGTTTCCACGAGCCCTTCGGGGCCCGGGGGGCAGCAGAATGGATGTTCCCATCAGCGGTGAGGAAAACACGTATTATGCCAGTTATTCCTTGAACACTTACAGCAGCCTGATTTGTGTGAGGAGCATGGCCACAGGCTTGCATAAGACATGCTTCCGCCCTTGAAAATCTTGCAGTAGAGCCGGGGGAGAGAACATCCACAGAAGCAATGGTGCCCAGCGCTGCTCTTGCCGTAGAGGTGTGCAGTTGGGACTGTGGCCTTCCTTGGGGACAGGCAGTGCCTTCATCATCTGTTTGTTCCCAAGACAGCCATGTAATCATCGGTTTGCTGGGTGGGAAAGGGGGTGGGGGTACAGGGAATCCAGGAGAGAAAGGGCTTAGGCAAGGGAGGGAGATGAAGCTAGCGGGGGCGTGGGGGGACACGGAAGAGAGAAGGCTTCCCGGAGAACCGGCTGGGATTCTTCAGGCAGACGGGGGGATGGGGAAGTCCAGAGAGAGTGGAGGAACCCCCCACTTCCCTCCAGCAGCAGCAGCCGCCACAGTGTCCTGTCCAGCATTTTCCGATGCTCACTTGGTGCTGGGCCCTGCGCCTGGAGTTTCCTCTGCATTGACGGTGCGCGTTCACCACAGACCTGTGAGGCGGGGGTCGCTCCCAGCATTCCTGTTTTCTAGATGAAGACAGCGGCGTGGCCCTGCTGGGTGCCTTGCCCTGAATCACCTCAGTAGTTCAGCGGCAGAGGCAGGCTCCGCACCGGGCCAGCCAATGGCAGAATTCACGGTTCCGGCCCCTCTACTAGGCTGGCACGCCCAGGCATGGCAGGCAGCCGAACAGGCCGAGGCCAGAAGAAGAGCGAGACAGAGGCTCGGGATGTGATGCCGAGGAGATTTAGCACGGTGACAGTGTTTACAGATTACTTCCCTCATGACTACAACTTCCCATCATTCAAGTGGAAATGACTGAACAGCTTAGAAAATTAAGTTAGCCCAAGGTCAAGCAGTTACTAAGTAGAAGTTAAAATTCAAATCAGGATAGGTCTGAATCCAAAGTTCACGCTATTTCCATGATATCCTGCTGCCCCTTTACGTATAATTTCTAAGTTTCCCAACTTATTATGGGATACAAAACATTCTGTCTCAATTCAAACCATATTTATAGAGCAGTGGAGTATAAACCCTTTAGCCTATCTGACCCTCAGTCTCCAATCTGTGAAATGCAGATAATAATACTTTCTCCGGGGCTATTGTAAGGAGTTAAGTTTCTGCTATTAGCCTTGGTAGATAAGAAAAGCTTACAAAATAGCAAATCCAATTCAGTTCCAAATTATTTCTAATCTGTCCCAGTAATAGTTACAGAGACAGGGAATTTCTTTCCACAAAGTTTAAGCATAAAAGCTTCAAAGGAATCCTTTAATCTGCTCAACAATTTCAAAACTTAATAAGAAATGTAGAAGTAAGAGATGCAGAGACAGTCTGCTGCATGTGGAATTCTAACACAGATGTTAAGGACAGAGAAGGGGGACGGCCTGTTCCTTGAGTTCCTGTGACACCTTAGAACCTTTGCCTTGCATGATGGTCACTGTCTCCAGGGACCCCTGTGACATTTCATGTAATACATTCCTTCAGCAAACATCCAGTGAGCACCTAGAGCATGCCCAGTTCTGAATGCAGGGGGCGTAACAGTGAACAAGGCGAAGTTCCTGAGCTGACATCCAGCAGAAGAGACAAGCAGCAAACAAATACCACGTGGACAAACAAGGAAAGACACGGGAGTGACTCCTGCTCATTGTTTTAGGCGGATCGTCTGCAGAGGCCTCACCACAGAGATGCCACGGAAGAGGCAGAGTGTGTCCACGGGGCCCCTTCAGGGCCTATGTCAGTGATGGTTTGCTGTGCTGAGCAACAAACACTGTCTGAACAACATCAACACCAACTGCCAGCGTTTTAAATGATGGTCTCCCCTTGGTATACACGGGGGATTGGTTCCAGGATCTTCCATACACCCAAATCCACACATACTCTAGTCCTGCAGTTGGCCCTGCAGAACCCCTGAATATGAAAAGTTGGCCCTGCAAATATGTGGGTTTCACATCCCACCAATACTGTGTTTTTGTTCCACCTTTGGTTGAAAAAAAAATCTGCTTCTAAGCAGACCTGCTCAGTTCAGACCCATGTTGTTCAAGGGCCCACGGCATGTATGTGTGGTTTCCCCAGTAGACTTTGTGTCCGTGAATCAGAGTGGGATACCACAGGAACCTCTGCATTTCCAGTGCCTGCTACAGGGGCTGACATGGAGCAGGCTGTCATTAAACGTTGGATGAGGGAATAGGAAAGCAAATGAAATGACCTCTAGAGAATTGCTCTGCTCTTCCAGTGTGTCTTCCTGTTGATCACAGGCTGCTACATCTGATCATGCCAGCAACTTAAGGCAGTGGCACCTGCATTAACCAGAATCAGCATCACCTGGAAGGCTGGTTATGCCACAGCTTGCTGGACCCCATTTTCAGAGGGCCTGGGAGTTTGCATGTAGAATAAGCCCCCAGGTGCTGCCGCTGCTTCTGGTGTGGAGACCACAGTTTGAGGACCACCACCTTAAGAGATGAAATATTTTTCAATTTGTTTTGACATTTTTTGTTGTCTTTAGGACTGGACCACAAGCATCCTTACGAACGCTTCCGGTGTGTCTCATAGAAATGGTACATGGTAAGCTCTCTCAAAGTAGCTTAGTTTGGGGTGCCTCAGCGACTAACTGATAATACCTGAATTCCTGAGAAGGAATTTTAATAAACATTTGAGATTAATTTTTTTTTTTTTTTTGAGACAGAGTTTCATTTTTGTCACCCAGGCTGGAGTGCAACGGTGCGATCTCGGCACACGGCAACCTCTGCCTTCTGGGTTCAAGCGATTCTCCTGCCTCCGCCTCCCAAGTAGTTGGGACTACATGCGTGTGCACCACGCTCGGCTAATTTTGTATTTTTAGTAGAGACAGGGTTTCTCCATGTTGGCCAGGATGGTCTCAAACTCCTGACCTCACGTGATCCTCCCGCCTTGGCCTCCCAAAGTGCTGGGATTAAGGCATGAGCCACTGCACCCAGCCTCAGATTAAATTTTAACATAAACATCCAAATAATCTAGGCATTGACATGCTTATTTGGAGGAAGCCTAGAAACACCTGTCTAGCAAATGTGTAAAGCTCCAGCCCCGCTTCAGTATTCTCCCAGGTTATGATTCATGGCAGCAAAACACCAGGATTCTCAGAAACCCTGAAATCTTTGCAAGACGCTGTCACCGAGAAGCACCAGGTAGTTCATCCGCAGGGTCCGCAGGGACTCTGGGGAATCTTTGCAGTGCTAGGTGGGACTCACGAACTATTCTCTTAAAACCAGCCGCCACCAGTGTGTTCAGCACGATCCATGTGAAGACAGTAGGAAAAAAAACAGACAGTGGAAGGAGATGTGTGCTTTTATTGCATTTCTTGCTAAACAGGAAAATTGTGTTAGATTTGCTATTGAGAATGACTGACAGAAAGCAAATATGTTTGCTTTGGGTAAGGACATTTAGGTGACATTATTAGTTTCTAAAAAATCCAAAGCAGTTTAAATAGAGACAACGTCAAACAAAAAGAATTCTATCCCCCACCCCTAGAAATACTTCCACTACTGAAACAGGCAGAATGAAGGAGGGAAAACCTTATATGTATTTGGCTTCAAACAGATCTGTAATGAACCTCAGCTTTTTACCCGCTTTGTTAGAGTGGACGGGTTACTTCAGGCCATCTTTGAAATGGAGACCATCCTTAGTATGTCAACAGGAGTTCTTATGGTGAAGGAGGTTGCACAGAACCCAACTGCAGGGAATGCTCCGCTTCCTGAGGGCTGAAGAGACGCACGGCTCCTGCCAGCTTTCTCCAGGTGCAGTCTCATCATCACTGGGCGGAGTCGTTGGCACTGTCCTTGTCTGTCACCCCACTAGACTTCAAGCTCCGTGAAGGCAGAAGTGCTTTCCTTTCATCTTTCCCCATGCATAGCAGACTGTCTGGCACATGACGGGTGCTCGACAGATGCTTGTTCCCACTAAAAGGGTCACAGACGGCTTGGGAAGGAGGCAGGCAAAAAGTCGCAGGGAGTGGTGGAAAGGCATTCTAAGCCAAAGGATCAGCCTCAGCAAAAACAAGGAGAAACGGGCTTTTTAAATATATATATATATGTATGTATATGTATGTGTGTGTGTATGTATGTATGTATGTATGTATGTATGTATGTATGTATTTGGGGCAATATTGTTGAAGTAGGGCCATAAAAGATGAGGTCAGAGCATGTAAGGTGAGACCACAAGTGAAGAATCCTGAATGCCACTGTAAAGATCCAGACTTCTTAATGCAGATCGTGGAGCCACCTTAAGACCGTAAGGGAGTAATAACACTGTGATTCACCCCTAGCCAGAATTTATTAGTTTTGTAAATCAAAACTTGAATATCCTAGATTTTTTTCCTTGTTCTGCCAAGGAAGACAGGATACAGAGAATTTTCTGACATTCATTTCAAGGCATAAGATATCCTATGATAAAGAAAATTATTGCTGTATAAATAATAGCCCCTCAGGAAAATTGTAAGACAAGAAAGAAAAGCAAGAAAGCAAACGTAAGACTGCAAGCAGAAAAAGAATTAGATGTTGTTTAGTCTTTGGCTGACTTTAAAAGCAGTTCTATAACATAAAAGATAATTGTTTTATCTTTCTGAACTTTATAGTCCTAGTTTACTGATAATTTTTTTTAAAAAATTAGGAAAGGATACTGAATTTTCCCGAATGCTTATTATGTATCTTTTGAGACGATCATGTTTTTTCTTTCTTTCTTCGTTAATGTGGTGACTTAGATGGATTGGTTTTAGAATGTTAAACCAACCTTGCATTCTGGGGATAAACCTTACCTGGTCATGATGTAACATCCTTTTCAGCTTCAAAACAAATGACACACTTAGGAATAAATCTGACAAAACGTGTGAAGGATCGGTTCAATGAGTCATAGGGAAGATGGTGAGGGTTGGAAATAAGACTGAGGATGAGGGGGTGGGCCAGAGTGGCCACTTGTCAGAGACTTCTCCTAGGTAATGTCAGTAATACTGTGTGGGAATCAGCATCTGGAGAGTGAGGTGAAAGGACAAGAATGGTTGCATGGTTGGGCAGATGGTGACTCTGGTAGCTGAGATGGAGACTGTAGGAGGGGTGGTGAGCGGGAGTCCACATCCGAATTAGGTTGCCCAGGCCTGCCTGAACTAGCTGTCTGGATGGCAGCTGAGCTACATTTAAGAGGGCTCCTGGGTGGGGATTCCTCCTGCTCATCTGTATTCTCATTAATCCATTTGAGTTGTTCTCTTTGATTTTTAAAATAGTTCATGTAGTGCATTCATGATTTAAAATTTCTTATTTTCAAGTAGGCCGTGAAGTGGCAGTCTTCTGAGAATTTCTGTTTATTTAAGTTAAAGTTCTTAATCTTAACGATTTCCTCTGGATCAGAGCACTTGAACATTAATTCTGTGTTAATGAGATTTACATAGCACTCTCTTTGTAAATGATGCTTTTAGTGATGAATGTTTCCAATCTTTTTACATATTGTAGTTTGGGTTCTTGTTCTTACAAAGCAAAAAATAAATGAACACATTTACTGTAGACTTCAGGAAATGGTTTCCTGTATCATGCAGTATAAACTTCTGATAACTTTTGCTTTGTCAAATGACTTATCCATGCTTTTGGTAATCTTTGTATCTTCTGAATACCAGTGATATCTTATTTAACTCCTGGTGACACTAAGAATTTTCTAGGCAGCATAAGTTACACATTAGAATCATTGTAAAGGAGATGTCAATATTGCTACTTAATGTGATCACTCTGTATCTACTTTGAGTATTCCTGCACATACTTTCTTCCTTCTTTTTCTTTCCTTTTCTCTGTTTTTAAACTGACATCTCCGTAGATGATTTTTAAATTTCTTGAGCAAGCTCCTCCAGCGTAGCCTTCTGGCATCTGGCCTACATCCTCAGCGTTTTGATGAAATTCCATTCACTGGAATTGTCTGTTAAGATTTCCTCTCAATAAAATCCAGTGATCTTTTTCTCACTGACCTTGTTCATCATTTCTATTAGTCTGTTTTCATTCCTGTAAAGGAACACCTGAGACTGGGTAATTTATAAAGAAAAGAGGTTTAACTGGCTCATGGTTCTGCAGGCTGCAAGGAAGCCTGGTGCCAGCATCTGCTTCTGGTGAGGACCTCAGAGGCTTCCAATCATGATAAAAGGCAAAGGGGGAGCTGGTGTGTCCCAGGGAAAGAGCAGGAGCAAGTGAGTGATGGCAGGCTCTTTTATTTTTATTTTTTTATTATACTTTAAGTTCTAGGGTACATGTGCACAATGTGCAGGTTTGTTACATATGTATACATGTGCCATGTTGGTGGGCTGCACCCGTTAACTTGTCATTTACATTAGGTATATCTCCTAATGCTATCCCTCCCACCTCCCCCCACCCAACGACAGGCCCCAGTGTGTAATGTTCCCCACCCTGTGTCCAAGTGTTCTCATTGTTCAATTCCCACCTATGAGTGAGAACATGCAGTGTTTGGTTTTCTGTCCTTGCGATAGTTTGTTCAGAATGATGGTTTCCAGCTTCATCCGTGTCCCTACAAAGGACATGAACTCATCCTTTTTTATGGCTGCATAGTATTCCATGGTGTATATGTGCCACATTTTCTTAATCCAGTCTATCATTGATGGACATTTGGGTTGGTTCCAAGTCTTTGCTATTGTGAATAGGATGGCAGGCTCTTTTAAACGACCAGCTCTTACTTGGACTCACAGAGCGAGAACTCACTCATTACTGTGGGGAGGGCACCAAACCATGAAGGATCCATTCCCATGACCCAAACACCTTCCACCAGAACCACCTCCAACATTGGAGGTCACATCTCACCCTGAGGTTTGGAGGAGACCAAACATCCAAACCATATCATCGTCCATCTTTTCACCAAGTTTGACAGCACTGGCCACTGTAATCTCCTTTATGTACCTTGTCCTCCTGCAGTTTGTGTGTGTGTGGAGAGCTTTCGGGTTTTCTTGATGTTCTTAGTCTTTGGAGCTTAATACCTTGGCCTCATATGTGATCCTTCCACCACTCCTGGTACCCAGCCAGTGGGGAAGTCCTGCAAACTCTTCCTTAGAAAGGACTCTTAGATGACTGTGATGTTCCATGGCCACACACAGCCACTGCCTTGGCTGAGTCCTTCTCACTTCCAGCAGAATTCCTTTGATCTCTTCCAGCCGGTCTCTTCTGTCTCTTCTGCGGAATTTACCTTGCGCTTGTCTGTTAGCTCAACCTTCCCGCAAGCACCGATTTTCACATCTTACTTCCTGCTAGGAAACTTGCCATTCATCAGGTGAAGTTCCGAAGTCCTCACTTGCATTATGAATGACAAACCCTCACACAGGTGGAAGCATTCAGCACTGTCACTGTCCTGGCCTCACTGAGCAACACTGTGAGCCTGTTAGGACGGGGACTTTTCAGACAAACAACAAATCGTTTATCATTACAGAAGCACTATCAGCAAAGACTAGTGCAGGAATACCGTTGAGACAAACAAAAATGAAAGGAGAGAAATTTCACATTCCTCCTGCCGAGAGATCACGACCATGAAGCCAGAGTGTATATCACTCAGGATCATTTAATGAACTGTGTATATGAATACCTGTGGGTGTGTTTTCCCCGTAATTCAAAATTAGATGACTATAAATACTATTTTGTGTCTTGCTTTGTTCAATTAGTGCTATTCCATTTTCTATTTCAGTAATTTTTTATTGCTTCTACTCTGCAGATGATTTTAAAATTTCTCCCATTTGATCCCCAGATTTTATTATAACAAGGTAGTCCAAACCAGTATACAATACAGGACCACTCACTGCATTGCATTTTGCTTTTAAGTTTGTTTTCAGCTAGCACCACTTTTTTCTTTTGGACGCTTGTTGAAGAGACCAGATCAGTTGTCCTGTAGAATGTCTTACCTTTTGGATTTGTCTAGTTGTTTTATTGGATCTGTTTCTCCATCCCCTGATTTCCCTTAAAGTAGAATTTGTATGCAAAGTCTTGAATTCACACGAAACATTTTTGCCTAGAATACTTCATAGGTGAAGTTGGTACTTCAGGTTGCATTACCTTAGAAATAGACGCCCAGTATCTGGCTGTCCCACCACTAGTGAGGTTAAGATTGACCTCTGGATAGGGCAATGAGAGCCTGAGCCCATTGTTTTTCTCCTTACAACCAGAGAATATTCTGAGGGTCAATACTTTGGCAGTAGTACAAATATGTCAGTCATACATCTAATGTTTTAAAATCAATGGATAATCTTTGCCTGATTTAATAATGTCATTCAAGTTCTATGAAATGATTTTCTCTATTATTTTTTCTACTTTTATAAAGTGGCCTTTTATTGTACATTTTAGAACTTTTAGCTCAACCACTGGGGCTATTTAATTACCCAGGAATATAGTGCCTGGGTAAAAACAGAAACACGATGCTACTTTTTTTTCCTCTTTACTTTCCAATTTCAAAGTAAGGGATTGTTTAAGAGCTTCTGCAGAAGTTGAGAAGTTGGGGTTTTATTTCCCTTTTCTGTTTTTGAGTATCATGGTGGACGCATGGATTTCCGTTGATTCACTTACAGTCATTATTCTGTTTGTTCACTTGTCATAATTTGGCCAAAGAGAGCTTTCTTAAGTTGGCTCTCATGCCATTTTGACATGACTTACTAATCTTTGAAAGCCTCATTGCTTTTTTTTTTTTTTAATTACAGAAGATGAGCTTTTATCTCACCAAACAACCGTAATGTGTTGATATCTCCATTTGGAATGAGGAAACTGAGGCTTAGAGCAGATACTTTGTAAACTAATATGGCTAATAAATGGCATTGTTGTGGTGCAAACTCAGGTGTGCCTGACTCCAAAGTCTTTCCCACGATGCTGGAACCTTCCACATTTTTTCCTTAGAGCCCTCCCCAACCTGCCATAGCTCTGATGGTATGTCAGAGCTGAGCCTGACATACCAGGGCCAGCTGTGCCTTCTTGCTCCCTGTCGCCTGACACGGCACTGCTGCTGTGTGCTGTGCCAAGCTTGGTCATCATCCTGTCCCCCAGCCTCTCCCAGTCCCTGGCTGCTCCCCTTTTCCCATTCTTCCCTTCATAAGTTCTAGGATGATAATATTGACTTAGTGTTTGAGTGGGAGTTAGATGTATTATATAAAAATGTCCCCAGCATCAAAATGACTCAGAGTATGACTGTATTTTTAAATTAAATATCAAGACCTATCATCTGACAAAACATATGAATGACAATGAGATATAATATTTGAAATTAGATCCGTTCTGGGGAATCAAAGATATTTTGTAACAGTATACACAGTAGGCATTGAGTAGGTAAATGAGAACTCTATGAGCTGTTTTCTGGAAAAGTTTAAAATAAAATTTGTCAAATATCAAATGATTGTTAAAAAAAATCAGTGGAGGCAGCATCCTTGGAAAAATCCAGAAACAGTTTTGTTTGTTTGTTGTTTTGTACATCAAGGCAGATCAGCAGGTGAACAGTGTTTGGGAAATATAGGACGGGAGACCTTCTCTCAAGAAACTACATAAACAACTGTAATTAATTCCATTGTGAAAATTGCATTCTGGTTTCCAATATCTATACCTCAGCTCAGAGGAAGCAAACTGGCTGGACCTGCAGGTTTCTGTTTTCTCTTTCGGAATATTTTGCTTTAGGATGCAGGCACGTGCTTCCCAGCCGGCCACAGTCCCGCCTCTGCCTGGCTGTCCACTTGCCTCCTTCACACGCTTCTTACCCCTCTGGACTCTGAAAGGCTTGGGTCTGTGAGCCCTGCATCCGGCGTTAGAATAGCACGGTGGTGACATGCTACTGGAACACAGGAAGAATATTACATCTATTTTCATCTCATCCTTTTGAAAAGTACCTTTTTATTTCAGAATGGTTTTAGATTTACAGAAAAGCTGCAAAGATGGAACAGAGAGTTCCCATGTATCCCTCATATCAGTTTTCTCCATTGTCAGTGTTGTACATTACTAGGGTACATTCGCCACACAATAAGAAACCAACGTGGGTGCGTCACTGTGAGTTAAACTCTATCCTTGATTCAGATTTTACTCATGTATCCGCTCCTGTCCTTTTCTGTCCTGGGTCCCATTCAGGACGCTCGATGACATCTATCCTCCGGGTCTTCTTAGTGTCTTCCGGTTTATGATGGCTTGTCTCTCCTTGTTTTTCGTGACGTTGAGAGTACTGAGGAGTGCTGGTCAGATATTTTGTAGACTGCGCCTCATTTTGGGTTTCTCTGATATTTTCCATATAGTGAGAAGGAGTCGATGTGCCCTTCTTGTGACGCCGCCGCAGGGGTGCCCACCTGACTTGTTGGTGATGTTGACCTTGATTGCCTGGCCGGGGTCGTGTTTGCCAGGTTTCTCCATTGGAAAGTGACTCTTTTTGGTCCCCTTTCTGTATTCTCTTCCTGGGAAGCAAATCACTAAGTGGAGCCCACACTCTAGGGCTGGAGGCAGGGGCTGGGAGGATGGGAACTGAGCTCCCCCTTCTGGTGGGGGTGCCTCTACAGACATTATTTGGAATTCTTTACGGAGGTTTTGTCCCGGTTGGCCTTGCTTCTAGGCCCGTTCAGTGGACAGCGCTAGGAAACCCATGCATCTACACATCTCTGTAATTATTTCAGTATTTCTCCATCTGGTTAAACATGAGTGTAACTAAGTCCAGTCCCACAGGGCTCATTCTAGCTTTCCTGTCTTGTTTATCTGTAACTTCCCTCTCCGGCCGTGAGAAACTAGGTCCCACCAGCTACTCTTCGTTGACTTATTTGACTCCAGTGTGCATGTAAAGCACTTTCAGAGCTGCTCCTCTGCATCCTGTGAGAAGCAGCTTTACCAACTAGAGTACACAGTTTCTGTGGCATTCCTTTTTTAAAAAAAATTTTATTTAAAAATTATTTTTAATTTTCGTGGGTATGTAGTATGCAGTTCCTTTTATCTTTAGCCCTATGGTTTTCAGTCAAAACATTGTCTTCCAAAGTTACCATCTCATCTGTTTTAATACTTATTTTTGCATTCTTTTAAAAATGTACTAATATATACTTTAAATAAATGTGCCTATTGGGGATGTATTCTCAAAAGTGTTTTTTAAGCTCATAAGAGTCTGCAATAAAAAACTGGAAGATCTGTGGATATAGATCGTGGTGCGGGTGATGCAAAAATATTTACTTTTGACTTTGGGATGCTTAGTGATTTATTGAGTTGAGCAGATATTTATTGAGAAAGCAGCATGATGCAGTGGAAGGAAGAAAGGCTCTGGGGGCGTAGATGGCCCTAGGTTCACATTCCAGCTTGATCACCTACTAACTGTGTGACATCAGGCAGGTTACTTAACTTGTCTGCATAATTATTTCCTCCTGTGACGTTGGTTAATACGCATTTCACAGGATCCCTGTGAGGTCGGAAGGTCTAGACCTGGATTTGTGTCTTTACATGTATCCAGATACCAGGGATAGTCCCCACTCTTGCTACTCACAGTGTGGTTTACCAGCTAAGAACATCAGCACCCCGAGGAGACCTGTCGGAAATACAGACCCTTAGGCCCCTCCCAGACCTCCTGAGTTTGGAATCACATTCCACAGACCCCCAGGTGACTCAAATGCATGTTCACGTGCAAGAAGTCCTGCTTTGTACTGTGCTTTGAGAAGCTGTGAGCCACACAGCTCCCCAGCTCCACTCATTCTTCTCTCTGTCTGAATTCTCCTGGGGGTCCAGGCCTCAGCTGCACCGTTGCTCCCCCCAGGAGTCCCGCACTCCCCGCTTGCCCTGTGCCGGGTGTTGCCGCGTTCAGCCTGCTGTGCTGGCATCATCTGTCTCCCTCTTTCCGTCTCACTGTGGTGTCCTTCATTGCAAGCACTGTATCTGGCACGTTGAATGTGCTAATAAATATTTGCTGAATACAAGAACGTCCTTGGTGCTAGGCCAACTTCTCAGACTACCAGAGGAGAGACATGGTTCCTGCCGTTCAGGAAATCTCAGCCCAGAGAGGAGGCAGACTTAGAGAGGAGGCAGACTTAGAGAGGAGGCAGACTTAGAGAGGAGGCAGACTTAGAGAGGAGGCAGACTTGGAGTGGACAGTGACACCATAGGATTGTAACCACCCAAGGGGTTCACTTTGCCCGCTGCCTAGACAGAGCGGATTCATTAAGACAGGGGAATTGCAGTAGAGAAAGAGTAATTCACGCAGAGCCAACTGTGCAGGAGACCGGTTTTATCACTACTCAAATCAGTCTCCCTGAGCATTCGGGGAGCAGAGTTTTTAAGGATAACTTGGTGGAAGCCAGTGAGCCGGGAGTGCTGATTGGTCAGGGCTGAAATCATAGGGAGTCAAAGCTGTCTTCTTGTGCTGAGTTGGTTCCTGGATGGGGGCCGCAAGATCAGACAAGCCAGTTTATCGATCTGGGTGGTACCAGCTGATCCATCAAGTGCAGGGTTTGCAAAATATCTCAAGCACTGATCTTAGGAGCAGTTCAGGGAGGGTCAGAATCTTGTAGCCTCCATCTGCGTGACTCCTAAACCGTAATTTTTAATCCTGTGGCTGATGTTAGTACTACAAAGGCAGTCTAGTCCCCAGGCAAGGAGGAGGTCTGCTTTGGGAAAGGGCTGTTTACCGTCTTTGTTTAAACTATAGAGTTTCTCCCAAAGTTAGTTCAGCCTATGCCCAGGAATGAACAAGGACAGCTTGGAGGTTAGAAGCAAGATGGAGTCAGTTAAGTTAGATCTCTTTTACTGCCTCAGTCATCATTTTGCAAAGGCGGTTTCAGGGTCACCCTGTGGATGCTGTGAAAGCTCTGAGGAGGAAGCAGAGACAGTTTCCCTAGAATGGGTGTTGCTTAAGCTGAGCCTTGGAGACTAGATGGCCAGTGCACCAAGCTTCCTTCTCATCTTGCTGCACAAGATGTGCTGGGGAAAACTAGCATTCTCTTGTTTCTTGAACATTACTGTGTTAGCAGGGGACAGTTCATCTGAGCTGCCCTGTGAGTGTCAAGGAAAGGCTCTTCCTGAGCCCCAAAGACCACCTGTCCTGCCCTTGTCTTTAGCCCGTGCTGGCTCCCCCGTGACAAATCTCGCTTTGTTTTCTTTTGTTCTGTTCTCTTTTGTTTTATATTCTGTGCTTTTGAAGAGATATGGCTGTTTTAAAAAGCAACAGGGAGCTCATTAAATGAAATATCCCTAAGGGTTGGATTGTGGCCCAAATGTCAATACGTATCTGGTAAGGAAAGAGGAAATTAAAACCCACATCACTGTATTTCATCTAGATAGTCCTTGATACCAAGGCAGATGCATCTCAATAGCAGGGCTGCATACTATCCAAACAGCAAAACAAAACCAAACAAAAAACAAAAACACCCCGGGGTTCGAATTCCGCCTTTATTTCCTCAGCCCCTTTTCCTTGGGAAAGTCACCGTGCTGCTCTGGGCCTCACGGCTCTCATCTGCGAAGTGAGGAGGAGGCGCCTGCCCTGCCCTCTTTACAGGCTTTTTAAGGGGCTCCAAGTGAAGACAGGATTTGTGTGTTTTAAGACTGCAGTGCTCTTATATTAACATCGGCTCGTGTTAGGATTCTCAATTCCAAAGCTCATTCCCGGTTTATTTGCAAAATATTGTCCTAAATTTGTCTCAAGGTCTTCTCTTTCTTCTCTCTCCTTTTCTCTATCTTCTCTTCCTCATCCTCGCCCACTTTATTCTCCTCCTCTTTTCTTCCTAGTGTCCTGATCCAGTCCCCTCACTTGTTATCAATCCCACAGTTTTCTGTGGAGAAGTGATGAAGCATGCATTCATCTATGATGCACTCACCTATGCATGTAGTTTACATTTACTGAGTGTTACTCTGTTCCTGGCAATTGCTATGCGCTGTGGATATAAAAGATAAAATGATATTTTCTCAAAAGGAGTTCACACGTGGATCGTTGTGTGTGTTTTCGTGTCATAGGTATGATCTGTATAGTGGATCGTTGAGTGTTTTAGTATCACAGATGTGGTCTGTACGTGAATTGTTCAATGTGTTTTAGTGTCACAGGTGCGAGCTGTACAGTGGGTTGCTGAGTGTTTTAGTGTCACAGGTGTGTTCTGTACAGTGGATAGTTGAGTGTGTTTTAGTGTCACAGGTGTGAGCTGTATAGTGGATCATTGACTGTGTTTTAGTGTCACAGGTGCGATCTGTACGATGGAACATTGAGTGTGTTTTAGTGTCACAGGTGTGATCTATACAGTGGATCGTTGAGTGTGTTTTAGTGTCACAGGTGTGGGCTGTATAGTGGATCATTGACTGTGTTTTAGTGTCACAGGTGCGATCTGTATGGTGGGTCTTTGAGTGTGTTTTAGTGGTCAGAGGTATGAGCTGTACGATGGGTTGTTGAGTGTGTTTTAGTGTCACAGGTGTGATCTGTGCAGAATACGTGGTCAGGGGTGTGTAAGTGTAGGCATGCAAGTGCTCATAGGGATTTTAAAGCTTCAAAGACGGTTGATACCAGAGCTGGGTATTGAAAGATGAGTAGGTATTGAGGTTCCTTTGGGACCTTCCAGTCAGTGACTGCCCTAGGTACAGGCACAGAATGTGCCTAGTGTATTTCAGGAGCCTCAGTTACAGTTGGCCTCTGTGTCCATGGGTTCAACAGCTGTGGGTTCCACAGCTGTGGATTCAACCGACCTTGGATTGAAAGTATCCCAGCAAAAAAACTGCATCTGTACTGAACATGTACAGACATTTTTCCTATCATTAGTTCCTAAATAATACAATATAACTATTTACATAGCATTTACATTTTATTAGGTATAATAAATCTAGAGAGTAAGTTATACAGAAGGATGTGCATGGGTTATATACAGATGTGCTATTTTATATCAGGGACTTGAGCAGTTTTGGTATCCAAGAGAGATCATACTGAGGGAGGGGGATGACTGTGGGTGGGGTGTGAAGGGGTGCGGGCTGGGGAGAGACTGGATAGGAGGAGTTAGGAAGGCAGAGAAAGGAGGACAGTGAATGTAGAGGCGGAAAAGATAGACAGGGGCCTTTGCCATACTAAGGAGTTTAGATTTTAAATGGGTGGTCATGGGGCTTTTAAGCAGTAGAATGTATGGATGGAATTAATTTTCAGAGAGTTCCACCCTGGGAGCCCTAGGGTTACAATGATGGATTAAAACCGGGATTAGAATTTGTGGCTCCAAGGAAGCACTGGAGCTGGGACTGGACCCTGTGTTTTCTGAATCTGCTTTTTGGACTTTTCCCAGAATGTTGCCTTGTGCAAAATGACAAAATGTGTCAGCTTCTACATACTGGGAGCCTTCTTTGCGTTGGGCACTGTGCTGAGTGCTTTGCATGCATTGCTAGTCATTCTCAGACCAGCCCTGAAAGATAGGTATTACAGTCTTCATTTGCAGCGATAGTTTGTCCACAATCGCACAGCTTGGAGGTGGCCTTGGTCACCTGACCTCAAAGTGCATGCTCTTCCCATTAGCACAGTGGGCCTCCTATGGACCGCTTTCAGCCTTTCCAGTGGACTTTCTAGCAGTAGGCACAATTACCAACCAAGCTTTTTTTTTTTTTTTTTTTTCCTGAAAGTACAAAGATCCCTTCTGCCCTTATGGAACTTTGTGGGAGAGTGTCATTTCTTTCCTTCTGGCTCACATCTGAACTTCTTAAACTTGCCAGTGATATAAAAAATGGACAGTTTGTGCTAGTATATGTTTTCAGCTCAACTTTGAAGATTTATATCCAAGACTTACATTCAGCTGACTCAGGTAAGAAGCTAGGCTTTGCAATGCCTACAACATGAAGCTTCTCCCTATTCTGAAGGCAGGTCACTCTGTTTGGGTGAAATTCGTGTTCAAGATTTTAAAGCTTAGATCTGCAAGAATCTAGGCCTTAGTTCTAAGTGTGTAATTTAAATTTATTCCCGTGGGGAAATAGCCAATATCTCCAGTAGAAAAGCACTTCAGAACACATTTTCAGATTTTAGATTGATGAGCCAGGGATTTAAAAGATTATTTATAAAATTTCCTCCAAGCAACTCTGGAATGAAGGTATATGTGGCAGAGGTGTTTGAAACCTGTCTTTCCCCAGTGAAATACTTGTTT
The DNA here is from genome assembly GCF_029281585.2 of Gorilla gorilla gorilla. Lineage (NCBI taxonomy): Eukaryota > Metazoa > Chordata > Mammalia > Primates > Hominidae > Gorilla > Gorilla gorilla. The sequence goes on along the minus strand of NC_073231.2, from coordinate 146,026,978 downwards.
TACTTCTGCAAGATTTAAACAGCCATTCAGCTGGGCGTGGTGGCTCACGCCTGTAATCCCAGCACTTTAGGCGGCCGAGGCGGGCGGATCACTTGAGGTCAGGAGACCAGCCTGACCAACATGGTGAAACCCTATTTCCACTCAAAATACAAAAATTAGCCAGGTGTGATGGTGGATGCCTGTAATCCCAACTACTCAGGAGGCTGAGGCAGGAGAATCATTTGTACCTGGGAGGTGGAGGTTGCAGTGAGCCGAGATTGTGCCACTGCACTCTAGCCTAGGCCACAGAGGGAGACTCCATCTCAAAAAATAAATAACTAAATAAACAGCCATTCCTTGGGTGTTTGGGGAAAATACCTAATAAATAGTGGCTAGTAGTTTTTATATGATTAATTGGAATAGTTAATAGTTACCCATGTGACAAGCAGTTCATTCAATGCATCTCATGTTATGTCTGGTTCTTAAACCTCGTCGGAGCAGGTTTTGCAGGTATTGAAGTGAGGCTCTGCATAATGGGGCTGCCCTGACTGCACAGCTGGTGCGAGGGCTGTGGGCGGGCAGCTTGCTCCTCCCCTGCACCATGCTGCCTGTTTTTACTGCTAGAAAACACGCCCCAGCCACTGTGCCAGGAGGTTTCTGCAGATCACCTTGCTCTGTGGACGATTGGGCCTGTTGACTGCAGAAGTCAGCCAGTGACTTCTTCTAACAGAGTCCTTTTGCCTACGTTGAGGTGATCATGCCATGGAATATGGCACCCATCACTCTTGCATGGCTGTGGGGAAAGCATTTTCAGTTAAATAAGTGAAATACACGTGTGCCACTCTTGTGACCTTGCTTTAACTTTCTGAAACCCTTTCTTAGGCTTGACAATTTACTCCGCCTGCTTGGCCTTCATTGTCTGGATCTGGATTCGCAAATTATAGATGTTCAAGGAACCTGTGTTGAAGCCTGGGGTTGATTAGAAATGAACACAGCTGATTTAGAGTCTTTTGCTTAACCAAAGCTTCAAGATGTTAACATTTATAAACAAGAGAAGGGATACCATATTTTTTCAAATTTTTGCTATATGCCAGGTACCATCCACAATCTTTTCAAATCCTCATTTCAGTCCTGAGTGATGCTTCTCACCCTTTGGTGGTGGCTAGGCCCAGAGAAGTAAGTAAGTGATGTGTTAGTGTCATGTTGCAAAGGGTAGGGGAGGAGATTTAAACTCAGGGTTACTGACTCTCAGACCTGTGCTCCTTCCACTGTGCTATGGGGTATTAGCCGGTGACCTCTGCCTTTTCATGGACAGCATAGTATTTATTGGGGGAAATATGGGGCTGGGCAGGCATTTGGGCTTTCTGTTAGGTTGTTCTTGCATTGTGATAAAGAAATACCTGAGACTGGGTAGTTTGTAAAGAAAAGAGGTTTAATTGCCTCATGGTTCTGCACAGGCTGTACAGGAAGCATGGTGCCAGCATCTGCTTGGCTTCTGGTGGGGCCTCAGGAAGCTTACAATCATGGCAAAAGGTGAAGCCAGAGCCGATGTGTCACATGGCGAGAGTGGGAGCAAGAGAGAGATTGGGAGGTGCCACACACTTTGAAACAACTAGATCTCGCGTGAACTCACTTGTCACCAAAGGGATGGTGCTGAGTCATTCAGGAGGGATTGGTCCCTCATGATCCAGATACCTCCCACCAGGACCTACCTCCAATACCGGGGATTACATGTCAACATGAGATTTGGTGGGGACATAAATCCAAACCATATGAGGCTTTAAAGTCAGACCTGACTTCACCACTATTAGTATCCCCCACTGGCAAATTACTGAGTTTCTGTGAGCCTCAGTTTATTTGAAAACTAAGAATAATATGGATCTCAACCAGCTCTTGTGAGCGTGGATGACATGCGTATGAGAGCATCTGGCACGTTGTCGGCCCTCAATAAGAGTTAGCTTTGAGTTTGTTTCCTGTCTGTCTTAGTGATCAAAGCCTGAGTGAATGCACTTGTGCCTTGGTGGGGGCAGATGCTGAGCATTGTAGAGGCTATTGTAACCCCCACCCTCTCCTAATCTGGCCTTTCCGAGAGACTGCCCGTTCTTCTCATTTGAGAACAGGGATTAACAGCAGACGTGACTTTGGTCCTGGACACTGAACTTGAGAATCCGATTGTTGGAGAAGCCGTCAACCGTGCAGCATCTGTTTGGTGGCAGCAAAAACACGCTGCAGTCCTCCGAAGGTTTGCTTTACCCTCTATTCGTCTCTGTTCTTATATATTTGACCTTCTTTCTTTGAAAGGCTGGGCAGTGAAACTTGGCACATTCTTGAATTTGCTAAGGGTTTAAAAAAAGAAATCTACTTCTCAAGTAGCAACTTTCTAGAGTGAGGAAGGAGGGAAAGCCATGGCGGAGAAGAAGCTAGCAGTTTGTTCTTCAGCACAGCTTTTTGCCTCTTTCTCTTTGCAGCCTCCTTTTGTGTAACACAATGACCACCTTTTCTCAAGTAAGATCTGGTTCCTCCAGGCTCTGCTTCTGGGTATACCTGGGCAGTTGGGCCCAGTCTCTCTGAACCAATTAATTCCTGCTTGCAATTCCACTGCTCTTCATCCCTTAATAGGGATTAGTCGTTGTTTTGTTGTTGTTGTTGCTGCTTTTTTGAGATGGAGTCTGGCTCTGTCACCCGAGTTGGAGTACAGTGGCACCATCTTGGCTCACTGCAACCTCCGGCTCCCGAGTTCAAGCACTTCTCCTGCCTCAGCCTCCCGAATAGCTGGGATTACAGTCGCCTGCCATGACGCCTGGCTAATTTTTTTGTATTTTTAGTAGAGACAGGGTTTCACCATGTTGGTCAGGCTGGCCTCGAACTCCTGACCTCAAGTGATCCTCCAGCCTCAGCCTCCCAGAGTGCTGGGATTACAGACGTGAGCTACCACGCCTGGCCGGATTAGTGGTGGTTGTTATTATAGCTGTTTTCTATAGAGTTTTAGTAACTTGTTCACTTCTGGTTTCCGACCAGAGCTCCTGGTATAGGACAGTGGTCAACAGGCGCTTGTTAGCTTTGATTTCTCTGTTTTCTCAGTTCGGTTGATCACATCTTTATGAGTATTTGTGCTTCAAAACTTACCAAGAATGTGGCGATGCCTAAGATAGATGAGAGAGCTATGGAGGCCGTGCGTCTGCCCTGCAGAACCTGGCTGTTATTCCCGGACTGGCATATGTGGCTGCTGCTGAGGAGGAGGAGTTTAGTTTGTGTGCGTGAGGTGTGGAGACGAGGGGAAGATAAGACCATAGAGAGAGCTGAAAACCAGATGGCTTGTGCTAAGAGCTGCAAATGCGAAGCAAAAGGTTTGGGAGATTGTTTTTATTTGTGCTTATTTTTTTCCTATCACAAAGTAATGAATGATCCTTGTAAAAAAAAAAATCTGGAAACTTGAGAAAACTCTAAAGGAGAAGGGCAAAACATTCCCCAAAATCTCGCTACCCACAAATGGGTGCTACTCTCATTATGGCCTATTTCCTTCCAGTTTTTCTCCATGCATCTCTTTATGTAGGTGAAATCAGACCTTAGGAGCCGTCTAGGCCTCTATTTTACTAAAATTATGTTACAAGCATTTTCTTATCCTATGCAAGCTTATTTTTAAGTTACTGCTCGGTAGAACTGTAACGTGATTTATAAAATGCCTCCCCTCTTGTTCGAGGCTTGGGTCGCTAGTTTTTCCCGGTGATAACACTTTGGCAAGAGGAGCTGGTCTTCTCAAATAGTGAGCTGGCAGAACTTCTAAGGCAAGGAGTTATGTATCTGATCTTACTTTTAGGGCGGTCACTTCTGTGGCCATGCGGAAACGAACCTGGCAGGAGGAATTCCTGGAGACAGCAGGGAAACTGTTCCTTGGTTCCAGCATTCTTTCAGCAAATATATGCCAGGCATGTGTTAGGCCACTTAGGAAGCTGTTGAAAGAGCACAGGCAGAGAAATGATTCAATTTTGCAGAAGGCAGTTTTAGTGAAGGTGGAAAGGAGGGAATTGATGTGAGAAGGATTTGGTTGAAAAACAATATTTGTGTATGATATGGGTTCCATACACAGAAGCATTTGTAGTGTTATTTGGGCCATGTTGTGGATGGCAAAGCCATCCCCTGGGTTAGAAACAACGGGAGGAGGGCTGGTTTCAGAGGGTATTTGGGAAGTTACAGGGCTGCGTGTTGGCCATTCAGGTGGGTGTGTGCTACTAACGAAGTCAATTTCAGCTGGAATTCTGGAGGGAGGTCCAGCCTGGTGGTATCAATTCGGGACCATCAGCTGTGGATAGTGGTCAAATTGTGTGTGGTTCCTTGGAATGAATCAAGACAGAAGAGGAGCAAAGGTAGATCCCTGGGGAACATCAGTGTTGAAGGGGGCAGTCAGGAAAGTGAAGAGAGACTTGAAGGAGGAAGAGGTCAAGGACATTTCAGGTCTGGGTGCCAGCAAGTGTGAGGCAGAGGCTGGTAAAGGGGAATGCCATGTTTAAAGGCAGGGATGGGCCAGTGTGGTCGGGAGAGCTGTGCCATCAAGGTCAGAGTTGTAGGGGTTTGGAGTTTTGCAGGGAGCAGGGATTCAGTAGGGATAAAGATATAAGCTGTGCATAGAAACAAGCATGTAGCAGAATAGAGAGTTCCAACTTCCCAACAGCTGTGCTGAGAAGTAATGTGTTTTGGAGTTCAGAGGAGGGAGATGTTACTTAATCCGAGGGCCCATTGGGCAGCAGTCGGAGGATCAGGAGAGATGCATTCATTCACGGGTTTTTATTCATCTGTCATATATTTATTCAATTCTGTGTTCGTGCATTGATTTTATTATCTGTATGTTTTGCGTATCTACTTGTGGATACCAGGGATTGTTTAAAATTTAAATCCCTGAAGGCAGTGACACTGTCACTCATTCTTGCTGGGGAAATCTCCCCCACCCTCAGCCTGCTGAAGAATATTCTATTCCTGCTTACACATTTAGCTTCTCCTTCTCCCATGATCTCTGGGAGGCCGGGATGGGGAGCACTATTTTCTTGGCTGCTCCTGGATATTTTGTGGGGAGTAAACTGGAAAAATGAGAAGAGCCAGATGAGCCCAGAGGATGTACAGGTGTGGGAGGAGCCCAGTTCCTCTCCCGACCACACTGACCCATCACTGCTTTTAAGAACCTGTGGGATTTGGGAGGCCAAGGCAGGCAGATCACTTGAGCCCAGAAGTTGAGACCAGCCTGGGCAACATGGTGAAACCTCATCTCTACAAAAAATACAAAAATTAGCCAGACGTGATGGTGTGTGCCTGTGGTCCTAGCTACTAGGGAGGCAGAGGTGGGAGGATCACTTGAGCCCAGGAGGTCGAGGCTGCAGTAAGCTGTGATCGAGCCACTGTACTCCAGCCTGGGTGACAGAGCGAGAGCCTGTCTCAAAGAAAAAAAACCACCAACAGGGAGAGGCCAGGACGACGAGGAGAAGTTGGTATCTTTTTGTTAGCTCCAGAGTTTGTGCTGGTGAAAGAAGGTTAGGATGTAGAAAAGGGATTTAGAGACATACAGTGGCTGCTCTTCAGTATTCTTCAAGGGTCCAAGTGAAGAACTGGAATTTTTTCAATGACATGCGACAGTTGACCTGTGTTTCAGGAAGTATAGCCTTGAGCTGAGTCTCAGCCATGTGGGACCCTCGGAAGCAGCTACAGCTTCTTAGTATAGGTCGAGCATCCCAACTCCGAAAACCCCAAATTTTGGAGCATTTCAGATTTTCCGAGTTGGGATGCTCAGCCAGTACGTATATTGCAAATACAGTTGTCCCTTGGTCTAGGTGGGGCATCGGCTCCAAGGCCCCCGCGTATACTCCAGTACTCTAGTTGGCCTTGCAGAACCTGTGTATATGACAAGTCAGCCCTCTGTTTATGTGAGTTTCGCATCCCACAAATACTGTATTTTCCACCCATGTCTGGCTGAGAAAACCCGCATATGAGTGGACCTGCACAGGTCAAACCTATGTAGTTCGAGCGGTGACTGTATTCAGAAATCTGAAGAAATCCCAAATCTTTTTAAAACACTTACGGTTCCAAGCACTTGGGAAAAGGAATACGCAATCTGTAGAGTACCGTGTAGAGACGAGTATCGAGTGGGTGTGGTTGACCTGATGCTCACTTCCACTGGAATAAAAATAACAGCATTTATCTCTGTTGTGTTTTTTAACTGGCTTTCATCCGTAGATTTATTGATTTGCTTGATTCAAAAAAAAAAGGAAAGATTTTGCAATGTTGGGTTTAATTTTTAGTATTAAAAATAATTAAGACCTGATGATTCTGCACCTGAGGGCAAGTGTTTCACCAGCTGTACATTCCCACTCTCACTGTCCAGATCCCAGCATTTTAGGATTCCTGTTTTTCTGCTTGTTTCAATTAATTAAGAGTAATGAAGAGACGCAGAAACCTCGTATTTGATGATGTATACAGTGAAGAAGAAAAGGATACTTATAAATTGTATTGCTTATATTACAAATATAATATTAAATATAAGTAGCCATTTAATAACTTTTTTTTTTTTGAGACAGACTCTCGCTCTGTCGCCTAGGCTGGAGTGCAGTGGCAACCTCTGCCTCCTGGGTTCAAGCAATTCTACTGCCTCAACTACCCAAGTACCTGGGATTACAGGTGCCCGCCACCATGCCCAGCTAATTTTTTGGTATTTTTAGTAGAGATGGGGTTTCACCATGTTGGCCAGGCTGGTCTCAAACTCCTGACCTCAGGTAATCCACCTGCCTTGGCCTCCCAAAGTGCTGGGATTACAGGCATAAGCCACCATGCCCAGCCTAATAACTTTTAAAACAAGACAGAAGTAGTTCTATTGAGCAAGGAACAGTGATAAAAATGTATAGAAATTGTACAGTGACTATTTTGTAGCTATAGAAATTCTTTAATGGGGTTCTTTAAATTTGCTTTGTAAATTGGTCAAATTAAGTTTGAGAAAATGTTTTACTTTGAAGTTTGTGTAGCAATTTATAATTTTCACAGGGCTTTATTATCTTTTGCATTATTTGAGCTTCACAACAGACTTATGACAATAGCTTTTGGGTAACAATACCCCAGCGTCACAGACAAGGAGCCTGAGGCATGGAAGGGTCCTCCTTGGCAGCCACCTCTTCTCCTTGACTCTTTTGTTGGCTAAGTCCTACCCTCAGTGTCTGGGGCAGGCCTTGAGGGCCTCCCGGACTCCACAACAGCATCCTAACTGCACCCTGAGCCTGTAGTTCCTCTCTGCTATAAAGCTACTTAAGCACTTCCTAAAATATATATTTGTTTGCATCAGTTCTCACCTAAAACCCTTCCCCATCTCCCCATCAGCTGCGAAATAATGCCGGGTTCCCGAGCATGGCGCCCGCGACACTGCACCACATGGCACTGCACCACACAGTCCCCGCCCCTCCCTGGTGGAGGCTTCCCCTGGTCCTGATGTGGGAATGCGGCTGAGCCCTGGGCAATGACATGTACAGGGTGGGCAGCATGACCAGAACTCCGTCTTCTCTGTCTGGTGGGACATGGCAGGAGTGGTGGCCTACCTTGTGCTCGCAGGATCAGACCACACCCTGGAGTAGGTAGAACAGCAAGGTGGACTCGGTCCTCAGCCCCCTAGAGCTGCCCTGTTAGGCCTGAATTGCCTGGGCATGGCAGTTAAGGGAGAGAGAAACGCACTTCCACAGCCCTTAAGGCACTGGCATTTTGGTGATGACGTAGCACCTGGATCTATGTCCTGACCAGGCCACCTGTCCAGCCTCCTCTGTGCAAGTGGGCCTGTCCAGCATTCCCTGCCGTGCCGAGTTCTCTGACTCCACGTGCATGTGTCCCGCTGGACTCAGAGCCCCGGGAGGGCAGAGGCACGTCCTGTCCTTGTGTGTGCTGTGTGAGGAGTGCCTGTCACCAGTGTGCCTGTTGGATGCTTCCCATGTCTTCTACCGTACTCAGCGTACATGGTGGTCTCTGGCTATGAAAAATGATCAATTCTATAGCTGAATTGATGGGTGAATCTGAGAACATAGTGGGATTATAGGTATTAGCCTGCCATTATTGGCAAGCTGTCTCATGGAAAGAGTGCTCTCCTGTCTAGAAATGGTATCATGAACTTAAGAATCAAAAATTATTTTATTTTTATTTATTGCTTCTTTGCAAATCTAAAATGTTGTGTTAGCAGTCAGGAGAGAGGGTGCTCTGGGGAGGGATGGGCTCGGTGACAGAGCAGACAGGAGAGGGTGGTGGGCGCAGGCATGTTCTTTTTCCAGCTGGGTGCTGGATTTAGATGTGTGCTTTGTAATAATTCATGGACCTTATTCATATTTTGTGTAATTTTCTGTATGTGTGTTTTACTTTATTATAAAAATGGTATTTAGGATGCCTGTAATGCCAGTACTTTGGGAGGCCAAGGCAGGTGGATAACTGAGGTCAGGAGGTCGAGGCCAGCCTGGCCAACGTGGTAAAACCCTGTATCTGCTAAAAATAAAACAAAACAAAAATTAGTCAGGCATGGTGGCTTACTCCTGTAATCCCAGCTATTCGGGAGGCTGAGGCAGGAGAATTGCTTGAACCCGGGAGGTGGAGGTTGCAGTGAGCCGAGATTGTGGCACTGCACTCCAGCCTGGGCAACAGAGTGAGACTCTGTCTCAAAAAGAGAAAAAAATAATAAAGGTATTTAAGAGATAGCTAATTTTAATGATTCTAAAATATAAAGATGGTTTAAAAAATGAGCATTACTTCTACCAATTAGACAAGCAGTGTCAACTTTTGGTGAACTTTCTTCCAATTCTTTTTTTTTCCTTGTGTGTTGCTTTTCAAAGAACAGTATAACACTTTTAAAATGGAAAAAGAGCCACCTGCCATATCTTCGGTAAATTAGACTAGTGTAGACTTAAAAAGAGGAATTATCTGAGATGTCACTGGGCCTCACGGATATGTCTGCCCTGTTTCTGTGCGGGTTCACTGCTGTCCTGCTTTCTTGCCAGCTGTGGCCCTGCCCCCACTCTCAGCCCACGACTGCTGACATTGGCAGTCAGTTCTCCAGGCCCGGTCACAGGGTAGAGAAGGCCAGTGCTCAGACCAATGGATCTTCTCTTCTCCCCTCCCTCCTCCCTCCTCCCTCCTCCCTCCTCCCTCTCCTCTCCTCTCCTCTTCTTCTTCTTCTTTTTTTTTTGACCAAGTCTCATTCTGTCACCCAGGCTGGTGTGCAGTAAGTTGATCTTGGCTCACTGCAAGCTCCCCATCCTGGGTTCAAGCGATTCTCCTGCTTCAGCCTCCTGAGTAGCTGGGACTACAGGTGTGCACCACCATGCCCAGCTAATTTTTGTATTTTTAGTAGAGACGGTGTTTCGCCATTTGGCCAGGCTGGTCTCGAACCCCTGACCTCAGGTGATCCGCCCACCTTGGCCTCCCAAAGTGCTGGGATTATGGGATTACAGGCATGAGCCACCGTGCCCAGCTGGGTCTCAATTTCTAATTGGCAGAAGCTCAGGACTGTTTACTGGCTAATGTTTTCTCAGACCCTTTCAATTCAGATGTGAACTCTCAGAGCTGCTGTGTGGAATACGTAATCGAGGTGGAATTCTGCACTTGGTAGTTTTTAATAGCATTCATCTCTTTCCTAAGTGGATTCATTTGATTGTATCATTGGACTTGATGGTCTCTCCTCTTTCCCTCACCGTGTATTCAGTAAACTGTGTCAGGAGCTGGGGTTGTAGAGCTCAGAAGGACACGTTTTGTTCCAGTTTATCTGTACACAGGTCTTCCACCAACCATCCCCAGCCCCAGCTACACTGTGAACACCTCCAAGCAGGGATTAATTTTTATTCCCTTCCAGTGCCCAACACAGTGCCTGGTACCTAGTAGACTCAGCAAATGTTTCTTGGATTAAAGAATGGGTGAAGACATCATTCTGTCCCTGAAGGAGATTATGGCTCAGTGGTAGAGAAAGCTAGAACTGGAGGAAAAATATGACAAATTCAAGGTCATCTTTTTTTTTTTTCCAATAATGCAGAGTTTTCTGTGAGAAATAAGGGAGGTGATGTATATGGAGGCTTCTAGTTTATTTTGGAAGGTAATAGGAAGCTGATTATAGTGATACAGACAAACTGCTCTGGGAGGGAGAGAGTGCTGGCTCCCGTGCATTGGAAAGGCTGCACTGGGAAGCTGGTGGTTGAGCCACAGTATGGGGGACGCATAGACGGGCAGAGAAGGGGGAATGGCATGATGCAAGTTGTGGTGTGTGTGACGATGTGTTCAGCTGAGGGTAATAGGTCAAGGCCAGGTCAAGAGGGTCCTGATTGCCAAGAGGCTGTATTTTTAGAATTTCTTAAAGTAAGCTCATAGGATTTAACAGTCAAATGGCACAAGGATTTGTTCTGCCAGCTCCTAATATTCTTTATTGGAGAATGAAATGGAAAGACTCTGAGCAAGAGGTTGAGAGGACACTTGGCAAAATGACACTTTGCAGTGTGCTTCGATCAGTGAGCTTAGATCAGTGTGCACTAAATTGCCTTAAAATAGTATGAAGTTAGGGCTGTGCAGTTTCAGAATTAGCAGACACTAATGTATCAGTAGTGAAGCTGTTTTCTGTCTATCGAATAACAGCTTTGGGAAGCGGCCATTCTCAAACATATTTGTGAAATCGAATTTAGAGTAGTGGGCAGTTACTTTTGGAAGCCAACATTCCCAAGCCGTATTTTTTTTTTTTTTTAGTTGAAATATGTAGAAAACAGTTGAATAGACCAAGGTCTTAGGGAAAGGCAGGCTTCGGAAACATTTGCCTGCTTCAACCCAGAGACTATAATGTAAAGAATTTTTGGATAAATGTATGCACCGGAAAGCAAGATTTCCGGGTACCTGAAGCAAAGAGGAAATTCAAAATCTGAGTGATTAACAGAAACTAAAGCCAAAGTGCCTCCTTGTGATAAACTTTACCAACCAGCACTAGGCTTGTATGCTGATGTGAAGAAGTGAGTTCAGGCTGCAGCTCCCTGGTACTGAGTCATGAAGGGCTTCCCTCAGATTGGACCAGGAAAGTCTGGTCCCCAGACTGGGGAGAGGCAGGGAAGCATGCCATGGCCTAGCACCTGAGGATGCACAGATTTACCATAGGAAACCTGCAGGGAGCAGCCAAGCCAGGTAGAAAACTGCTCCATAGAGATACTTCTCTGGCCACAGAGACATGGACTTCCCATAAGAAGTAATTTCTGTGGAGCACGAGTGTACAGCCACAGACAACAAACTACACAAGGAGGCAGACCACCATGAGGGGGAATCTATAGGGGCAGCAGATGGGAGAATTTATACCTCAGAAAAGACACTTTTAAAGAACCCTGTTTGAAATGGTCAGAATGGCATTAGAAGAAATAAAACCACAAGTATGAGACAAAAGCAAGCTAATTTGAAAAAGAACCTCATGGAGATTCTAAAATAAAAAATATATAGTGATGGCTGGGTGTGGTGGCTCACACCTGTAATTCCAGCACTTTGGGAGGCCGAGGTGGGTGGATCACTTGAGGCCAGGAGTTTGAGACCAGCCTGGCCAACATGGTGAAACCCCATCTCTACTAAAAATACAAAAAACAAAACAAAACAAAACAAACCAACAAAACTTAACTGGACGTCTTGCTCAGGTATCTGTAATCCCAGTTACTTGGGAGGATCAGGCAGGGGAATCATTTGGACCCTGGAGGTGGAAGTTGTAGTGAGCTGAGATCACACCACTGCAGTCCATCCTGGGTGACAGAGCAAGATTCTGTCTCCCCACGCCCCCCACCTCTCAAAATAGATATATGGTGGTTGAAGTAAACAAAAACTTAGAACACAGAGTTGATGAGTTAAAGAAGAGACTAGATGCAGTTGAAGACAGAGTAATTCGGAAGATAGAGCTTAGGGAACTTCACAAAATGGGTTACAGTGAGACAGGTAGAAAATGTGAAAGAATAGTTGAGAGCATAGAATAAGAGTCTAGTTGGAGATCCAGGAATAGAAAGCAGAAAAAATCCTGGAGAGAAAAATATTCAAAGAGATGGCAACTGAGAATTAGCCTGAGAAATGCATGCATGAGGTCTTAAATTGAACAAGTACATCAAGTTTTGAATTTTCAAGTTTAATGAGAATGATAAATCCTCAGATCCAAGAAGCTGAACAAACCCCAGTCAGGATGGACACACACACACAGTCACATAAGTTAATCAAATTACTGAAAACTGGTTGTATTGAGAAAAATCTTTAGCCAGAGGAAAAGCCACAAATTACATGGGAACAAAACTGATGATAATTGTAGACCTCTTGTTGGAAAAAATGCTCCTGGAAGACAGTGGAATTTGATCTTTCACTTGGTTAAAAAAAAATAGCTGTTAACTTGGAATTCTATATCCAGCAAAAATATCCATAAAAAAAAAATACAAATAAAGACAAAAGCTGAGAGAATTCCTCTCCAGAAGACTTACTCTGCTAGAGTGCTTAAAGGAGGTTCTAAGGCAGAGAAAACAATGCCTCAGATCTTGAAATGTATTAGAAATGGTAGAAATACAGGTAAATATAAGAATAAATAGAAATTTATTTTTGAATTTTTACGTTTCCTTGAAGGAATATTGATCACATTTTAAGCAAAAACCTCCATATACTATTATGTCTTTAAAACATATATAAAGGAAAAAATATGACAAACATAGGATGGAAGGGAGAAATGGAACTATATGGTGGTAAATTCTTACATTATATATAAGGTTATATGATATTATTTGAAAATAGATTGTGATGAGTTTAAGATGCACATTGTAATGACAGAAGAACCACAAAACAAAAGAATACAAAGTGTTATAGCTGATAAATCTATAATAAATTAGAATCCTAAAAAATGCAATTATAAAATAAGGCAGGAAAAGAAGAGAAAAGGAACAAAAAAGAGACGGGAGAAATAGCAAGGTGGTAGAAGTAAGCTCAACAACATCTATAACCACATTAAGTGTAAATGACCTAAGAGCTTCAATATAGTGGTAGAGACTATCATACTGGCCAAAAAAAAAAAAAAAAAAAAAACAAGATATAACTATAAATTGTTTATAGGAAATTCATTTAAATATAAAAACATAGATTAAGTAGAAATGGATTGGAGAAGATATATTATGCAAACACTTGTCATAAGAAAGCAGGAACAACTTTATTAATATAAGACAAAGTCGACTAGTAGTATTATCAGGAATAAAGAGGGACGTTTTGTAATGATGAAAGGGTAAATTCTTCAAGAACATGTGACATTTCAAAATGTGTATACACCCAATAACAGAGCTTCAACATACATGAAGCAAATAGCTGACAAAATTGAAATGAGAAGTGGACAAATCCATAATTATAGTTGGAGATATCACCACTCTTGGTAATTGATAGATCAAATAGAAAGAATGTCAGTGAAGATATAGAAGACTTTGACACTCACAACCAATTTGATCTAGTTCACATTTCTAGATTGCTTAACAACAACAGATATACACATTATTTTCAAATACACATTGAACATTTGGTAAGATAGACCATATTTGGGGTGGTAAATCAAGTCTCAATAAATTTTAAAATGTTTAAATCACATACAGAGTATACTATGTGACCACAACAGAATTAAATTAAAACTCAGTAACATTAAGATACATTGGTAAGCCCCAAATATTTGAAAATTAAGCAACACATTTCTAAAAAACCCGTGGGCTCCAAGAAGAAATCACAGGGTAATTTGAAAACATTGTGAATTGGCTAAAAATAAAAACACAGCATTTCATAATTTCTGGATGCAGCTAAAGCATTGCCTCAATGGAAATTTGTAGCCATAGATGCTTACACTGGGAAAGGAGACTTGTTTCAATTCATGAGCTATGTTCTGTCTCAAAAGAAGAAATTAAAGCCAAAGTAACTAGAAAGGAGAAGAAAATAAAGACCAGAAATTAATCAATTTTACAACAATGGAGAAAACCCAGTGAAACCAAGAGCTTGTTCTCTGAAGAGATCAATAAAATGTATGCACCTCTAGCCAGACTTACCAAGATAAGAAGACATAACATATCAATATCAGGAATGAAAAAGGAAACATCAGTCTTTCCTACAGACATTAGAAGGATAATAATTTTAATGGAAAACTTCATGTGAGTGAATTTGATAAGTTAGATGAAATAGAAAAATATTTTGAAAGATGCACATCACCAATATTTATTGAAGATGAAACAGAATGCCTAAATAGCCCTTTCTGTAATAAAAGTCAGTTCATTATTCAAAAATATTTCCCCAAATAAAATATTAGTCACAGAATTTCACTGGTAAATTTTATCACATTATAATAAAGAAGAAATACAATTTTTATAAAAATTCTTTCAGAAAGTAGAGGAGGGAACATTTCCCAATTTGTATTATCAGGCTAGCTTTATCCTGACACCAACATCAGAGACACTATAAGAAGATTACAGAACGATGTCCATCATGAACATGTATGCAAAACCCTTGAAAAATTAGCAAGTGGAATCCAATGATATGTTTATTAAAAGAAGAAAAAGAATGCAGCATTCTATGAAATGGGTGGTTCATTGTGATCTAGTGAGATTTATTCTGAGAATGCAAGGCTGGTTAAGTATTCAAATTTCAATCAGTATCATTCACTATATTAATAGAATGAAGGAGAATAAAAACCATGATCATAGCAATAGATGTATAATGAGCCTCTGACAAAATGTATCACACATTTATGATACAAAACACTTAGGAGACTGGAAATAGAAGCCCACTTGCTAACAGGCCTCTGTGCTCAACAGTATACTTAATGGTGAATGCTTTCCTCCTAAGGTCGGTAAGAAGGCAAGGATGTTCATATTCATTACTTCTATTTAATATTATGCTGAATAGTCTAGTTAGTGCCATAAGGAACAAAAAATGTGCCCAGATTGGAAAGGAAGAAATCAAACTCGTTATTCACAGAAAACATTACTATGCATATAGAAAATACTAAGGAATTTACAAAAAGTAGAGTAATTTAGCAAGGTAATAGGATACGTGATTAATATACAAAGGTCAAACCCATTTCTATATATTATCAATGGACATATGGAAAATAAAGTTAAGAATACCATATCATTTATAAAAACAAAAATTATATACTTGGGGATAAATTTAAGAAAAGATGTGCAAGAATTGTACATTGAAAATTACAGAAAATATACATTTTCTCAAGACAATTATAAGAGATTGTCTATTCCCAAGACAATTATAAAAGATTGTCTTGAGAAAATGATCCAAATAAATAGAAAGACACTGAAAGATATACATGGCTATGGGTAGTAATACCTCATATTAAAAATGACAGTTCTTCCCAAATTGATCTTTAGATTCAATGCAGGTGTAATCGAAATTCCAGCAGGCTTGTTTTTTTTTCTTAGAAATTGATTGCTTTATTCTAAAGTTTGTATGACGTATGTAGGAACTAAAATATCCCTGACAACAAAGCTACAGTAATTAACACAGTGTGATATTGGCATAAAGATAAACATAGATTAATGGAAACAAAATAGGAAGTCCCCATTAATAGTAATAGACCCATCCATAAATAGTCAATTGATTTTGGACTAATGTGCCAAGGTAATTCAAAGGGGGAAGGATTGGCTTTTTCAACAGGTGATGCTGGAACAACTAATTATTCATATGCCAAAAATTAACTCCGAACCTTAACCCCACATACACATAAAAATTAGATCAAAATGGATCGTAGACTTAAATATAAGAGATATAAAGCAGTAAAGTTTCTAGAAGAAAACACTCAGGAAAATCTTCTCAGTCTTGAGATGGGTAGAGGTTTCTTGGGACAAAAAGTATAAAACACAAAGGACAAAATGATAAATTAGACGTCATCAAAATTAAAAACTTCCCTTCAAAAGCCACTTTTAAAGCAATAAAAAAGCAAGCTCAGCCTTGGAGTAAGTATTTGCAAAACATGTATCTGTTAAAAAGACTTGTATCCAGAATAGACATAAAGCTCTTACAACCAATAGTAAGACAAATAACTAGATTTTAAAAATAGGCAAATGATTTGAATAGCTAATTCACCAAAGAAGATACATGCATGGCAAAGAACACATGAAGACATGCTCAGCATCACTTGTCAGTAAGGAAATGCAAACTAAAACCATGAGGAGATTTCGTTATGCGATCCATTTGAATGACTAAAAAGAGTGATTATCGCAAGCATTGGTGAGGCTACAGAGTAACTGGAACTCTCGTATATTATGAATGAGAATGTAAAATAGTGTGACTACTTTGGGGAAATGTTTAGCTATTTATCGTTAAACATATACTTATGTGATGACCCAGCAATTCCTCTTCTCCCCTATGTACCTTAGGAAAATGAAAATACGGATTCACTCAAAGACATGACAGATGCCCATAGCAGCTTTATTCATAATAGCCCCAAACTGGAAACAAAATGTCCAGGAACAGATGAATGGATAAACAAACTTTAATACACCCATGCAGTGGAATACCACGTGGCAGTGGAGAGAAACGAGACACCGGTATGCCCAACACACAGATGAATCTCAGAAACGTTACTGTCTGTTGAAGCAAGACACGAAAGAATGTACACTGTGTGATTCTGTTCATAAGGAATTCTGGAATGTGCAAAGTGAAACTGTCATAACAGGAGGCAGGTCACTCGTTGCTGGAGGCTTTGGGGTGGGACGTTAGATGGCCAGAGAGGAGGGCAGGAAGGCACTTTTAGGGGTGATGGGAATACTCTACGTGTTAGTTGTGCAAGTGGATACACCAATACGTTAATTTATTAGGGGTGGTTTTGCATACACTTGGAGTGGCAACATTTTGTTCATATTAATTATTTCTCAATAAAATGAAACAACTTTCATAGTTCAAGAGAGATCGTCTTTGACTGTCTTTCCTTACCTCTCAGCCTGTCGATGTGTTCAGTGGCCCTGTATTTTCCTTTGTCACGTCACTTAGCACACACTGAGTTGCGACGGCTTCCTTCCCTGTCTCTTCCATCAGACTCTCAGTTTCTTAAGAACAAGGAATGTCTTTTACGTGTCTGTCCTCGGGGCATAGCCCGATGTCTGGCATGCACATTCATTGCCGAATAAGTGTATGTTCAGTAGGATGGCTTCAATTTATTGATTGCCTACTATGTGAGATAGTTGTAGATGTTTTGCATTTATTATTTCTGATCCTTAGTAAATGTTTGCTACACAAATAAAGAATCCTCACTGCATTCCAGAAGTCATGGTACACGGTTGCGCACTGTCATGGAGTGTATAGCATTGGAGCACAGCACACAGGGAGGCTGGATGGTTTAAATATTCTGTTCAATGGCAGTGTCAGGATTAAACCCGTGGATGTCGTCAGATTTTGTTGTTTTACATCTAAATCTTCAGCTATTGTCTGCACATACTTAAGACTCAGTTACTTTTCTGTTTTTAGAATTGGTCTTGTCAGCAAGTAGAGTTTACTCTGGAGATGTGAGCCTTACATTTTCTAATCTCTTTGGCGTTCATTTCTTTTGTTTGAGGCTGTGATTCAAAGTAGGAAACATGCTCGAACCAACTCTTTTTCAGAACCTGGCCGGCATCTCAGGTGAGCAGCATTGCTGCTTGCTTAATTGCATAATAAAGGAAGTCTGTGGTAGAAGCCTGGAAACTGCTGTGGCGTCTCTCATGCCAATGTCTGCTTGTTCCCTTTCCCTCAAAGAAATAATACATCTCTTGCTGACACTCAGCGTAATGGAGGTTCATAATTCAAAAACCAATTATTTGGGGCAACTATTGGATGAATTTTCTTTGGCATCCTTTTGTTGGCTGATTTTCCTGTTAGCTGTGTGTACTGTTTTCTAAAGAAACATGGTAAGTGGTTGTCTGTTGGAAATTGAATTGTAATTGAATAGATTCTGAGATTTGACGACTGAAACCAGGCAACACCATGTACTCCCCATTTTTCTTGTCTGTTAAATTCTAAAGAGATTTTTAAGTATCTTTGACTTTCGGTTACAGTAAAAAAAAAAAAAATCCTCAGGTGCATTGAAAAACAGTTTGGTAGTTCCACAAAAAACATAGTTATCATATGAGCCCACATTTCCACCCTGGGTCTATACTCAAGAGAACTGAAAACATGTTTGCAAAAACTTGAACACAATGTTCATAGCAGTATTATTTATGATAGTCAAACAGTGGAAACAACTGAAATGCCCGTCAGCTGGTGAATGGATAAACTGTTGTAGATTAATGCAATAGAATTATTATTTCAGCCCAGAAAAGGAGTGACGTACTGATCCATGCTTTGACATGATGCACCTTGAAAACATCGTTAAGTGGAAGAAGCCAGACACAAAAGGCCACACGTCATATGACGCCATTTATAGGAAGTGTCCAGAATAGGCAATTCCATGGAGACAGAAGGCAGATTGATGGTTGCCAGGGGCCTGGGGGAAAGCAGGAGGGGGAATCGGGAGTGACTGCTAATGGGTACATGATTTCTTTTT
Source organism: Gorilla gorilla gorilla (assembly GCF_029281585.2). NCBI lineage: Eukaryota > Metazoa > Chordata > Mammalia > Primates > Hominidae > Gorilla > Gorilla gorilla. The sequence continues at coordinate 146,008,467 of NC_073231.2, read as the reverse complement.
GGGAGGATGGAAATACTCCGAAATTAGATAGTGATGATGATTGCACAGTTCTGTGAATACACTAAAAGTCCCTGAGTTGTATACCATTTTCAAAGGGTGAATTTTATGGTGTGTGAATTATACCTCAATTTATTTTGTTAACTTTTAAGTTTGGGGGTACATGTGCAGGATGTGCAGGTTTGTTACACAGGTAAACATGTGTCATGGGGGTTGGTTGTGCAGATTATTTCATCAGCCGGGTATTAAGCCCAGTGCCCATTAGTCATATTTCCTGCTTCTCTCCCTCCTCCCACCCTCCATCCTCCGAGAGGCCTCAGTGTGCTGTTTCCCTCTATGTGTCCATATATTCTCATTATTTAGCTCCCACTTATAAGTGAGAATATGTGTAAACCTCAATTTAAAAAAAAAATCCTCAAAGCTAAACATTTTTCCTTCTTTTCCACTTTTCTTCTTGCCCTTTACCCCCCAAACTCATGTCTTCTGAATAATGATTATAATGGCTACCATGGCTCAGGCTCCTGCCATGTGTCATCTGCCATGCCAGGCACTTGGTATTTGCCATTTTATTAATTATTACAATAACCCCATTTTACAGATGCTGACATCATCAGAGGCTCAGAGAAGCTGAGCCACTTACCCAGTTTCACGTACTAGTGAGCAGGTGGAGCCAAGACTGAAGCACGTTCTAGTCTGACTACTGGACATATTTTGCTGTCTCTGATATTTCTGTACCACATTGATGAAATCTTCCTGATAAATATTTCCAATGCATGGATAGCTAAGTTTATGCCGTAGTCTATAGACATATCTTAGACTGGGGTGAGCAAATGCTTGCATGGGGCAAGCGAGTCCCCTACTGGAGGTATGTGGGGACCAGATCTGTACCCTGACTGAAGGCAATTCAATCACCAAGTTTCATATGACACTGAGTGGGCTAAACAGAAGATTTTTTTTTTTTTTTTGAGATGGAGTCTTGCTCTGTCGCCCAGGCTGGAGTGCAGTGGCGCGATCTCGGCTCACTGCACGCTCCACGTCCTGGGTTCACATCATTCTCCTGCCTCAGCCTCCCGAGTAGCTGGAACTACAGGCACCCGCCACCAAGCCTGGCTAATTTCTTGTATTTTCAGTAGAGACGGGGTTTCACCTTGTTAGCCAGGATGGTCTTGATCTCCTGACCTTGTGATCCTCCTGCCTCGGCCTCCCAAAGTGTTGGGATTACAGGCATGAGCCACCGCGCCCGGCCACAGAAGAAGTCTTTAATCCAAGGGTTCTAGTTTGTGATTCCACTGCCGCATCTGTTCCATCTTGGTTCTCTCCTTCCTGGTAATTCTTGTAGTAGTCTTGTAGACTATTAATTGAAAGCTGTTATCACTTAATGGGTTGTGCATACGTCAGTATAAAACCTAGTACAAATGCAGACCCTATGGAACAGCAGTAGCATTATCTCTGCTTATCTTCTCAGTGTCTGTCTCCATAGCTACTGTCTCATGCTTAGGGCCCCATGATCTCAGGCTTTGACCACAGGTATTGTGCAGCTTTTTAACCAGCCACCGGTTTCAGTATCTTCCCTCCAGTTCATTCTACACTGGACAGCCAACAAGTGTAGTGGCTCAGAGACAGTGTCTGCAGTCATGTAATTGGACGTGAGCACTTGGTAGCTGTTGACCATGGTCAAAGGAATCTCACCGAATCACAGTTTTCTCGCCTGTAAATTTGGGAATGATAGTACTTTTCTTGTAGGTTGGTTAGGAGAATTATTTTTAATAATAGTAATAGGTAATGTTATTGCTGCTTCCTGTGTGCTGGAAACTTTCTAAACTCAAAGCATTTAGCACAGTGTGCGGCATTTCTGAGTGTCAGGAAGTGTCAGCTGCTGCTGCTGCTGCTGCTGCTGCTGCGATTGTAGCTCTCATAAAACTCAAGTAGGCTGTTCCTTTCTTAAGTCTCCTCCATTGTAAACTCCAGAGGTAGTTTAACCCCCTGTCCACTGTCAGAGGTAGTTTAACTCCCCTTCCATTGTCCAGAGGTGGTTTAAACCTCCTCTGTTGTCCAGAACTAGTTGAAACTGACATCATGGTCCTTTTTCAATCCTATACCATCCTGGCTTTTAATTGTATCTCTTCCCGTCTCTGGGGAGTCCTCCCTGTGTGCTCAGAGTGCTCTGTTTCACGTTGCTGTGCTCCACAGGTGCTCATGCTTTCTGGTCCAGTGCAATGCCACAGCCTCTGCCTGCCCTTCCTCCTGAATAAAGAGACAGTTCTTCCTTTGTGTGGCCACAGCAGTTGGCACATACTTGAGTGGGAGCAATTACTGCACTGAATTTCTATTATGTATTTGCTTAGCCTTCAGATACGAACTCAGCCTTTCTCCGAGCCTGGCTCAGAGTACATGCGGCACCCATAGCAGTTGTCATTTTCTGTTGCTTTTCTGCCCTCCTCACGCCGCCAGATACTCCTGAAGACACAGCCCTTATGTTCCGAACGGTTGACCCCTAGCACCCCGGGTGATTCCTGCACAGTGCCTTGGTTGGTGCGGCCATACTCCTACCCCAGAGTCCTGCTTTGAATGCACTACAAAGTATAAATATTAGCATGGCACTGGAGTAGAGCATGGGGGCATCTCAGGAATATGGACTTGGAGTTCTCCCAATTTTTTCCTCCTACGGGTCCACGGGGTCCCTTTGTCCCCCTCAGATGCACTGCCAGGCAGTGCAGGTGCAGGGGGCTCGAGAGTGGAAGAAGCTGCATGGCAGAGGACCTCAGCTCTTGGTGCGCTTTGACTCGACAGGTACTTTTATCCCTTGCTGTTTGTGATTCTTGCTATAAATAAGTCTTGTAAGATCTAACAGGACATAGCTGTAAGCATAGAGAATCACAAAGACCCTCAATGACTTAGAGGGTACGTTTTACAGGTATGTTCTTCCTGAGAACTTAGTCTTCAGCAGTGGCCTAGATGATGTTCCATTTTATACATACAATAAAATTTTAATATTTTCAATGGATGGGTGAATAAATAAAGTTGCAGCATTTATTTAGTAATTGTTTCTTCCTTTAAAAGAGTATTTTTCTTTACCTATATATGCTGTCACCAATCTGTTTCTGTCTGTAGTGAGATAGGTATTTTTTTGGTCTCTGTAATGTTTATGCATAAGAATATTAAGATTGAAGAGGATATTTTGGTTGTCTAGCCACAGATCCAGAAATGCCCAACCCCAGCTCTCAGTGGTATATTCAGAAGAGGTCATTTATCAGCTCATTTAATGGGAAAGTGCAGATGGAGGCTTGTTTTCAGTTTCAGACATCATCTCTCAACTCTCTAACCTGTTTCTCGCAACTTGACGTCATTCTTAGGCTCCAGGTGGCAGGAATGTGGCTGGCCAGGTGTCAGGCTGGTGTTTTCCAGGTGGGATGATGAGAAAATAGTGTGCACTTCTCTGTCTTCATTGAAAAACCTCCGACCCACCTCTTCAGGACCCAGTCACCTGCCCGAGGTTCTTGGAGGCTGGGGCTGGCTAGGCCTGAGTCTGAGATCTACCTGTGAGGCTGCAGGCCTGGCCATTCTCACCCCAGCACAGGAGTAGCGCTGGAGCTGGGTAGTTCTCTAGAGGGAAATGGGGGTGTTGTGACCAGAAGAGGAGTGAGCTCATGTTGGGCTATAAAACAACCATGTCATCCTTGCTTTCCTTCAAAGAGTGCTCCCGAGACTGCTTTTCTAAGGCTCTTTCTGATCCTCATCAGTTTCCCAGTGAGCCTTCTTCATGCCTCCTTGAGTCTCTGTAGCTCATTCTGTTACAGACCAGAGTGGGATGTCTATATGTCCCCCTAATTGGGTTTCAAGTTCCTGAGAGGTAAAGACTATTTTTCTACCTTTCTCCCACAACCCTTGGCACGTGTCAGATTCTCAGCAAGTGTTTCAGAGAGGCCACAGGCAAAGAGGATGTGGAATTTGGGATCAGACACACCTGGCTTCCTATTGGGGCTATTTTGCTTATTGGCTGAGCAGCCTTTGGAAGATCATTTTCCTTCTGTGAACTTAGTTTCTTAATCTAGAGAACAGACATGACACTGTCTCCTTTGGTAGAGTGATTTCAGGATTATGGAGGGTGCCTAGCATAGCATCCAACAGAAATTAGAGATCATGGCTCTCACATGTGTGACATAGAGGACACGGTCATACAGCAACTCCAGCTGTCCTCACCCCACTGCCACTTCCAGAAATCACAGATTATGAGCATCCTGATAGGGCTTCTGTTCGTTAAAACAGCAATAAAAGAACATTTATATAATAATTTTATTGCTTCCAATAAAATGCTTTTAAAAAGTCATGTAAAAGACTCATATATAGCAGGGCACAGTGGCTCACACCTGTAGTCCCAACACTTTTGGAGGCCAAGGTAGGTGGAATTCTTGAGTCCAAGAGTTTGAGGTCACCCTAGGCAACATGGTGAAACCCCGTCTCTACAGAAAATGCAGAAACTAGCTGAGCGTGGTGGTGCACACCTGTAGTCCCAGCTATTCAGGAGGCTGAGGTGGGAGGATCAGTTGAGCCCGGGAGGTTGAGGGTACAGCTTCAACCGAAAAGGAAACCCTATACCCATCTAGCAGCTGATCCTCCTCCTCCCGACCCCGGCTCTGAAAACCACCAATCTGCATTCTGTCTCTATGGATTTTCCTACTCTGAATGTTTCCTATAAACGGAATCATATACACTTTCACTTCCCTTCTCTCACTTAGCCTGTTCTCAAGGCTCATGGATGCCGTGCTGAGCATCAGTGCTTCCTTCCTTCTCGTGGCTGGACAATATGTCATCGTACTGCCCTTCCACATCAGCATTCTGTTTGTCCAATCATCTATCGATGGCCATCTGGGCTGTTTCCACCTTCGGGTTACTGTGAACATGTGTGTGCATGTATTTGCTTGGATGCCTGTTTTCCATCCTCTTGGGTCTGTACCTCTCCGTGGAATTGCTGGATCCTAGGCTGACTCTCTGTTGAACCGTTTGAGGAGCTGTATTCGACAGCAGCTGAAGCATTTTCCATTTCTGCCAGTCATGCGCGAGGGTTCTGAATTCTCCACACCCTTACCAACACTTGTTACCTCCCAGCTGTGTTATTGTAGCCATCCTAGTGGATGTGAAGTGGTGCTTCACTGTGGTTTTGATTTGCACTCAATAACTATTTTTTATTTCAATATTATCTATGTTCACTGTAAAAAACTAATAGCAATTTTATTTTTATTTACTTAAAAATAAATGAATTTTTCCCAGCTGCCTCCGAGATGTACAGGCTCCTCTGGGCTCATATTTCCCCCGTGCTTACCTCATGCATGTTGGTTCATCTGCCTGTCCTTCCAGGGGACCGCGAGCCCCTCGAAAACAGTTTGTGTCAGAATCTCCAGCATCCAGTCACTCATTCAACAGGCATTTATTAAAAGCCTACTATGTCAAAATAGGAGCAGAGAGCAGTAAACAAAATCAGGTGCATCTCCCCATAGAACTTACCCTCTAGTGAAGGAGACACAATAACTATTCAATGCATAAAAGATCTGTGGGTTGTGGAGAAAAATCATTTTGGGGCGGGAAAGCATGAAGCTGGAGAGAGTGAAATGCACCCCACATCTGGATGGCCTGGCCCCAGGCCTGTTCCCCTGGACACTGGTCACTCAGGCAGCACCACCTCTCCTGGCCCTCAATCCGTCTGTCCTTGCCTTCGAGGGAGGACCAGACATGACGGCAAGAAATTCCAAAGGAAAACATACTTCACTCTGAGGACAGCGAGGAATCATCAAAGAGCCCTCCTAACTTGTGCTAGCAGCAATTACTCAGCGTCCATGAGCCTTGAGAACAGGCTAAGTGAGAGAAGGGAAGTGAAAGTATATATGATTCCGTTTATAGGAAACATTCAGAACAGGAAAATCCATAGAGACAGAATGCAGATTGGTGGTTTTCACGTCCTGGGTGGGGAGAAGGGGGATCAGCTGCTAGATGGGTGTAGGGTTTCCTTTTGGGTTAAAAAAATGTTTTAGAACTGGATAGAGGTGGTTGCATAACATTGTGAATGCACTGAAGGCTGCCGAACCATTCGTCACTGGAGAATGGTTAATCTTACATTATGCCAACGTCACCTTCGTATGTTATTGACAAATTTTAAAAATCATCCTGATCACTTTGAAATGATCAAAGTACGTGATGACAAAATGATAAAGTTGCCACACTAATAAGATACCTAGATACCTTTAACTACCTCATTGTCAGTGCATCTCGTTATTGAGCAAGTGACCTGATAGAGAGAAAGCTGGGGTTTGGGGAGTGGGAGATGATGGCTTGGCGTCTTTTTTAGTCTCGTCCGTGTATCTGACTTACAGCCATAAGCCACATTTCATACAGTTGCTGCATAGATTTCTGCAAAACTTTAACTTCTCCTTTTATCCATAATGCATATTTTCTGGGTGCCGGAGTTACCGTTGCTCTTTGAGCAGGTTCATTCAGAGCAGAACCCTCCTGTGAGAGGGATGCTTTCCCTTCAGTTAATCATCGAGAAAATGGAGATGTTCCCATTTAATTACTGTCATTTCTTTGTAGAAGTACTGGGTCAGCTTTCGTGTGGCCTTTTGCTTTAGAAATGAAAGAAAGAGGAATACATATTCATGCCTATGAAATAGCGGGAGCTTAAAACTCATCATCAGCCCCATCTTCCTACTTGAGCTTTCCTCTTACATTTCCAATTTTCTTTGAGATATTCCCATTCACATGCCTTCATGTTCCTATAAATACCACATGTCTAAAGGTGAAGCTGTCTTTTTACCAGTCAGACATAGGCTTGAGAGTCATTCCAGCTGCTGCCAGCTGTGTGGCCTCAGTCAGCCCTCAGAACCTCCGTTTCCACCCTTGTCAGGTGAGGATGGTGATGGCTTTCCGAGGACTGTTGTGAGGATTCAGAGGGGTGCAGTGGTGTGCAAAGTACCTCATGTGCTTTTGGCATGTGGTGTGTGTGCAGAGGTGTTTTTTCCCCTTCCTATCTCAGTCCTTAAACCACTTCACCCCTATTTTTGAAATCCTCTTATAAAAATCTGTGGCACAACCATTAATCCTTTACCTAATTGTCAGTGTCCTGCTTATGTCCCAAGAGCCTTAGCTCTTTGTTTATTCCCGTGCTCTGTGTCACATGGATATTGACATGAATCCTGCATACTCTGATCTCAAACTGACTGTTAACAAGTTTTTTTTTTGGAAAGCAATGAACTGTCACTTAGATTCTTCTGTGTCCTGTGTGACCTGGTACCATTGTGAAAATACAGGCAGCTGCCAGTGAATACTCCTGTCTGATTGATTCAGCTACCTTTTTTGGTCTTCAGTACTATAATGGCGAGATCATGCGTTTTGCATTCAAACAAGCTGAGTAGCAATGATGCTCACTGGGAGGTGGAGGACAAGTTGCTTTCCCTCCCCAACTGTTGAGTGGAGGCAGCACCAGTTCTCGGCTCAGCTGGGAGGGAGTGGGGCAGCATGTCAGGCCTAGGCCCAGGGCAGGGCTTCAGATGTGGGAACTGCCATTCTTTCATTGGATGAGGAGGCTGTATAGACATTTGGAAGAAAAAGACGGATAGGCAAGTTGGCTAAGCTCTAGGTGCAGGTGTCTAGAAACCAGCACTCCCATTCCGCAGAGCTGCCTGCTTGCTTTCTTGCTGCGTGTGGCCTTCCAGACCCCAGCTCAGTATCTGAAATTCCTCATGCTGGAGGAGTGGAGGATCTTCTCACACATGTTGCCAGACCCTGGGATGTCTGGGGAGAATATTTCCCTAGAAACACTACTCATGATACTCATGCCTTCCCTCCCTTCTTTAACCATATTCTGTCGGACCGCTTGCACACGCTCCTGTGTGTGTTCACAATCCTGACTCCCTGTGGGAGCTTGAGCTCCCTGGAGGTGAGGACCATGTGTCCACTCCGGTCCCGACCCTGGGTGTGACTGAGAGCATGGCCTTCCAGGAGGAACGACTTTTCAGTCATTGTTGCATTTGGTACCCTAGAGGGTTAGGGCTGGAGGGAGATCACGTTTTCTGGCTTCTCTTCTTTCCAGTTGAGTTTTGTTGGTCTAAGCTCACATCTGGATATTGGTGTGGTGGCGCTCACTGCTGACGCCCAGCCAGGCTGCTGGGAAGGGAACCATGGGACCTGATGGGCATGCGTTATTGCACAGGGGTTGATTTTGGGGAGCCTTCGGTCATGCCTTTTGGGCATCATGATGAGTGTTATCACACTGAGGTTGCTATTCCAGCTGGACTCCACACCACCTGGTCCTAGGTGCACATATGCAGAATGTGCTGTGGTGCATGCAGACGGGGCTCCTGGAGGAGTTATGGACAGCACGGACAGTCAGGGCACCCTGGCTGCTCCAGACATCGAGGGAGGTAGGATCATGACGCTTAGCAGAGGCAGCAGCGTGAGCAGAGAAAAGTGCAGACGTAGGAAGCAGTTGGGTCTCACTGGGTCATATCAGCGGTGGGTACAGTGAGGGGTGATGGATGATTCTGGGGAGGTAGGCAGAGGCACCAGGATAGAGTGGCTGATAGCCTGGGCTCCGGGAAGGTTGCTTTGGTTTGAACTGTGGCTCTGCTCCTGCCTTGCAGATAATCTCAGGTAAGATACTTGAGCTCTATGGACTTCAGCTTCCTCATCTGTCAAATGAAGATAATGGTAGTTCTTCCCTTCCCTTCCCTCCTTCCCTTCTTCCCTCCTTCCCCGCTTCCCCCCCTCCCCTTTCCTTCCCTTCCCTCCTTGCCCCCTTCCCCTCCCTCCTTCCCCCTTCCCTTCCCCGCCTCTTCACTTCCCTTTCTTTCATTTCTTTTTCTTTTGACAGACACTCATTCTGTCACCCAGGCTGGCATGCAGTGGCGTGATCTCAGCTCACTGCAACCTCCATCTCCCAGGTTCAAGTGATTCTCCTGCCTCAACCTCCCGAGTAGCTGGGCCTACAGGCATGCACCACCATGCCTGGCTAATTTTTTTGTATTTTTATTATTTTATTTTATTTTTATTTTTATTTCTTTTGAGACGGAATCTCACTTTGTCATCCAGGCTGGAGTATAGTGGTGCGATCTTGGCTCACTGCAACCTCTGCCTCCCGGGTTCAAGCGATTCTCTTGCCTCAGCCTTCCCAGTAGCTGGGATTACAGACACACGCCACCACGCCTGGCTAATTTTTATATTTAGTAGAGACAGGGTTTCACTCAGGTGAACTGTCCGCCTCGGCCTCCCAGAGTGCTGGGATTACAAGTGTGAGCCAGTGCGCCCAGCCTAGTACTCATTTTATAAAGGGAGTGTTGGCATTGAATCTGTTTATCCATTAAAACATTTGGCACATTTCCTAGTACATAGTAAGTACTTACACATAAGGCATTACCTTATTACGAGCAAGGCCAGGTATTGTGGCCCCATCATCCCAGCAGCCTGCTCATGCTAGACTAGAGAGAGGCAGGGGCTGCTGCTGGTGGGAGCTGAGAGATGATGCGGTCTTGAGCCAGGAGTTAGGTATGGGCAGGAGAGGCTGTATACGGGGGACATTCAGGTGATAAAATGGACACACATCAGGGATTGGCAGGACGTGGCGGGGTGGATTTTGGTTCCTGACTTGTGTGGCTGTGGATGGAGGGAAGAGTGGCAGGCCCATGCGGAGTTCCACCTGGACTCGCTGAGGCTGTGGGCCTGTGCTGCACGGAGGCCCAGGAGACCATGCCTAGCTGTCCAGCCGAGTCTGAGCTAGAGACAGAGACATGGCTGTTAGTACCAGGCAGGGGAGAAGACAGCCACAGAATGGCAGCAGCCACTCAAGGCATGATCCTGTGGGAGAGGAAATTGGGCCATTGCTGAATTCTGCATCCCAGCGTCTGAGGGATGGGAAAATGCAGAGCTGTTCACAGAAGAGCCTGAAGAGGAAGAAGGAAGAAGGATGGGTGGCAGAAACCAAGGCATTGTCCAGAAAAGATATACACGATTAATAGCAGGGAGACCCAGCAGGAGAAATGTGAAAAATAGCCCCTGAATTTGGCAATGTGGATTTGTTGACGACTTATGAAATTTTTAGGGGAAGTTTCTATAGAGTTTATGGGCAGAAGCCAAATTATGTGCTGAGGAGCCACTGGGGTACAGTGAGCAGCAAATGCAGTCTCTCTTTTGTGAAGTTTGGTTGTAAGCATTGGGAGAGAATGAGTCGAAAGATGAGGTGTGGCTCTCGTGCATCTCCATGTCCCCACTGCCTGGAGCCGCCCTGGCTTGTGGGGGTGGTCGCTATGTTTGCTGAGTACATGTGGGTGCTGGGTGACTTCTCCCCATTTGTCTGCCATATATTTTAATAAAAGATACACAGCATCGAGATTTTACTCCTTCTAAACTTTTTGTATCTTCACGAACGATTTAAATTAGCAATTCTTTTATTAGGTGAGATATTTTTAGTTTCTCTAAAAATTTCTCCTCCTTTCCATTTGTTAATTAATGCTAAACCTTCTTTTTAAAATATAGTTTGTAAGTCAGTTCTCTTTTTACAACTCTCTTCTTGCTCCTGGAGTTAATAGGCTTTTGCATTGACCTTATCCATGTTTGGAGACCTGAATGAATAATTCTATTCTGAGTCCCCTCCCCTCCCCCTTATCTCCCTTGAAAGGCAATTTATTGAAACAAAGGCTACAATAACTATTGGGAAATCTGGATGTATTCTGAAGGTATAGTCAGGCTGAACTGATTTCTGGACTCAGACGTTTCCCTAGATGCTGGCTGCCACGCGAGATGCGCCGCACAGCGTTCCCCTGTCTGGTCCATCTGCCTGCCACCCTCTCCGTTTCCCACCAAAGTCATTCATTCAGCGCTTCATTCAGTTATTCATTATTTCATTCGGCACTGAGATAGCAGCAGACTTGGAATTGATTCTCTTTGGTGGAAAATGGCAATACCATCCAGAAAACTGGACACAGAATCTCTGCTCCATGTCCGGCAGCTACTGTTGTTTTCTGCTGAATGCTGACTAGGCCCAGGACTGCAGGCTAGGTTATGGGCATTGGGAGAGACTAGTCCCTCACTTTAAGGCACTCACAGCCCAAGTTAGAAACTCGAGGAATTTGGCTTTGAAAGTCACCGTGAGGCAGACCAAGCTGCTGTGCTTCTGGAGCTGAGGGTTGATGGCCCTGGAGTGGGGGCTGTGGAGTGGGTAGCAGCTCTGCACAGGGCTGGCGGGACTGGTGGTTGGCAAGCCCTCTGCGTGCATAGCTGCCACCTTCTTGCAGGAACTGGGCAGTTCTCCAGAGCTGAAAGAGTGTGGACTATGTTTTTAAAAAATTATTTTAAAAAATTTTGGTAGAATACAAATAATGTAAAATTTACCATTGTAATAATTTCTTTTTTTTTTTGAGACAGGGTCTCGCTTTGTTGCCCAGACTGGAGTGTGGTGGTGCAATTATAGCTAACTACAGTCTTGAACTCCTGGGCTCAAGCAATCCTCCCACCTCAGCCTCCCAAGTAGCTGGGACTACAAGTGTGTGCCACCATGCCTGGCTAATTAAAAAAATATTTTCTTGTAGAGATGAGGTCTTAGCCTATTGCCCAGGCTGGTCTCAAACTCCTGGCCTGAAGCAATTCTTGTGCCTCAGCCTCCCAAAGTGCTGGGAACACAGCATGAGCCACTGTGCCGGCCCCTGTAACCATTTTTAAGTGAGGAGTTCAGCGGCAAGAAGTGCATTCACATTGCTGTGCAACCGTGACCACCATCCACCTCACAGAGCTTCATGCTTTTGAGTCTGCCCTCTTCCCCTCAACTGAATTATTTTGCAGTGTGGACAGGCGATATAGTTTATTGATCTTTCATTCATTTATTTAATGTTTACTGAGCACCTATTATGTATTAAGCACTGGACTTAGTTCTGGAAATACAGATCAAATAAGATAGGTACTGTCCTTAAGGCACTCAGTGTAATCAGCAGATCAATAAAGGAAGCAGTACTGGCCTAGGTTAGAGTACGTAGAAAAGCCTTCCACGCAAGCAGCATGTGGAGAAGTAGGGGGCTGACACCACGTGCTGGTTTGGGGCAAACACGAGCAGTTCGATAGGGCGGGAGCCTAGGCATGAGGCTGAGTTGAGTTCAGGGAGTGGCAGGAGGGGAGGGAAGAAGCAGGGTGGCAGGCTGTGGCTGTCCCCTGTATCACTCATTCTTGAAAGAGAAACCTCAGTATTTCACTCATTCTCAGTTTTGCCTGGATTCTCTCGGTACAGCTCAGTATAATTTACAGAAATAGAGTGGTAAGCCGGAAACTCAAGGCAGACAGATAGCGTCACAGCGCAGGACTAGTGTCCTAACCGGTCTGCTGGGGCTGCTGCGGGCAGCTGTGTCCACAGAGGCACCTTCAGGGAAAGACAGCTCAGGGCTCCTCTCTGCCGGACACCCGGGCTTGGCTGTGGGAGGCTGCCCATCTGCCTGCAACCACGCCTCTTTGTGCGTGTCTCTACACCATGCCGCTGCTCTGGGCATCCTGGTGGCCTGCTCTGCATCTGTAGCGCCCTGCCCCCTCGCCCTTTCTGCCTTTCTCTCCTTCCCTCCCATTCTCCCCTTTTGAGGCCTCTCATTGCCCAAATCTAGTTGCTGAGCCATTGCCGTGCCTCTCTTGTGGCCCTGTGATATGCTGGAATGAACAGTTGTGCAGATCGGGCATCCCTAACTTGAAATCCAAAATGCTGCCAAATCCGAAACTTTTTGAGCACTTGCATGATGCCACAAGTGGAAAATTCCACGCCTGACTTCATGTGATGGGTCACAGTCAAAATGCAGTCAAGACTTTGTTTCAGACACCAAATTATCAAAAGTATCATATACAGTTACCTTCAGGCTATATGGATAAGGTATATATGAAACATAAATGAATTTCATGTTTAGACTTGGGTCCCATCCCAAAGATAGCTCATTATGTATATGCAGATATTCCAAAATGCGAAAAAAAAAATTGGAGATGTTTCTGGTCCTGAGCATTTCAGTTAGGGGATACCTGACCTGTATCTGAAGTGGAAGACCAGGGAGTGAATCTTGACTCGGCTGCACGCTAGCTGCGTCATCCGGGGCCAGCGACTTCATCTCTTTGAGCTGCAGCTTCTACCTCTGTGAAATTGGGGTGAGAGTTACCTTGAGTGTTGTGTGTGTGCGAGGTACCTGGAACACAGTAAGCACCCAGCAAATGCCTGCAGGTGATGTGTTCTCCTCCCCTACTGAAGGGTGGGGGGAGATGGGCATTCTTGCTTTAGATGGAAACACTGAGTCCCAGCAAACTCTAGGGTCTGTCAGTTCTTAGCCATGAGACGTTTTAGCAAGTCACTGACTCCTCCAAGCCTCAACTTCCTCATCTGCAAAACGGATAAAAATAGCCACTTCTGATGAAGTCAGGCAGTTAATTTAAGCACTGGAAACATTCTACGATGCATAGCGAGTGCTTAGGAATCTCGCTCTTGTTTCAGAACTCATGATAATCTGGTTCACTGATATCTACTCCCTTTCATTGACTATTAAATAGGGCAGAAACTTTTTTTTTTCCGGAATCTTCAAGCTTCCTTTTTATTTTATTTATTTTTATTATACTTTAAGTTCTAGGGTACAAGTGCCCAACCTGCAGGTTTCTTACATAGGTATACATGTGCCATGCTGGTGCGCTGCACCCATCAACTTAGCATTTGCATTAGGCATTTCTCCTAATGCTATCCCTCCCCCAGCCCCCCACCCCCCGACAGGCCCTGGTGTGTGATGTTCCCCTTCCTGTGTCCATGTGTTCTCATCGTTCAATTCCCACCTATGAGTGAGAACATGCGGTGTTTGGTTTTCTTTCCTTGTGATAGTTTGCTGAGAATGATGGTTTCCAGCTTCATCCATGTCCCTACAAAGGACATGAACTCATCATTTATATGGCTGCATAGTATTCCATGGTGTATATGTGCCACGTTTTCTTTATCTAGTCTATTATTGATGGACGTTTGGGTTGGTTCCAAGTCTTTGCTATTGTGAATAGTGCCGCAATAAACATACGTGTGCATGTGTCTTTATAGTAGCATGATTTATAATCCTTTGGGTATATACCCAGTAATGGGATCACTGGGTCAAATGGTATTTCTAGTTCTAGATCCTTGAGGGATCGCCACACTGTCTTCACCAATGGTTGAACTAGTTTACAGTCCCACCAACAGTGTAAAAGCATTCCTATTTCTCCACATCCTCTCCAGCATCTGTTGTTTCCTGACTTTTTAATGATCGCCATTCTAACTGGTGTGAGATGGTATCTCATTGTGGTTTTGATTTGCATTTCTCTAATGAGCAGTGATTATGAGCGTTTTTTCATGTGTCTGTTGGCTGCATAAATGTCTTTTGAGAAATGTCTGTTTATATCATTTGCCCACTTTTTGATGGGGTTGTTTTTTCTTGTAAAGTTGTTGAAGTTCGTTGTAGATTCTGAATATTAGCCTAAATAGGGCAGGAACTTCTAAAACAGGAGCCGCAGACTGTTTTCCCTGGCGGCGTGAGGAAGAGGAACGTGGTTGATGCGGTGGCAGGCGATGTGGAACATTGCAGTTCATCTGTTTGGCCACACAGGGCTGCCCTTTCTCATGAAACAGTGCTTTGCACCACTGTGGGCACCTTACACAAGGCGTGTTTCAGAAATAGGATTGAGAATTTGATTTGGGTTTTTTTTGCTCCTCTTTTACATGTAATGCTCGATTTTCTTTGGATTTGCAGAGAGACTTGACTTCCTTCCTTACTTTAGCTAAATGATTTGGATGAGATTCAGAAGACATTCTGGCATTATCTATGAAATATTGCTTTATTTAAAATGCAGTACTCTTTCTTCCTTGCCTAATGTGCTGTATTTGTGGACATGATTTGGAGGGAGGTAGGTGGCAGACCTTTGCAGAGGAGACGTCGGCAGATGTCTAAGGAGTTGGAGAGCAGTGGGATACAGGGGAAGTTGCATGGGCGGTGGTCAGTAATTCAACAATTACCTCCTGAGGGCCTGCTCTGTGCAAGGCACTATTCTCAGTGTGTGGGATAAATCCATGACTGGAAGAAAGAAAGATTCCTGATTCTGTAGAGCCTGCATTCTGGTAGGGGTGATAGTAAATGTGGTAATAGATTTAGGCATTTTAAATCTAAATTTTCTGAAGTGGAATTTTAGGTATTAGGTATTAAGAACAAAAGAAAAAGGCAGAGGAAGAGACTTGCAGGCTTGGCGGCGGCGGGCAGGGGAGGTTACTGTGTTGTGGGCAGCAGGACTTAGGCACCCAGCCTGGCTCTCCACTTCCCGGGTCCGTCCCTGGCAGGGAACTTCCACCAAGGGCAGAGACTCTGTCTTACACATGCTGCAACTTCAATGCCTACACTTCAGCGTCTGGATGTTCATAGGTGTTCTTCCAGTAGCTGATGGATGATGGATGAATACATACATGCATCTAGGGGAAGTCACTTGACATTCTTGAGCTCTCGTTTTGTTAAGTTGTAAAATCGTGTCAAATAAGTTCTTGTTTCCAACTTTAGGGGAAGAGATGATATGAATCCAGGGTAGTGTTTGGCATATAGTAGATGCTCAAGACAATGTTACTTCCATTCTGGGGACAGCCTGCCCACTGTCCACAGCAGGGGAGTCTGGGTGGCTCTGGAACACAGATGCTGCTCAGCTTGCAGGACTAGAATGGGAAGGTTGTAGTGATTTATCAAATATCGTTTACTTTAGAAGTAACATTTTTAAAATAAACATTTAAATTTATTAAACATGTATGTGGTTCTTATTGCTGCTGTAAGAGATACTATAAACTCAGTGGCTTAAAACAACACAAATTTGTTATCTTGCAGTTTTGGAGGCCAGAGGCCTCAGTACGTGAAACGCCTTCACTCCCAGCACTCTTGGGGAGAGTCTGTCTCCCTGCCCTCCTGGCTTCTGCAGGCTGCCTGCATCTCTTGGCTTGTGGCTCCTTCCTCTGTCTCCAGAGCTTGCAGTGTTGCACGTTCAGTTTCCTCTGACATTCCTGCTTCCTTCTTTCCCTAATAAGGACCCTTGTGATTATATTGAGAGCCTACTAGGATAAGCCAGGATCATCCCCTCATCTCAGAATCTTCATCTTAACCACATCTGCAGTCCCTTCTGTATGTAAGGTCACATTTCACAGGTTCTTGGGATTGGGATGTGGATATATTTGACGGGGGGCTGTTACTTGGTCTACTATCATATACAAACCTTTTGACTAACAATTTCATGTCGAAGAAAAAAATGGATGAATGCACCAAGAGGCATATATTAGGTTATCTGTTATAGCATTATTTATAATACCAGGGTTATCAGAAGCAACATAAATGTCCAACAACAGGGAATGAAATTATGACATATGACCATTAAAAATAAAGGTCTGGAAAGACTATTAACATAGAAAAATACCTATGACTTAAGAAATAAAAGGCAAGTTATGAAACAGTGTGAGTGATATGATCCTGTTCTTATAAAAATATGCATTTTATATATATATGCATAGAAAAATGTCTAGAAGAATATACACCAAGATGTTAACAAGGGTTATTTCTGCGTTTTGGGATTATAGGCAATTTTTCTTCTTTTTGCTTTTCACTGTTTCCTAATGTTTTGACAGTGAAAACGCATTAGTCTTAGAAAAAGAACCCCCTCCTTTTTTTTTTTTTTAAAGACAGATTACTAAATTTAGTGAAAAAGAAAATGTATGATCGAACACAGAATTGGTATCTGAGAGTTTCACTCATTGAAAATGAGTTGGATTTTTATTTTAATTGCATTCTTAGCCCCAGATTGGACGACAGTCCCCTTGCTTAGCATCTCTCACGGTGTTACGTGGAATCTCATTGTTCTGCTCCTGAATCTTCCCAGACCCCTGCACTCATTTCGTCATTCGCTGAGGGTGGATTGGTTCCTCCCTCCCTTCTCCTCCCTCCCCTCCACCTGGTCCACAGAAAGAAGGGAAGGAAGGCTTTTGAATGGAAAAGGGAGGCTTTTGAATGGAAAAGGGGAGGCTTTTGAATGGAAAAGGGAGGCTTTTGAATGGAAAAGGGAGGCTTTTGAATGGAAAAGCAAGGCTTTTGAATGGAAAAGCGAGGCTTTTGAATGGAAAAGGGAGGCTTTTGAATGGAAAAGGGAGGCTTTTGAATGGAAGAGGGAGGCTTTTGAATGGAAGAGGGAGGCTTTTGAATGGAAGAGGGAGGCTGTTGAAGAGGGAGGCTGTTGAATGGAAGAGGGAGGCTGTTGAAGAGGGAGGCTGTTGAATGGAAGAGGGAGGCTTTTGAATGGAAGAGGGAGGCTGTTGAATGGAAGAGGGAGGCTGTTGAATGGAAGAGGGAGGCTTTTGAATGGAAGAGGGAGGCTGTTGAATGGAAGAGGGAGGCTGTTGAATGGAAGAGGGAGGCTTTTGAATGGAAGAGGGAGGCTTTTGAATGGAAGAGGGAGGCTGTTGAATGGAAGAGGGAGGCTTTTGAATGGAAGAGGGAGGCTGTTGAATGGAAGAGGGAGGCTGTTGAATGGAAGAGGGAGGCTGTTGAATGGAAGAGGGAGGCTGTTGAATGAAAGAGGGAGGCTTTTGAATGGAAGAGGGAGGCTTTTGAATGGAAGAGGGAGGCTGTTGAATGGAAGAGGGAGGCTGTTGAATGGAAGAGGGAGGCTGTTGAATGGAAGAGGGAGGCTTTTGAATGGAAGAGGGAGGCTTTTGAATGGAAGAGGGAGGCTGTTGAATGGAAGAGGGAGGCTTTTGAATGAAAGAGGGAGGCTGTTGAATGGAAGAGGGAGGCTGTTGAATGGAAGAGGGAGGCTTTTGAATGGAAGAGGGAGGCTGTTGAATGGAAGAGGGAGGCTTTTGAATGAAAGAGGGAGGCTGTTGAATGGAAGAGGGAGGCTGTTGAATGGAAGAGGGAGGCTTTTGAATGGAAGAGGGAGGCTGTTGAATGGAAGAGGGAGGCTGTTGAATGGAAGAGGGAGGCTGTTGAATGGAAAAG
This sequence comes from Gorilla gorilla gorilla, assembly GCF_029281585.2. NCBI lineage: Eukaryota > Metazoa > Chordata > Mammalia > Primates > Hominidae > Gorilla > Gorilla gorilla. Next base: position 145,990,450 of record NC_073231.2, on the reverse strand, counting down.
GGAGGCTTTTGAATGGAAGAGGGAGGCTTTTGAATGGAAAAGGGAGGCTTTTCCCATGTTTCCTGCAGGACAATGGCTTTCTGCTCATTTTATTTGGGCCTGCTTTTTTGAAGCTCTCCCCTTCTTGCATTAAATTTTTGTCATTCTGTCTGCTTTCACACCTTTTTATTTTAGCATCTTCTCTGCAATATCTCCATTCCACGGCTCCTCTGACAGCCCTCATATTGTATCAGTGGCGGTACTCTTTTCTTCATGGTTGTAATTTAGAAACAGATGATTTTTCTTCATCTCTCTGAGCCTGAGGCTGCATCTTCTGTTTCTGCAGAGGTCACGGAGGAAGCAAGGCTGGAGCTCCACTGCTTCAGCAGTTCCATTCGAATATTACAAAACTCCGAGGCTCCCGCTGCAGAGACAGGCTATTGCCAGATTTCTTTCAGGAATCATGTGGTCTTTTTCTTTTCTTTTCTTTTTTTTAATTTTTAAAATATTGACTCAATTTTATTTCCAGTTCGTATCTATATGTATACCCTATATATACATCGCTCACTGTTTGAAGTTTATTCCCTTTAGGTGTATAAATTTATTTGTTTGCTTGTTTTTTCTTTTTCTTTTGAGACGGAGTCTTGCTTTGTCACCCAGGCTGGAGAGCAGTGGCACAATCTCGGCTCACTGCCACTTCCGCCTCCCAGGTTCAAGCGATTCTCCTGCTTCAGCCTCCAGAGTACCTGGGATTACAGGTGCGCGCCACCACGCCCAGCTGATTTTTTTTTATTTTTTTATTTTTATTTTTTATTGATCATTCTTGGGTGTTTCTCGCAGAGGGGGACGTGGCAGGGTCACAGGACAACAGTGGAGGGAAGGTCAGCAGATAAACAAGTGAACAAAGTTCTCTGGTTTTCCTAGGCAGAGGACCCTGCAGCCTTCCGCAGCGTTTGTGTCCCTGGGTACTTGAGATTAGGGAGTGGTGATGACTCTTAACGAGCATGCTGCCTTCAAGCATCTGTTTAACAAAGCACATCTTGCACCGCCCTTAATCCATTCAACCCTGAGTGGATACAGCACATGTTTCAGAGAGCACAGGGTTGGGGGTAAGGTCACAGATCAACAGGATCCCAAGGCAGAAGAATTTTTCTTAGTACAGAACAAAATGAAAAGTCTCCCATGTCTACCTCTTTCTACACAGACACGGCAACCATCCGATTTCTCAATCTTTTCCCCACCTTTCCCCCCTTTCTATTCCACAAAACCACCATTGTCATCATGGCCCGTTCTCAATGAGCTGTTGGGTACACCTCCCAGACGGGGTGGTGGCCGGGCAGAGGGGCTCCTCACCTCCCAGTAGGGGCGGCCGGGCAGAGGCGCCCCTCACCTCCTGGACAGGGCGGCTGGCCGGGTGGGGGGCTGACCCCCCCCCACCTCCCTCCTGGACGGGGCGGCTGGCCGGGCAGAGGGGCACCTCACTTCCCAGTAGGGGCGGCCGGGCAGAGGCGCCCCTCACCTCCCGGACGGGGCGGCTGGCCAGGCGGGGGGCTGACCCCCCCCACCTCCCTCCCGGACGGGGCGGCTGGCCGGGGGGGGGGCTGACCCCCCCACCTCCCTCCCGGACGGAGCGGCTGGCTGGGCAGAGGGGCTCCTCACTTCCCAGTAGGGGCGGCCGGGCAGAGGCGCCCCTCACCTCCCAGACAGGGCGGCTGGCCGGGCGGGGGGCTGATCCCCCCACCTCCCTCCCGGACGGGGCGGCTGGCCGGGCGGGGGGCTGACCCCCCCACCTCCCTCCCTGACGAGGTGGCTGCCGGGCGGAGACGCTCCTCACTTCCCAGACGGAGGTGGCTGCTGGGCGGAGGGGCTCCTCACTTCTCAGACGGGCCGGCGGGGCAGAGACGCTCCTCACATCCCGGACGGGACGGCAGGGCAGAGGTGCTCCCCTCATCTCAGATGATAGGCGGCCGGGCAGAGACGCTCCTCACTTCCCAGATGTGATGGCGGCCGGGAAGAGGCGCTCCTCACTTCCTAGATGGGATGGTGGCCGGGCAGAGTCGCTCCTCACTTTCCAGACTGGGCAGCCAGGCAGAGGGGCTCCTCACATCCCAGACGATGGGCGGCCAGGCGGAGACGCTCCTCACTTCCCAGACGGGGTGGCGGCCGGGCAGAGGCTGCAATCTCGGCACTTTGGGGGGCCAAGGCAGGCAGCTGGGAGGTGGTTGTAGCGAGCGGAGATCACGCCACTGCACTCCAGCATGGGCGCCATTGAGCACCGAGTTAACGAGACTCCATCTGCAATCCCGGCACCTCGGGAGGCCGAGGCTGGCAGATCACTCGCGGTTAGGAGCTGGAGACCAGCCCGGCCGACACAGCGAAACCCGGTCTCCACCAAAAAAATACGAAAACCAGTCAGGCGTGGCGGCGCGCGCCTGCAATCGCAGGCATTCGGCAGGCTGAGGCAGGAGAATCAGGCAGGGAGGTTGCAGTGAGCTGAGATGGCAGCAGTACAGTCCAGCTTTGGCTCGGCATGAGAGGGAGACCGTGGAAAGAGAGGGAGAGGGAGACTGTGGGGAGAGGGAGAGGGAGACGTCTTTTCTTGTATGATAGAAGAAGGAAAATAAATGTGTAATTAAAAAATAATTTGTTAGTATTTCTACTTGCAGTGATAATAACCCGAGTTTCACAGAGTACTTTTGTATCCATTTTTCATTTGAGCCTCGCGGGATCCCCGTGTGGGAGCATTATCATTATTTTCACTTTTCAGAGCAGAAACTGAGGCTTTAAGATGTTAAATGATTGCACTGAAGTTACATAACTAGTGAATGTCCAGGTTGCATTGAATGCTCCCGTCACCTTGCTCCCAGGTTGGTGCTGCCAGATGTCTGTGTGTTTATCATTTTCTTCAGGGGATCATAGGCTACACGAAGCAGGTGGTGGCGGGAGGTGTTGAGCATGCGGATGGTAGCCTGGTGTTGTGGTGGTTCTCTTCTGATTCACCCAGCTGTCTGCATTGAATGTTACCCCTTCATTTAGCAAGGAGTGAGCTGAGGCTCAGCGAGGTCAAGAAGATTGTCCTCAATTCTACAGCTAACATGACTGGAGGGAGCTCGGGCCCCCCAGTTCCAAACCTCACCACTCCCTTCCCCTCCATGTGTTTCCTTGTGGGCCATAAGCAAGTGTATTGACTGTTATGCCTCCCCAAGCAAGGTATGCCCTTGATCGTCAGTAGTGGCTCTCAGATAAGTTATTTTAAAGGTTTACAAGTATCTTTGAAAAAGAGAGATGATATCTTTGTTTTGTTAGAACATAACCCCTTTCCCGTGAGGCATTGCCAATCCATTTGGCAACTGTTGCAAAAATCAAATTATACATTCAATTGGTTTAGCTATCCTGCTTTTTTGGACATTGATTAACAGCCAGGGGGTCCCATGTCAATAGACCCAAAGAAATGTATCTTTTTTGGCTGAAGGGTTACGTATTAAAACAAATGAGATTGTCCTTTTAATTTATTAAAGTGATTTCTTAGAGCCCGAGGGTTGGAGGCAGCCTGCATGATCACCTGTGTGATCATCTGCGAGCTCCCCTCTGTTGTAACATGGATCTTCTCTGCATCTCTTTCCCTTGTTCCCGGCTTTCATGTAACAGGTGTTCAACAAACACTCTTGAACATCAGGAATCTAGTTGAAGCTGTAGCAAAGGCAGGGCTGTGTGGTGGCTGTGTCGTCCTGCTTGGTAACAGCCAGTGGTGGGAGCACAGGCTTTTTCCCGTAGCTACCACCCGAAGCTTCCACTCATGGGTCCTGGTCCCTGCCTTTGGAGCCTCACCAAGTCGGCCTTAGCAGCTCCTAATCCTGAGGCGAGGGAGTCTGGAGTCCGTCTCTCCTAAGCCTCTCTGTCTTTGAGTCAAATGGCCCCGGTGGAGAAACCCATTGTGGTCTCCTCACCCCTTTTATGGTATTTACCAATGAAACCTTTTGTCGTTTTAACTTGTAGCCCCCAGAATCCACCCATCCCTTGAATATGCCTTCCAGTCGTGAGATATTTATTGAGCCTCGGCTGAGTGCCAGGGATGGCCACGAAGAAGCCTGTCCAGGTGAAACTCACAGTCCAGTAGGAGAAGATACATCAACAGAGGATTCTAACAGGATGCCCTACACGGTATGCTAGGATACTGACAAGGCACAGTGGAGCCCGCAGGAGGGAACTGGCCATTCCTACTCGAGAGTTACAGTGATAAAGATTTTGCTTAAGAAATACTTTATTGAGTGCCTTGTGTGTGCCAGCCATGTGCTGGACAATAGGGACATGATGACATGGTGCCTTCTTCCATGGGTTTATAGTCTGTAGACATAGTAATTTAATTCAAATGAGGATATTACTTCAAACTGAGATAAAAGCTGTGAAGAAAAGGGATGTGATTTCATAGGCAGGCCTAGACAAGGGTGTAAGACCAGGTTTTTCTGGGGAGATGAAGTGCAAGCTGAGATCAGAAGGATGAGTAATCGTTAGTGAGTTGAAAGGAGGAGAGGGAGAATGCTCAAAGCAGAGGTGGCAGAGGGCTAGGAGGTGGGAGCAGTGGTGGGGGAAGAATTGAACACACAGTTTTAGAGGCCACAGTGGGGTTGGGTATTATTGATCATCAGAGCAACGGGAGCCTTTTCAGGACTGCGCTTGAGGAGGAGCAAGACAATGAGATTTGCACCCCAGCTGCTGGATGGGGAGGCCAGTGTGGAGGCGGAGGGGGTCAGTGAAGAGACTTTTGTGCAAGATGAGGGAAAACATGGTGATAGCTTGGAATAAAGTGGATGTGGAGCCAGAGAGAAATGGGTGGATTTCAGAGACACTTGGGAAGAAAAAAAGGACATGGAGAGAGGTGATGAAATCAGTAATGGCTCACAGATTTCTGGCCTGGGCGTTGGATGGGGAGTGGAATCGTGGTTGAGCTAGGGCATGTGGGAAAGGAAAGGTGTTCTCTTTTTATCGGCAGAGGTAGGGTAGAGGTGATCATGAGTTTAGTCCTAGATCTGGCAAGTTTAGGGTGCCTTTAAAACATGCAAGCAAAGTCGACAGCTGTATAAACAAATCCAGAGCTCAAAGGTGATGTTTGAGCTGACTCTTGAGAAAATGATTGGGTGGATTCCAGGTAAATAGTAGGGAAGGGTGTTCAAGGCACTCTGAGGCAGACGGTGTCACATAAGCAAACGTAGAAGGCTTGAATGAGCTCTGGGTGCCAGTTAGAGCATGGGGTATGTTACAAAAGATGCGAATGGAGAGAGGTGGGCTCAGGGCAGATCCTGGAGAATCTTTGATACCCTGTGAAGAAATTTGGACTTGATCCTGAAATGTATCTGCGGCTATTGAAAGGTTTTTAGCACTTGAATTTTATAATCAAATTTGCACTTTAGAAAAATCACTATGCTGGTCAAGTGAAGGATTGATTTGATGAGTCATTCATTTATTCATTCATTCATTCAACAATGCCATATGTTATATACTTTATGCAAGGTGCTGTGTTAAATGCTGTGAAACAAAGGTCAATAAGGCAGAGACAATGCCTTTAACGAATTGATTGTCTATGGAGAAAGACAGAGACATAAACATAACATTAGAATATAGTATGGTAATTGTAATGATACACATGTGCACAGAATGTTGATAGCATAGGAGAAAGGAAGCTTACCTACATTGCATTTAGGGAAGTTTTCTAAGATGAAATCATGCAATTTAAAAAGAAGGATAGGGGCAAATGAATGGTCATAGCAATTGCATTCCAAGCAGAAGGGACAGAAAGAACAAATCATGGAGGGAAGAAGTAGCAGCGTATGTTAGGAAATCTTAATCGATTTGTTGCCAGAAGTCAAAGGGCAAAGCAAAACTGGTGAGAAATGAGGAGGGGCCTGTGCTTGGACAGTGTCCTGTAGTCTGAGGAAAAAGCTGTGACATCATGAGCTTTGCATTTTAGGAAGATCACATTAGGAGCTGTGGGGAGAATGGATTTGCAGGCAAGAGACTGAGGGTATCCTTTCATGATACAAATCAGCAGGAAACAGAACCAAAGTCTCTTTAGAAATAAAGGTGAAATTCCTTAAATGGATAAAGGATAACTTTGAAAAACCCTCAGCTAACATCACACTTAATGGTAAAAAACAAAGGGTTCCCTCTAAAATTAGGAATAAGATAGGAATGTCCACTCCTGCCACTTAGATTCAACATTGTGCAAAAAGGTAATAATTGTGTTAGAAAATGAAATAAACAGCATCCAGGTTGGAAAGGAGGAAGTCAAATCACCTCAAAAATAGCAAAATAATTAGGAATAAACCTAACAAAAAGAATTGCAAGACTTGTAAACTGACCTCCATAAAAACATCACTGAAAGAAGTTAAACAAGACCTATTAATGTAAAGACATACCATGCTCATGGATCGGAAGACTTAATATTATTAAAATGGCAACATGGCCGGGCGCAGTGGCTCTTGCCTGTAATCCCAGCACTTTGGGAGGCTGAGGCGGGTGGATCACGAGGTCAGGAGATCGAGACCATCCTGGCTAACATGGTGAAACCCTGTCTCTACTAAGAAAAAAAAAATACAAAAAATTAGCCAGGCGTGGTGGCAGGCACCTGTAGTCCCATCTACTTGGGAGGCTGAGGCAGGAGAATGGCGTGAACCTGGGAGGCGGAGCTTGCAGTGAGCTGAGATCGCACCACTGCACTCCAGCCTGGGTGACAGAGCGAGACTCCATCTCAAAAAAAAAAAAAAAGATGGCAATATTACCCAAACTGATTTACAGGTTCAATGCATTCTCTATCAAAAGCTCATTTTTTGGTAGAAATTGACAAGCTAATCCTAAGAGTCACTTTTTTTTTTTTTAAAGCTTAAGTTCCTGGGAGAATGGCTTCATGCACATAGTTAACTTAATGAATAGTCAACATGTATTAGACACTATGCTGTCCGAGGCTTTTTTCTAATCCTTTTATGTGTGTTAACTACTCTTTATAGGGAGCCTATCAGTCCACATAACTAGGTGAGGAGATGGGAAATAACCAGCCCAAGGTCATAGAGCTGGGAAGCAAGGAGAGCAGAATTGCAGGCATTCTGGCTCCCCAGTGCATGGTCTTAGCCTCCATGGCATATGGCTCTTTTCCCAGGGCAAAAGTGAATGCCAGAGCAGTGTGGGGTGTGTCGAGGCTGAGGTGCTGAGCAGGCAGTTGACGTCACATCTAGAAGTAGGAGAGAGAACTAGGGTTGTGGTAAAGATTTGAGTGTCATTGGCATGAAGACATATTGCTGTCATTGTGGGGTGGAGATCACTAGAATGTCAGGTGAGGAGAGCAGTTAGCTGATGACGGACCTTCTGGGTCACAGGAACTGAAAGAGTATTATGGGTTGAATGACATTCCCACCGCATTCCTGTGTTGAACTCTTAACCCTCAGCACCTCAGAATGTGATCTTATATGGAGAGTCTTTACAGAAGTCATCCAGGTAAAATGAGGTTACTAGGGTGGGCCCTAGTCCAATGTGCCTGGTGTCCTCATAGAAAGGGGACATTTGGAGGCAGGCTCACGTACAGGGAGGGCACGTGGGAGCCTGAAGATGCCATCTGCAAGCCAAGGAGAGAGGCCTCTGAGGAGCCAATCCTGCTGATGTCTTGATCTGAGCCTTCTGGTCCCCAAAGCTACAAGGCAAGGAATCTGTGTTGCTTCCACTGCTGGGTTTGCAGCCTTTATCACAGCAGCCCTCCCAGTCTAATACAGAGCAGGAGAAAGGATGTCCCATAGGGAAGCTCAGCAGGGTCAGAGTCACCATGGGACGGAACCCCAGGCCTGCTGTGAGTCTGAGCCCGGAGGCCTGAGATTACAGCTGCTGCCTAGGGGCAGCTTTGATGCTGATGCCACCTGAGGCTGTGCCCCCCACCAGTGCTGAGTTGTGCTCCTGGCCCCCCTTGAGGAGAAGTAGGGGTGTCAGTTACCTTCCCTCATTCTTTGTCCCCTCCCCTGCTGTCAATCTCCACTTCCCCATTTCTGTTCCGTGCAGCTGATTTTTTTGAACCTAAATGTGGGAGCTAGACGAGTCTCTGTTAGCTAAATGTCATCTTGCTGGTTTTGGTTCTGTGTATCAGCCAGTAGAAGTCGTTTATAATTTCAGCTCTGCTGTCTTTCAGGATAGCGTTCCCTACAGACCTGTGGTGTCCACAGCATTGAAACAAACATACTTCTTTTGTCCTTATTTGAAGTCACTGAGGAAAAACAAACAAAAACAAGCTGCAAGACACGGTGACAGAGGGGTGGCCGAGCCTGGAGGCTGCGTTGAGGGTCTTCCTCCTCTTGCCTCTGGGTCCCAGGACCCTTGAAGCTGTGCTCATCCGATTTCTTCCTAGGTTCATCTTCTCCCCAGGTCCCTGGGATGTGGGTGCTGCCCAGGGTCTGTTTGTCACCCTTGTGATCTTTACACCTTCCTTTCCCTGCGTGGATGATCTCATCTCCTCTCTGGTTCCAGCTCCTGCCTGCTACTATCAGTGCCCCTTTGGATGAATCCTTTAGTCTATTTAGTATCCATCCCAACCAACTCTTGGGCTTCAGTTTCCTCATCTACAAAATGAGGATAATAATACGTACACATGAGGTTCAATGATTAAATGAGATTTTTTTTTTTTTTTTTGAGGCAGTGTTTTGCTCTTGTTGCTCAGGCTGGAGTGCAGTGGCATGATCTCGGCTCACTGCAGCCTCTACCTCCTGGGTTCAAGTGATTCTTCTGCCTCAGCCTCCTGAGTAGCTGGGATTACAGGTGCCTGCCACCACACCTGGCTAATGTTTTGTATTTTTAGTAGAGACAGGGTTTTGCCATGTTGGCCTGGCTGGTCTCGAGCTCCTGGCCTCAGGTAATCTGCCTGCCTCAGCCTCCCAAAGTGGTGGGATTACAGGTGTGAGCAACCGCATCTGGCCTAAATAAGATAATAGTAGAGAACTTGGCCACAGTGCCTGGTACATGCTAAGCCCTTAAGACCTGATCACCATCATTATATCCACTGCGACTATCATCATGTGACACACATCTCTCATCAGAGATGGACTGCCTCTATGTCCTTGCTATTGGATGGAGGCTACAAATGTTTGAGCTCTGTTCTGGCTGAGTAGGTCTCCTGGTTCCTCCTCTTACCAAGTCTTGAATCTTATGGGATTTAAATAGTGTTTTACATAACACCTACATGTACGTACATGCATGTATGTATGCATGATATACAGAGAGCTACCTCATGTAGGCTCCACTGGGCTCGCACTCGTACTTCATGTGCTGCGTCAAGGCGAGCAGACCTTTCAAGGAGATGAGAAGGGGATTAGTAAATATTTGCCTGGAACCGTGGACGATGACTCACGTACATTCGAGTCAGACAGCAGCCCCATGTGGTAGAGATTTTATCCCCATTTCACAAATGAGGAATTGAAGCCGTCACTAATCCCAGGGAATAATATTCTTTTTTTTTTTTTGAGACGGAGTCTTGCTCTGTCACTTAGGCTGGAGTGCAATGGCATGATCTCTCTCAGCTCACCACTACCTCCGCCTCCTGGGCTCAAGCGATTCTCCTGCCTCAGCCTCCTGAGTAGCTGAGATTACAGGCAGGCGCCACCACACCCGGCTAATTTCTGTATTTTTAGTAGAGACAGGGTTTCACTGTGTTGGCCAGGCTAGTCTCGAACTCCCGAGCTCAAGTGATCCACCCACCTTGGCCTCCCAAAGTGCTGGGATTACAGGTGTGAGCCACCACGCCTGGCCCCAGGGAATAATATTCTCATTCCTATTTGAGAGCTCAAGGATCCTGCATTTGTTTTTGAACTTCCTGGTCCATTGGAAGTGGCTTGTCTTCTAGGCCCGTGCTGACCATGCTGCTGTTGGGACTCATTAGTCCTTGTCTGCAGGTAGACCAGAGCAATGGAACAAGATCAGAGGGTGACATCTCAGATGCCTGCAGGGGCAGGCGGATGCTTGTCCTGCCGCCTGGAAAGCATTTTCATATGTATTAGTGCCACAGGACAAACTGATTTAGCCCAGCAAAGCACACATTGAAATGTAAAAGCCTTGTGCTCTTTTTTGTTTTAAAGACAGTGAACATAAGAAGAAACCCACCCCCAAATGCATTAGCTTCTTCAGGAAGCATCATCAATAGAACATGGCTATAAATAATGGCTGTAAATTAACAATTTGCAATCCCAATAAAGTATGAACAGATGACAACAACAAATAGAAAAACTGAACCCAAGAATGAGAATAACTCTATCCAAGTTGTTCATTATATCATTCTTGTTGTGCTGAAAACTATGAGCTTACTAGTCCCCAAAATGTTTTTTATGCCTTCTGTTTTAAGGTAGGATATGAGTCTCTAAATGAATTGCTTGGCATTTTCTCTCATCTGGAGCAAGGTAGCTGGAAGGCATACCGGAAAGGAAAGCTTTCTGGGGGGAACCTCATAGGGTCAGGGTGAGTGGGGACATGAAGCTTTCACTGAGATGTGTTGGGACCATGGGATGTTGGCATGTAGCCAGAGGGGTTCTTGGTGCCCTGAGCTTCAATGTGGACTATTTATGGCCTTGTGGCACATTAAAATGACTCTGGACAGTGAGGATGAGATGATAAATGGACAGCTCTGAAGTTTCTTTGCATATAGTGAGTCCATGAAGGACACTGGGAATTTTCTTTTCTCTGACAATGGAAAACTTGGCATGAAAAAGAGTTTAGTGTAACTAAGCTAACTAAGCCGAGTCTAGAATGTGGGTGTGAAAGTCAGGTGAAATGTGGTTTACTCCCGTGAATGAATGATGAATGGAAATTAGCTCTGAAAATGTGGAATAACGACCGAGAGCATCATTTTTTATTAAAATGATCTGGGTGTTTACATACAAAATGTTCAGGATACATCTGACTCCCTCTGGCTGTCTGAGGGCTGTCCCTCCTCCCTGCACACTTCCCTAGCCTCATGTCCTACTCGGTGGGGGCTGCCCGTGTGCGTGACAAGGGAGCACGGAGCACAGGCTCCAGGAGGCTAGGGTGTGTCTGCTTCACCGCTGTGCCCCCAGGGCCAGAGCCAGCGCCTGGCACACAGTGGGATCTCAGGAAGTGTTTCTCGAGCAGGAGAATAAGTGCATGGCTGCCTTCCCCCACCACTGAGTTCCAGGGAGAAGCCCGGCACCTCCGTGTGCCTGGCACGAGGTGGCAACGCCTTAGACCTGCCGGGTCTGGGCACAGGCTCCATGTGCTTGTCCTGAGCCACCGCCGTGTTGCTTTGCTGAGGTCTCTACTTCGGCTCCAGTGTCATCTGTAAATTAACTCTCTGCGGCTTATTTTGAGAATCAAGTAAAATAATCCATATGAAAATGCTTTTAAAACCATGAAGTGTTATTAATTGAACACTGATTAAGCTGTGTCTGTCTGTCTACCACTGTCTATCACTGTCATTATGCTCATTGAAGCCAGAGTGATGTTCGCTGAAACATAACTGTAATCATGTTGCTAAGTTCTGATTTAGGCTTTGATTTCTCATCTTCTTGCGCTGAAGTTATCCATGTATAATAAATATTATGGCTGCTTATGAGAAGGGCATTGAAACAGGACTTCTTGTCTGACACGGCCAGCTCACCTTTCCAGTGCCGGCCACCGTACCTGAGTCTTCATGCTGGGAGCAAGGCCTCACCTGCGGAATTGAGACGTTCGTGAGTTGTGAAGTTCTGCCTGTGTGCTAGGAGCGTTTGTGCCGCCCTCACTCAACAAAGGAATTCACTTAAATCTATCTTAGAGATTCATGGCGTTAGGGTTGACCCAGAGGAGAGATCCAGACATCGAAAGAGGTTCTTGCCAATGGCAGCACTTAGGCTTTCCTGGATTTTCTGCATTGGTTCACGCTAACGTGTGCGTTCTAAGAAGGCAGAAATAGTCTAAGAAAACCAGGAAAAGGCAGGAACAACAAAGTGGGTATTTGGCTGTTCAGTGTTGTAGGGTAGAGTAAAATATGGAACTGGAAAATGAGAGGAGGCAATAATGTAGAAAGAAAAGAAGATACTGCTACTTCTAGTGGCAAAAACTGCAATTACTTTTGCACCAAGCCAATAGTTTGAATAGAAATGTTCACAGAAGGAAATGAATCTTTATTGAGTGTGTGGGTAACAGGTACTTTCACATACTTTTTCACATTTAGTTATTAAAATCATATTGGAAAATAAGTGCTCTTTTCCCTGCTTTTTTTTTTTGGTTAGAAAACTGAGGCTCATAGATATTAAGTAACTTGCCCAAGGTTATAGAGTTTATAAAATGACAGAGCAAGTAGTTTCACAGCCTGGCCCATGGGACGCTGTAAGAAGCTTATGAGTTACGTTCATTATGAAATATTAGAGGCATAGGAAGATGAGAGACGCAGGCAAGAGCCATCTCATTAAGGTGGAGGTCACAGTTTTAAAGGAAAATTTAAAATTCAAATTAATTACAAAATGTCATAGTTAAGAAAAGTCTTTTAAAGTAGATGTAGTTTCCAAGGTTCATGCTGTTTTTTTTTAAAAATGGAGATACATAAAGTGGCTGAAATAGAAGTTGAATTAGAAAAAATGTGTATATGCACACAATCACATGCATATACCACCCTCCCCACACCCAGCACGCATGGTTCCCACTGACAAATTCTCCTCAAGGTTGAGTGTAGGATTTAGTTCCTGGCCAAATGCGACTTGGAACCTATTCTGAGTGGGCAGATAGGTGTCTGCTGTGGCCGCTGGCATCCATGCCGGGGTGGCCCCCACAGCTGCCTCCTGCATGTACAGTGGCATGTAATGCATTTCTGAACCAGGCAGAGAAGATATTTAGGAAGTCCAGCATGTAGAAGAATTGAGTATCTGGTGAAGAATTTATTAGATATAGCCTCATAAATTCCTTAGATACATAACATTTCCAAATTCTTTGTCCTTTGAAAAAAGTTGATTTTGAAAATTTGACTAGTTTATTGAACATATATCAGTTTGTTAATTGGATTGAATCACTATTATATCCCAGGTATTTTACTAGGACCTTTAATATACACTGTCCCATGTAAGGTAATAAGTACTGAGTTTAGGTGAAAGTATGAAAACAGGAGAGATGTTGAGGATGGAATTATTGAAAAGGAATTGGCCTTGAATTCTAACCAAGATAGCTAAGTAAGGTCAGGCTTTGATTTGTCCTTGCCAGCAAAAAGACTTAGGCAATAACAGAAAACACGTGAAGGAAGAAAATAAAAAATACCTCTGAGTTAAAAAGTGAGGTAAACGTTTCATGAAATGGAAATAAAATCCAGTATGAAACAGTTAGCTAGGTTCTTGGTCCAAAAAGTTCACCAGTGACTAGGATTTTAGCATACTAAAAAAAAAACAAAAACAAAAACCCCAAAAAAACAACTAAGTGAAATATTAGCAAATCGAAATCTGCCCGATATAAAATAAACTATGTCAGAAACAAGTAGAGTTTATCTCAGAGATGCAAAGATGGTTCTACAGCAGAACATTTCCCAGTGTTACATATATACTAGCAGATTGATTGAGGAAAAAATAATTTAAATTGTTACAGAATAATTCAGTAAAGTTGACCATTTATTTATAATAACAGCTCTTTTAAAACAGACTGCAAGAGAGCATTATTGGCTTAATAAAGGATGTCTGTCAAAAATCTCTAGGAAACATACTTAATGTTGAAACTCTAGGCACATTACTTTTAAAGTCTTGAACAAGACAAGGACGTCTGCCATCACTGCTTCTGCTTGGAATTTCTCAGTTCTAGCTACTGCAATAGGGAAAAAGAGGTATATTAATTAGAATGAAAGAAACAATACTGTCCTTATTTGTAGATGAGAGGATTGTCTGTATGGAAAATGCAAGACAATCTATGGATAAACTGTTAGAATTAGAGAAAGAGGCTGGGCGCGGTGGCTTATGCCTGTAATCCCAGCACTTTGGGAGGCTGAGGTGGGCGGATCACCTGAGGTCAGGAGTTTGAGACCAGCCTGGCCAAAATGGTGAAACCCTGTCTCTACTAAAATACAAAAATTAGCTGGGTGTGACGGCACACGCCTGTAATCTCAGCTACTTGGGAGGCCCCTGAGGCAGGAGAATCACATGAACCCGTGAGGCAGAGGTTGCAGTGAGCAGAGACCGCGCCACTGCATTCCTGCCTGGGAGACAGAATGAGACTCCATCTCAGAAAAAAAAAAGACAGAGAAAGAGTTCAACAGGTTTCCTCTATTCAACATAAAAAATTAGTAACATTCATCTAGATCCATAAAAACCAGTTAGAAAAATATAATTAAAGCTGGGCGCGGTGGCTCACACCTGTAATCCCAGCACTTTGGGAGGCTGAGGCAGGTGGATCGCCTGAGGTCAGGAGTTTGAGACCAGCCTGACCAACATGGTGAAACCCCGTCTCTACTAAAAATACAAGTTAGCCGGGTGTGGTGGCAGGTGCCTGTAATCCCAGCTACTCAGGAGGCTGAGGCAGGAGAATCGCTTGAACCTGAGAGATGGAGGTTGCAGTGAGCTGAGATTGCACTGCTGCACTCCAGCCTGGGCAAAAGAGTGAGACTCCATCTAAATGAATGAATGAATGAATGAATGAAAAGAAAAATAGTCTCATTCATTAGCCAACAGTGCCCTGAGGTACCTTGAAAAGAACCTCATGACGTGTACAAGACTTTATGAAGAATATTACAAAACAATAAACATACAAAATGTAAATGTAGACCTGATGAAATAGCAAAATATACCATATTCATGGATTAGAAGACTCAATATTTTGAAGATGTCAACTTACTCTCTATTTATGAATTGCACATAACTCCTGGCAAAATTCCAATGGGAATTTAAAAATCAACTTGAGAAGTAAATGTTAGAATTCATATACTAGAAGAAGGAGCCAAGAATAGCCAAGATAAACTGAAGGATGTGGCCAAGTTAACGGGTCTTGGCCTATTAGATATTAAGGCTTATAAAGCAATAGTAATTAAAATAGTCTTATACAGATTATTTATTTGACAAATAGACAAATGAAAGAGAATAGAAAGCCCCAAATCAGATTTATAGGTATAGAGAAGTTTGATATGCACTATGTCAGTAATTCTAGGAAGCATCTTTGTTTTATTCTTGAAGTACAGATTCATCTTACAATCTCTGGAGTTTTATAATTGTTGTCAGCCAGATGGCAGACCATACATAGTTTTATGAAAACCTTCTGATAAGAATTTTAGAATTGATGGAATATGGAATGGCATGGGGGCATTATAAATCAGTGGAAGAAAGTCAGAACTTTTCATAAAAGATGCTGGGACATTTTGAAAAAATTTGAAATGCCACTAACAAAATCAGCACCCGGTAGGATAAATACACAGGTATGAATGACAAGCATGTTTAAAATTTTAGAAGATAATGTAGGAGCCTGTCTTAAAGACCATGGGGTAGGAAAGAGTTTCTTAAGCTTGGCAGATAAAGCACAAACCAGGAAGGAAAAGATTGATCAGTTTGATTCTATTAAATGTTTACAAACTTCTAAGAAGGACATTATGAGCAAAATTTACATGCAAGTTACATGTGTTAGGCATTTTTCTGTATATATGAAATATCCCAAACGAAGAAAAGTTAGAGAATTTCCGAAAGGGGAGGAGACGTGACTGACATATAGCCATCAGAGGACTGGTATGTAGACTATAAGAGTGAGTCCCACTGATAGATCAGTGAAGAGGAGTCAGGGAAGTGGGCAGTGGAGCTGAAGCCTGAATGAGCAGGGCACAGATCATGCTGCCAGGGCCCCTGGCATGACCATGCCCAGGCTTCTGCCCAGCTGTGCTTTGATTGATGGATGCCTGTACACCACCTGGAGATGAACTATTTTTGATAAT
The DNA here is from genome assembly GCF_029281585.2 of Gorilla gorilla gorilla. Classification (NCBI taxonomy): domain Eukaryota; kingdom Metazoa; phylum Chordata; class Mammalia; order Primates; family Hominidae; genus Gorilla; species Gorilla gorilla. The sequence goes on along the minus strand of NC_073231.2, from coordinate 145,974,573 downwards.
GTTCTTACAAATACTAATCAGGGAAACGCATGCTAACCAGCACACTGTCTCAGCTCCCTTTATTCTCTGTCCTGTTCCTTTCTATATTTGTGTCCCAGAGCTCACTATGGAGCTCCAGCCACTCATTCACTTGCTCCACTAACAGCTGCTTTTATCCTGGGTGCTGTGCTACTTGGATATGTAGCTTGGGTGATATGGTCCCTGCTTTCCAGAGGGTTTTAATGTATCTGAGTAGAAGAGTGAGTGAGAAGAGGAAGAAAACTCACAAGTTGGACACTACCAGGTGCGAGGCATTTTTCTTTTACTCTCTGATTTATTCCTTATAGCAGCTCTCTACATTTGGCATTTCATTATGCCTCTTTACAAATGAAGAAATGAAGGTTTGGAGAGGCTAATTTATTTAGGCCAGTAAACTAATAATGTGGCTAAGCTGAAATTAAAGCCTGCAACTGTCTAGCTTCAAGCACCCTGCTCCTATGTGGAAAATAACCCATCTTTTATGAGAAATGTGGGTAAGATGTCCCTGGAGTGTAAAAGTGGGGGAAATAGGAGAAGACTGCATGGAAGAAGTGGGCTGTCAACCTGGCAGGGCTGTGAGGGTGGGAATCAGCCACCTCCTTGCTGGGAGCAGCTATTCAGTCCAGCCTGTTGTCTCCATGTGAGGCCACTGCAGGAGCAGCCTTCCCAGTGAGCAGAGCACATGGAGCCTGCCAGGGCCACACTGCCATGTGGACACTGGGGCTGCTGCGGTGCCGGCCCACACCAGCCTACTGTTGCATCTGGAGCAGCACATGGCTGCCCTTTCTGTTTTGGGGGTGCTTTTTGGAATCTGGCAATGAAAGAGGAAGGTCATCAGATGTCACATTGTCTATTGTGTGCCTCTAATGTTCAATTCTTGGCACTTGGAGAAAAAAGAAAATGAAAAATCTTTCTGTGCGTGTGCGAATGTGTGCACGAGATGCCGTGTGTCTGAGGACATGTCTTCAAATGCAAGCGTGGGGAGCTATTTTTAGGCACCTTTCCTCCCAACAGTGCTGTTTAAAGATTCAGCTCAGGCTGCTAATAGGTATATTTATAACCATTCTGTCGACTGCCCCAGCATGAATGCTGCTGCAGATGATGCTATTCTTGGAGGCAGTTGCCATGGTTACCATTAACCCTTTTGCCTTGGAAGAGTCTATCAGCCCTGTGCTTTGTTCCCCCAGGGTGCTCAGCAGCATTTGAATGCATAAATGTACTCTGAAACGGAAACCAAAATGGAGTGCATTTTATGTTTCAACAGTGAATAAACTGGACAAATGAGTGGGCAGCACTACTAATTAATATTGGTCAAGGTTCCCCCTGCCCTTAACATATATAGCAGTAAAGGTAGCTAGGTAGCCACCGCCGCCCGCCGGGGTGCTGAAGTCATCTTTTGATTTTGAATATGGACTAACCAGTCCCTTAAGATCTGTTGTTCCTGCTTCACTGCATATGATTTCTCTCATTTAGCAACTTATTGATTTTAAAAATCAAAGTATCTCTTTATGAATATTCATTTGTTAACTAGAGCACCACTACAACAAGCTGTGAAACTGGCCTCCCTTAGGGCATGGTGCAGTCCTGATTTATCTAGAAGGACTCATGGGTCAGTGGGTTCAAAACAAACAGAACAGAGACATACAGTCGTCCCCTCTTATCCTTGGGGGTGTGTGTTCCAAGACCCCCAGCAGATGCCTGAAACTGTGGATAGTACTGAACCTTATGTGTACTGGGTTTTTAAAAAATGTGATAACCAAGGCAGCTCCTAAGTGACTGATGGGTCGAGAGTGTCTACAGTGTGGATGCGCCAGATAAGGGAGGATGCTGGTCCCAGGAGGGAGAGAGCAGGGCGGTGAGAGATTCATCATGCTACTCAGAAGGCAGTCAATCCAAAACTTACAAATTGTTTATTTCCGCTATTCTCCACTTAATGTTTTTGAACCACGGTTGACCATGGGCAGCTGAAACCATGGGAAGTGAACAGGGGAAAAGGGAGGACAACTATAGTCTAATAAGTAGACTTATGAATTCCCCGTGCTTTTAATGAACTCTCCCATGAGGAATGCCATGTTAGAAATGTGGTTGGTTCTCCTACCCACAAGTTGCTTATAGTTAAACAAGTATGTTAGCATGAAGAACAAAATAATTATTATAAAAAGACAGTGGAAGTGCTCTGTAGAAATGTCGAAAAGCTGCCATCTGGACAACTCCTCGGGATTAACTATGATTAGTATAGCGAGGGAAAGTAGTAGAGAAATGACTGGCTGAGGGGAAAACTGACCGTGCAGCCCATTGGGGTGGTGATTGTAGCAGAAATAAATCTCTGGAGGGATCTAGTGGAAGTTGAGGCTGGAAAGATAACATGGCACTTGACCACTGAAGGCCAAGAGCACCTTACTGAGGAATGACTACTTACTGAGGAGTCACTGCAGGTTTCAGAGGGAAGAACTGACTTGGTCCAACTTTTGCTTTACGAAGATAGCTATGTGGGTAATGTGGCAAGATCTGGGAGGCAGAAAGGCAGTGGGACATGAGGGATTTATGGGTGGAATTCTGAAGTGCATACAATTGTTCTCTCTAAATCACTGTATGGGAGGATGCTTTGTTGAATTGTTTCATTCACTGATTGATGTATAGAAGAGACACTTCGATGCTCTTGTTCAATGCCAGATAACACCAAGCATACTGGGGAAAGCAAGGTATTAAATATCCAGGCCAAAACAAAAACAAAAAAATCCACCGAAAAACCCACCGCCACACAACACCAGTAGGAAAACAGACGTTTCTTGATCTTTAGAACTTCTCACTTAATCGGAGGACATGCATCTCTGGAATGAATAGCCTATCTGAACAAGTTAAATGTAATTTATAAACATGCGAAGGAGTGGTTTAAGGAAGCCAAAGGGCTGCCACTGGGAGCTGGGATGTCTGAATTCTAAGACAAAGGAGAGAGCAGCTCCTGATTCAATGAGTGGTTCATCAAAGACTATGGGATGAGTAAGGGCTACTTCCAAGAAGCCCTTGTCTGGTTCCCTGCCCCTGCGTGTGCTCACCCCTGCACTTGCCCTCGTGGGGCACACAGCTGTTTGCCGCTCACTGCCCACAAGCACCCCCTTGTGGTCCTGCCTTCATTGGGTGTGGTCATTGTTATTCATAATGAACATATTCCACTCCCTCAGTAAATGGTAGCTGTTTGTTTAAAAATGAACTTTTTATTGAATTAAAGCATAAAGTCAGAAAAATGCACACATCATAAGGTGACATACAGCATAATGAAATACTGACTACCCTGGCAAAACTGCGGGCTTTTGAACGCTGTTAGATAACCACCTCTCAGAATGAGAAATGCGACATCAGCAGCTCTCGGAGGGCCTCCTGTGGTGCCCCTGCCCATTCACTGTCCGTTCCTCCCCCGGGTAGCAGCTGTCCCAAACCTAATACCATAGGTTATTTTGCCTGTTTCGAACTTCACATAAATGGCTTTGTACGATGAGTACTTTTTTTTTTGTATCTGGCTTTTCCTCAATGTTATGTTTTTGTATGTGGCAGTAGTTTACACATTTTTCACTGGACTACCGTATTCCACTGTATAATACACCACAGTGGATTCATTCTGCTGTTGATGGGCCTTTGGGTTATTTCCCATTTGGCGCTGTTATATAAGGATGCTGGATGGATGTTTTTGTCTGTGTCTTTTTGGTGCACGTATTCACATAGTTCTGTTGGGTATAACCCCCGTGTGAAATGCTGGATCGGAAGTTCTGTGTCTCTCTTTATGAGAGCATTCCCATGAGCACCGTGTAGTCAAGGTGAAAGGGATACAAGGTGGGAGGAGGACCTAACTCTCCCAGGGAGAGTTTTGAGGAGGGTTTCACAAAATCTGAGCAGGCCGTAAAGTATGGATAGGAATGTGCCAGGCGAGGGGTGGGACAGGCTCCCGGCAGCGGGAACAGGAGTGACAGGAACCCACCATTCCCTGACTTGCTGTCCCCCTCAGCCCTCTGTGCCCATTGGACTCTTGACTTCAAGGATCCCTTACCTGTGCCATCCTTCACTTCTGAATCCTTAGTTGGCTGTTCTTTCTAGAATGGGTGTGATGTGGACTTCTGTGCCTAAACCTCAGAGCTTCCAGGTATCGTGCGTGGCCTACTCCCAATTCGCTGAGCATTAGGATGTCATTGAGTCTCTGACTCTGACCGAGCACAGCCGGTTTTCTGTGATGGTTCAGCCCTCTGCACCCTCAGACTGCACACCTGGGTCACTGCCCCAGGCTACAGACATTGGCCACTCCCTAGATCAGGGTTGACCATGCTGCCGTGTATCTGACACCAATCCCCCCATTTTGTTTATCTTTTTAAGAGAAAAAATACTGGCACCAACCTGTTTGTTTACTTACCACTTGTTTCCCTCTTCTGAAGGCCGAGCACAGCAGATGCATTCCTGCCATTGTGTATCTCTGCTGGTTTATACTCCGAGTGGACCAGGCAGAATGCGCTTAGTGTTCGGAGCCCCTGTCCCCATACAGGGAAGCATCAACCCAGAGACAGAAGCTGGTCTCACCTTCTGGGATCAGTCAGGCCAGAACTGAAAATTACCATAAATTCCAGCAAGCACATAGAGGGACCGGGGGATGCAGTGAGAGCACATCACACTGAGAGAGAACAGAACTGGCAAAGACGCTACTTTAGAAAGGGCCTTTAGGACGTGGGGCATCCTTTGTACCTCTCCCGAGCCCCTTCTTAACAAACCCGGAGCCCAGAGAGAGATTGTGTGTTAAACATACACACAGTGCCTAACACATAGTTTAGTACACTCCAGGATTAGTTGCTATTTTATTTTTACATTTATTTATTTATTTATGAGATTGGGGTCTCACTCTGTCGCCCAGGCTGGAGTGCAGTGGTGCAATCTTGGCTCACTGCAACCTCCGCCTCCCAGATTCAAGTGATTCTTCTGCTTCAGCCTCCTGAGTAGCTGAGATCACAGGTGTTTGCCCACCATGCCTAGCTAATTTTTGTATTTTTAGCAGAGATGGGGTTTCACCATGTTGGTCAGGCTGATCTCAAACTCCTGACCTTAAGTGATTCACCCATCTCTGCCTCCCCAAGTGTTGGGATTACAGGCGTGAGCCAGTGCACCCAGTCAGCTGCTATTTTAATTATTGCTTTAATAAGATGACAGTAATATTGGCGTGTATTATGCCAATATCTCATGGAGATTTGCTAATAACACATGATATGCTTATGTGCACAAATTTCAGAATCAAACATACCTGGATTTGGTTTTACTTATTGAAAAATTATAATCGTATATGTTTATGGTTTACAAAGTAAACATACATGGATTTAAATGCTAACCTCGTTACTTGGACAAAATTCATGATATCCCCAAACCTCAGTGTTTCATATATAAGATAGAGCTGTGAATATCTACTACGTAGGATTGTAAACGAAATTCTGAAGCGTGAATTAGATGCATCTCAGGTTTTAAAGACAATATAAACCATTGGTGGATCGTCTAGTTAAAATGTCAAACCTGATTCAGCAGGTGTGGGATGGGGCTGGTGTGGGAGATCCTGCCGCAGTGGCTTGACCCCGACCGTCACAGTGAGTGGGCAGCGTGGGGTGAGGCCGCCCAGGGCCGGTCTGCAGTAGGCACCCAGGACGTGCTCGCCACCATGTTATCTGCCATGGAAAGCTCACTACCCGCTCCAGAGTGATCTGGACTTTGGACAGCACTTTGGACACTCATCTCTATGATGAATGATCTTGGACACTCATCTCTATGATGAGTGATCTTGGACACTCATCTCTATGATGAGATCCAGCACTTATTAATTACGCAGACCTCGTTGAGTGCCAGGTGTGGGGCCAAGGTGGTCACTGGAGCATGTGGTCTCTGCTTTGGAGTCGCTGGCAGCCCAGTGAGGAGCACTGACTCCCAGGAAGACTTGAGTGAGGGGGTGTGGTGAGCCCTCCTGGCATACTGCATGGCTTTGTCTATTTGCCAATTGTGGCCCTGTTTCAAGTTAAAATTGTCAGGCCATGGTGGGTGTGCATTGCCCGAGCCCTGTGGGTGCTGGCCCTTCCTTTCCCCTCTCCCCGCTTTTTCCTGAGAGGCTTTTGCCCTCTCCTGCTCCACCGTGCTTTGGGTATCTTGTCATTTCTGTCCTGTCCAGTCCTGCAGCTTAGTTGGGCATTTTTATCCCTCCTCCTTCAACCTTGGGTTTAAATTCTCTTAAATAGGTGGGAAGTCTGCAAAGCACATGCTTCCTGCTTTGGAATCAGGCCTTCCTCAGCACCCTTGGTCAGCTCATGTCTCTGGTCCTGTCCCTCTGACTTGGGCACCCTGTCCACTCGGGCTGTACCCAGGGTGTGGCACAGCCTGGATCTCCCACTGTCCCATCAGCCTAGGCAACTTTTGCCTCCCTGGTTCAAGTGATTCTCCTGCGTCAGCCTCCCCTGTTGCTGGGATTACAGGCGCTCACGATCACGCCCAGCTAATTTTTGTATTTTTAGTAGAGATAAGGTTTCACCATATTGGCCAGGCTGGTCTTGAACTCCTGACCTCAGGTGATCCACCAGCCTCGGCCTCCCAAAGTGCTGGGATTACAGGTGTGAGCCACCACGCCCAGCCAGACTGCCCTAGGTTTTAAGTTCCTGGAGGACAAGATTAGAGTTTGTGACTCATTTCTGTACTTCTAGTGTCACACTGTTCCTTGCCCATGGGTAGGTACTGAGAAGTAAATGCATGTATGTGCTCAGTAAGGCCCCATGAAGATGGCACTCAGACAACAGGCTCTGAGCGGGGAGTTTGTCCTGCTTGTGCCTGCCAGGCAGCCGGGCCTCGTGCCCCTGTCCTCCTGTGTGGGCTCCTGCTGCTTCAGGGAGGTCACACCCGGATCCCCTGATGGTCACCTGGTTTTGTGTGGCTTTGCTTTTTCCAGTGGAACCTGAAATATCCATACCAGGTCCTTCCCACAGCCCTCTCCTCTGCCCACTGGTCCCTAAGCCACCACTGCCCTTGTCTATTTTTTTTTTTAAGCCTTTGCAGGGCGTGGGAAATGTACCTACCTCCCTCTCCAAATCACTGGAAACATAACAGATGTGAAAATGGAGAGAGAAATCCATTTCCTTTTTTTCTCCCCATGCCCCACTGTGATGTGGTAATTTGTAATTTCATCTTTTCCTGATTGGAGTTTAGTAATTTGTCACTTTTGTTTTATCATCATGATGCATCTTTCTAAAACACAGAGCTGACTCTGTTACGCTTTTCTACATAGAAGGAAAGCCAGGCTCCCACCACCTTAGCAGCAACCCCTGAACCAACCACTGCTTCTTAACTCAGAGCACAGCGACTACTACATGTTTTTGTTCTCTCTTTTAAAAAATTGCATTGCGACATTTGTATGTAATTTCAACCATTTTCACATGTGCAAGCCAGTGGCATTAACTGCATTCACCATGTTATGCAACTCTTGCCACCATTTCCAAAAGTTTTCCATCACCCCAAATAGAAGCTCTGTATCCACGAAGCAATAATTCCTCGTTCTTCCATACTCCTAGCACCTGGTAACCTCTAATCTACTTTCTGTCCCTATGGATTTGCCTATTCTAGATGATTCAGTATGTGGAATTATACAGTATTTGTCCTTTTGTGCCTGGCTTATTTCACCTGGTATAATGTTGTTAAAGTTCATTCATGTTGTGGCATATGTCAAAATTTCCTTCCCTTTATGGCTGAATAATATTCCATTGTGTATATGTAGCACATTTTGTTTATCCATTTATGCTTGCTTTGCTTTTGCCTTTTGGCTATTGTGACTAATGCTGCTATGAGTATTGGGATAAATTATATGTTTGAATCCCTGAGGTATACATCTGGGAGTGGAATTTCTATGACTTACGAGGATTCTATGGTTAGTTTTTGGAGGAACTACCAAAAGTTTCCACATTGGTTGCACCATTTTCACTCCCACTAGCTCCCACTAGCAATGCACAAGGGTTTCAATTTCTCGACATCCCCCCAGCACTTGTTATTTTCTGTTTCTCTAATTACTGCCATGCTACTAGGTGGGAAGTGTTATCTCATCGTGCTTTTGATTTGCATTTCCTTGATGACTAGTAATGTTCAGTATTTTTTCATGTGCTTACTGGCCATTTTTATATCTTCTTTGAAGAAAAATCTATCTAAGGCCTTTGCCCATTTTTAATGTGGGTTATTTTTTTGTCATTGGGTTGTGGGAGTTCTTTAGATATTCTGAATATTAAACCCTTATCAGATACATGATTTGCAAATATTTTCTCCCGTTCTGTAGACTATCTTTTTATTTTCTTGATAATATCCTTTGATTCACCAAAGTTTGAAATTTTGATCAAGTCCAATATATCTGTTTTGTTTCTTCATTTGCTTGTGTTATTGACAAGTCTAGGTCATGAAGATTTATCTGTTTTTCTTCTGAAAGTTTTATGGTTTTACCCCTTACATTTAGGAAACTGATACTGTTTGAGTTAATTTATATATATGGGGTGAGGTAGGGGTCAACTTCATTCCTTTGCATGTGGAACTCCAGTTGTACCAGTAATATTTGGTTAAGAGACTATTATTTCCTCATTGCATGAACTTGACACCTTTGTTGAAAATCGATTGGCTGGCCAAGCGTGGTGGCTCACACCTGTAATCCCAGCACTTTGGGAGGCTGAGATGGGTGGATCACAAGGTCAGGAGTTCGAGACCAGCCTGGCTGACATGGTGAAACCCCGTCTCTACTAAAAACACAAAAATTAGCCGGGCACGGTGACAAGCGCCTGTAATCCCGCTACTCAGGAGGCTGAGGCAGGAGAATCGCTTGAACTCAGGAGGCGGAGGTTGCAGTGAGTCAAGATCACACCACAGCATTCTAGCCTGGGTGACAGAGCAAGACTCTGCCCCAGAAAAGAAAAAAAAAGAAGACAATCAATTGGCTATAGAAGTATGAGTTTATTTCTTGACTCTCAATCTTATTCTCTTGGTCTGTGTGTCTATTATTATGTCAGAACCACAATGTTTGGATTACCGTGGCTTTGTAGATACTTTTGAAATCAGGACATGTGAGTCCTCTAACTTTGTTCTTTTTTTCAATATTGTTTTTGCTATTTGGGGTCCTTTTGCAATTCTGTGAGAAATTGAGGGTCATTTTTTCCATTTCTGAAAAAATAAGCTGTTGGAATTTTGAAAGGGATTGAGTTGAATCTTTGTTTTGGGTAGTATTGGCATCTTAACAATAATAAATCTAGTATCCATGAACGTAGGATGTCTGCCATTTATTTAGGTCATCCTTTTTTTTTTCAAGCAATGTTTTGTAATTTGTAGTGTACAAGTCTTTTACCTCTTTGGTTAAATTTATTCCTAGGTATTATTCCATATACTATTTTAAATGGAATTGCTTTCTAAATTTTCTTTTCAGATTATTCATTGCTGGTGTGTAGAAATACAACAGATTTTTGTGTGCTGAATTTGTATCTTGCAACTTACCTGAACTTATTAGCTCTAGTAGCTTTCTTGTGTGTTCTTTGAGATTTTCTAATGTAGGCTCATGTCACCTGTGAATACAGAGAGTTTTACTTCTTCCTTTCTAATTTGGATGCCTTTTATTTCTTTTTGTTGTTTAATTGCTCTGAGGAAGACTCTGATTCGGGATTGAATAGCAGTGGGGAAAGCAGGCATGCTGTCCTGTTCCTGATCTTAGGGGAAGCCTTCAGTCTTTCTCTGTTGAGTATGATGTTAGCTGTGGGTTTTTCATAGATACCCTTTATCATGTTGAGGAGTTCCCTTCTGTTTCTGTTTTGCTGGTTGGATTTTTATGTTTTATCATGAAAGGATGTTGAATTTTGTCAATATTTTTCCTGCATCAGGAGAGATGATCATGTGGATCTTTTCCATTATATTAATATGGTACATCACATTGATTTTTAAAATATGTTGAACTATCCTTACGTTCTAGGAATAAATCCCCCTTGGTCATGGTACATAGTCCTTTTAGTTTAGTGTTCAGTTTGGCTTCCTAGTATTTTATTGAGGGTTTTGCATCGGTATCCATCAGGAATATTGGTAGCTTTCCTCTCTTCTTGCGATGTCTTTGGCTTGATCTTGTTTCAGGGGGATGCTGCTGGCCTTACAGAATGTGTTTAGAAGCATTCCTTCCTCTTATATTTTTTGAGAGTTTAACAAGGTTTGGTTTTAATTCTTTAAATGTTGGGTCAGATTTTCTAGTGAAGCCATCTAGTCCTTGACTTCCTGGTAGGGAGGTTTCAGATGACCCATCCCACTTGTAGTTCCTTGGGTGCCCATGCCCTCTCTTGCGTGCTGCCAAGCCTTAGCACTTGCTGCTGTGTCCACCACCAAGGATTTCTCCCCTTTCCTGTTTCTTCCTCCTCCTTCTCCTCCTCCGACTTGGCCTCCTCTTTGAAGGTTATTCTGAGCCTCCCACTTGCACCTTTCCCAGGCATTCTGCATGACCCTGTCCTCATCAGCGTCTTGTCATTGTCTTGTGTCCTATCTCTCTTGCCCACTAGACCGAGGTCTCCAGGGCTAAGGTCTTTTCGGTTCACTTGGTGAGTGCTTGTTGGAGGGATTAGGAGGCCCCGCCGTGTGCGTGGGGACTGCTGTTTGTTCTGTTTGTGTCAAGCTCTGCGTTGGTGGGCTTGATGGAGTGAAGCTGCAGTGGTGAAAGTAAAGCCCTAATCTCATTTCTCAGTGACTCACAGTGGAAACAGGGAAGATGATGGCAATCTACTGAGGCTGAGGTTTGGGTGATAATAAAATAATACGAGAGAAAATCATGCTGTTTTACAAATGCCTCTGGCAAATAAAAAGACCCGTGGGTGTCAAGATTAGAAATGAAGTCTTACGTGGTTTTGGCCCCTTTTTAATGGCCTTTTCCTCTTCTGAGTATAAACACTTCTTACAAAGGGAAAGTCCAAGGCGCACGTTGTTTTGGAGGCACCAACTTCTGCAGCCTTTGGACGGAGGACTGTGCTGTGCTGGACCCTGGGTGCAGAGATGAGAAAGTCCCCATCAGTCACTACCCCTATTTAGTTTCCAGGCAACAGGGTCTTGATTGGGGATGGTTGTCTTGTCATAGCATGGAAGGTGACAGCAGAGGTGTGACCAGGGAGGATCCGGAGAGCAGGGACTACGTGGCCTTCAGGGCAAGCTGGAATTCTGTGGCTGAAGGGGTGAGAGATGTCCTCATTGGGGGGCTGACTGTGAAAGTTCATGCTGCATCCAGTAAGGTGCAGGGACAGCGGTCCCCTTGGTCCCCTGGGAAGAGAGCTGGCTCCATACCCTTGTAGGATGTGAAGCTGGAGCCAAATGTAAGCTTTAGGCCAGATTAGGAAGAGCTTTGGTGGACTTTTTGCTAAACCTTGAAGTCGGTGAGATGTTACTGAATGTGTGTGAGTGAGGAGTTGTCTGGGAGCCCTGGATTGTCTGGATGGAGAGGACCACCAGGCGACTCGCCCTCAGGCCTTTGTTCCCTCAAGGTTCTTTGTGAAAGAACAGGTCTTGGGTTTGAACCCTGAGGGGAGAAAAAGTCAGTGCTTCATTTTTCGGTGGCAGGGTTGTCTAGGACGGGGCCATCTAGGAGAAGCGGTGTGCAGTTTCCACCACAGAGCCACACCCCTTGGCAGCCAGGAGGCCTGGCGCATCACTGGGCCTCTGAGCCTGGCATTCTCTGGATGTAGTTAGAGGTTCGTGCTCGTCTCTTTTCTTCCTCAGGGGGCTGTTGCAGAGGCCAGATGAACTATGTCTATGAGAAAGCCTTATAAGCAGCTCACACTGGACAGATGGTGATCGTGTTAAAATTCAAAGCACTTTTTATCAGATACTCTCAATACAGTTGTGTGGTACAGTTTAGTGTAATGTTTCTGCAGGGAAATGTGGCAGTCCTTTATGTATCAAGAAGCTTTAAGAAGTCTGTACCCTATTACCCAGTGATTCCACTTTCACTGATATACCCTAAAGAACAAAACCTGACATGCATACTGATGTGGATTGCAGTGTTATTTATCACAAAGGAGAAATTGGAAACAATCTAAATTGGAAATAATAGAGGATTGGTTAATTGAATTATTGAACACCTTTACAATGGAATAAAATGTAGCCACTGAGAAAGTTTTAAAAGTACCCTTTTAAAATATCTTTACAGTATAATTTCAGCTTATTAAAAATCTATTCATAGCAAAAGCATTGGAAGTCTGCATATGGAATTAATGACAGTTACCTCAGTGATGAGAGTAATAGATTATTTTAATTTTCTGTCTTATTTCCTAAATGTTTTACACTGAACATTTATTCTGCTTGGCAATTTTTCTGTGTGATTTTTAAAAATTTTGACGCAATCCCGTACTTACAGAAGATTGAAGCATAGTACAAAGAACCCCCTCAATCCGCTGAGCTGTTAACCCGATGCCCTGTCATCCCCAAATACTTTTCTGTGTGTTTCCAAACAACACACAGCATTCTCTGTACCCCACAGCATAACCATCAAAATAAGGAGATGGCCATCCGGTCCTCAGACCCTGTTCACATTTGCCAGCTGTCCCAGGAGTGGGCTTTAGATGAAAGGGTCCCACTTAGAATCATCTGATTCTTTTAGCCTCAGTCTGTGATCTGGAGCATTCCTCAGGCTTTCTTTAATGTTCATGACCTTGATATTTTTCAAGATTATAATTCAGTTATTTTGGAGGATGCCCCTCAAGTTGGCTTTGATGCTACCTCATGATAAGAGTCAGGTTCTGTAATTTGGACAGGAATACTACAGAATGATGCCATGTTCCCATCGTACCTATCAGGGGGTTCATCCCAGTTCTGACAGTGTCACAGTGATCACTTGAGTAAGGTGGTGTCTGCCCGGCCTCTCCACTGTGAAGTTACTCTGAAATTTGGAAGCATTTCTACGAAGGTGCTGTAAAGTGATGTGAAGATCCTGTTCTTTATCAGCCTTCCAGTCTGTGCATCCCTTTCTTCACAGCACTATGAATTCACAGTCTCATTCTGTTTAATGGTGATGATCCACTCCAGTTCTTAATTTTGATACCCAGATTGCCTCAGACTTGACCAGTGGGCGCCCCTCAAGCTGCCTATGTCCTTCTGACACGTGGGCATCACTCTTTGAGTTCTTCCTTGCTTTCTGGCGTGAGATGCTCCAGGCTAACGTTGTCCTTTCCCTGCTCCAGCCCTGGCCCTGCAATCAGTCATCTCTCCAGGGGCCCTGATTCCTCCGAAGCCACAGTTGGGGCCTGAAGTGTGCATGTAGCTGATTGGGATGCCACTGCTTTCAGGCTCTCTCAGTGAATAGGTCATGTATGTATGTGCGTGTGCATGCGTACACATGCATTTACATTTCTATTTGTCTATCCATCTCTATACATCGTAAAACATGAGTTCTCAGAGATCCCTCCAATTCCGATCCGGTATCACTGGCTTTATTTTAATTTTCTCTCTCTGTGTTTGTAACTTCCTTTTCTCTCGGGGAGAAAGCTGGCTCTTACCATAACTTCCTTTTCTCTCGGGGAGAAAGCTGGCTCTCACCATCCTTCCATTGCTGGCTTAGGTGTTCAGTCCTCCTGTGTGTACCCAGTCTCCCATCACCTCTACTGCCCCCTGCCCCCTGTGTGGACATCCTGCCCACCCAGCTCGGGTTCCATCCCCCGTGCCTGCTCACTCCGTGTGTAGACACCCTTTAGACCCCTCCTTGGCTCCGATGCCCTGGGCCAGCTTGCCCCTCCCTGGGATCGCTTCTTCTCCCTACTTGGACTCTTCACACGGCCTGTTTGGGCTCCACCTCCAGGACCCCGCACCCTGCTCAGGCCCTGAGGTCTCACACACGGATGTCCACTTCATCCTCTTGGGGCTTCGACTCTCCCCTGGACGTCCTCCTCAGTGGGTGCCGCCTCACCTTGCAAGGGGCCAGACACCCCCGAGCCAGCCTCCCCTCCTCACGGATACCTGCCTGCCCTGCCTCACCCAGGAACCTCAGGCCTGCCTTGTTCAGAAAGGAGACGGACACCAATCTGTTGTTAAAGAAACAGATTTAAGTAGGGAATTAGCATATTCTTTAGAGGTGACTGGACGCTTAGAAAGAAGGACTTTGCTTCTGCTAACTGAAAATCCCCATGAAAATCAACCTCATTGGCAGAGCAGCGGATCTGTAGGAGAGGAGTCTTCTTTTTTTTTTTTTTTTAATATATATATATATATATTTATTATACTTTAAGTTCTAGGGTACATGTGCACAACGTGCAGGTTTGTTAAATATGTGAGAGGAGTCTTCTTAATGGGGAGCTTAAATGACTGTGACGTTGTCTGCTTTCAAAAGGAAGCAGCTTTAAGATCTCCCGTGTGCAGGCCTTTTCCTAGGACTGACCCATCGCCAGGAGGGTGTAACTGAGGCAGAATGGCTAGGTGGAGAGAGCAGTGACTTTGCAGCTGGACAGAGCTGGCTCTACATGTAGGCTCCACCATTTACTAGTGAAATCATGCCGACCCCTTGGGAGCCCCAGTTTTCTCTTGAAAAGTGTAGCACTGATATCCCCACCCCACGGGATCATTTTGAGGATCTGCCGTACAAGGAGCACAGTGGGTATTCAATTAGTGCCAGTTTCCTGCCTTCACTTCTCTCAAAGAGAATGAATTTGCCTCACCCAGACTTTTTTGGAAAAATTGGACACAGTTTATACCCTAGCCTTTGTCCCCACCCTTGGCCTTTAGCCGCTCATTAACCTCAGACCATTAGTCACTGCTTCTTGCATGCAGTCTCCATTCTGGCTGGGCACAGGGTGACCCACTGTGGTCTCTCTGTGAGCACCAGCCATCTCCCATGGATAGCTTGCTTACGCCGGAGCTGGAGTTGGTTTCCATGAAAACTTGTGTGTGTGTGTGTGTGTGTGTGTATTTTTCTTTTTTTCTTTGCTCCAAAGTAAAGGAAACCACACTTAGGCTGTCTCACCACCGAGCATAATTGTGATTGAACTTTTCTGTGGTGATCTGAATTAGGCTGCAACTAAAGAGCCACAGGAAAGTAAGATAAACGTTTGTTGCCTTTGGTGTTGATAAAAACAAATTAACACAATTGTAAATTCTAACTTTTGTATATGCCATTGTCTGTGCTGTCTTTGTTTTTGGCTGAAAAGCCAATTTAGCTCTTCACCATGAATCATTTTAGTAAGGCAAGTAGATGCTATCTCTGTTGGTTTATAACTCACCCTGCAAAAGCCACCACACTGCTTACACTTTCTTAATACAGGTGAATTTATGCTTTAGAATTTATGACTTCAAGTTAATCTAGTAAACTCACTTTAGCTCTTATATTCTTGGGGACTCATTTTTGGCAAGAAAGAAGCTGGTAGAGCAACACAAATTTGTAAACTGAGATTTTCTTTAGTGTCATGGTTTTAGTCTCGTGCTAGTTTCTGTATAGGAGCAATGCTTTTGGATATGGTAGCTATTTCCTGTGATGGGAATGCCTTTGCAATCAAGAACGTATCTCCTTTAATGTTTGTTGATAAAATGAAATTATTTCTGGAATATGTATTTTTATTATCAATGAAATCTGTGGTTTATAAAAAACCCTGCATCCTTAACATGATTCTAAATCAAGGAGGCCAAGAGATACTTGTTTCTTTAGCTCCTTGGATATTTCCTGAGGGCCTGCTCCATGCCAAGTACCAACCTTACTGCTGGGATAGGGTCATGGATGAAGCATGGCCACTGTCCTCAAGATGCTTAGCATCTGATTGAAGAGAGCTGTATGATAATGCGTTTTATAGGGTATGATGTATGATTAAAATCACCAAAAATAAATTTAATTCTGTTTCTTCCTACTCTAACATAGTTGGTCGTGTATGTTTATGATTCTGTTCATTCATCCATTCATTTGTTCAGTCAATGGATAAATATGTCCTGAGCCCCTGTCCCTCACGCAGGTAGGCTTGGTGCATGCCTCACAGAGCTTCTATCCAGATCCTTGTTTGTTCCAAACCTGCATGTTTGAGAGAAACAACGATTAGACATCTCCTTTGAGCCAAGTGCCACGCTAAATGCCTTTTTGCACTTGACCATCTTTAATTTCCAGAGCCCATTGAGAGGAGGGTTTCTCTCTCTTGGTTTGAAAGTGAAGAAGCGGTGTCTCCAGATACATATGTTAGAGATGCCCAGACATGGCTGCTGGAGAAAGGTAGACTCCAGTTCCAGACCCAGCTCTTCTCTGCCTCGTCTAGCACCCAGCCCCATCTGGGAAAGGATCGGGTGAGGATGAGAGCTCATGGCTGTCAGTGGTGTGCCATGAAGCTGCGAACGCACAATTAGTGATGTGTTCAGTGTCATCCACATAGTGAGGGTCACAGCGCCCGTGAGTCCACTCCCTGCCCCCACACCTGCCACACTAGGCCCACCCTGCAGGATTTCAAGGCTTCCCTTCCACATCTCTGCCTTTGTGGGGCCTGGAGATGAGATTTGGTAAAGTTAGCCAGACTGAGCTGCTTCTCGCTACTTATGCTCTGGCTAAATACACTGTCCTAATTAAATGTTTCTTTTTCATTTAAAATTCCACAGTGCTGTAATTCAAATTAGAAAGCTGCTGTTGTGACAGATGACGTCATTTAATTTCAGGATCATTGTGTTGCTTGTATTCAACTGCAGACTAAATTGGACCCTATCTCAGAGCTTTTATCGCTATAAAATATTATCTTCTTACAAGTGTCTGATTAACTTCTCGTGATGGGGTGTTTGAATTCCCTTCCACCGATGTTCCTTGAGAGAACTCCTTGACATGGGACTGGGGGGCTGATTCGTTAACGTCTTTGTTTGGAACCTGGTGCCTGAGAGTCTGGTTCTGAAATGGACCTGTCGGTTTTCCTCTGTCTAGTGTCTCACAGTTAAGATGCTCCAGATGGGGCCCACCGTGTCCCCTCTTCCAGCCTCTCCCTCCCTGGCCATCTCAGTGGGTACCCCGCATTGGAGAGCCAGGAGAAGAGCTAAGAGCAGCTTTGCCCCTCGTCTGGTTTCCTCCGAGTCTGCTTGACAATCTCTTTCAAATCAACTTTACTAAGGAAGAAGTTACATACCGCAAAATGCCCTCATTTGAATTGTGTAAAGAATGAGATTTGACAGGCTTGGTGTGGTGGCTCATGCCTGTAATCCCAGCACTTTGGGAGGCCGAGGCTGGTGGATCACAAAGTCAAGAGATCGAGACTATCCTGGCTAACACGGTGAAACTACCACCACTTCTTCACTTTCAAACCAAGAGAGAGAAACCCTCCTCTCAATGGGCTCTGGAAATTAACGATGGTCAAGTGCAAAAAGGCATTTAGCGTGGCACTTGGCTCAAAGGAGATGTCTAATTGTTGTTTCTCTCAAATATGCAGGTTTGGAACAAACAAGGATCTGGACATGAACCCGTCTCACTAAAAGTACAAAAAAATTAGTCGGGTGTGGTGGCATGCACCTGTAATCCCAGCTACTCGGGAGGCTGAGGCAGGAGAATGGCATGAACCCGGGAGGTGGAGCTTGTGGTGAGCCGAGATCGTGCCACTGCACTCCAGCCTGGGTGACAGAGCGAGGCTCCATCTCAAACAAAAAAAAAAAAAGAGATTCGATAAATGAACATGCCTAAGACCTAGAATGTTCCCATCACCCACAGGTCCCCTGCACACCTTCCCCTTGCTGCCATTCCCGGACAGACACCGCCATGCTTTCTGAAATGACAGATGACGCACTTTCCAGAGTTCCATGCCAATTAGCAATGACCTCATAAACCTGAGTTGACCCCGTGGTCTGCATGCCCCTGCTCTGTGTCAGTGACTAGGTTCTCGTCGATGCTTCCTGGGTCACCGCAGCCGTCTGCTGAGCAGCACTCCTTTCGGTGCCTCCCGTTTCCAGGGTGATCTTTCCCAGAAACAACCCAGCTTGGTGGTTCCCTCCGAGTGCCCCTGGGCCAGTTACCTTTGAGGCCCTTAGGGAGGCCGTGTCCTGCTCCCGAGCTCTGGGTGGGCCTCTGCCTGCTGACCTCGGCTGCTGCATCACCATCGACCCAGCTCCTGCTACTGTCCCTTGTCTCACTTCCCCTCGCAGCCCTGTGAGGAGGTGGGCAGGGGATGTTGCCATCTCTCTTTGAAGAATGGGAAGAGCAGTGTCCGGGTTTTATCTGAGGCCACCTGGTTGGGGGACAGTGACACCCTGCAATTTTTATCAAGAACTTGCCTTCAGGGTATGGGGCTTTCTTTCCAGAAATGGCAACATTGAAACCCAAAGGTCTTCTTTTTAAGCTCTACAAAATATGAAACTACGTATTAATATTTCCTAGAGCCAAATAAGACTCTTTTCTCCCATTGACCACCCCTACTATGGCAGATTCTCTGATTACTACCAGGTATGTGCTGCCCTCCCTGTGGGAGATTATACCCCCACCTCACTGCCTTCAGACTTCGAGAGTGATTTTGGTCCTCCCCTATGAGGGTCCTCCCCCGTGAGGGTCTTCCCCTCTGAGGGTCTTCCCGTGAGGGGCTGTGCTTCCCTGCCTGCGTGGTGTCAGGCTTGGGTTTGTGATTTGCTTTGGCCCCTGTGAATGGCCGGGGCACATGGTAGATGCAGTAATGCCCCCCGCCCAAAGATGTCCACGTCCCGATGCTCAGACCTTGTGTGTCAGACCTTGTGTACCTGTGACCTGACGTAGCCAAAGGGACTTCGCTGATGTGATGAAGTTAAGGACCTTGAGAAGGGGAGGCGATCCTGGACCATCCAGATGGGCCCAGTGTCATCACCAGGGTCCTTCCAAGAGGGAGGCAGGGCTGGGCAGAGAGAGGAGTAGGGGCTGTGACTATGGAAGCCAGAGGCTGGGGCAATGCAGCAAGGGGCTACAGCCAGGGAGAGCGGGCAGCCTCCAGAAACTGGAAAGGGCTCAGGCAGAGCCCCCCCTGCACCCTACCCCAGGAATGCAGCCCTGGAGACATGCTGGTGTGCAGGCTTCTGACCTCTAGAACTGGGAGATTATCAGTTTGTGTTGTTTTAAGCCACTAAATATGTGATCATTTGTCATAACAGCAATAGGAACCTAATACAGGGGCACATGTAAACTGTTGAGCAGAAGTTTAAATAACCAACTGGGGGCTGTGGCCATCTTTCTTTTGCCTCCAGCATAAGGTGAGCAGAGTCCTGGTGGGGACACGTGCTGCTTCAGCCGGGGTCCAGAGTGAGACAGACATGGACCAGAGCCTGTCCAGTGAAGAAATGAACCTTGGTTGTAAGCCACTGAGATTTGGAGGCTGCTTGTTACCACAGCATAACCTAGCCTCTCCTGATGGACCCACTTCACCTGCACTCCTCACAAAGAACTCAAGACTTCCATTCATTCAGCAGATACTTTGCAGTGTCCTTTGATGGCCAGGCACTGTTTGGCCCCTAGTATACTATCATTAACAGACAGACACCGATTGTTCTTACTCTTGTGGAGCTTATAGTTTTCCTGGGAAGACAGAAAATAAATAAGCAACAGATGACTATGCAACTATAATTTTTGATGAGTGATGTGCGAGAAATACATGGGACATGATGGAATAAATAAGGTGCAGTGGGGTGAGAAGAACCCAGCTGTGCAGTTGGGGTGGGGCTCGTGGCTGGAGAGGAAGCAGTATGTCAGCACCCCAGATGCCCACGGCAGAGTGGGTGTGGCCGGGCTGTGAGGGCAGGGCAGGGAGAGCAGATGTGACCAGTCCAGAGCTGGCAAGTCTGGGTTCTGCAAGGCCATGGACGTGCAGGGGTGGGAGGTCTGCATTTGGTCAAGAGGCAGCAGGTGCCAGGGAAGGGTTTTTCAGCAGGAAAGTGAAATGTGCAATTTCACTTAAAAACAGATCCACTTGGGAGAATGTGTGCAAGAGGCAAGTGTGGCAGTGGGAGGTCCGGCTGGAGCGCTTGTGAGCTTGGGTGAGAGTGGGGCGTCATGGCGGACGTGACTGTGGGAAGGGCTCTGAAGAGGGGTCGGGGACAGTGACCAGCAACAAGGTGGATGGTGTGGCCGGTTACTGAGATGGGGAAGCCTGGAAGAGGATCAGATTTAAAGGGGTAAGTAGGAAATGTGGTTGCAGAGGCAGTAATTTGAGGTATCTGCGTGACATCCAAACAGAGATGTCAGATTGGCAGCTGTGTGGGTACATCTTGCTCAACACATTAAATAAAAATAAAAATGTATAGGACCCAGTAACACTTTTCGATGTGCACATCCGGCAAACATTAAGTCTATGCAAACTGTGAATAACCTCGTGCTCCGGATGGCTGTGGATCCCATGTTTCTGACCCCAGCCTCACAAAATCATCGGGGCCCTTCAAGATGGGCTCAGGTGCCCCTTCTCGAGAGAGGCTTCCTGAGCCTCATGGCTGAGTCACCTGCCTCCCGTCTGTGCTGCACACTTGCCTTGCAGCATGGATCCCCTCCTCAGACACCTGAGGCAGCTTTGTTCCTCTCTGCCGCTCCCTACTCATTACCCAGTCTTTGAGGTACAGAAGAGGCATTGAGTTCTTCTTTGTGTTGGACCTAGATATACACTTAAAAAAATTTAATTCTCACAGAAACATCAGGATGTAGGCATTATTTCTCTTAGAAAGGGAAAACTAAGGCTTAGAAAGCTTTTGTCTCTTAACCCAAGTCACAGAGGTAATAAATAGCAGATATAGGCACTGAATTGGATCTAAGACTTTTGTTCACTCCTACTATATGCAGTAGTTATCTATTGCTTTCTAACAACTTGTCACAAATGTAGTGGCCTAGAACAACATATATTAATTAGCACACAGTTTCTATGGGTCAGGAGTCCAGGCATGGCTTAGCTGGGTCCTCTGCTTAGAGTCTGACAAGGCTGAAGTCAAGGTGTTGGCCAGAGCTGCAGTCTCATCTGAGGCCCAACTGGGGATGGATCTGTTTCTAAGCTCCCTTCGGTTGTTGGTGGAATTCAGTTATTTGTAGTCATAGGAGTGAGAGCTTTGGTTTCTAGCTGGCTGTTGGCTGAAGAATGCACCTCAGCATCTAGAGGCCACCTGCAGATCCTTGACTCATTGAAGTTTCCCAGCATGACTGTTTGCATCCTCAAAGACAGTGTAGGAGGGAGAGAGGGAGGGAGAAAGGGAGAGAGAGAGAGAGAGAGAAAGAAAGAAAGAGATGGACTCCAGCAACGTGAGCCTACAGTCTCATGTAATGTAATCATAGATGAGTAATCACATAGGTCCTACCACCTCTGCTTTAAGCAAGTCACAGGACCCACCCACACCCTCAAGGGGAGAGGATCACACAGTAGTATGAACACCAGAGGGTAGGGGTCATGGGACCCCTTTAAGAGCCTGCCCTACAGACACACGACTCTGCTGTATTTATCACTTTCACCCCTACTGGAAGGAGCACAGAGCTCTCCAGAGGAGCCCTTTAATAAGTGATGGTGAAGTGGAAGCCACTGATTTTTCATCAAAGGGCCTATAGTTGAGTTTACAATAGGATAGACACACAATTTTGCCTTTGGTAATGACTTCACAGTGTGCCTATAATTATAACATTGGCAGGAAAATCTAGGTCATCTCTCTGAATCCACTCTGTCCTCTCTGGGGCTTCTGTTGCTGCTGCTGCCTGGGCCCTGCCACAGGCCTGCACCACTTCTCCCCTGGGTCACTGCAGCACTTTCTGCCCTGGCCTTCCTGCCTCTTCCTTACTGCCAGAGTATCTTAAGTGACAATCTGACTGTGATTTCCCCATGGCTCTGAAATAAAACTCAAACTCCTTAGATAAACCAAGTTCTCCATCGTCTTTTCCTTTCTTGCTTCTCCAACCCTGACCCTTAACACTGTCCCTCTTGCATCTCAAGGTCCAGCAACACCCGGGTCCATGGATGTTCTGATCACTCTGTTCTGTCTCAGGCCTTTGCACCCATTGTGTTCTCTCCCTAAA
This sequence comes from Gorilla gorilla gorilla, assembly GCF_029281585.2. Classification (NCBI taxonomy): domain Eukaryota; kingdom Metazoa; phylum Chordata; class Mammalia; order Primates; family Hominidae; genus Gorilla; species Gorilla gorilla. The sequence goes on along the minus strand of NC_073231.2, from coordinate 145,952,588 downwards.
AATCTCCTTTCATCCCCTTCCTCACTTAAATTTCCCACATAAATATGTGGCTTAGTGAATTCCTACTTTTCTTTCCGGGTTACTCCTCAGTGGAGGCATCCCTGATATCCTGAGGGAAAGTTGATAGAGAGCTCTTAGAGAACCCAACTCTTGCCTAGTGATTGGGTTTTGTTCCTTGACCCTTAAAAAATTTCACCTCTGTATTCTCAGCAACTTCCACAGTATTTGTTGATGGCATGTGCCCCTCACATCTTGATTGAGAGGGTGGATGGATGGTTGAATGGATGATGTTGGATGGATGGCTGTTGAATGGATGGATGGATGAATGAATGAATATATGGATGTTGGATGAATGGATGGATGGATGGATGGATGGATGATGGATGGATGGATGTTAGATGGATGAATGGATGGATGGATGTTGGATGGATGGATGAATGAATGGATGGATGTTGGATGGATGAATGAATGGATGGATGGATGTTGGATGGATGGATGATGGATGGATGGATGGACAGTTGGATGGATGTTGGATGGATGGATGGATGGATGTTGGATGGATGGATGGATGGATGTTGGATGTTGGACGGATGGATGGATGTTGGATGATGGATGGATGGATGAATGGATGGATGGATGTTGGATGGATGGATGTTGGATAGATGGGTGGATGGTTGTTGGATGGATAGATAGATGGAGGCTAGATGGATGAGAGTATTGCAGAAAAGCTGTATGGAAGTGAAAATCTTAAAAACAAAATGTATTTAAAATTCCTTCCTGGGAGAAGCACTCTATATTGTATTAATTAACTCAGCTTGCTAATCAGGGAAATGCTAACGATCTCTCCTTCCAGTTGCTGAGGAGAGGTGCTGGAAGAGCACCCGCCTCATTCATCATTTCAGCTCGGTGCTGGCTGTGTTTATTTTTCTGGTAAATAAGGAAAAGAAATTATACCATACTTTGAGCTGAAGGTATTTTCTGTTGGAATTCAAAGCTGCCTTAATTTCTATCTTGTGGATGCATGGTATACGTTATCTAACTCAAGGCTGGGGCTGTGTCACCTCTTATCTGTCACAGTGCCTAGACCAGTGCTGAACACATACATGCCAAACACCCAGGGGTTCACCTTAAGAAATAAATCCTAAAGGATGTGCTATGTCAGTTTATCTTCATTCACTTTCTCAACATCTACTGACCACGCATTATGTGAAACTGTGGCATCCTGGAATCTGAATGGGACTTGGAAGCAAGGAATTCAGTCTTGCCAAGGGTACTGAGATGTGTATAGAAGGAAGTAGGTTAGAGGGAGATGGAGGGAAATACTTTGAGAAGCCCACAAACAGTTCTACAGGAGCCCAGGTGAGAGGAAGGGGGGTTCCTTTCTGGTTTAGAGGAACTTTGAAGATTTTAATAGAGAAGGTGACATTTGAGAGACCCCATGGTATGAGGTAGAATAATTTGGAGTTAAAGACCTGGTTAAATTCCCTGGTTTATTTCTCAGCTGAGCCACTCTGAAAATATTACGTGACCTTTTCTTACCTCAGTTTTTAACCCCAAAGATGGGAATGTTACTGTGTACTCAAGTGTGTATATGTGACGGTCTAATTACTTAATAGGCTATGGAAATGCCTTAAGGGATTACACTCATCTTCATTAGGTTGTGGAAGCCCTTAGAGGGTGGCTGGGAGTTGTACATGAAGAAGAAAGCACTTTACAGCCAGAAACTCGCGGGGTGAGTTTCTCCAAAACTCAAGGGGTGAGGCGTGGAGTGAGGATGCCCCTGGTCAGTGGTGCTGGCGGCATGGTGGGGACTTGCGGGAAAGGGCATTGGGAGGAACTGCTTGAGGGGCCATCCTGAAAGGACTTCTGTTTTGCCTTATCATGCATTACATTTTTGTTTAGCCAATTCATCATCCTGATCACAGTTTTCTTAGGCTATGGCTAAAATTAGCCTGAGTTTCCTGAACTCATTCCAGATGACAGCCCCGTGTGCTTGCTGGCTGCAGGACGCCACTCCTGGCGTGGTTTGGCTGGCTGCCTTTTTGTCCTCACCTCCTGCTGTGCACTCCGGCTTTCTGCTCCTCTTTTCTCCTTGCCTTATCTTGCTGTGACACTGTTGTGCCTACCTGGGTCTCCTGGAGATGCTTACATTTCAGATGGCCTTGGCCTGACATTAGACTGCATTTGGAAGGGGCCTGTTTAAGTGAAGACCCTTGACCGTAGTTAACAAAATCACCTTCACGCTGTCTTAAGCCAAAGAGGGACTGTCCTAGGAGAAGCTTGGTGTCTCACAGGAAGCCAGGACACACTGCAGGGCCAGGCCGCAGGTGGGACCCGGGCTGGAGAGTCCTCAGAACCAGCCTGCCAGGCTTTCTGCACCAGTGTGTAGTGTCGCTCAAGTGCTGTCACTTGCTCTGTGGCTTCTTGTCCTTCCTTTGTCTTTTTCTATTCTCTGGCTCCTCTGCTGCTTCAAACCCATGCCCCTCACCCGTAGCTGTCTCAGCCCCCCAGTTCACATCATGACAGGTGAAACCTACAGCCCTGATAGCATTCTCTTAGCACCAACTCCAGACCCGCAGGTGGAGGCATCTTCTTGGCCCAGCTTCTATTATGTGTCCTTCTCTGCTCCTGCCACCTGGGGCCAGTGGGCCCTGAGCCCCTTAGTGACAGACGTGGCTATCAGAGGCCTTTCCTGTGCACAGATGACAGTTCCCAAAGAAGGAGACCATTGTGGGCTAGGAAGAGACTTCACAGGGTGTCCACTAAGATACTCAGATGTTACAGAATCCTTTGACTACTAACGGAATCTCTGGAGCCTCTTGAAGGCCATAACAGTTGAAATGGTAGACGTTCATTCATTAAACATTTGCTAATCACCTGTAATGGCAGGCGCTACCTACATTCTGGGGGTAAAGTGTGTGTTGCAGTAGTTGCTTTGTTCTAGCCGGACTTAGTTGAACTTCCTGTCCGGTTCCCATTCCAGGCGGCTGGTCTGTTCTGTGGGTGCTGTAGCCACTGGGGTCTCGCTCCTCGGTATCAAAGCGCCACCCACGTGCATCTCATGGAGCTTTGCCTGGAGCAAATCTTGGTTTCTGATTTAAATGGGATTAATAGTGACCATCTCATAGAGTTTATGAGGCGTAAATGAGAAAATATATTTGTACGGACTTTGTAAGCTCTAAATTAGTTACACAGTTATGATTTCAAATTCCTAGTGGTTGCAGGTAAACGGTATAGTTCAGTCATGAGAGGTAAATTACAAATGCACTGTTGGTCTTTGAAGCTCTTTAGCTTGAGAGAAATCTATTTTTTATTTTCTAGACAATGTGCATTTGATGTTGTATCTTGTAACTGTAGTGATGAATCAGAATTTATTTTCCAAATTCTCTTTAAGAGAAAAAAACATCAAGCTTACTTTTGCTGCTCAGTGAGTTCTGTTACGCAGCATGTTAGAGGCTCACTCACTTCCTATGTTTTATTTTTTTCACTGCTCAGCACTAAATGAAAGCTGCCATCATATGCCTTGCTATGGTTTGAATGTTTGTTCTCTCCAAAACTCACGTTGAGATTTAATTGCCAATATAATAATGTTAAGAGATGGGACCTTTAAGAGGTGATTAGGGCATGAGGGCTCCACTCTTGTGAGTGGGCATAATGCTTTCATAAAAGAGCTTTGGGGAGTGGGCTCTCTTGGCCCTTCTGTCTTACTGTCATGTGAGGAACCAGCGTGTCCTTCTCCAGAGGATGTAGTATGCAAGGTACTATCTTGCAAGCAGAGAAACCAGGCTCTCATCACCTGCTAAAGCCTTGATCTTGGACTTCCCAGCCTCCAGAACTGTGAGCCAGTTGCTCCTTATAAATTACCTTATTGCTGTTTCCTTATAAATTACCCAGTCTTAGGTATTCTATTACAGCAGCACAAAATAGACTAAGACATGACTACTGTGTGGTGAGCACTTTGCATGTATCATCTCATTTTTATCCTTACACCAGTCTACAAAGAACATATTATCTCCACTTTACAGATGGAGAAACTGAGTCTTAGTGTGTCAAAATGATGTGCACAGTTAAGTCAGTAAGACTCTTAGACTCCAGAGACCCTTCTCTTCCCACAGTACCCCACTGGCTCAAGGGTCAGAATGGGGCGGTGTTAGAACTTCAGGTGAGAGGACATCTCCTCCTCCTGTTTGTGTAGATCCAGCCTGTGGCCGGATGCTCTGGCTGTATCTGGGTGGTTGGTGTGGGAGAGCCTGAACTCCGCCTACTCACTGAACTCTGCCTACTCACTGAACTCCACCTACTCACCGAACTCCGCCTACTCACCAAACTCCGCCTACTCACCGAACTCCACCTACTCACTGAACTCCGCCTACTCAGCCCCACCGTCGCTGCTGCCCCACCTGTAGGGAACCTCTACGGTACCTTTGGACTGAGAAACCATAGATCTCTTCTCTCTAGCTTGTCAGCTGCTGCCAGAAGGGTGTGCCCCAGACCTGGGCAGCGCCTGGGGTTACTTCTACTCAAAACCACAGCAAGCATTTATTGTCTTTTTTTTTTTTTTTTTTTTGAGACGGAGTCTCGCTCTGTCGCCCAGGCTGGAGTGCAGTGGCGCGATCTCGGCTCACTGCAAGCTCCGCCTCCCGGGTTCACGCCGTTCTCCTGCCTCAGCCTCCCGCGTAGCTGGGACTACAGGCGCCCGCCACCACGCCCGGCTAATTTTTTGTATTTTTAGTAGAGACGGGGTTTCACTGTGTTAGCCAGGATGGTCTCGATCTCCTGACCTCGTGATCCGCCCACCTCGGCCTCCCAAAGTGCTGGGATTACAGGCGTGAGCCACCGTGCCCGGCCGCATTTATTGTCTTTAAAACACAATAGCATCATGAATCAATTTTAGTGCTAGAGAGATATATGTGACTCTTTAAAATGGTCCCCTAAAATTTGTAAATTACAGGCATCAGCATCAATAAAATAACGGCAATGCCAAACAAATGACTCATCGTCTTCCCTCAGGTTCTGTACAAGTCTTACCTTCTCTCAAAGGAAGAAAATGAGCGCTTAGTTGGCTGCTTAACTGGATTCCTCTGAAATTTCACAAGGAGAGAACACGTCACATGTAGAATTGGTGCCTCTAGGGGAGTGATAATCGTTACTTTTAGGTATGAATTTCCTGCCTCCGAAAGTTGGCCATGGATTCTTTTAACAGGTGCAAAATAAACCCTGTCCAGCTTCCAGATAGCTGCCAGCATGATCTTTCTATAATGCTGGTACGATCACATCTCACCCTACTTTGAACCTTTTCATTATTCCTCATTGCCTTAAGAATAAAAAATGTACCCCCTTCGCCCATCAGACAGACACACACCCTGCCCCTGCCTCTCCCGTGACCCCTCATATCCTGCGTGCAGTTCCTGGGCTCACTGTTCTTTGTCACACCTCTTTGCCAGGTGCCTGCTGCCCCCTCTGCTGGGAACAGCCTTCCTCACCTTTTATGCTCGTGAGCTCCTTCTGATCTGTGCTCAGGCACTGCCTTCTATGCAGTCTTTCCTTCCCCCAGTAATAATCATAATCCGCACCTGTTGTGCGCCGGGTGGTCTTGTAGGTGTTCACGAGCACTGTCACATTCGCTCATCACACCGTCCCTTGGAGGTGACTATTACTGGCCCTTGGAAGGAGAACAAGGGCCCCGGGCACAGCATCCTCAGTGTCCCGTAGCCCGTAAGTGTGGAACAAGCCTTTAAGCCCAAATCTGGTTCCAAAGGCTGTATGCTCTCCCCTTCGCCAGGCTGCTTCTCCCGGGTGATTATCCAGCCCCCCTGCTCTGTGCATTCACTCTACAGCTGGGCCTTACTGCATCCGCCGGTTCCACATCCTCAGATTCAGGCAACCATAGATTGAAAATATTTGGAGAAAAAAAAAAATACAACCAAAAAAATAGAGTATAATGGCCAGGTGTGGTGGCTTATGCCTGTAATCCCAGCACTTTGGGAGGCCAAGGCTGGTGGATCATGAGGTCAGGAGTTCAAGACCAGCCTGGTCAAGATGGTGAAACCCCGTCTCTACTAAAAATACAAAAAAATTCGCCGGGTGTGTTGTCAGGAACCTGTAATCCCAGCTCCTCTGGAGGCTGAGGCAGAGAGTTGCTTGAACCTGGGAGGCAGAGGTTGCAGTGAGCCGAGATCACGCCACTGCGCTCCAGCCTGGGCGACAGAGCAAGACTCCATCTAAAAAAAAAAAAAAAACATTATAACAACTGTTTACAAAGCACTTACATTGTATTAGGTTGTAAGTAACCTAGACCTGATTTAAATTACATGGGAGGATGTGGGTAAGTAGACATGCAAATACTGTGCCATTTTATACCAGAATTCGAGAATCAAGGATTTCGGTGTCTGTGGTGTTCCTGGAGCCAATTCCCCATGGCTGCACTTTTTATTGCTTCAATTAGCACACTGTTGTCATTTATTACCTGCAGTTGTACTTTGCTTACATTGTGGGCTTCCTTCAGTCAGGAAGTGTCCTGCTTTATTCTTCTCTCTCCTTCCACGGTCTAGCACAGACCCAGCTCTCAGGAGGTAGTCAGACTCCTGATTGAACTTAATTGAATGTATTATTCCGTGGATATTGCATCTTTTTCATTGAGTCCTATGTTATTACTCACATATTCCGGATCATCGACAATTCCCTCCCTCCTCTTGTCTCTTGGCTCCTTTCACTTCCTTCCTCTCACAGAAACTTTTTCTGTTTCCGAGGAGGCTTTGCGGTTCTCCCTCCCGCTCCCATATGCTTCCTCCTCACGTGCCACATATTTGCTCTCCTAATCACAGGCACTTCACCTCTTTCCTCCTTCTTTGTCTTTAAGTCTTGGATGTAAGGACCCAGGGCCTAAAAGCAATTATAAAATGATTGCATCAGTGACGGATGGTCCTATCATGATACCTTCCTGTGCTGGGATTAAAGATTTTACCATCAGGTGCCAGGGATGGCTACATTAATGTCATCTTTCTGATCAAGCTTAATTCAAATTTTTGTCGAAGAGAACCGTCAAATTAATGACATTATGATATCAGATTTCTACTTTGGACTACATGGGCCTAAAGTACCATGTGCCTTTTGCAACGTCAGCAGTTGCTGTTAGGAATATTTTCTTTTGTGAGGGTTTCTTTTTTTTTTTTCTTCAGTCCTTTTCGTCCTTATGAACCCATCGCTAGGCACATAGAGACATTCATTGTTGACTGACTCGCTGGATATATGGCCTGGGAGTGGTGTTCCATTTACTCCTCAAATGTAAGGAGAGCCTTCTGACCTGGAGGTGTTAGTTTAGGTGAGGGGATTGGAAACAGGAATAACAGTCCCCGCTCGGAAGCAGAGTGAGTTTTGTGAGGAACTCAGACCAGCTACCAGCTATGCTACTGGAGGTGCATACTGGGTGCTGCTGACGTATGCAAGAGGCCACCTCACTCAAAGGAAGGGCTTAGGGAGGGATTATGGAAGCAATCAATTCTGATCAGAGACTTCGAGGCAGCTCTTACGTAAATGAGCCAGAAGTTCCGCAGATGAGCAGGCCTGACTTTCCGATCGAGTGGGAAGCGTGGGTGTGGCGGCACAGGCTTTGATTGTGTCAGGGACTCTAACGTGGACATGTAGAGGGTCTTTTGAGTTGAGGGCCAATTAAAGGTTGGGAGGTGAAAACTGTATGTGCACCAGTCATCAAGTTGGCAGTGGAGAATTCAGTGGATCAGTTCTACTCACATGGGCTTGCGGAGACTCCCTGGACTTGAACTTATCCCCCAAAACTTGAGGAACCTGCCTCTTTGTGACTTGGGGCGTAGGAAGTGGAAGTTGCTTCCTACAGACAGGCAGAGCCCAGGTTCACAGTGGAGGGTCCCCGCTGAGTCTGCCTGGCGTCTCCTCCCTGACTTCTCCACGCCCAGGACTCCCTCTGAGCAGTGAGTGGCCAGGCAGGTGCCTGCTCCTGCAACCCCGAAGCCGGGAAAGGGTGATCTCTCTCCCCATCCTTGACATAGAAATCACCACCCGACATTTTTGCTGTTTTAAAACAGTTCATCCTGCCATGGTAAGTGATGGCAAACATCTGTGTCATTTCATTCTCAAAGGCCCACCTTCTGTGTGCTGCCTGCTTCTGGACACTTTTCCTGATGGTCCTGCTGGAAATACCGTCCCCGCCGCTATGAGTTTGAGAGCAGGCTTCAGCCTCCCCGTGACGCAGCACATGCTGCCTGGGATGGCGCTGCTTGTGTCATTCTCCCTGAAATGAAGCACCCTCTGTCCAGGGGACTATGTTCTATTTGTCGAAACTTCACAGGACATAAGTCACTGCTGGGCCTGTGCTCTTTCCTTTCTTCACCAATCTCTCTGCTCCCCACATAATACTAGAAATATTTCCAACCCCTGAAATTCCCAACTGCTCTCTCATACATAAGTAAGCAAAGGAAAAATTATGTGGAAGAATTTTTTTTTTTGATGTCAGGAAAAGAGGAATTTAGGCTGGCTGCAGTGGCTCACGCCTGTAGTCCCAGCTACTCAGGAGGCTGAGGCAGGAGAATCCCTTGAACCAGGAGGCGGAGGTTGCAGTGAGCTGAGTTTGTGCCACTGCACTTCAGACTGGGTGACAGAGCGAGACTCCATTTAAAAAAAAAAAAAAAAGGAAATTAAAAAATAGTGATATGTCTAGGATATAGCATGATGCAAGCCCAAATCAGACAGACCTGGGTTTGAATTGCAGCTCATGATCTGCAAGGCCACCTATTAAAAGTGGGGCCTCTAAGCAGAATGTCTTCACCTGTGAATGTGGCCATTCTATCTGGCAGGATGTTATGAGACTAGCAGATAATGATGAACCCACCGGCTCTGACCTGCAGTTTCTTCTCTAAAGATGGGGACAGTTCATAGATCTCTTGAGAGGATGAAAAATCATGTATCTCCAGTGTCCAGCCCAGTGCCTGACATGAAATGGAGGCTTACTGGTTGGGAGCTCTGACATTATCTGGAATTCTCCGTTACTCTCCTCACACCTGTCCACCATCATCTGGAATTCTCCATTACTCTCCTCGCACCTGTCCCACCATCGTCTGGAATTCTCCATTACTCTCCTCACACCTGTCCACCATCGTCTGGAATTCTCCATTACTCTCCTCGCACCTGTCCCACCATCGTCTGGAATTCTCCATTACTCTCCTTACACCTGTTCCACCATCATCTGGAATTCTCCATTACTCTCCTCGCACCTGTCCCACCATCATCCGGAATTCTCCATTACTCTCCTCGCACCTGTCCCACCATCGTCTGGAATTCTCCACTACTCTCCTTGCACCTGTCCCACCATCATCTGGAATTCTCCATTACTCTCCTCGTGCCTGAGGCAAGGCGAGCCGAAGCTTCCCGTTGACATGTCAGTATTATTATTCCTCCTCTGTTTATGAAAGTGGCCAAGTTGATGAAGGAGAAGGGCTACCCAAAGATGTTCTTTTCTGGAGAAAGCTGTGAATATTTTATGAAACATACCACCAAGTCCTGCCATGGCGCCTGCGCCTGAGCCTCCTGCAGGAGTCACCTTATTAAAATGTCCCCGTTGATGGAGTGTGCTGGCGCATACAGGGAGAGCTTGCTTCTTTTCAGAATCACTCAAAAGCCATAAATATTTTAAGGAGTTTTATCTGCCCACTGTTTTCTGTATGTTAATCTATCACACTGATCACTTTTTCAGGACAAAGTATCTTGCCTTGTTCTTAACAGCGAGTCGCAAATCCTGCTGTCAGTGTCTTTCCTTTCTGCTTTACCTCCATTTTGAAGGAAAGTTCTATGTTGTCCTCATACACACATTGGGACTCTTTTAATGAATGAATGACTCTCATCCCTGAGAAATGTGATCATAGGCACTCAGGTTTGTATCTTAGGGAGACCTGCTCTGGGCGTCTCGCTCTGCTCACGGGCATCAGTGCAGCTGTCGCTGAGTGCCCACCTCGTTCCAGGTGCTGTTAGGGAAGGGGCTGGGAGTGGGGGATGTACATTGTTCTCTGTGCTCCTGCTTCCCCCCACCATGTTCCAGAGGCAGCAACAGTAAGTGACCAAGGAGCACAGCATGGGGTTAGGGTGCTCATGGAGCTGGCGGCCAAGGTGTTGAGGCCAGCCTGGGCAGAGGCAGGTGGAGAAGAGTCTGGATGGGTGTCTTGAAGGTAATGACCTCTGAGTTTGCCTGGTAGGAGGAGCTGACCTCACCTGAGCCTCAGGGAATCTGGTCAGCATGTGCCAGGTTTAAGGCCCAAACTGCAGAGTAACTGAAAAAGAAAGGGGCTTTTAATGGATGTATCAGTCAGGGTCCCCACAGGAAACAGGCAGCACACTCAGAGGGGTAACTGGGGACAGTTGAATAAAGGGGACTTTCCAAGGACCTGGGTGGTGAAGGGAAACCCAGGAGGCATGGGAAGCAGCCTGGGGCTATCAGCAGCTGGGGACTTTGGACCCTCCAGGTAGAAGGACAAGAGGAAGCAGTTACCCAAACAAGTGGGGAGCTGCTGCAGGGGCTGCAGGGGGGAGCTACTGCACGGGGAGCTTTGGGGGAGCTGCTGCAGGGGGTGCAGGGGGGAGCTGCTGCAGGGGAAGTATGGGGGGAGCTGCTACAGGGGGTGCAGGGGGAGCTGCTGCAGGGGGGGCTGCTACAGGGGGAGCTACTGTAGGGGGAGCATGGGGGAGCTGCTACAGGGGGTTCAGGGGGAGCTGCTGCAGGGGGAGCATGGGGGAGCTGCTGCAGGGGGTGCAGGGGGGAGCTGCTACAGGGGGAGCTGCTGTAGGGGGAGGTACCGCGGGGGATGCAGGGGGTGCAGCGGGGAGCTGCTGCAGGAGGGAGCTGCTGTAGGGGGAGCTGCTGCAGGGGGAGCATGTGGGGAGCTGGTGCAGGGGGAGCTGCTACAGGGGGAGCTGCTGTAGGGGGAGCTACCACAGGGGGTGCATGGGGGAGCTGCTGCCAGAGGGCAGCTGGGCTCTTTGGGAAGAGCAGAGCAGAGCCTGGCAGTCTGGGGTCAGGGGAGCAACCACTGTGGCCCTACTCTCCACTGTCTCATCTGGGGCCTCCTGTGGGCTGAGCCCGGCCAGAAGCTCAGGGGCATGCGGAGCCTGTTGATGCTGTCACCTGAGTCTGCCTCTTGGAACACAGCAGAGGGTATAAGCAGATCAGGAGGAGCATACAGAGCATGTTCAGCATGAAGGATTTAAGTGTAATTAATTTTTACAAGGCTTCAAAGCCCAGTCTCCACAGCCTCTGTTGACCTTCCTCAGTGTTCATCAGACCAGGAAACAGGCAGGCTGGCCTGCGTGGCCCAGGGTAAAACACTGGGCTGTGTCTGCCTTCTGTTTTGATGCTGTCAGGTGGGAGAGGTTATTGGTTGGCAAATGAGGAAAGGAATTTTTTGAGAGGTTCAATAACTTGCCCGATATTCCCCAGTTTTTGACAGGGTGGAATGGGAAGGCACCATCGACCCTTAGCTGCTTCTCACTATACCCACAACCCCTGAATACAGTAAGGTGCAGGAGATTACACTCATATATATTTTTTTCTTATTTAATCCTTAACCCTGAGGGGTAGACTGTATAGTATTTTTTTCAAGGTCATGCAGCTAGTAAATGGCAGGCCTGGAATTTACACCCAGATGTGTTTGTTGCACTGTACCACATGGTCTGTTTTCTCTTCGTATTTTTGAGTGGCAATCATATTTTGCTAGGACTTGACCCTCCTAGATGATAATCATCCATTTTGACCAGTGGTGACCTTGGATTTAATGACCTCCTGCTGGTTATTACCAGAGTGCCCTATGCCCCAGTTTGTCTGAGACAGGCCCTGTTCATACTGCCCTGGAGTAATTATTATTAGTGCCCCCTCCCCATCTCAGAATGTCCTGGAATCACTTGGGTTGTCCTCCTGGTGCTCAGCAGGTAGGGGGGCCTCCATTTGTCTCTGTGCTCGGCCCACGGATGGCGAGAGGCTTGTGTCGACCTCGCCTTCCCTTTGCTTGTGAGGCATCACTTTCATTATATAATTTTTATAAAATCCAAACATGTACCTAGAGGCATTTTGGAATCACATTTGTTTCAGAATTGGAAAGGAAAAGTAAAGTATTTTGGGTAGTTATAAATTACCTCTGTTTTGGTTTTTGGAAACTCCATTTATATTGCACTGTTTTGCAGTAAGTAAAAAGGCTTCTCGAAATAAGGAAAAGAAAAAATATCTCCCCTCTGGATAGTGGTTTTCAATCTATTCTTAGTCATAGGATGTTGCTTCAAGTGAAACCTTCACAGATCCCCCAAATACATAACAGATAAATGTCACGCTGCTCTGACTGAAGCCAAATATTAACTGCACGGGTCATGAGGAACATCTGGCCAGTTAATTCCCTGCATACTTGCTGAGGGCCTTCTGCATACCATGCGTGCTTCTAGGCACTGGGACACAACAGCGAACAAACCCAACAAAAAACACCATCAGAAAGATGCTCTTCTAAGGTGGGGGAGTCTGACAACCACCCTTCAAACAGGCTTCATCCTTTCAACTTATCTTCCTGGTCATACACACCTGGGAGGCCTGTGAGGGTAGGAGTAGATGTCAGGGCCAGGTGCGCCCTGGGCAAGGGGGGCGAGCGGGGGCTTTGTGCTACCAAAATGCTGTAAAGTCAAAAGGACACTTGGCTTTAAACGCCATCTCTGTGTCAGGCACTGTGCTGGGAATTGTGCAGAGCTTCTATGTGACTAGGTTAGGGATGAAAGACCAAACTAGCTCATCAGAATTGAGCAAGTGTTGCCCATCCACTCTGAGAGGCTGCCAGGGATCTAAGATACGTGATGAAGGGCTGTGCCCCTAGTGGCTGTGGGCACAGGGCTGGGCATCTGCAGTTTGGCTTCTGATTCTGGTTTTCCAAATAACTAAGAGACTTGTTTGATAATTATATAGTTGGCTATTTACCTTCTCTAGGACTCAGTCTCCTTATTTGGAAACAGAGGACTGTACTCGGAAATTCTTAACTCCCCGTCCCCACCCCTTCTCCATTCATCCTCCACAGATTATGAATCAGTGAATTGTGAGTTCAGATATCACCCAGAGGATAACCTGTCTATGTATAAACACACGTATCCTCATATCTACATGCATATATGTGTGCGTGTCTGTCTGTCTCTTCCCCCTACACCCCACCCCCACCACACACATTTTGAAAACCAGGAGCCTCATACTTGCTCTTCCTAGCCTAAATTGTGGGCAAGATGGAAACTGCCAGACTTTAAATGTTTCACTCCTCTCTGCCCTGCACAGATTGAGTCTCTGTGCTGCCTCCGTGACCCCCAATCAGAGTGCGCCATGCATGCCTTCCCATCTCCCTTACAATAAAGCCCATACCCTTGGCCAGTCTTGCCTCAGCTCTTCTCATGGCTGTCTTGTGGCCTGGCCACAAGGAAATGATTTCCATGCTCTCGCCTGTAAGCCTTGGCCATGCTTACCTACTGCCTGAGGCACCATTCCTCTTCTCCCTTGCACTGGCTTTCTCCTCCTCCATTCTCAGGTGTCACTTCTGAGAGGCATTGCTGGAACTGAGGGCCACTCCCACGGTACCATTTGCCTCCAATTCTGGACGGCTTGGCTGCATGCCCCTTTCATAGCATCCTTCGGTTCTCTTACAATGACAGTTCTCCAGTTACTTAGTTTTATCTTTGTTGCAGTTGTCTTGAGGGCGGGGACTGTTCCATTTTACTTGATGTTCTGGTCTTAGCATAAAGCACCATGCCTGGTGCACTGGAGGAGCTGAACTGAATACTTAGTAAGCGAATAAACAAAGGAATGACCGTAAAAAGCCTTCCATTTCTACCTTCCTGTGGATCTGAGATTTCATAATTACTAAGACCTTGTACAGACAGTAAGTGCTCTGAGACTTCAGAGGAGGGGATTTGAATTGAACCAGGACTTGAAAGCAGAGTAGAAGGGAGGAGAAGGAGGATATGCTCCTGGTGGTGGTTCCAATGCCTGTAGTATGGTGGTCCTTGCTGTATTTTTGGCCAAGGACTTCTTTGAATCTCCAATTTAAAGCCATAGATCATTCCCTCAAAAGAAAGGACACACGCGCAAAATCTCCTCTCTATGTCTGGAGATTCTTAGACTTCTGGCGCTCATGGAGCTCAGGATCCGAACTCCTATTTTGAACAGAGGCACCACTGAAATGTGAACGTTTGCAAATGTTTATTAAGACTGTATTATGTGCCAGGCACTTTGCGAATTGCCAGGGATGTAAAGATCAGTACTACTCAAGGAGAAAAACAGGAAAGGGATCTGTGTTTCTGAGTATCTCTGTGGAGCTTGGCACTGTTCAAGCCCTTTATATAGGCTATCTTGCTTCGTTCTTATAACAATACGTTTGAGGTCGGCATTATCCTCTTTTTTTCATGGGAAGAATTTGAGTCTCAGAGGTGAAATGGCCTTTTCAAGGTCACACAGCTGGTCAGTAAAAGACCTGCAGTCCGTTTCTCTTGCTCCAAAGCTTGTGTTTCCCTGTCCTACCTCACTGCCCCCCCACTCCCCCACGACCAAGGACACAGCTGGTGTTCACAGTCTGCCCCCTCCATGTGTAGTTGCTTTGAATGACCATCCTAGCAGCCCCATAGGCCGTGACATCCACTCACCCTGCAGGCATCTTGGCAAGGCCTGGCTTGACCTGCATTCCTCAGTGACTGATGTTGTGTGAACTTGCCTAGGAACTGGCAATCCGCTCTCAGGCATCTTGTCTAGTTTTGGGATAACTGACAGTTGGGAAATTCTTTTTGATCTTCAGTCAAAATCAGTTACCTAGGTACCTGTCAGCAACTTTTCTGGCTTTTCTGTGAACGACTGTCTGACACAAAAATGCGAACCTGGTGTTGATTCTGTGGGACCCGGGGCCTCTGCTCTGATGGCACGATCTGATGGCTGTTGTTCAGGTGCTGAATGAGGAAGCAGGCGGAGAGGCTTTCGTTCTGGCAACACTGACCTTGCCTTTGTTCTGAAGGTTGAGCTGAGCCCTGTGTGATTCATCATCCCGCACTTTGTCATTGGTGTTGCTTTTTGATCTGAGCACCAGACTTTTTTTTTTTTTTTTTTAATTCATCATTACAAAATCCACATTTGACTTGGTGATTTAGCTCTTTGGATAGGCTTGGACCTTTGATTGCTCATTCTCGTCCTTTCTGCTTTTAAGGAAAGATGAGAGACAGACCCTTCTGCCACACGAGGTCTCCTATGAAGGAGTGGCCAGCCTGGAAGTGCTGCCCGCTGGCTGTCTGTCACTGAGGACAGACCCTCTGGTGGTCTGAGATTCAGACTGCATGCAGTCTCTCTCCTTCCTGGGCCTCCCTCTACAGGGTGAGTTAGGTAATGAAGATGCGATTAAAGACAAAAAGAAAGTGTTCCAGAGGAGACATAAAGAGGGCAGGGAGAAGGAGCTGAGGAAAGGCTTCACAGAGGAGGTACTGCTAGATCTTGGAGGAGACGAGGTGTTTACCAGGTGGGTAAGAGAAGCGTAGATGGAGCTCATTCCAGAAAGGTCCACAGGGTGCTCAAAGGGAGGGAAGCGTGAAAAGATAGGGCACGTCAGGAGGGTTTATACACATGGCGCTCTGCTTTCTCTCCTAAGCAGGTGTCTTTATGAAGTATAGTTATTTGTTTCTCTCTTGACAATAAGGAGGCCCAGTAGTTCCAGGAAGAAAGACACTGTACTGTGGCCAGGAAGGAACCATCCGACCAGCCCAGGGAATCAAACTGGATAACCAGGGGGAGACAGATTCAACAGTGTTAGCCGAAGTCTCAAGAGAAGTGCTGACTGTTCAGAATAAATTACCAATTCATCCATCAATTTGCCATATATTTATAGACCATTTATTATGCGTCAACCACTATTTGAGCACAGTCGCCATTTCCCTTGAGATGAGGCCTCTGGGTGAGGCCACTAATGATAATGATATGCTGCTAATCACAGTAAGAAACAGGAACCGAGGACTTTATGAGCTGGGGTTGGAAAGGGGAGACCTGGGGGAGGGTAGAAGAGGATGGACCAGGTCTGTCTATCTGCATAACCTTCAGTCCTGGGGGCAGGTGGCTGGAGCCTGCCAAGTGGTGGCTGAGTACGTTTGGGCTGTCCCAGGAGCCACACAGTCAGGGCTGCTGCTGAGTGGGACCCTGCCACGATGCAGCATGGATGACAGGCCCAGGGGGCAAGCGGAGGCAGAGTCAACTCAGGGAGCTCCATGTCGTTAAATGTCGCCATGAACACTGTTTCTAAAAGGGTCAGAAAGAGGAAGTGAGGCTTCAGTTCGAGGCAACTCTGGGAAATGTCCTAATCACAAGAAGCATGTTTAAGAAGTACCTTGTCGGTGTGAACCGTTCTTCTGTTAGCTGGGTAACTACAGCTTGTCCGGGCCTGGTGCCTGGGCTGGGGGAATGGCACCCCCAGGAGGGTGTGTGTCGTAGCTTTTCACAGCACCTGTGTGTGACGCAGCATTCCTGCCGCCTGCGTTGTCATCTCCCTGCCTCAGAGCTGCTGCATTTCAGACCGTGGCTGAAAACATCGGGAGAAACTTGGCCTCTTTCATCTGTTTCCCTAGCTAGTTCACAGCTTCCCCCATCGTGCCATCATACTACTTGCACATTATTTGTCTAAGATCATGAGTGCCCACTTAGATATCCAACTATTGCACGGGCCTGTGAGTATCCCAGAGATCGCAGGGTCTCAGTCATCTTTATTCCTGATGATATTCCATGTTGCCTCATATTTCTCCCTTTCTTCATTGATCTTTCTTCATTGATCTTCCTAGAAAATGCCTCGTTCTTCAAGACCCATTGCAGAGCGGGGAGCCCTCCTGGTTCCGTTCAGGCTGTTGCAGAGGTCTTTCCTCTGGCTCCATAGCTCTATGCTTATAGCCGACAGCCCTGGCATACAGTGTAGCACATGTATTCTACTGTCATTCTTTGTTTACAGATCTGCCCTCCCAGGAGACCGTTTCGTCCCTGCATCTCCAGCCTGGCATATGGTACAATGCTTGGTACCCAGGATAAGTGCTAAGTAACTGCTGAGTGAATGAATAAACATAGGAAGCAAAGGGATTGTCCAGCGTCTGGATTTAGAGATGCATGCCAATAAATTATTTATTCAGATATCTTCATTGATATGCTCAAAAACACATATTTCTGTTGCTCAGGAATCAGCGGTTGGTATACACTGTCTCTCTCTCCCAGGTGGGAGGGTGGAGTGATGGAAGGAACACAGGAGCTGGGCTGCCCAGGTTCAAGACCTGATCCTGTTTCTTCTTAGCTGGGTAACTCTTGGCAAGTCACATTTTGTCTTAGAACCTCTTAGTACCTTCATCTGTAAAAAGAATAGTAGTGTGTATCTCAGAGGGTCATTGTGAAGACCAGCTGAGATAGCATCATGGCTAAGGAGAGTGCTTTGTAGTCATGACGGTATCATTAGTAATATGGTATCAACTATTCTTCATTTCTACTTATTAGATTCTAGGCACTATTCTAAGATTTCACATCAGGACTTTTCAACAGCAGCACTATGACATTTTTTCTAGATAATTCTTTGTTGTTGGAGGGGGCTACAGGATATAGGATGTTTAGCAGCATCCCTGACTTCAACCCACTGGAGGCCAGTAGGGTCCCTTCCTGCCCCAATCACTTGTACCAACCAGGATGTCAACCAGATATTGCCAAAGCTCCCCTGTGGGTGGGGTTGGGGGGGGTTGGGGACAGAATTGCCCCTGATGAGAGGCACTGCCTCACATGAGTTCTGTCATTTAATCTTCACAATTCTCCAAGGTGGGTCCTGTTATTAGTCCTGGTTTATAGATGAGGAAACTGAGGCACAGGGAGGTAAATATTTGCCCCGATAATGCTACACTAAAAATGCTTCTGAAAAAGGGAAGCTCCTAAACAATTGTCATCGAGGATCTGGAAGAGAGCGCTGATGTAATTAAGGAGGGTGTCTCAGGCTGAGTATGAGGAAACCCTACTGCTAACCCTCTGTTGTTACCTCCCATCCCTCGGTCCTCTCGTCTGTGCTGTGGGAGTGGGGAGCGGCAGGTCTTTCATGCTCCTTCTGCTAGTGGAATTCCTGCTTTCTAGCATCCCTTCATTTCATCACTGGGTGCTTGTTCGGTCAGGATTATGCCTTATCTTCGTAAGTCAGACACGATCCTGGCTCTTCAGACACTCAGCATTGCAACTCCCTCAAAATGGGAGCCGCAGGCATGTGGGGGGTTGAGCTTCATCCTGCCCAGCCCCTCGCTCAGTGGGGGTGGACAGAGTGAGAGGCAGGACTTGAAAGTCTTTGCCCAGAATCATACAGCAAGATAGCATCATGTGCAAGAGGCAGCCATGTGTACTCTGAGTCCACACTGCCATTCTTGTTGGCCTTTGCAGGCCAGCCTCCTGAAAAACTTGTCTCTGCTCACTTCTTCAGTCTCTTCTCCTTCTGTCTTCCCTTCAACCTACTCTAATCAGAAGATAGAGACAGAAGTAAGCAGTGAACTAGGCGGACCAAACCTAACCAAGAATTGTGTGTTGACCAGCCAATGAGGAAGTTATGTGTGGGAGAGAACATGGTAAACTATGTCTTCTTCTCCCCCATGTCTATGTCTGTGTGTGTGCATGCATGCGTGTGTGTGTGTGTGTGGTGGGGGGAGGCTGGTATTTTATTTATTGGACAAATATTTATCGTCTAGCACTATGTGCCAAATACCAACTTAAGACATCTATAAGAATTTCAATTTCTCTGAGACCCAGGCTAAGATTTTCCATTAAATTCACATGAGTCTATTACATCTCTTTCTTTCATTTCCACCTGGGTAATCAGGAAAACACATTAGACACACTTTTAAAAATTAAAGTTAACACAGAGTGTTACAAACTTTGAGAGAAGCAATAATTTTGAGTTGCACTAGTAATCACAGCAACAACCCCAAATACCACATTTATTGTCTCTTACAAATGATCATAAGTTACATTAATCACTGGTTTTAACTACATTCTGTTACAGTTTGGACTCTAGTAACTAGGCAAATGCAAACCAACAAAACAGCATATAAAACCACATGGAACAAAAAGCAAACTACTCTCCAATATGCATTTTCTGGAGCCAATCTGATATTTAACTGGGATAAGACATTCTAAATAGCAACTGAAATATTGATATACCAGAATATCATGAAATAAATATTTTTCCCAACTCTGAAGACATTCCTTTCCTCATGCAAAATTTACCAAAAAGAAAAAAAAAAAGGAAAAAACAAAACAAACAAAAAATAAACAAAAAACCAGGCTGGGCATGGTGGCTCACACCTGTAATCCCAGCACTTTGGGAGGCCGAGGTGGGTGGATCACCTGAGGTCAGGTGTTCGAGACCAGCCTGGCCAACATGGTGAAACCTTATTTCTACTAAAAATACAAAAATTTGCTGGATGTGGTGGTGCATGCCTGTAATCCCAGCTACTTGGGTGGCTGAGGCAGGAGAATCGCTTGAACCCAGGAGGTGGAGGTTGCACTGAGCCGAGATTGCACCATTGCACTCCAGCCTGGGTGACAAGACCAAAACTACGTCTCAAAAAAAAAAAAAAAAAAAGAAAACCCTACAAAACCAACCCAAGTTCATAGTAACCAGAATTTTCAAATATTTCTGTGATCAGCACCTAAAAATGTATTTTAAAATGCTTATTTTAATGGCCAGGCACAGTGGCTCAGGCCTGTAATCCTAGCACTTTGGGAGGCAGAGGTGGGTGGATCACCTGAGGTCAAGAGTTCAAGACCAGCCTGGCCAACATAGTGAAATCCCATTTCTAGTAAAAATACAAAAATTAGCCATGGTAGTGTGGACCTGTAGTTTCAGCTACTTGGGAGGCTGAGGCAGGAGAATCGCTTGAATCTAGGAGCCAGAGGTTGGAGTGAGCCAAGATGGCACCATTGCACTCCAGCCTGGGTGACAGAGTGAGACTCCGTCTCAAAGAAAAATATATGCTCATTTTGATTTGAAATAAAGCTGCCTGGCCAAAAGATGGCCTGTGGCTAGAAGAGGAAGGACAAATAAGAAAACATAAATGGTTCAAATAGCACTCTGTGTACAAAAACATGAAAAGGTGAAAATTTCTTCATTTCAACTTTTTGTTAGAAATTAGTACGTCACAAATAGTCCTCCAGGGAGCGCTCTGAGGCTGTTACTAGTCCTTTAGTTAATAAAGCGAGAAGGCCCTGTAACTTAGCCTAGAGGATTTTAGCGCGGACGCCTCCGAACCCACCCAGGCTTTCGCCTCGGAAAGGCACGGAAGAGGCCCCATGTTAATACCCGCAGTCTAGGACACGGAGTCATCCTCAGGGCCCTGTCACCCGTGAGTGAGATTACAGTCACAAACACAGGCTTCACAGCTCGCAGACGCACGGCCACCCTCATTTCCAGCGCCCTCCCCTTCCGGAGCGCGTGAGCCTGAATTTAAAGTCCGCATCGGATCCGGTGCGAGCACAGCCCTGCCAACAAGGAGGCCCCAATGGTGCCCAGGAAGGGAGGGGCTGAGGGCGGGGCCGAACGTACGACGAGGGGTGTTTACGCTGCAGTCTGCGCCAGAGCCGCAGCGGTACATGGAGGACCTGGGCGGGCAGGCGTCCTTACTGCGCGGATCATGTTGCGGCTGAAGTCGCGAACCGAGAGGTAGCTGGGTGTCCCGACCCTGCATACGGCAGTAGAAGACCTGGGTGACCGTCAGTACCCTGTGAATTGAGGCACTCCTGAAGCCATGCGCTGAGACCTGGCTGGGTGTCGCTACCCTGCTGACGGCTGCGGAGGACCTTGGTGGGCATCAGTACCCTGCGGATTGTAGGGATGCTGAAGCTGCGCACTGAGACCTAGCTGCGTATCTCCCCTGCGGAAGGCTGCGGAGGACCTGGGTGAGCGTCAATACCCTGAGGATTGTGGCACTCCTGCAGCTGCGCAGAGACCTAGCTGGGTGTCCTCCCCTGGAGAAGGCTGCGGAGGACCAGGGTGGGCGTCAGTACCCTGCGCATCACGGGGATGCTGAAGCCGCGCACTGAGACCTAGCTGGGTGTTCCTACCCTGTGGAAGGCTGCGGAGACCCGGGCGGGTGTCAGTACCCTGTGGATTGCGGCACTCTTGCAGCTGTGCAGAGACCTAGCTGGGTGTCTCCCTTGTAGAAGGCTGTGGGGGACCCGGGCGGGGGTCAGTACCCTGTAGACTGCGGCACTCCTGCAGCTGCGCACTGAGACCTAGCTGAGTGTCTTCCCTGCGGACGGCTGCGGAGGATCTGGGCGAACGTCATTACTTTGTGGATCCCGGGATAGTGAAGCAGCTCACTGAGACCTAGCTGTGCGTCCTCCCCTGTGGAAGGCTGCGGAGAACCCGGGTGGGCTTCAGTACCCTGAGGATTGCGGCACTCCTGCAGCTGCTCGCTGAGACGTGAGTGTCTCCCCTGCGGAAGGCTGCGGAGAACTCTGGAGGGCGTCAGTAGCCTGCGGATTGCGGCACTACTGCAGTTGCGCAGAGACCTCGCTGGGTGTCTCCCTTGCAGAACGCTGCGGAAGATTCAGGAGAGCGTCAGTACCCTGCGGACTGCGGCACTCCTGCAGCTGCGCAGAGACCTAGCTGGGTGTCTCCCCTGCGGAAGGCTGCGCAGGATCACGGAGGGCGTCAGTACCCTGCGGACTGCGGCACTCCTGCAGCTGCGCACTGAGACCTAGCTGAGTGTCTTACCCTGCGGTGGCGATGGACAACCCCGGTGGGCGTCTTTACCCTGTGAATGGCCTAGCGCTGCTAAAGCCCCGCACTGAGACGTAGCTGGGTGTCCTCCCCTGTGCACGGCTGTGGAGGATCTGGGCGGACGTTGTTACTTTGTGATCGCGGGAATGCTGTAGCTGCGCACTGAGACCTAGCTGGGTGTCCTCCCCTGTGCACGGCTGCAGAGGATCTGGGCGGGCGTCATTACTTCTTGGATCGCGGGATTGCTGCAGCTGCGCACTTAGATCTAGCTGGTGTCTTCCCCTGCGGACAGCTGCGGAGGACCTGGGTGGGCGTCATTACTTTGTGCATAGCAGGAATGCCGCAGCTGCGCACTGAAACCTAGCTGGTGTCGTCCTCTGCGGACGGCTGCAGAGGATGAGAGGAGGGAGGAGGCGTCGTTACTTTGTGCATCGCGGTGATGCTGAAGCCATGCACTGAGACCTAACTGGGTGTCCCCACCCAGTGGACGGCTGCGGAGAACCCGGGCGGGCGTCATTATACTGTGGAAGGTGATGCTGCGGAAACTGTACACTGAGACCTAGCCGGGTGTTCCTGCCCTGCGGATGGCAGCGGAGAACCCTGGGGGGCGTTTTTAGCCTGCGGATCGCCTGGTGCTGCTGAAGCCGCGCTTGAAGACCTAGCTGAGTGTCCTCCCCTGCGGAAGCCTGCGGAGGACCTGGGCGGACTCTTTACCCTGTGGATTGCGGCGCTGCTGAAGCCGCGCACGGAGACCTAGCTGGGTGTCTTCCCCTGTGGTAGGCTGCGGAGGATCTGGGTGGCTCTGCAGATCGCAGGAATGCTGAAGCCTCGCGCTGAGATCTAGGCTGAGTGTTCTCCGCTGTGGATGGCTGCGGAGGACCCGGGCGAGCTCTTTACCCCGCTGATCTCAGCGCTGCTGAAGCCCCTGCACTGAGACCTAGCTGAGCGTTCCCTACCCTGCAGATAGCTGTGGAGGACCCCGGCAGGCGTCCTTACCCTGCGGATTGCCTGGTGCTGCTGAAGCCGGCACTGAGAGCTACCTGGGTGACACTACCCTGCGGTTGGCTGCGGAGGACCTGGTGAGCGTCTTTACTGTGCGGACTGCGGCAACGGTGCGACTGCGTATGTTGGTGGGCATCCTTATCCTTCAGACGGCGGCAATTCTGCAGCTGCTCATTGAGGACATGAGCTGGCATCTTTCCCGGTAGGACTGCGGCACGTCTGTAGCCACGCACTAAGGACCTGGGTAGGCGTCATGACCCTGGGAGCAGCGGCACAGCTGCGACTGCGTATGGAGGACCCAGGCAGGCTCCTCACTCTGCCGACTGCAGCGCGGCTGTGGTTGTGCACCAAGGACCCACCCAGACAGGCGTTCTTACTCTGTGGACAGCGGCACAGCTGGGGCTGTGCACCCCAAGATCCAGCTGGGCATTCTTATCCTGCTGACTGTGGCACGTCTGTGGCCAGGAGTTTTTATCCTGTGGACAGCAGCACAGCTGCGGCTGCACACTACGGACCCAGACGGGCGTTCTTGCCTTGTAGACTGTGGCAGGGTGGTGGCGGGGCACCCACGATGCAGGCGAGTGTATTACCCTGCGACTGGCAACACAGGCTGTGCAGCCAGGACTCAGGCGGGAGTCCTTACCCTACAGACTGTGGCACAACTGTGGCTGGCACAAGAACCCAGGTGGGCGTCCTTACCCTGCAGACAGTGGCAGGGCTGCGCATGGCGAACTCGGGTGAGCCGTCTCATCCTGTGGACCGTGTTACTGTTGCGGCTGTGCACTCAGGACCTGGTGGGGGCGGGGTGTGTGTGTTCCTCTTCTGCTGACTGTGACACTGTGCCAGCTGCACGGAGGACCAGGGCAGGTGTCTTTGCTTTGTCAACGACAGCACTGCTCCAGCAGTGCACGAGAACCAGACCTGGAGCCGGGTAGAGGAGGTCCCTCCCCTTCTGACTGCAACACAGCTCCACCTGCAACCTGACACCTGGGTGAGCATCTTTGCCCTGCCCCGTGCCATTGTTCTGGCCATACACCAGCGACCTGGACAGGTTTTCACATCTCTATGCTGGATGGGCTGGCCCAGCCGGTTGTGCACTGTGAGGTGCTGCAGGAGGAGCTGCGAGGACACATTCTTCTTGACTTCTCAGCATAGGAATGTCTCACGTCCAGTCCACGTCCCTGTCCTAGTCCTCCTCTCTGCTCCTTCCACACTTCCTCACGGTGGTCTCCTGCATGCCCGTGGCTGTCAGTACCAGACGAGGGCAGCTTCTGCATTTTCTCAGTTCCAACCACTCCTCTCCACTTACCTACCCAGTATCTCTACTGGGTGTCTTCCCGTCATCCTGCACTCAACGCGACTGACAGTTTACTTCCAACCTGCTTTACAATTTCCCTGACTTTGTTGATGGCAACTTTATCCTTCTAGTTGCTTAAGCCAGATACGTTGGAGTCATTCTTTACCATTCTGTTCAACTTCATACCTATTCCTCAAGAATTCTGGTTTCTCTATCTCTAAAATGTATTTGGAAGCAGCTACTTCTTACCTTCATTTCACGGATTCAGGTCACCCTTCGCACTCACTTGGATTATTGCAATAATTTCCTAACTGGGTTCCATGTTTCCAGCTTTTCTGTCTGCAGTCTGTTTTGTTTTCAACATATGGCCAGAGGGATCCTGTTAACATCTAAGTGAAATACATCATTTCTCTGCAGTGGCTCCCTAGCTGCTCAGAGTAAAATCTAATGTTTCTACAATGGCCTGAAAGGCTCTCCATAACCTTATCCCCTCCCACTTACCTCCCTGTCTCCTCTCCTCCCTCTGACACTCAGCCCCTGTGTATTTTAGCTATTGAAGGAATATGTGGGCACACTGCTAATTTATTGTCTTTGTGGAGGCTTGGTTTGTGCATTCCTTATTTCAAACACTTATGGGTGGACTCTGGTAATGAGCAGTCATATTTTTGAGTCCCCCTCCAAGTGAGGAGATGTACTAGGTGGAATGTGCGCCCTCCCTCACGTGGTATACTCTTGATGCAGAGCCAACCAGGTAGTACCGTTGGTCCTGCTTTGTAGGTGAGGGAAAGCAGACCCAAAATGAAGGAAGTTGTCCAGGGTTACATGCTGGGAAGTGGTGGAGGTAGAATTCAAACCCGGAGCGCAGGCGTTGTCTGCACCTCGGAGAGGCACCCCTCTTCCTGAAATGCTCCTCCCTGGTTATCTATGAGGCTGAAGTCCTCACCTCTTTCAGGTCTTTGCTGAATTAGAACCTTCTCCATAAGGCAAGGCTGATGCTGAGCACCCCACTTAAAATTTTCCTCTCTCCCAAGACCCTCTTCTCAGTCCCTCTACTTGGCTCATTTCAGGTGTCTAGCACGTCACGCCCTTTAATAAATTTTGCAAGTATTTCTCCATGAGTGTGAGAAAGTGGTTTTCTTTGGTGGGGGTTGATTTTTTATGGCACATAAAGGGCAGCAGGGTTTCTTTAGGTCCTGTCTGGAGGCCTGAAGGTCACGCTGGGCTTTTGGGGAGCGGGTCCCCTTCCTGCAGCCTCCCTCTCCACTTGCGTGTTTCTCACTCCTCTCTCCCCCTGGGAAGTGTTGCTTGATAAAGATGCAGCTTTTAATTAATGTAACTGTTCAAGATTACAGCCGGTCATCAGCTTTCTAACCAGTGCCTCACAGCTCTGCTGGAAGAGCCTTGCTCCGGTGATGGTTGATTTGCCATTCTCTGTCCCAGCCCAGAGAAGCTCCCCTCACTGTCAACGTGCCATCTGTCAGGTGCATGTTATAAAGCTGTCATCATGATCAGCTCATTCACGCACCAGCTTTAGCTTTGAGGAATTGCCGGCCATGGCGTTGAAGACCTGCTGAAGCCTCCAGCCAGACATCTGATGTTCAGGTCTCAGGGGGTCCTTGCTGCTTGTGTAGCCTGACAGGTGTGGCCACGGCAGGCACACCATGGTTTGGAGTTTGGAAAGAAGAGACCCTGTGTTATTGTAGAGTGACCACTGGATTGGGCTTCTGGAAATCCAATTCTAATCAGACTTGGGTTATGCATTTACTATTTCAATAAAACATTTATGGATGGACTCTGGTAATCAGCAGCCATATTTTTGAGTACCCACTGCAGGTGAGGAAATAAATGTACTAGGTGCGGTATACATCCTTATGTGCTATGCTCTTGATACAAAGCCAGTCGGGTAGGACTATTGGTCCTGTTTTGTAGATGAGGGAACTTAGACCCAGAAAATGAAGGAAGCTGCCCAGAGTTACATGCTGGGAAATGGTGGAGCTGGGATTCGGACCCAGAGTGCAGGCTTTGCCTCTGTTGCGGCATAGACGTCTTGCTTGCCAGGGCACCGTGCCCAGTGCTAGGTCAGATATGAATGCTTACAGGACGAGGCCCTCTTCTTGAGGTCTTCCCTTTCCTTCCCTCCCCTCTACTCTGCTTCCTCTCCGAGTAGCTGTCAGGTCACTGGTAGGTACCAGTTGTGTTGGGTTACATGGTGGATACACGATGGAGTGCTGTGGCTAACGGGGTGGCCAAAGGCAAGATGTTTCCCCTTTCTGACCTTTCCTTTGGCAGCCTCTGGGTGGTAGTGGGCAGGAGGTGTGAGGGAGACGTTGAGTTTGAGGTATGGAATGACCGTGCGTGGCTCTCGGAGCCAGCCCGACCTGCGCCTGTCTACGCTGCCACACCCACAGGCTGTCTACATGTTACTGGAAACCCAAGCATGAGTTTTTTCTGCAAAATGGAAGATGACCACCCTTTTGTACTCCTGGGATGAGGCATACTGTGGGTGCACCTCCCTGCAGGCAGCTGCTTCTCAGTGAGCGGTGCCCATTGCTATTTGGAAGTGACCACCATGTCTCCTCCAGCCAAAGAATTTGGCAATTCTGAGTTCATAGTGGTGGGTGTTGGTGAGAGAGTCAGTCCACAGGGTGAGGTGCGATGAGTGGGCAGAATGTGCCTGGTAGTCAGAGTGGAGATGGTCTAGGTGTGCTCTCATGACCTCCTCAGCTCTTCAAGGGAAGGGAAGCCACCTGGGGAGGGTCAGTATGGAACCCTTCCTGGACTGGCTGGTATGTCCCGGAGGGAACTTCGTTAGACTTCATAATCGATGCAGTGTGGACTCCACGGGGAGTTTTGGAAAGAAAGCAACAGTAATGAGGATGACTAAGGGTGAAAGAAATTAGGTGTGTGGCCATGGTTGGGATTCTAAGTCTAGCCCTGCCAGTCATTGTCAGGTGACCTCAAGGAGGCACCTTTGTCTCTGGAGGGCTCAGCTTTCATCTCTGCCCAATGAGGGGTCAGGTTTGGCCTCTAAATTCTATCCAGCTTTAAACACTTTAGTTTACTGTCTGAAGCCCCCCCCCCCCTTTTTTTTTTTAGACGAAGTCGTGCTCTCTCGCCCAGGCTGGAGTGCAGTGGCACAATCTCGGCTCACTGCACCCTCCGCCTCTTGAGTTCAAGCAATTCTACTGCCTCAGCCTCCTGAGTAGCTGGGATTACAGGCACATGCCATCATGCCTGGCTAATTTTTTATATTTTTGGTAGAGATGGGGTTCACCATGTTGGCCAGGCTGGTCTTGAACTCTTGACTTCAAGTGATCTGCCTGCCTTGGCCTCCCAGAATGCTGGGATTACAGGTGTGAGCCACCGCAACTGGCCTGAAGCCTTGTTTCTAATAGTTGTTGGAATTTAAGAGCTTGTTCTTCAGGTCAGCAACTGCTGGGAATCATCCACTATTCCCAAGAGTAGGCAAGGAACACCAGTAGAACTCCAGCCTCACAGGGACCCCATAGCAACTTCCTGCACAGGATGCACCTCCAGGGAATGCAGAGAACATGAATCTCTGTCAAGAAGTATTGGTAGCTGCTAGAACAAAAGCCACAGGGAAAGGTCCTTATCCCAGATTTTGGAGGTCTTCCAATGGCAAGGATTTTTGAGTGTTTGGGGATGGTTTATGTGTAGGCTGACAAGAGGAAGATGAGCAGGGGGACATTCTAGAAAGCTTTTTTTTTTTCATTCAGATACTTGCATTAGGCCATGAGCTAAGTAGTTTATATATGCTGCCTAATTTGATTTCATAATAATCTTGAAGTAAATGGATTATCCCCCTTTAACAAATTAGGAAAATAAAGCCTAGAGGGTGTAAGCCCTCATAACTCCTAAGTGACTGAGCCTAGAATCAAGTTCTTTCTGAATCTGAGTTCCATTCTCTTAACCCTTATGCTGTATGTTTAAAACAAATACAAAAATATGGAAAATACAGAAATGTCTTAAAAAGTCACCATCATTTCCAGCACCCAGAGATGATCACGTAGTGAGATGTTTTCTCTTCATCATCCGTTTGTCACCAGAGGTAGGCAGTAGTAACTTTTGGTCTTATTGGGGTGGGATATGGGGAAAGAGAAGTGCTTGGGGGGCCAGTCAGTCCGTGGTTTGATTCCTGGACTCATTAGCTGTGTGCTCTTGGATAAGTTACTCAGTCTCTCTGATTCCTTTTCTCACTTGGAAAACAAAATGATATATATTTTAGATGTTCTATGCACTGTGGCCGCGCGTGGTGGCTCATGCCTGTAGTCCCAGCACTTTGGGAGGCTGAGGCAGGTGAATCTCTTAAGGTCAGGAGTTCAAGACCAGCCTGGCCAACATGGTGAAACCCATCTCTACTAAAACTACAAAAATTAGCCTCGCGTGGCATCGGGCGCCTGTAATCTCAGCTATTTGGGAGGCTGAGGCAGGAGAATTGCTTGAACATGGGAGGTGGAGGTTGCAGTGAGCCGAGATCGTGCCCTTGTAGTCTAGCCTGGGTAACAGCAAAACTCCGTCTCAAAAAAAAAAAAAAAAAAAAAAAAAAAAATTGAAGTAAAAAAAATGTTGAAGAATAGATTGAATAATGTCTTTTATTAGTAGAGTGCATAACTAATGGTGGCTTCCATCAATATTTTGGTAAAAAAGGTTTGTTTGTTTTTTTTGGAGTGCTTGGAAATTGGCTAAGTGGAGCTGGCCGGCAGGAGGAGGGAGGAGTTTCTAGACTGAGGAGACGGCAGAGGTCTGGGCTGGGGGTGGTCAGGGTTCTGCGGCTGAATCGAAGGGTCGCTGTGGGGCTGGCGGGAGATGGGTCTGCAGAGGTGGAATGGGCGCCACTGTAGAAGGTCTTGAAAGCACGCTGGGGTTGGCCTCTGTCCCCAGGCAGTAGGGAGTCACCGACAGTTGAGAGGAGACTGCTGGGTAGAGCAGTCCTGGGTTGAGGACAGTTTTTAATTCTCTGTTATTTTTGTAACTTCATCGCAGCAGGCGGGACAGCAGATCAGAACCCTTTGAAGCCAACTTCAGAGGCCCCTCTTGCCCCTGCCGCAGCTGACTTCCTGCTGTCTTTCATCTCTGCTGTTATCTAGATCACTGCAGTTAATTATTTCTCCAAATATTAGCTCCATCCTTGACTTTATAATGAGGTTTTCCATCATCTTCCAAAGAGAACCCCTGGTTTCCACAGGAAATACCCTTGGTAGTAACATTGTGGTGCCTAGGAAGTAGAGACATTTTCAAAGTGTCCTTCCTTGAAGCAAGCTCAGCTGGAAACTTGGGAGGAGTTCTTGGGACTCTGAAAGCCCTGGCTGCCCTTTCCCAGAGCATGAAACGGAGACCCCTCCCATTAACTCAGCCTCGCCCATCCATCTTCCCGCCAGTCTTTCTTGCACAT
The DNA here is from genome assembly GCF_029281585.2 of Gorilla gorilla gorilla. Taxonomy (NCBI): domain Eukaryota; kingdom Metazoa; phylum Chordata; class Mammalia; order Primates; family Hominidae; genus Gorilla; species Gorilla gorilla. Next base: position 145,923,094 of record NC_073231.2, on the reverse strand, counting down.
TTATTCAGCATTTAGTGTGAGCCAGGTCTGGTATTAGGCCCTAGGGTTATGAAGCCTGCTGAGGCCATCATGGTATGTTGGACCCTTGACAGGAAGGCAGATATCTCAGGGGGTGCAGGATGAGGGGGCAGGAGACGGAGAGCCTGCAGCGACATGCATGGGGCCAGGCTGCCACCTCTGAGTCGTGGGGCTTCAGATGAGCTATTGCGTCTCACTGTGCCTCTGCTTTCATTAAGAAGGGATGTGATCTCTTACCCAGGGTTTTGCCTTTTATGACTTGTTCTTATATAATTATGGTTTGTTGTCTCTCTCTCTGCAGTCTTCTGTCAGTCCTTGAGGCTGATCCTCAGCCTTTTGGACTGTGACTTTTAATTTTTGTAGCACTGGGAGCACTCGAGTCTCTGGGAGCAGGGTCACACCAGTCCGGCTTCTGGAGCTAAGACGTATCACCCAGAAGCCAGCCCATTAATATGGCCTAGAAATGGTCTGTCCATCACATCAGCCTGTTGGCCTCCGCTGTCCATGAGCAGCTGCATGGGAAGCCAGGCTGCAAGACAAGGCTGCTCCATGAGCTCAAGATCGGAGCCGGGCATTAATGAGATGCCCAGCTCTTTACCCTCCTTATCCTGGGATGGGCTCATGTACTTTGTTCTGAAAGCAGGGATGGGTACACTTGGTGGGGGATGGCGATTTTCAGGGTTAGCCATGAAGTGTGCTAAGGGCCTGGCCAGGACCTCTACACAGCTGGTGTGGCCAGGAAATCTGGAATTATGGATTAGCTCCAACCCCCTGGTCTCCCGGGTGACCTGGACATGAGTCACCTGGTTCTTGGTAATACGCCAGTGGAGCTAAGATAATAGGTTATTTTTTAAGAGTATAAGCTGTTTAATGTCAGGTGAAGAAATGAAACTTGCCCTCCACTTAGGGTTCACTCTGAACCTGGGGCATCCTAAGAGCTGAGTTCTCTCAGCCCTGGGTCTGAGCAGGTGTGGCGTGCGGTAGGAGGGCTTCTGTGGGAGCTGCTCACGGGGCGGGAGGCAGTGTCTGGTGCCAGGTGAACAGTGTGTTTCCGTGTGTATATATTGGTGTGAATATTTCCATATTATGGGCAGAACCTGAATTCATACAGACACATTCAAATGACTTCAAACCGGGTCAACCTACATATGTTATAATAGCCAGAGGAGACCAACATAGTCACTGTTGTATTTGAATTTGCATAGACATTGCCTGCCCTTATTTTTGTTGTTGTTGTTGTTGTTGTTGTTGTTGTTTTTGAGACAGAGTCTCGCTCTGTCGCCAGGCTGGAGTGCGGTGGTGTGAACTTGGCTCACTGCATCCTCCACCTCCCGGGTTCAAGTGATTTTCCTGCCTCAGCCTCCCGAGTAGCTGGGACTACAGGCGTGCACCACCACACCCAGCTACTTTTTTTATATTTTTAGTAGAGACAGGGTTTTACCGTGTTGGCCAGGGTGGTCTTGATCTCCTCACCTTGTGATATGCCCGCCTCGGCCTCCCAAAGTGTTGGGATTACAGGTGTGAGCCACCACACCTAGCTGCCTGCCCTTATGTTTTTAAGCAAACACTCAGAAGGTCTACCAGCCTACTCATCTATCAAGTGCGGGACCTCTCCTGTGTGTCATACCGTCTGCTTGGCTCTGGGAATCTGTGATAAAGAAGGTGAGGTTCTCATCTTTATGGAGCTCAGTGTCTCTTGGGGAGACAGGCAGGAAGGCAGCTTAGGCAGCTCCATGGCCCTCTGCCTGCTATTCCAAAATCCGAAAAGCTCCCCAAAGAAAGGCTTTTCATGAAGACGGTATCCAAGCCCATTAGTGGTGAAACCTGGCATAAATTTGTGGGCCATTTAAAGTCTTCCCTTATTTCACGTAGTAGGACTATTTATTGATTTGACTGCAGACTTAATGCATCTGGTTACAGGGGGCTGCCTGGTCCATGGTGTATATACCCTATGGTCTTTCTAAAACCCAAGCAAGTCTTAGTTCTGAAAAACACCTGGCCTCAAGGGCTTTAGATCAGTGTATTTCTGACCTCTGAAAGATAGAGACATTCGTGCGGATAGAAGAGGATGGGGTGCTGCCTCTGGGGAACACTTGGGGGGGGAGAGGCTTTTGAAGCGGGCTGCCCAGTGGGAGAGAAGAAGAAGGCCATCAGTGCATTGAGGGGCTTTGAGGAGAAACTTGTACAGCCCACAGTGGGAGCTTGGTTTGCTAAATCATGAGGTGGAGCTATTGTTTTTATTTCTGTGTTTGTTGTTTAAGTGCAGTTTGCTTAAATATGATTTTCATTTTTACAAATACAAGCACAGCAGAAGGGTCTAGAGAAAAAGGCTTCCCAAACCTTACTACCCAGAAATCGACGTTATTAATGTTAGAGAAACCTTCAGACAGACCCGTCCTCTGCATTTATGTGTGCTGAGAAAGACTGGCAGGAAGGAGAAGTTATTTCCCCTAAAAGTGGATCGTACTCTACTTGCTCTTTTAAATAAAACTATTAATTTAATTTTACGTTAGCATATCAGAGAAAAAATAAATCGAAGTGAGGTTTATGGAATTGCTGAGCTTCTGATATGTTTATTCATGACGAGAGATATGATTCCCCATCAGGTCTCTTTAAGATGAAGAAAAAAGATTGTGAAAAACCTGAGGAGGTAGCGTAGTTGTATTGTTCAACTGTATATGTCACATTTTCAAATTACTGATGAGTTTCTTGTTAGGAAAAATAAGGGAATTTATGCACTTAGACTTTTCACCATCTCCCACCCCACCTTCAAGTACTGGCCATTTCTTCTTTGTTAAGGATTATAGCATTTATATTCAGCTCTTAAGTCATAATTTCAAAAGGTCCCAGTCCTCGTTGTGTATTTAAGCAGAGATGAGGCTTGCCACTTCTATGCTACAACTTTTCCATTCCCAAGTTTGTTCTTGTTTATCTCTAGGTTGGTGGGCCTTATCACTAAGATGGTTTTGAGGATGGATACCTCTTAGGTGATAGATTTTCACATTTCTTGCATAACTATCAGTTAACAAATACTGAGCACCTACCATCTGTCAAATGGGTTTTGGGACACTGGAAATACAATTGTGAACAAGACATTTAGAGTCCTGCCATCACGGAGCTTATATTCTAATGAGGAGAGGGTAAAATATGAATGTGAACAAATAAATCAAATAGCTTCTGAGAGTGACAGTTCCAGGAAGAAATATGAGTATATGGTCCAGAAGGACTAGGGAGGCTTGGATAGCCAGAGTGACCAAGGAGCATTTCTTGAGGAGGTAGCATTTGTCCTGAGGTCTGAACCATGAGAAAGAGATAGCCATCTAAAGAGCTAGGGGCTCTGGTAAGCCACATCTTCCAAGCAGAAATCGCAGCTGGTGCAGAGGCCCAGAGATGGTACCACGTGGTAATGGAGGAGCTGGGAGCTGAAGCCTGCTCTCCAGGACCTTGTCAGTGATGGTGGGTTTTTCTGGGGCTGGCGGCAACAAGCCGCAGGAGAGAGCCAGGGAATAGTGCGATTGCTCGTCGTGCATGAGAATGGTCACTGTGACTGCTGGTTGGAGATGGATTGCAGGGTGGAGAGGGAAACGTGGACGAGTAGAGGCAGGGGAGACGAGGTGGGGAGCCAGTGGCGTTGTCCAGACAAGCGATGACAGTGGCTTGGATGAGGGCGGCAGCAGAGGAGGTTGGCGACAGTGGTCAGACCTTAGATGCACTGAAGAATAAGCAAGGGTGCCTTTTAAGGTTTTGGCCTGAGCAGCTGGATGGTGGTTGTTTTATTTACTGAGATGGAGGAAGCTCGGTGGGGATTAGAATGTGGGGAAAACACAACCATATTCTTCAGGCGAGTCATGTGTGAGCACCGTTCGGCTCTCCAGCGAGGCTGTGCGGGAGCCTGTTGGTGCTCCATCTGTGCTCCAGGGAGAGGTCTGGGCTGGAGGGAGAAGTGTGAGAGTCAGCAGCTTAGAGGCAGCGTTTAAAATCCTGGGCCTGGATGACATTCCTGAGGGGGTTGTAGAGATAGAGTGCTGTGCTTTCGAGGCACCCCGACATCTGCAGGGTGATGGGGCCGGGGGGAGGGCACGGGAGACAGAGGAGGAAGAGCCAGGGACTGGGAAGAAAAGCAGGCAGCTCAAAAGCTGGAAACATGGGGCGTGGCTTAGGAGCAAATGACAGCTGCTGAGAACGTCAGGAAGACAAGGCCAGGATGTTGACCACTGGCTTTGAGATTGGAAAGAGTCATTTCAGAGGAGTAGGAGGATGGCAGGCTGACGGTGGCAAGAAGTGGAGCCAGCCCGAGCAGGCAGTGCTTGCAGGAGCTCTGCTGTAGAGAACAGGGAAACAGGATGGTGGCTGGAGGGAGGTGTGGGAGGAAGAGAGGGATTTTTTTTTTTCTTTTTTTGAGACAGTCTCACTCTGTTGCCCAGGCTAGAGTACAGTGGCGTGATCTTGGCTCACTGCAACTGCTGCCACCTGGGTTCAAGCAATTCTCCTTCAGCCTCCCGAGTAGTTGGGATTACAGGCACCTGCCACTGCACCCGGCTAATTTTTGTATTTTTAAAAAAGTAGAGATGGAGTTTCGCCATCTTGGTCAGGCTGGTCGTGAACTCCTGACCTTGTGATCCACCCAGGATCCCAAGCCTCGGCCTCCCAAAGTGCTGGGATTACAGGCATGAGCCACCACGCCCGGCCGAGAGAGGGTTGTTTTGAAGGTGGTGTTGGCAGTGTGTGATTGTGTGCACTGACAAGGATTGAACAGTGGAAGAGACGAGTGGAGCAGGACGGGATGGGGTGCCTGGGACCAATCCCCCAGAGGCAGCAGGAGCTGGACACCGGGCACAGGTGGAGCTGTGGCCCCTGAGAGCCATGGGGAGGCTGCTGCCCTCATCACAGAGGAAAGGGGCTATGTGGGGCTGCAGTGCAAAATTGTTGGTGGAGAGACGTGTCATTTCAACTGACTGCCTCACCTGCTCCCCTTCCGTTTCTACCCCGCTTCTTCTGTCTCTTCTTGCCTCTCCCTGCTCTTCTCATCGTCTTCCCCTGTCCTTCTTCCTCTCCCACCATCTCCTCTCTCCCCTCCTTCATCCTCCATACTCTGGGATCCTCTTGTACTTTCTTTGTGGTAGCACATTTCAAAACCTGTGTCTTTCACCCACACCATACCCGCTCTCCAGCACACGATCCAAGCCCTGGTTAGGCTGTGTTTCTGGTTTAGTCTTCAGGAGGATGGGAAGGATCTGGCAACCTGCTAGGTTGCCTTCTGCTTCAGGTGAGGAAAGTCATAGTTAGAAAATGGAGAAGTCTTCTTAGAGTTGTGTGTGCAAGTCTGAACGGCTTCATTTTTATTTCCTTCTTCCAGCCTACCCTTAGAAAAAACCACAGTGATTCCTAAGGGGGTGTGGGGTGGGGGGGAAGCAATAGGCTTAGGGGAGAGTTCTGCCAGCACTTTGAAGAAGAAATGTTTATTTTTAACAATGAATCAGAGAAATGAGAGGCAATGCGTTGACAGAGATAGGCTGTGGCTCCCCATGTGGAACGCGCCAGATCGGGACACGATTACCCACAGCAGAGGCTGTCATCTGCTTTTGTAGGGGCAGGGTGGCGTGGACCTCAGCAGGCTGCTGCAGTCCATGACTTGCCCCTTTCTTCTCTAAGTGAGTAGGCAGAGCAGAAGGGGGATGCTCACTCTGAAATAGCAGAATTGGTCACCTGGTGGGATTGAAAGTCCTGGGCTCCCTCCAGCACGTCGGCTTCAGTGAACCCAGTCCTCAGAGCTTAGGCTGGGGTGCCTGACGGGGCTTCCCTGGCATTTCCATTCGAGAGAGTTTTTGGTGGTTCTCATTTCACAACAGAAAGAGCTTCTGCATGGAAAAGAAAGGATGGTTTATATTTAAAGAGAGAGATTTTATCAGGATGGTAAAGATACAAGAGGTTGAAATTTCTGTTTTTCAGTCTAGACCAGTGGTTTCCAAGCCTTTTTTTTTTTTTAAACAGTAAGATTCTTTCTGCAAACATACTTATGCAGAGGGAACCCAAAGTGTAAAATAAGGGCAAGTGGTGTAGTCCTGCTGGACGTGGGTGTGTGGGCTCGTGGAGCCTTCATCACGTAGTCCCCGTCACTCCTGTAACTACAGCAGGAGAGACTGTGGAGCGTCGGGGAACTCTCTTTTTCAAAGAGTCATGGGGCATGAGGTTTGCAAAAGGTATTTGCAGTGAAACATGGAGCTCTGCAGAGTGTGCTCTCCCTGCACCCCCATCTCCACTCTCCATGAATCTGTACCTGGATTGGCTATAGATCACACAGATGTAAAGCTTTCAGAGTCAAGCGTTGCGAGCACAGGCCTCAGAGTCCAGCCTAACTCTCATCCCAGGCCTCTCCTCTTGGGCAAGTTACCATACCCCACTGGATATCAGTTAACTGTCTGTAACAGGAGCCTAATGATACACTTACTCCAAGGATAGAACATACCAGGCAAGAGCTTAGCCCTGTGGCTGGCACTTACTCATGCTTGGTAAACGTCTCCAAGGGAGGAAAAAGCTTATCCTACCCTTTGAGGTTTCAGGCCCCAGAGCCAGGGCTTTCTGACAGATGCATCACCTGGCTGAGGGGCTGAGGAACCGAGGACCATGCCAGATCTTTCAGGATGCTGCTCACCACTGGGAGCCTTGGACAGTCCTGGGCCTGCCCATCAGTCAGCAGCCTTGTCCTCGGCGGTTCTTGGGCAGAAGCACTCAGAAGGCGACATTAGCACTGGGGAAGTGATACATTCTGATTTCCATGCTGGCCTTTTAGAAAGGCAGGCTTGGGTCAGATCATGAAGGCCCTTGAGTGTCATGTGGTGAGCCTGGATATCATCCTATAGGCTACTATTGAAGGCTTTTAACCAGAAAAGGGACACGCTTAGCCTGTTTACCATGGGTGAGGCCATTATATATGGATTAAAACAGCTGGGTTCCCATCTGAGGCAGAAAGGAAGTGAAAGTGAGGAGACTAATAATATTTTTATTACCCTATCTATTTAGGATTTTTAAGCAGACAGTTTTAGATTTATAGAGATTTATTTTCATTATAGCAGTATAACATGTTTACTATAGAAGATGCTAAAATTGTAAGAATGTTGGAGGAAAAAAATTAACCATGGTTCCACTGCCCAGCCTCAATCATTGTATGTTGTTATTCCCTTTTCTATGCATAATTATAATAATAATAGCTACCATTTTCTGAGTGCCTACTCCATGATACATACTATTCTAAGCTTTTTATTAAAACAGTCACTTGGATGATGGTGCCTGTGAACAGCCACTGCACTCTAGTCCGAGCAACACAGCAAGATCCTGAATCTTAAACAAACAAACAAAAAACCCAAGCCTGGGCCAGGTGCGGTGCTCATGCCTGTAATCCCAGCACTTTGGGAGGCTAAGATGGGCGGATCACGAGGTCAGGAGTTCAAAAGCAGCCTGGTCAACATGGTGAAACCCCATCTCTACTAAACATACAAAAATTAGCTGGACGTGGTGGCCCATGCCTGTAATCCCAGCTACTTGGGAGGCTGAGGTGGGAGAATCACTTGAACCCAGGAGGCAAACGTTGCAGTGTGCTGAGATCACGCCACTGCACTCCAGCCTGGGTGACAGAGCGAGACTCCATCTCAAAAAAAACAAAAACAAAAACAAAACAACAAAAAAACACCAAACCCTTCTGTGGGTATTCTTTTCTCCAGTTTACACAAATAGAAATGGAAGGGCAGCAAGGTTAAGTGGTTTGGCCAAGACCTCCCAGCTTGTGAACGGTGGAGCTGAGATTTCCGCGTTCACCTTTCTCTCTGTGGTTCTCGCTCTTCCCTGGGTACTGCGTTGCGTGTGCGTTTCTGCGCTCTACCTTATTCGCTCAGCGCTAATACAGAAGCATTTTCCCATTCCACTCAGTGTTCGTCAGTTTAATTGTAAAGACTGTCAGTGATGTTATCAGAATATTCTAAATATTTTTCCCAATGTTAGACCTTGAGATACTGCCGCATTTATTCGTAATTTTATTAAACACTGTTTGATATCTCCGTGGAAAGGTTTTCCTGGTCATATTATTAGGATAGATTCTCTGAAGTAGAATTACTGAGTCCAAAGATGTGAATTTTTTTTTTTGAGATGGAGTCTCACTCTGTCACCCAGGCTGGAGTGCAGTGGCACGATCTCAGCTCACTGCAACCTCTGCCTTCCAGGTTCAAGCGATTCTCCTGCTTCAGCCTCCCGAGTAGCTGGGACTCCAGGCACATGCCACCATGCCCAGCTAATTTTTTTATTTTTAGTAGAGAGGGGGTTTTACCATGTTGGCCAGGATGGTTTCGATCTCTTGACCTTGTGATCCACCTGCCTTGGCCACCCAAAGTGCTGGGATTACAGGCGTGAGCCACTGCGCCTGGCCAATGTGAACATTTTTAAGTCCTTTGTTACCTGCTGTCAAATTGCTTCCCAGAAAAGCAGTCCCAAGTCAACATGACCAGCTGAGTTTGAGGATGCTCCTTGTCTGAAATACGTAGAATTATGACCTCCAGCCACACAATCTTGAACTAAATCAGACCATTTTGATGTATTTTGTTTAACAAAAGGAGAAAAGAATGTGTTTAACAATCTTTTGCAAAAGCTGTATTTCTAGCAGAAAAATTAATGTGAACATCAGGCTGGAAAAATATGAAGTTAATAACAGTTTGTCAAAGGCTAGGCTATTCAAAGCAGTATTTTCAAATTCAGTCATTTATATTCCTTTATTCCTTTACTCCTTAACCCCTTTTCTTTTGTGTATCTGTCACCACCTAATGTTAATTAGGTTGTTAAAATGCATTAACATATCAAGACATGGTGGCACTTCCGCCTCTCACCTGTCTTTATTATTTGGGAAATGCAGATGCCCTTTCTGCTAATGCTTCTGGGGCATTATTTCTCACTGGGGCAAGCTGGGATGGAGTTATATTTGTGTCAAGGAAAAAAAATGATTCCCCACTTTATTCAGCACATTTTTCATCCTTAGAAAACACATTGCTGTCTAATGTATTTCAGGTTCTTCCTTCCTTTAAATTCTTAGGGAAAAAAAAAAATCACTGCTGGGCCCAGGTCAGAAAAACATGTAGTTTTTATGTGGCTGTTGGGTCTGATAACAGAAACATGTGGCTTTCATATGGGCTGGAGAGAAACTCACATTTCAGATAAGGAAGAAATGGGTCAAAACATTTTAAAGCTGCTGCTTTCCCTGACAACATCCTTTTGCTTGTTAAGCACGCTTCAATTTGATTTGGTTCCCAGGCTTGCTTTGAAGACATGCTGTGTGCTAGAGAAGGCTGGGCCTGAGGAGATGGAGGTGAGTAAGAGTGTGCGTGGTCCCCTGGGAGAGGCAGAGATGGTACCAATATCTAGAAACTGCAGTGAGTGCTTGTTAAGTCATATTCACGGAGTTCCTCCTGTAGGCCGCAGAGATATGGACTGAGGGACACATGGACTGGTGGGCAGAAGGCAGCCTTGTCTTGAGAGAATAGCAGATTGAAACACTTGGGTGACCATCTTTTTCCGGTCCCCGCCCCAAAAGTACGTGTGACTTGACGTGGTTTTCCCTCATTTGTAAGTGTTTTTATGCGAAATGCCTTACACAGGAATCAAATGTGCATTTCTAAATGTACTGATTGGCCGGGCGCAGTGGCTCACGCCTGTAATCCCAGCACTTTGCGAGGCCGAGGTGGGCGGATCACCTGAGGTTGGGAGTGCGAGACCACCCTGGTCAATATGGTGAAACCCCATCTCTACTAAAAATACAAAAATTAGCTGGGTGTGGTGGTGGGTACCTGTAATTCCAGCTACTTAGGAGGCTGAGGTACGAGAATTGCTTGAACCTGGGAGGCGGAGGTCGTAGTGAGCTGAGACTGTGCCACTGCACTCCAGCCTGGGCAACAGAGTGAGACTCTGTCTCAAAAAAAAAAAAATTGCATTCATTTTATTCTTCACCTTGACTATGTGGAGTAAAATACTGAGAATAAAGAGAAGACATTGGAGCCATCTTCTGTGGAGAGGCGCCAGAGCTGGGATTCCAGGCTGATGGGTGCTGAACAGCCTGAGATGTGGTAGTGGACTGTGAAGAGCAGAGGTCCAGGCAGAGTGTGCTGCTGAGGAAGGAGGGCAGGCTTCTCAGCTGCAGACGCACTGGGGATAGATGGCATAGGATGGTTAGTCTTGGCCTTGCTTCTCTGAGAAAACTTTGGTCACACCTCCAGAGCCAGGGTGGGTGCCTCCCTGGAGGAAGGGGCTTTCCTAGTTGGTGGCACAGGAGGAGTCCAGGCTTTGTACCGTGGACACCATGGGCTATGGCAACACCTTCCTCACCATCCTTCCATGAGGACCTCGGGAGAGAGTGGACATGAAGCCCTTTGTGCTCTGAAGCATTCAACAGAAGCTTTCTGGTTCTGTGCCTGTTTCTTTGGCACTTGAGCGTGTTTGCAGGGTCATTACACACATGATGAAGGCTCTGGCCCATAGCACTAGAATTCATGTTTTTAGGGTTTGTGAGCGTGACAGGTGCTATGGTTTGGATGTGGTTTGTTTCCACCAAAACTCTTGCTTGAAGTTTAACTGCCAGCATGGCAGTGTTGGGAGGTGGGGCCTAGCGGGAGGTGATTGGGTCATGGGGGCTGAACCCTCCGGAATAGATTGGTGCTGTCTCCTGAGAGAGTTCTCGCTGTCATGGGGCTGGATCAGTCAACATGAGAGTGGGTTGTTATAAAGCAACACTCACTCCTTATGCACGTCTCTTTGCATATGCCCTCTGGTGTTTCTTCTTGTCTGCTACATCTTGATGCAGCCCATGGCCCTCACCAGAAGCCGAACAGATGCCAGTGCCATGCTTGTGGACATTCCAGCTACCAGAATCATAGCAAAATAAACCTCTTTTCTTTACGCATTACCCACACTCAAGTATTCTGTTGCAGCAACACCAAATGGACTAAGACAAGAATGAGTGTGGCGTGGTGTTTCGTACTGTTAGCTGTTGTGCATCACAAGTGAAGGAAAGTTTACTCATGTGGTTCTCGGTTTCCACAGTGCTGAGTGTTAAGTTACAGGGAGAACTATTACACCCACACATGATATGGAGTGTTCATCACTGACCATGTATGTGCCTTCTATGACCTTGTATGTACTTGATTCCCCTGGATCATTCAACATCTCTTCTTGGGAATCTTGGCCTTTTGATGAAACAGGGTTAATTCCAAGGTGTCATTTCTTAAAGCAAACTTTGAGCTGAAATAACATCTGACCAGGGGAAAGTGATGTCATCGCCTTCTTCTTCCCCTCCTCCTCCTCCTCCTCCTTCTTCATCATTATTATTATTATCATTATTATTATTATTTTGAGACAGAATTGTGCTCTCTCGCCCAGGCTGGAGTGCAGTGGTGCAATCTCGGCTCACTGCAACCTACACTTCCCAGGTTCAAGCCATTCTCCTGGCTCAGCCTCCCGAGTGGCTGGGATTACAGGCATCTACCACCACGCTTGGCCAATTTTTGTATTTTTAGTAGAGATGGAGTTTTGCCATGTTGGGCAGGCTGGTCTCAAACTCCTGACCTCAAGCAATCCGCCCTCTTGGCCTCCCAAAGTGCTGGGATTGCAGGCATGAGCCACCATGCCTGGCCTGCCTTTTTATTATTATGCACAATTAGATGTTTTTGTTGCCAGTGTGCCACTGTAGTTATAAAGTGGGGAGAACAACAGTCCAGGTCCTTGGGTGTAGGGAGAGCACTTGTAATAAATATCAACAAACTTCACTGCCCTTCTGCAGGTGCCTCTTTTCTGCTGGAGCTGCTGCTTGTGGCCTCTCTGGTCCTGGAGGCACTTTCCAGGGGGTGTTATCTTACTTCTCTGGGTCCTCATCAAGTTAAGGAACTTGTCAAATTCAAACACCTGTTAAAGGAGCAGAACCAAGAGTGAACTAAGTGTCACCCATTCAAAGTCTGAAGTCTTCTCAGATTCTTTGTTGCTTCTGGCCATCTGTATTAGTCTGTTCTCACTCTGCTAACAAAGACATACCCGAGACTGAGTAATTTATAAAGGAAAGAGGTTTAATGGACTCACAGTTCCACATTGCTGGGGAGACTTCATAATCATGGCAGAAGGTGAATGAGGAACAAAGTCACGTCTTACATGGCAGCAGGCAAGAGAGCATGTGCAGGGGAACAGTCCTTTATAAAACCATCAGATCTCGTGAGACTTATTCACCATCACGAAAACAGCATCGGAAATACCCACCCCTATGATTCAGTTACCTCCCACTGGGTCCCTCCCACGACATAATTCCCATGGGAATTATGGGAGCTACAATTCAAGATAAGATTTGGGTGGGGACACAGCCAAACCATATCACTGGAAAGCTGTACAGTTGCTGGAGAGATGATAGGATCCATCCAGCTTTAGGAATGTCAGAGTTGAAAAGCCTTGAGCCATTGCTGGGTAGGCCCCCTGTTGACTGGTGGTGACTGGGGGCAGGGAGGGGAGGTGGCTGACCTGGTGTTACAGTGCAGACCTCTGAGTTTGGGACTGTGGCTCCTGTGTGCCTGCATGTGACATCCTCTCAGTTCCTGCGTGGGCTCCTTAGAAGACGACACATTCTCAACCCTGAGCTGCCTCTTCTTAAAGTGGGTGCAGTTCCTCCATCAGACCCCTCTTTGTCCTTGTGATTCATGTTTTTGCCCATACTGCCTTCAGTTCCTAGAATAATTTCCTTTCCCTACCTAGGAAGCTCTTTTCCATCCATTCATCCCTGCCCCATCCCACCTCTGGCCTTCTGTCCCATATCTGGAAGCCCTCCCCCGTGTTCAGCCATGTACCTCACTAAGCCTCCATCCAGTGCAGTTGCCACTCCACCCTCCCTGCCTGAGGCCAAGATTTTGGTGGGATCAAAGAGTGCTGAAAAGCCTGGGCTTGAACTTGAGTCCAGCCACTCCTGCGTGACTTACCTTCTCTCAGCATAACAGCAGTGTCTTCCCATGGCACTGCTATAAAACCACAAGCACTTTTGCAGTTTTCTCCTTGCCTTTTGTTAAAATGAAATGTTCTCTGAAAAGTTCTTCCAAAATTCTATACAACTTTGTATTCTTGCAATTTGAACGCAGAGAAAAGCATGAAGAGATGGTTTGGAACAGGTTCTTTCTTGTTTGGAAGCTGATTCCGGGACAGTTTTTCTTTCTTTCACAGTAATTTCCAGTTAAATGGAGATGAACTGCATGCTTTGAAGACAGTTTGCCTTGCAGTGTTTCTACTAGTGTTACTGGTTTTTCACACTTTGTATCTAATTATTTTATCTCCATGACAAATGCAGGATAAAGTTCTCCATTTTCTGAGGAAAGTCATGTTTTTCCATAAGAAACACCACGATTGTCCATGCTGGCTTTTCTATCTGGGGCCACGCAGCCTTTTCTGTCTCCTCTCCCAGGTTTCTCTTGTTCTGGCCCTTCGGTCCTCCAGCTTTCCTGCCTTTCCGTTTTCTACACAATCATTCTTCCGCCTGCATTGCTTTCTCCCCATCTCAACATTTCTGGTCCCATCCCTGGGGCCTGGCCCAGCTGCCACCTTGTTCAGGAAGCAACTCCTGATGTCCACAGTGGGAAGGGTCCTCTCCCTGTTCTGTGTCCTTGCCTTGTCCATCACATCACATCGACCTGCCACTTGGCCTTGGAGTCCCCCCTGGCCAGCATCTGCCCTGCTCAAATGCATGCAAGCAGAAGATATCGGAAGGCACCTTCTCTGGGCTGCCTCAGCCCTGGGGCTCAGGCTGGGATCTCTGGGGTCAGCTCTTAGAGAGTAGGCATCTGGTCACACCTGCCTTGCTACCTAACTCTCTGAGATGACAGAAAAGAAAGCTGGAAAGTCATTAGATTATCTTTTTATTTTTTATTCTTTTCCACTAAGCTACATGTTCCCTAAGAGCAAGGATTATGTTCATTCACCCATTTATTCATTTACTCAACCATTATTTATTATCTTCTGTTGGACAAGTGAACCATGATCCCTGTCCTCATGAAGCTTTCAGTCTAATGGGAAGATATTTGTTCAATACACAAACAAATATGTATTATATTTATATTTTGTGGTTATATTTTCTTCCTTTTTTTTTCTTTTGAGATAGGATCTGGCTCTGTCACTCAGCCTGGAGCACAGTGGCACAATCTAGGCTCACTGTATCCTTTACCTCCTGGGTTCAAGCGATCCTCCTGCCTCAGCCTCCCGAGTGGCTGGGACTACAGGTGTGTGCTACCATGCCCAGCTAATATTTAAATTTTTTGTAGAGACAGAGTCTTGCTATGTTGCCCAGGCTGGTCTTAAACTCCTGTGCTTAAGCCATCCTTCTGCCTCAGCCTCCCAAAGTGCTGGGATTACAGATGTGAACTATTGTACCCAGCTGATTTTGTGGTTATGTTTTCTATACATTATATAAATGTTATTTACATTTTATGTCAGATGTAATTACATCTATGTAAACGACAAATTTTAACTGGTGCATGATAGTTGGTTGCATGGATGAACTCATAGCAGCTTGGATGTGGTCTTGGTGAGGGCTGTGTGACACTAGGCACCGATGCCAAGGCCAGCCTTGGGGTGCCATGGCTGATCCTCGTGATCATATTCAGACCTCACAGTGAGTGGCCTAGGAATCGGGTGTTGTCATCTCTGAGTTTCAGATGGGCACCCAGAGGGGATGGGCCCCGTGGCCTGAGGGACACAGCGTGGAATGCGGATGGACACACACATTGGCTCAGGAGGCCTGGCGCTCTCCTCTGCACTCTTCCTTTGACCTCACTTTCTTTGATGTTTGATCCTGGCTAGATCCTGGCTTTTTCAGAAAGAACAGTGTCTGTGGACTTTTTACTTTGTGAAGCAAGGATGCACGAGTTGTAAAGCAAGGATGCAGCTCTTACGGTGGTGTCACTGGAGAGTGTCACCGAAGGCCCACTGACGAGCAAGGGCCACACACACAGCAGCCAGGGGAGGGCAGCTCTTTTCGAGGCTCTCCGGGGCGCCGTTTTGGCAGTGATGTCATCAAGTGGACATTTATAGGCCATGCTGTGTTCCACACATGCAAATCAGAAACTCTCTTCCTTATGTAGACTCGTCACAGAGATGCTATGTATATATACAGTGCTTAAGAGTGGTTGGACAGCTTGTGTCTCTCCATCTCCCCACCTGTAAAATGGGGATCGTGATAGCACCTCCTCTCAGGACTGGCCTGAGGTTTACAAGAATCATGTGCAAAGCCTGCAGGAGAGCAAGGGCTTCCTGTTAGCTGTTATTATTAGCACTGCTCTTCTCGTTATTGTTGCATTAGAAGTGGGCTATCATAAGAGATTTCACTCCAATGTTTAGTTGCTTCAAATCAGTAACCGCAAAAGGCAGCTAAGCAGAAGTGAGTCAAAATGCCCCGTGTCCAGCTTCAGAAGGATATTTTCCTTACGGCTGTTGCAGCTGAAGGTGAAAATGTGTACAGCCCTAGAAATATCACAGACATTGGCTCTACATCAGTGAGGGGCATCCGAACACTTGGCAGCCTCTTCTTTTCTCCTATGGAAAAGTGGTTATAGGAAAGAAGGGGGATGATGCTGTGCCGTGCTCACTTCACTGACGTGCATATAATGTACACGCTTAACAAATGTTGGAGGTGATGATGGTGGTGGCAGTGATGACACTGGCTAGCTACTTATATGGCGGCAGCGAAGGCAGTTCCATGGGGCTGAAACCCTCCTAATGGAGGAGGAATAAGTGCCTTTGCATCCCACATGGTGGCAGTAAGCAGGCTGGAGGAGGAGAGGGATGTGGGGACTTGGTCCATATTGACAGAGTTGAGGTCTGACATTCGTGCTGACTGCTGACTGTGTGCTGATCTTCTCTGTCTTCACTCCGTGATGACCACACAGAGCTGCTACTAAGTTGGCCCCAACTAGTCAAGAGTTATTAAAATAATCTTTATAATGAGTAACAATAAAAACATAGTTTCTCTGTGAATAGTTTTATGTACATTATAGCATTTAACCTCCAAGACAGTCTAGTGTGGTAGGTGTCGGTAACTCCATTTTATAAGATGCAGGGCCTAGGAGGCAAAGAAGGGCGGTGTTTTTCTGGAGTCACCTGCTCTGGGGCCGAGCCCTGTCTGCAGGGCTCTGATGGTCACCTTCTTGATGGACACACACTGCCTCCTTTTATTACAGAGGAGAGTGGGTCAGAGGCAGGAGGTCTAGGCTTCGGATCTCTTCTAACATGAAGGCTGACATTGGGCAAGTGATGTCTCTTTTCTGGGTTCCAGTCCCCTCATCTAAAAAAATTGGGTAGCAGTTTTCCTGAGGTGCTTACAGGGATCAGCATCTGAATGCAGGTCATACCACTGGCGATCAACAGCATGAGAGGCCCAGCTACTTGCTGTGGTCCCGTAGTCCCTGCCCTCTGACCCCTTCCTGTCTGTGCCCGACGTTCTCTCTTCCTGAAGGACCTCCAGAGCTCTCCACTGAGCGGCCCTTCTTTCAAGAGGCCTGCATTGCCCACAATCAGACTGTGACTCCACCGAGCCGAGGTCTTTCACAGCTTGATCTTGCTTGTCTTCTCCTAAGGAATTGGCCCCCTCAGGGCGGGGACTGTCTTTCCTCTGAGTTTTTCAAGTGCCCAGAACAAAGTCTGGCTGCCAACGAGAGCCCAGTAAGTGTTTGTTAAGTGCAGCGACATCAGCCAAGAACCTCATGTATCCTTCCCACCCTGCCATCTTCCGTGCATCTCCTTCCTTCCCCTACGGAGGGACCCTGGTGGACGGGAAGCAGATGTTGATGAAGTGGCCTCCCTTTTGGAGATGAGGAAGAGGGACGGGGAAAAGCTGGAAGGGGATGCACGTGCCCTGAAGCCCAAAGTAGTGGCTTTTCTGAGCATTTCTTCCTTAGGGTGACAGTGAAGCATGGCTGTGACCACTGGAGTTCTGATTGCTGGGTAGTTTGGGGGATGCTGTGTCCCGGGGCCCGCCCACTCCGGTGTCCCTGGGCTGGAGGGGTGTAGGAGGAGGAGGAGTCTTGTCAGGAAAGCAACCCTGCCTGCCTCCTGTCCTCTGGACCTCTGTGAGGTCTGCTTACCTGCCCTGCACTACTCACTCCGTTGCTGCCTGACCCACGATGCCTTTGGAATTTTGTCTGTGATCGGGAGCACTTCCTGTCTGTGACGGTAAAGACCTGCATTGGGCAGTGGCAGGAGGGATGAAAGGCGACACGGGGGTCCTTGGCTGGTTCTCCACGTCTCATTTTCTTCTCCTGGACAATGGACTTGCCTCACAGGATTGCTGGGAGGATTTAATGAGGTCACGGGTGTGAACATGCAAGGCAGACGTATATCAGGGATGCAATAGGTGATTAAATTTAACTCATTTACTAGGGAAAATTTTAAACGTATAGAAAGTAAACAGAAGAATGTGAGGAACCATCCACACATCCATTAACAGCTTCAGTAATCATCAACGTTGAGCCATTCCCATCTTTATCATCCCTACCCAGGTCACCATCCCATACTGAGTGACGGTGTTGAGAATGATGATGATAATGAGCTTCAGTTACTTTATTTCAAGGTAAAGCTACACACATTTAAACACACACGTCTTAACTCTACAGTTTGGATGGATGGATACATTCTATTAACCCTTCTCCCTCGTAGAACATTTCTATCTCCTTAGAAAGTTCTCTTGTATCCCATCTAGGTTAATCCCCATACGCTAACTAGAGGTGTCCTCGGTTCTGAAGTTTTTGCCTTTGCCTAGTTTAGAGTGTCACATAATAGGCACCTCAGCATAAGTGCTCTTCTGTCCTGCTTCTTTGCTCAGTATAATGTTCGTGAGATTATCCCAGTTGTTGTATCAGTAGTTCATTTCTTTTTATTGCTCAATTAGTAATCCATTGCATGGACACACTGTAATTTGTTTATTCTCCTATTGATAGACATTTGTTTTCAGTTTTTGACTATTATGAATAAAGCTGTTATGAACATTTTTCAAGTAATTTTGTTGACATGATTTTTCTTTCTTGGAAATATTGATAAATTGGAAATACTAAGTATTTATAAGTATTTAAACTACTTAATAACTAAGTAGTTATTAAGGGGTAGAATTGTTAGGTCATATACTAAGCGTGGGTTTAACTATAAGAAACTATCAAAACAGTTTTATAAAATCGTTGCTCCATTTTACATTCCCCCTGGCAGTGTAAGAGCTCCGGTGCTGTGCGTCTTCACCATAGTGCAGTGGGATCACATTCTAAAACTGTAGTCATTCTGGTGATTATCTTTTCATTGATTATAATTTATGGTTCCCTGATTCTAAGGACATTGAACACTTCTTCATGTGATTATTGGCCATTCATATATTTTCCTTTCTGAAGTGTCTGTTCAAGCCTTTTGTTCATTTTATGGGTTGTTTGTATTTTTATAGACTCGTAGGAGTTCTTGAATATTCTGGATCTAAATAATTTGTCAGATATACAGTGAAGTGAAGATGTATCTAGTGAAGATATATATATACATATGCACATATATTTATGTACATATAGTGACACTGTGTTATGTATACACACATATAGTGAAGATATATATATATATGCATTGAATATATAGATATAATACGTTCTCCTAGTGTATATCTGTGGCTTGCCTCTTCACCACCACCACTACTCCTCCTCCTCCTCCTTCTCCTCCTTCTCCTTCTCCTTCTCCTTCCCTTCTCCTCCTCCTCCTCCTCTTCCTCCTCTTCCTCCTCCTCCTTTTTTTTTTTTTTTGAGACGGAGTCTCGCTTGTCGCCCAGACTGGGGTGCAGTGGCGCAGTCTCGGCTCACTGCAAGCTCTGCCTCCCGCGTTGAAGCGATTCTTCTGCCTCAGCCTCCTACGGGCACATGCCACCACACCTGGCTAATTTTTTGTATTTTTAGTAGAGACAGGGTTTCACTGTGTTAGCCAGGATGGTCTTGAACTCCTGACTTGTTAGCTGCCCGCCTTAGCCTCCCAAAGGCTAGGATTACAGGCGTGAGCCACTGTGCCCGGCTGCCTCTTCATTTGTTAAAAATTCAGATCTATTGAAATATAATTTACATGCACTGAAGTTCACTCTTGTTGGTGTACAATTCTGTGAGGTTTGACAGAGTTATCTGTGAAACCACACCAACAAAATAAAGATACAGAACAATTTCTTCACCTTAAAAAAATGTCCCCTCATACTCCCTTGTAGGCAACCCTGGCCCCTACTCCAAACTCTTGACAGCTGCTGCTCTGTTTTATGCCTTATAGTTTTGTTAGGTGCTTTTTCTGCATCAGTTGAGATGATCGTGTGATTTTAATCATTGATTTTGTGAATGTGGCAGAGCGCACTGATTGACTCCCGTGCTAACTGGTCCTTGTTTTCCCGGGATCAACCCCGCTGGGCTATGGTGTTGTCTTTTCCCTACTGCTTGTCATACGCAGTGTGTGTGTTTCAAAATCTCTTAGCTACTTTTGTCTTAACAATTTGCTCAGAGCTTTTGTGCGTTTTATGAGCCAGAGCGTGGTATCTGCTTGTCCAGAGAGGCCCATTGAGAGAAAGGAGCCACTGCTTATAGAACCCCTGCATTATTGCATGTGTCATCAACTTAACCCCCAGAGACCCTGTGGGGCAGGCGTTACCATCCCCATCTACACGGGCAGACTGAGGGTTCCAGAGGCAGGCACCAGGCCTCTGGCAGGACTGTGCAACTCCAGGGAAGGCCCCTTTGTCCAGCACGTCAGGGCCTCCCAAGACATTGTGCCTTCCTCCAGTATCACAGGGCTGCTTTCTTAGAGGGAGACTGCACGCTCGAGCCCATGTTTCCTCACTCTTCCAGGGAAAGTGCCTGTTCTTTTCTGCCAGTCTGCTTGCCCACAGAAGAAGCCTGGTTGGGGCTTAAAGGACAAAGTAGATCTGGTGCCTTTTAGGGCCAGGGACTGAGCAGCATGACTGCTGGAGTGAGAGCGAGACTGTGAGTTTCGAGGGCTGGTCCACAGAGGTTCCTGGACTCCAGCAGTCCCTTCTTGCAGCTCAGTCCATCAGGCACAACCACAAGCTGTAGGTAAGGCAGTGGGTTTCAAGATAAGCCAGACATGAGTTTGAATCAGCTGTTATCACTTAGCCTTGGCTTCAGCTCAGGCAGGTTTCATGATCTGAGCCTCCATTTCTTCATCTGGAAATTGGAGAAAAAATAATATTTACCTGTGAGGATTAGGTGAGATAATATGGGGCACCAAAGCTCAACATGCTAGAACGATCGCATGCACTAACTCTTGGTGGTCCTGCTCCCGTTGCTTCTGGCCGTGTGCTGCCAAGGCCTGGGCCCCCCGTCCCTCTGCTTCACAACAGTGCCTGAGCTGTAGGTAAGAGACGTGGAGGGCCTGGCAGCCAGGGCTGTAGGTAAGAGACGTGGCGGGGCTGGCACCCACAGCTGCCTGGCAATGCTTGTTTACCTGTCTCCAGCCCTCCTGGAAGTGTTTCCTGGGCCTGCTGATGGCTTTGATCATGTGTGGCTCTATGGAGAATCTGTGTGTGTGGCTTTAGGGGACAGCCCTGCTGGTGTGAAATGCTGGTGAGCAGCCTGATCTTTCTGAGCCAGTTTTTGGCGTGTTTTGAGAACCTGCCACACTCTTCTGTCACTATGGTCAATTTCGAAACGAGGCCCTACTGTTCCTCCCCTCAGGGAGCTCCTTGTCTAATTATGGAGCAAGAACAGTCTGGTTTTTCTAATCATTTTTCCTCATGGAATTACTAATTAAGTGTCGATTATTGAAAGAAAAATCACATAGCTTTGAGCCATCATTATGTAGGTAGGTATGTATATATTATATATATGCATATGTATTATGGATATATGCATGGATTTTTTTACATTAATTCCAGTGCCGACAAAGTTTATGGAGACTGACATATGAATATGTTTCTGTTGCCAATGTAAGTTGGTACAATGTCTTAAGAAGGCTGCATGTTAACACATATCATCTGTGCTGTGACATTTCTATATGTTGCCTCTACCTTAAAGTAATTCAAAAGTAGAAAAAAAGGTATGCGTGAAGATGCCCTTCCAAGTGTATTTGTATTAGCAAATACGAGAACAACTTCAGTGCCCCTCGTGCTGGTAAATTTTAGTTGTCACCTTGACTGGATTGAGGAATACCTGGAGAACTGGTAATGCGTTGCTGCTGGGTGTGTCCCTGAGGGGACTGGCGTGTGAGTTGGGGGACTGTGTGGTGAAGATCCACCGTCAGTGTGGGTGGCACCATCCATTAGCCGGGGGCCTGGGTGGAACAAAAAGGCAGAGGAGAGGAGAATTGTCTTTCCCTCCTGGAGCTGGAACACTTTTCTCTTCCTGCACTTGGACATCAGAACTTTGGGCTCCCTGGCCTTTGGACTCTAGGACTGACAGCAGCAGCCCCGAGGGTTCTCGGCCTGTGGCTTTGGACCAAGGGCTACAGCACTGGCCTCACTGGCTTTGAGGCTTTCGGACCTGCAGCTCCTCTGGTTCTCCAGCTTGCAGGCGGCTTGGTGTGGGACTTCTCGGCCTCTGCGATCTAGGGATTCAGTTCTCCTAAATACATCCCCTCTCGTGTCTCATGTGCACACACACTGTGTCTGATTGGTCCTCTGGAGAACCCTGCCTGATACACCCATCAGCAGAAAACATTTCTGGTGGCTTATGGTTTATTTAAGTGATGCTGTATTGTGGGGTCATATGGGGTATATTAATGTGATTTGCAGGCCACAATCAAAGTTATCTAAGTTTATGCAGATTATACTCATTTGTAAGTTGTGTGCAAGGAAACAGGGCCCAGAGGGACCGCCCTCAGTGAAGCAACACTGAGGCCTTCTCAGACCTCTGTGCTGAGCACTTACTTCTTGGTGCGTTACCCGTGCCCACCAAATTCCACCCCCGCCGTTTAAGGTGGATCACATTCTTACTGTTTAGAGGAGTAGACGGAGGCCTTAAGTTGCTGATTTGCCCAGGTGGGATGGGCAGGGAAGGTTGACAGTGGGCTTTGAGCCAACCTTCGGATTGTGGGCCCTGAGGTTTCTGCGCCACTGCTGCAGTCAGTGGTGAGAGAATAGCAACATTCGATTGAACATGTTTTCTTCTTCAGCAGATACTGAATTCTGCTGTGATGCTTGCATTCTGTAACGGTTCCTTGAGCACAGCGGCTTCAGGAGGGGATCGGGACAGCTCCCTTTGATAAGCGTAACTGTGCTCTGAGCCCTGGGCGTGGCCTGCTCATTCTGCTTGTGCTGGGAACTGGACTCAGGCACAGCCAGTTGGCTTGTGCATTTCAGAAAGTGAGTTTGTCGGCATCATCTAAAAATCTTTTCCTTCTTGTGTTTTTTATCCCCTATATATTGTGGATGCAAGGGAAATTCAAAGGTGAATTACTCAATATAGTTACACAGATTAAATAATCAAACTTGCATTGACACAGAAAGGTTCATGCATAATTCAGGTAGTTAATACTCACTGATTTAATTTATTAGGCAAAGCTATATCATTGTGCCAAATGAAGAGCTGTTCTGAATGCAGATTGAACAAGCGTCCAGAGTAGTGCTGTTTGTGGTAAACTAATTAGGCTTTGATTGTGGTCTGCAAAATACAAATGGATGAATTAAGCTATTTCGATTGAAGAATTTCATAAGGCAGGTGATCATCCATTCTTGTTTAACCAGCGGCCTGATTTCATGACAAGCGTGGCTGAGTTTGAATTGTTCATTTAGAAGAGCGATATTAATGATGGGAATGTTTTTGAAAGTGAAACTTATTTAATTCATAATTGTTTAAAATTCCTGAGTGAAGGTCCCCTCCAAATGTAAGAGTTCGTGTCACTTGTGCAGCCTGCCCAAGCGTCTTTGCCCTGATGCGAGGTGACTGTGACTTCTCTCAGTTCCCTGCAAGTCTAATTGGTCTTCTGGTTGCATTTGGCATCCGTGTCTTCAAGGCTGCTCATGGCCAGCAGAAAAGAGAGCTGCTTCCCTTGCCTGGAAAGCCTTCTGTATTCTCTTCATCCCTTCAGAAGCCACCATTTCTTTCTTAAATGCCTCAATGTCACACCTCCATGAAGCCTTCCACTTCCCCAGGCGGCTCTGCTCTATTACTGGGTGGCACGCATAGCACTGGGGCTGTGAGGGTGAATCCGTCATAATCCTTGCTGGTAAGGAGCTCAGACACAGGAGACTGACAATTCCCACACGAGGTCTCCACCCACCCGCATACACACAAAGTGCAAAGTTCAGAAGCAATACAGGCAACCAAAAAGTGGACACATAAATCAGCTTGTTTTACTTGCCTAATGAGAAAACATGCCTGCTCAGACACTGCAGGTGTGGGGCTGGGTATGGGCCAGGTGCTCCCACTGGTGACATGATGCGTGCCTCAGTTCTTCTTTCCACAGTCCTGTAGAGCACTGAAGTTGGCAGCCAAGCTTCTCTGGACTTCTTTCCTTCCTTTGCAACATCTTTTTCTCACATCCTTTTCTCTGCATGAGCTCTGATTGGTCTAGGTTAATAACACATATAGAGAAAGAAAATAAGGCTCTTGTATTTGATACTCACCCCCTTTAATGTGCTTATATTGTCCCTTTATTTGCCCTGTGACCTTGATCAAGTCACTCTCTTCTCTGGATTTTCATCTGCAAAATGAAGAAATTGAGGAAGATGCCCCCAAGTTCGCTTTCAGTTCTTTTCTTTGCTTAGATGCAACCAGGGACCAAGCTCTGTCCTCACGTAAGTGGACATGGACAGTAGTTCTCATGGGATTGAGGGAAATCGGAACAGGTGGTCTATTGCCAAGAGCCCAATTTGATCATTTAAAAACTTAGAAGGTTGGTGGGGCGTGGTGGCTCACGCCTGTAATCCCAGCACTTTGGGAGGCCAAGGCAGACAGATCACAAGGTCAGGAGATCGAGACCATCCTGGCTAACATGGTGAAACCCCATCTCTAGTAAAAATACAAAAAATTAGCTGGGTTTGGTGGCACACGCCTGTAGTCGCAGCTACTTGGGAGGCTGAGGCAGGAGAATCGCTTGAACCCGGGAGGCGGAGGTTGCAGTGAGTCAAGACTGCGCCATTGCACTCCAGCCTGGGAGACAGAGCGAGAATCTGTCTCAAAACAAAACAAAACAAAACAAAACAAACCTTAGAAGATTGAATTAGAAAGAAATGGGTCTTTCATAAGCCACAGCTTCTTCTCTGAATGACTGCTTACATTCTGTTGAACAGATATGTGACAAAAGTGTTTCAAGCAGAGGAAATACGTTTACCCTATTCAAGACTCCTGTCACTTGTCCTTACAGATGTTTTCCCTAAGCTTACAGCTGGAACCTGGAGAGGGTGCCTGTCAGTAGATGGCTTGGCTTCACATGCAGGAGCCTTTCTTCCTCTGACAGCTCCCCTGCAAGTGCTGCAGGGAAAAGACTGCAGCTTCCCTTCATCAGGCATGCTTTGTGCCCCTTGGCACTGCTCCCTGAGATGAGGGCGCCCATCCTTTGGTGCCAGGTATCTTTGATCTCTGTCTCCTTTTCAGATTTCTTTTTAAACACAATAGTTTTCCATTATATATTGGACTTACATAGGCTTTGCACAGAGTAGGTGTGAAGTACCTCCCTGCTAGTTGAGAATTGCATGCTGCATGTAATTACTCACTGATTAATGTCTTTACCTTGACGTATTTACAAATTGTAGTCTAGAGTAAACCTAATAAAAACTTCTGGTGTTCATTTTCTCAGACAGACATTTCATTTTGCCTGTATTCTGAATCTCACAGGTCTTGACCCAGCTCATATCAACTTAGTTCAGTTCAATTCACTGCACTTCAAGAGATATTCATTGTGTGGACCGTGGGGGAGCGACATTAAACACAGCACAATCGCCATTCTTAAGGAGCTCACAGCCATCTGATGACCATCGGCATCTTCAGTGTCTCCCTTCACATAGGCTCAGGTCTCCCGGGGCTTACAAAGTGCTTCTGTGAACTCTCCACCCCACTTACTGCTCCCATGTCTCCCTCCTGTTCATCAGTGGTGGATTTCAACCACAAGAGTCACATGTCAGTCGGTTGTCACATCTTCAGACTCCACTTCTAATTCTAATTCCACTGCTATTTCTACCATATCTGCAGTTACTTCCTCTGCCAAAGTCTTGAGCCCCTGAAAGTCATCCATGAGGTCTGGATTCAACTTCTTCCACACACCTTTTCATGCTGCTATTTTGACCTCCTTTCAGGAATCATGAATGTTCTTACTGGCATCTAGCATGGTGAATCTTTTACAGAAGGTTTTCAATGTACTTT
This sequence comes from Gorilla gorilla gorilla, assembly GCF_029281585.2. Taxonomy (NCBI): domain Eukaryota; kingdom Metazoa; phylum Chordata; class Mammalia; order Primates; family Hominidae; genus Gorilla; species Gorilla gorilla. The sequence goes on along the minus strand of NC_073231.2, from coordinate 145,897,721 downwards.
GCCCAGATCCATCGGAGGAATCACTATCTATGGCAGCTGTAGCCTTATGGAATGCATTTTTTAAAGAATACATGTACACGTAAAGATACATTGGCAAATGTCAATGTTTGCAAAATTCCCAGGACTCTTTGATCCGTGGGCTGCAGATTGGATACTGTGATAGCAGGCTTGAAAACAACATTCACCTTCTTGTACATCTCCATCAGCTGTCTTACGTGACGTGGTGCATTGTCAGTAAGCAATAATATTTGAAAGGAATCTTTTTTTCTAAGCAGTAGGTTTCAACAGATGGCTTGAAATATTCAGGAAACCATGCTATAAACAGATGCGCTGTCATCCAGGCTTTGTTATTCCACTTAAAAGCACAGGCTGAGTAGATTTAGCATCATTCTTAGGGGTCCTCGAATTTTCAGAATGGGAAATGAGTGTTGGCTTTAAATTCAAGTCACCAGCTGCATTAGCCCCTAACAAGACAGTCAGCCTGTTCTTTCAAGCTTTGAAGCCAGGCATTGACTTCTGCCCTCCAGCTATGAAAGTCCTAGATGGCATCTTCTTCTAGTAGAAGGCTGTTTTACCTACACTGCAAATCTGTTGTTTAGTGTAGCCATCTTCCTCAATGATCTTTGCTAGGTCTAATGGATGTCTTGCTCCAGCCTCTTCATCAGCACTTGCCACTTCACATTGTGCTTTTATGTTATGGAGATGACTTCTTTCCTTCAACCTCATGAACCAACCTCTGCTAGCTTCAGACTTTCTTTTGCAGCTTCTTCATCTCTCTCATGTTTCATAGAATTAAAGAGAGTTAGGGCATTGCTCTGGATTAGATTTTGGCTTAAGGGATTATTGTGGCAAGGTAAATAACAGTGATAAGGAGCATCAATACAAGTTGTATTAAGCATATGGATATAATGTCTTCCTTGGTTATAGGGGATGATATCTTACTGCCAAGATCACCAACCTTATCCTTTGGGCAAAGTCTGTGCTCATTAGGAAGGGGAGATGACAGTTGTGTGAATGTAACAGGATCATTTCTTCTCACTGTAGAGAAGAGGTACTGCACTTGTAGTTCCCATGGACAAACATTGTTTCAGGAGACTTGGATGGGTAGAGGCCTTTACAGTCCTGCAGTGAATGGGGGGAGTCTTTTGTATACTAGCAGCACATCCAGGCCATAATACTCTATCCTTTTTCTTTAATCTGGTGTCCAAACCAGTCACAGAGAAATACCTCCTAGAGATCCTATTGCCAGGAATTAGTAATGTTGCTGAGATAACACTGGCTAATGTTTGTGCAATTCCCAGGACAAGAATCTGAAGTTTTCTTTTCTTCACAGCTTCCTGCCCCTGCACTTAGCCCTCCAGCATTTAAGCCTCTGGAATATGCATGTCAATTTCTCTTTGCTTTGTTACCTCTCTAATTCTGTGAGGACCCTGTGCGCCTGCAGGGGAAATTCACAAGTATAATATCTTTCCTGCCTTCCAGCTCTGGGTCTGGCATGCAATGTGTGCTATCAGGTAGAGATAAAGACTGCCATCCTAGCTTTTGGTTTCCTAAGAGCCTTTATGTTTCATCCGTTTTAAAATGCCTCCTTGTCACTCCTGTGCTCTTCTGTTTCCGCTTCCTTTTTACCCTTAGAGTGGCAACCTCCAACTCATGTTGCACAGGACTCTAGGTATACATCAATGAATGTCACGTTGTAAAACCAGAAAAGGTAAAAGAAAGCTGACCATTTCACATAACCCATTATTGTATGAACACAATGCTATTTTTCATATTTTCCAGGAAAGGGTCATGTGGGTTAGTGTATAATTGGCATAGAAATTTGTTATTCCTGCCAAATGTAACAGTTGAGTTGGGAAAATTAATTATGTGACTGTGTCACTGTAGACAGGTATGCTGTTCTGATGCACTGAGTCACAAAACCACACTGGATAAATGGCTACACAGAGAAAAAGGAATTCATCCTTCACTTCATGGAAGAACTGCCATTTTAGGAGGGCCTGCAGCAGAGAGTCGAATTTTTGCTGGCAGGAAAGAGGAGACACAGTGTCAACAGAGAGGCAGAGCAGGGGCCAGCATGTTTCGGGAGGCAGGGCCACCCGTGTGCCTTGCATTTACGGGTGTGATAGGAAGCGGGCAAATTGCGAACCCGAAAGGGTGACAAGAGAGCAGGCAGCATGGGCCACTGAGGAGACACTGGGAGAAATCTGATGCATACCCCTCCCGCAAGTCCTGCTCTTAAGGAAACACAGAGCAATTCCTCAAAAGCAGAAATATTTCTAGTTAGTATTAGTTCAGCATCCTGCCAAAATAATTCTTTTATGGAAAAAGTATGCACTAAATCTTATAGTGTGACTAGTACTCAGGCACTATTTTTACTGATTATCAAAATCTAAGTTTTCTTTATTGCCATTCACTGTTCTGCTCCCCGATCCGTTCAACAAACATTTCTCCTGGGCCTCTTATGGTATAGGCTTGAATAAGGCACAGTCTGATGTGTTTAGAGCTCTGGAATGCCGCATGCTAACAGGGACATACACTAAATCAACTAGGAGCTCTAAGAACAAGATGGCCGTAGGATTATTTCTCAAAGTGAGTACCGTGTTACCTGGCTCGTGAAAAGTACGCGAGAATTGACTGCGTGGTGACGTGAGGTGAGAGCACAGGAAGCGGAAGGCCACGTGGGCCAAAGAGGAGTAACTGAAAACCAAAACGTGTTGGTGATATGCTTAGGCTTCGTGCTCCCACCCGAATCTCACTGTAAATTATAATCTCCATAAGCCCCATGTATCAAGGGAGAGACCAGGTGGAGGTCATTGAATCACAGTGGCTGCTTCCCCTACACCATTCTCATGATAGTGGGTGGGTTCTCATAGGATCTGATGGGTTTGTAAGTGTTCAGGTGTTCAGTAGTTCCTCCTGCATTCACTTCTCCTTCCTGCCGCCTTCTGAAGAAGGTCCCTTGCTTCCCCTTTACCTTCTGCCACGATTGTAAGTTTCCTGAGGCTTCCCCAGGCATGCTAAACTCTCAATTAAACCTCTTTCCTTTATAAATTACCCAGTCTTGGAAAGTTCTTTCTAGCAGTGTGAGAACAGACTCATACAGTTGGCTACTGAGAAGTAGTGTGTGATAGTCGGGGTGCTGGGTGGCTCTGGGGCCAAATTAGGGGGATGGAATGAAGACCCTCCATTCCTTCCTCAGAAGCTTTCTGAGTGCCACCATGTGCCAGGTGCCACTGTGCGTGCTGGTAATGACGCAGTGAATAAGGTCAGGTTTGTGCTCCCCATAGGAGCTCATCTTCTAGTAGGAGAGCAGACAAGCAAGTGGACAGGAAAGCAGGAATGTGGCTGGTGGCAGGTGCTGTGAAGGCTGGAAACAGGAAAGTGATAGTGCTGAGCAGGGCTTACGGGAAGTGAGGAGGGTCTCTGAGGGCGCTGTCAAAGGTGAGCCTTGAGGAGTAAGAGGGACCCAGAGGTCAGTGGAAGAGGCAGGGAGAAGCAGCAGCTGGAGTAAAGGCCCTGGGGCTGCAGAGGACACAGCCAGGACATAAGGAATGGGCGAGAGAAATAGAAGGTGAAGCTGGAAAAGCAGGCAGGAGCCAGGTTACACACGTCCTGCCGAAATGTCATGCTCAGTAGCGTGGGTTTATTCTGTGTCTGAGATTATGCTGAGGTCTGATCATGCCCAATAGGATGGAATACCGAGCATCAGAGATCTCGGAGGAGGGGAATGACAGGCACAGCCCCTTGCAGAGAGCCCGCTGTGTACAGGGAAGGTGGAGGCCCATCCTGGTTTTAGGCAGGTCCATCCCAGGCCCCATCCTGTCCTGCCCTGCAGACCTGTGCTCCACTCAGGCTCCCAGGTGGTCAGGCAGGTCCTGGAAGGTGTTGCCTTTTTCCTCAGGTCAGAAGGGTGAACTGCAGGGAGGCCCCTGGCTGTGCGTGTATTGTGTTCGAGTGTGCGCACACCTGCGAGGGAATGGGGTGTGACTGGGCTGTTAGCTTTGCTTGATTTGCAGTTGTAAATGTGGAGATGCGTGGGAGGTGGCCCTGTTTGTATTCTCACCCTGCTCCCTGTAATGTTGGAGTGGGCCTGGTCTCCAAGCCCATGGTGGGAGGACTGGCCTGGAGAAGGTGTTCCGCCAGCGCATATTGATTTCAATGCTCTGTTAATGACAGGATCAGAGGTCTCCAAAGCCCTTCCCAATGTGGGCCCTGACTGCTGCTCTGTTCTCAGCCTCTCCCCCTTCCGTCCAGGCTTCTGGCCTGTTCAGTTTTATATTTTTGTTGCTTTGTGATTAGAGCAAGTGCCCAGTGCTTCCACTTTATTCCCCTGTCTACACCTCCTTTTCCTTCAGAGCCCAGCTCAGACAGCCTGTCTTTTGGGGTAGCCTCCTAGACTGCTGGGGCTGGACAGGGTGCCTCTCCTTTGTTTAAGGCTCTGTGGCATGCTGCCAAGCCTGTCAGAGCGGCCATGGCGCTGTACTCACTGTGCCGTGGCCTGTGCTTGCTTCTCTGCTTCCTGCTTGACTGTGGGCTCCTTGAGGACAGAGAACCAGACTTGTGTATCCATCCCCAGCTCCGAGACAGCATCTGGCACATACTAGGTATTCACGAAATGCTCTTGATTAGAAGAATCAAAATTAAAATGTGGCCTCAAGAGCTGCAAGAGAGGACACAACAGGCTGCCGGGCAGCCTTGGGAATGGCAGTCTTCCTGTGAACACCTTGCCCCTTTCATGGTGCTAAGAGAATATTTATAAATTAAGGGCTTCCACCAACTCCAGTATGAAACCAAATGTTGGCCTTAACTGTTTCTGAAATCTTCCAGTGGCTCCCCAGTGCCTACAGATCTGTTTCTCAATTCTGGCTTCTCATTAGATTTGAATGATCTGACGATATTAAAAAGAATGCGCAGGCCCCATGTCAGACTGCCTGAATCATCATCGGAGGTGGGGATAGTTTACAGTCTCTCCAGACTGTGACAGTGTGACTGGGAAATGCTGACCTGTAATGTTAGATCCCTCATTCTTAAAGCCTTGTTTTCACAAATTGGCTGAATATTGGAATCATTTGGAGAGCCTGAGAATTCAGCCCATCTGGACATGGCCTTCGTCCTAAGATCTCTAAGAGCACACTGGGTCTGCCATGATGGGGCAGCTGGTGCCAGGCCTGCCCTCCTGCTGCAAACCACTAAAAATTATGGGGGGGATGAATTAAATAAGGGTTGTCAGATAATAGACAAAAATCCTTCCCCCTAATCCTTCCTCCCCCCAGAAATAAACCAAAACCCACCCAGCACAGCACTGTGGTCTCTGAGGGCAGAGAAGCCAATTCGGTAGTGCCCGTGGGCAGGGATGGGTAGGAACAGGTAGGGATGGGTAGGGTTGGGTAGGGATGGGTAGGGCTGGGTTGGGACGGGTAAGGATGGGTAGGGATGGGGAATGGCAAAGAATGGCAGCTTTGCTCAGTGGCGGGGGTGGAGGGCAGAGTGCAGGAGGCCAAGGGGCTGAAATTTGGGGCAGAACATTAGAGAAAAAGGAACTCAGCAAAGAGAGAGCTCCAGAGTCTTCTGGGGGTCACCACGAGGCCATTGCTGAATCCTAAGCTGAACACATGGAGAGTGAAACTCCTGCAGGCAGGCAGAGAACTCCAGGCAGGTGTGCACTGAAGAATCCCAGAGCCTCGCAGCCAGGGGAGGGACCTCGTGGGACACCCGAGGCCTTCTGGATGAGAGACCACAGAAGAGCCCCCTACTTAGCAGTGGGGTCGGCCTGGCCCCAGAGTGAAGGCTACTCTGGATGTACCTTAAGAGGACTGGAAAACAGGCATCAGAAAGAACGAGCTGCTCCACAGGTAACGCAACTGCCAATCAAAAGGAGGAGACCTGACACTCTTTAAAGGATGACAGCGACATTCAGACATTCGTCAACTGAAAACTCACAGTGCCCTACAAAACTAGCGGGAAGATAGGAACCATAACTGGGAGGAAAGCCTGTCACTGGAAGCAGACTCAGAAATGATAAGGATGATGGTGTTAGCATACACAGACTTTGAGATGATTGTTAGAATTATGCTTAAGAATTTAAAGGAAATCATAAATATAATGAGGAAAGGAGTGGAAGGAAAAGGACAACATCAGACATTTAGAGCTGAAAATGCAGCTCTTGTATCAAGAATACGTGAATAAATTTTGTTACTCAATAACACGAAAACAACACAATTAGAAGTGTGCAAAAATGTGAACAAACACTTCATAAAGGAAAGTAAATAGATGGCCAATGAGCATGGGAGAAGATGCTCAATATCACAGATTTTCAGGGAAATTCAAGTCAAAACCACGATTAGACACTCCTACACACACATTGCCCAGAAGACCAGTGGCGTATGATAGGTGGAACGCACCTGTACTGCTGGTGACAGTGTACAATGGTGTGGCTACTTTGTTGAACTATTCATCAGTTTCTTTTAAAGTTAAACATATAGCTCCTGTACAATGAAGCAAACTCACATCTAGGTACTTACCCAAGGGAAATGAAAATGCATGCCTGTACAAGACTTGTACTTTGATGTTCATTGCAACGTTATTCAGAATAGCTCCAAACTGGAAATAACCCCTGCAGCCAACTATATATAAATCAATAGTCGTAGTATTGTGGAATGCTACTGACAACAAGGAACAAGCTGCTGCTCCACTTAAGAACGTGGATGAATTTCAACAAAGCATGCTGGGTGAAAGATGCCAGACACAGAAAGTACACACTGTTATGATTCCATTTATATGAATTCTAGATAGATAGATCTAGAGAGAAAGCAGATCTCTGTTGTCCTTGGGGGTGGGGGTGAGAGGGCTTTGGATTAGTTGTAAAGGGGCAGGAGGAAGGTTTAGGGGGTGATGGAGTGGCTTTATCTTTTCTCTGTGTGGATTATACAAGTATACATTTGTCATAATACGTTGAACTTGACAGTTCAATATGTATGTTTTATTGTATGGAAATCATACTTCATTACGATGGATTTAAAAACAGCAGCAGCAACAACGCAGAACCAGCCTCCCAGGAGTTTCTAGTATGCAGTGGAGTCTGAGAACCACTGCCGCAAAGGCCCTCCTGACTCTCCCGACTCTACCGACTCTCCCGACTCTCCCGACTCGGCTCCCAGCTCTTTCTCCATCATGGCTGTTTACACTCTGGCCAGAGCCCATGTGGAGTTGCATGCGGCTCCCTGCACAAGGCATCCTTTGCTTGTTTTCTTTTCAGATCTGTCCATTTGCCTAAATGTCTGTCTTCCACATTCTCTTTCGTCCCCACAGGCCTTTTTGGCAACCCTGGTTCTCCTGGCTGTTCTTAGTTCCTCCTTCCACTGTCTGTCTTGCAGGTTTCCGTCAGGATGCTCCCTGCCCAGCTTGTCTTTGTCTATGAGGTTCCTTCTCCTGTATTGCAAGAACTTTGTAGGCCCAGGCCCTGCGTTTCCATCTCTGTTTTCCTGGTGCACAGCTAGCCCAGGCCCAGAGGTCTCTAGTGAGCAAAAGAGGCTGAAGGGATGAATAGTGAATGAATGAATGAATAGTTGAGGACAGTTCATAGAGTCATGGGGCTGGAAGAGGTGAGGGCTGTGTTCTCATGCAGAGAAAGACCAATCAGTGGAGGAAATTTCGTCAGTGGGTTTAAATGATCACTGAACCCCGTGGACATTTACAGGGAGGGCATTTTGGAACTAGTTGTCAAAGTGACACCGTAGTGTCTATTACCTCCTCCCCCACCCATCCCTAAGCACATCATATATTAAAGATTCTGAGAAGTGACTGGAGAAAAGGAAATTAATGTTCCACCATTGCTGACTGATTTCAATCTCAGCTCATTTCAAGGGCTGACCCAGGAATTTTCTAAAACCAAACAGGACAGTGTCCCAGAAGTCCAGAGTAGACGTGCCCCGTGAGCTGTCACATTCGCGAGCACTTCTGTATGCAATGCGCTTAGAAAAACAAAAGCTCAGCTGGAATGCCAGCCGTTGCTGGGTGGATGCTGCCCCCAGTGTGGTGCAGGTGGTCGGAGACTGGCAGGACCACCTCCACTAGAGCTCTGGTGTGCTGAGCTCATCCTGGATCAGACGCTGGGCCACCTACTGCATGTATGAGTTTGCTCTCATTTTTTTTCCATTGTGGGAAGAACATGTAACCTTGAGATGGCTTTTAACAAATCTTTTTGAGTGCAATACAATATTGCTAACCACAGGCACAATGTCTTATGGCAGATCTCTAAACTTACTCACCTTGTATAACGGAAAACTTGATACCTATGAAACACAACTGTCCGTTTCCCTCTCCCAGTCCCCAGAAACCACCGTGTGACTTCCTGCATCTATGAGTTTGACTACATCCCTTAACTAAGCAGAATCGTGCAGTGTTTGTCCTTCTGTGACTGCTTTATTTCCTTTAGCATAATGTCCTCAAGCCTCATCCATGTTGCAGCATATGGCAGGGTTTCTTCTTTTGAAAGATTGAATAACATTTCATTGTATTTATTGACCTCATTTTGCTTATCCATTCATCTGACTGTGAACACTGAGGTTGTTTCTACCTCTTGGATATTGTGAATAATACTGCAGTAAATGTGGAAGTGTACATATCTCTCTGAGATCCTGATTTCAATTCTTTTGGATAAATACCCATAAACGGAATTGCTGGATCATTTAGTAGTTCTATTTCTGATTTTTTGAGGAAACTTCATACTGTTTTCCGTAGCAGCTGTACCTTTTTCCATTCCCACCAACAGTGTCCAAGGACTCCAATTTCTCCACATCCTCACTAATACTTGTCATTTTGATTTTGATAATAGTCATCCTAACAGGTGCGAGGTAATGTATCGTCATGTTTTTGATTTGCATTTCCCTAATTACTTACGAGGCTGAGCATCTTTTCATATGTTTGTTGGCATTTCTATGTCTTCTTTGGAGAAATGTTTCTATTTAAATCTTTTGCCCATTTTTAATTGTGTTATTTATTAACCATTTATTATTTATTATTTAGTTAACTACAGTAGTTAGTTGTAGGAGTTCTTTATACGTTTTGGATATTAATCCCTTATCAGATAAATAGTTTGCAAATATTTTCCCCCATTTTGTAGGTTGCCTTTTCACTCTGTTGGTTGTTTCATTTTCTGTATAGAAGCGTTTTAGTTTGGTATAGTTCATTTTGTCTGGTTTTGCTTTTGTTGCCTGTGTTTTTGGTGTCATATCCAAGAAATCATTGCAGAGACCAAGTCATGAAGCATTTCCCTTATGTTTTCTTCTTGGAGTTTTAACATTTTAGATATTAAATTTAAATCTTTAATTCATTTTGAGTTTCTTTTTGTGTATGGTATAAGATAAAGATTCAATTTTATTCTTCTGCTTGTGGGTGTTCAGCTTTCCCTGCACCATTTGTTAAAGTGATTATCTGTCCGCCATTGTGTATTCTTGGCACCTTTATTGAAGATCAGTTGACTTTATATGCATAAGTTTATTTCTGAGCCCTTTATTCCATTGATCTAATATGTCTGTCAGTCAGTACCATGCTAGGTTTTTGTTGTTACTTGTTTTTTGTTTTTTTTTAGAGACAGGATCTTACTCTGTTGCCCAGGCTAGACTGCAGTGGTGGAATCATAGCTCACTGCAGCCTCAAACTCCTGAACTTAAGCCATTCTTCCTCCTCAGCCTCCTGAGTAGCTAGGATTACAGGTGCACACCACTACACCTGGCAATTTTTTTTTTTTTCTTTCTGTAGAGATGGGGCCTCTCTGTGTTGCCCATGCTGGTCTCAAACTCCTGGGCTCAAGTGATCCTTCTGCCTCAGACTCCCAAAGTGCTGGGATTCCAGGCATGAGTCACTGTGCCTGGCTACCACGCTGTTTTAATTACTATAGCTTTGCAATACATTTTGTAATCAGAAAGTGGATGCCTCCAGCTTTATTTTTGTTTTTCAAGATGGTTTTGGCTATTCTGGGTTCATAATGGTTCCATATGAATTTTAAGGTTTTTCTGTAATTTTGTTAAAAAAGCCATTGTTTGGATGGAGATTACATCTGTGGATTGCTTTGAGTAGTATAGCTATTTTAACAATATTAATTTTTTCAATCTATGAATATGAGATGTCCTTGTATTCATTTGTATCTTTAATTTTGTTCATCGGTATTTTGTAGTTTTCAATGTACAAGTCTTTCACCTCCTTGGTTAAGTTTATTCCTTAGTATTTTTGATGTTATTATGTTATTATAAGTGAATTTGTTTCCTTAATTTCTTTTTCTGATAGTTCATTGTTAGTGTTTAGAAGTGTAACTAATTTTTGTATGTTGTATCCTATAACTTTGCTGATATTTGTTTAGCAGTTCTAATAGCTTGTAGAGTAATGTTTTCCGGATATAAGATCATGTCATCTGCAGAAATAATTTTACATCTCTTCTGATTTGGATGCCTTTTATTTGTTTGCTTTTCCTCCTAATTGTTCTGGTTGGGACTTCCACTACTGTGTTGAATAGAAGTGGCAAGAGTGGTCATCCTTGCTTCATTCCTGATATTAGAGGAAAAGCCTTCAGTTTTTTTACCATGGAGTGTGATATTGGCTGTGGGCTTTTCAGGTATGGTTTGTATTTTATCGAGGTAATTTCTTCCCATTCCTGGCTTGTTGAGAGTTTTTGTTATGAAAGGGTGTTGAATTTTCTAATAGGCTTTTGCTGCATCAGTGCAGGTGATCCTGTGATTTTGCCCTTTATTTTGTTAATGTGGTAGAGCCACATTGATTGATTTCCTGTGCTGACCCTTCCTTGCAGCCAGAGATAAATCTCACTTAGTTAATGTGTTGTTGAATTTGATTTTCTATATTTTATTGGTGATTTTTGCATCTATGTTAATCAGGGTTATTAGCCTGTAGTTTTTTATAAGGTTCTTGTCTAGCTTTGGGATTAGGATAATGCTGGCCTCCTAAAATTTGTTTGGAAGTGTTCCCTCCTCTTCAGCTTTTTGGAAAAGTTGAGAAGGATTGGAATTAATTCTTTAAATGTTTGACAGAATTCACCGGTGAAGCCATCTGGTCCTGGAATTTCCTTTGCTGGGAAATTTTTGATTACTAATTCAGTCATCTTACTAGTTGTGATTCTGTTGAGGTTTTCTATTTCTTCGTGATTCAGTCTTGGTAGGTTTTGTGTTTTTTTTTTTTTACGATGTAGCCATTTCTCATAGGTTATTCAATTTGTTGTTGTGTAATGGTTCATAGACATCTTCTAATGACTTTTCAAATTTCTGTGGCATTGATTGTAATGTCTCCTCTTTCATTTCTGATTTTATTTATTTGAGTCATCTTTTCTTCTTCGTTTTTTAGTCCCACTAAAGGCTTGTCAATTTTAGCTTTTCTAAAAATTTAGTTGTTTTTTAAAATCATTTTTGTATTCTCTATTTCATTTATTTTTGCTCTAATCTATTATTGTCTTCCTTGTGCTGATGTTGGGCATAGTTTGTTTTTTTCTCATTCCTCAAGGTGTAGAGATAGATTGTGGATTTGAAGTTTTCTTTTTTATTACACGTGTTTATTGCCACAGACTTCTCTCTTAGTACTGCTTCCTGCATCCCATAGGTTTTGGTATGTTGTTTTTTTGTTTTTTTGTCTGAAGATATTTTTGAAATTTCCTCTTTGATTTCTTTTGAAACAAAATTTTAGATTCAGGAGATACATGTGCAGGTTTGTCACGTGGATATATTGCATGATGTTGGGGTTTGGGCTTCTGTGGAACCCATAACCCAAATAGTGAACATAGTACCCAACAGGCAGATTTTCAGACCTTCCCTTGACCTCCGCACTTTTGGAGTCCTCAGTGTCTCTTGTTTCCATCTTTATGTCTGTGTGTAGCCATTATTTAGCTTCCACTTTTAAGTGAAAACATAGAGTATTTGATTTTCTGTTTCTGTGTTAATTCACTTAGCATAGTGGCCTCCAGCTACATCCATGCTGTAGCAAAGGGCATGATTTTGTTCTTTGCTATGGCTGCATAGTATTCCATGGCATATATGGACCACATTTTCTTTATGCAGTCCACTGTTGATGGGCATCTAGGTTGATTTCGTAACTTTGCTATTGTGAGTAGTGCTGCAATAAGCATATGAGTACAAGTGTCTTTGATAGACAAAATAAACATGAAGGCAAACACTGCCATAAGACAAAGAAGGCCATTGTATAATGATAAAATGGTTGATTCAACAGGAAGATGTAATGGTTATCAGTATGTACGCACCCAACATCACAGCACCTAAATGTAAAGCAAACACTGACTAAAGGGAGAAAAAGACAGCAACACAGTAACAGGAGAAGACTTCAATACCCCACTTTCAAGAATGGATAACATCCAGACAGAAAATGAGGAAGGAAATCAGTTGACTTGAACAACACTATAGACCAAATGTTCCTAACAGATCTACACAGAACATCCCACCCAACAGTGGCAGATTATACATTTTTCTCAAGTGCAGACAGAACATTTTCCAGGAGAGATCACACATTGGGTCACAAAGCAAGTCTTACCAAATTTAAAAAGACTGAAATTGTATCAAATATCTTCTCCAACCCAGTAGAATAAAGCTAAAAATCAGTTGTACAAGGAAAACTGGAAAATTCACAAATGTGTGCCAATTAGGCAGCACACTCCTGGACAACCATTGGGTCAGCCTCATCCTGGTGCTGGTAGCTTTGGTCACAGTGGTCAGGTGGTGTCTGCCAGGCTGCTCCACTAAGAAGTTTTCCTCTGTGTTTAATGAATGTCTGTGGGAGGAGCTTTGAGACTAAGTAAATGTTCTGTCTCATCGTCCTTTCTCTCACGAATCCTGTGATGATTCTTACCTGCAATGATTATGTGTTTGCCAAATGGTGACGTTTCTATTTCCATAATTCCTCCTACATTCATTTGCGGGAATTCTGTAGGAAAGAGATGTCTCTTTTTCCTCCCCTTTACTTAGTAGTGTCAGTTGGGGGTCATGGGTATTTGTTTTATTTAATGGATTTGAATCCATTCCTATCATTTTTTATTTATTTTGAGACAGGGTCTCGCTTTGTCACTCAGGCTGGAGTGCAGTGGTTCAACCACAGCTCACTGCAGTCTTGACCTCCAGAGCTGAAGAGATTCTCCTATCCCAGCCTCTCCGGTAGCTGGGACCACAGGTGTATGCCACCATACCTGACTAAATTTTTTTTTTTTTGAGATGGAGTCTTGCTGTGTCACTCAGGCTGGAGTGCAGTGGCGCGATCTTTGCTCACTGCAACCTCTGCTTCCCGGGTTCAAGCGATTCTCATGCCTCAGCCTCCTGAGTAGCTGGGATTACAGATGTGTGCCACCACACCCGGCTAGTTTTTATATTTCTACTAGAGACAGGGTTTCACCATGTTGGCCAGGCTGGTCTCAAACTCCTGACCTCAAGTGATCTGCCCACCTTGGCCTCCCAAAGTGCTGGGATTACAGGCATGAGCCACCACACCCAGCCCTGACTAAGTTTTTAAATAATTTTTTGTAGAGATGGGTTCTTGCCATATTGCCCAGGCTGGTCTCAAATTCTTGGACTCATGTGATCCTCCCACCTCAGCCTCTCAAAGTGCTGGGATTATAGGCATGAGCCCTCATGCCTGGCCATTACTATCATTATTTATTTTGTGGCTGAAATTATTCCAGACTTACTTTTAAAGAGAAGGTTTCCTTGCATTTACATCCAATTAAGAGAAAGGACTGCAGTTTCTGTGTTGTTGTTGTTTTTTTTTGGAGAATACTGTGTGATGAGATACCTCTGGATGTTCTTTATTTGCTGTGGTAATTTTGAATTAGCATTATAAACCCTGGAATGCAGAAGGCCACACCCCTCTTTGCCATGCCTTGTGCTTTGCCTGCTCTGCCTTCCTCCTCTGGTGGTCACCTGGCCGGCCCCTGACGCTCCATCTTTCTTAACTACTGGTGCTGGAGAGAAGCTGCAAGTGGGGGAGAACGTTTTTTTCTCTGCAGTCTTCCTCTTCCCTTTCATGGGTCTATTACCCTGCATACAATGGAAAGAAATACAGTGGATGCATTTGGATTGGAAACACAGTTAAACTCCTCCTGTGATCTTACAGGAGAGTGAAAAATACTGAATCACTACTAATGAGTCTAGATGTCTGCTCTTCTCATTAGTCCTCTCCACATATTCTTACCCACAGGGATCCAGGACTACAAATACTCCCTTTGTCCTACGTGGGGGAGCAGCCGTCCTTACGATGCATCCTTAAATAATTATCAATGTCCTTTATAGACCATTTACTATAAATCTCTAGAGAACAAATTTTTCCATTTCCTAAGAATGTGCTTTGTATTTGCTGTTTGCTTTATGTTCTCAAAGGCAAAAAAAAAAAAAAAAAAAAAAAAAAAAAAGAATGAACAATGTTTTCATGTGTGGGTGCCATGGGGTGGGAGGAGGAAGCCTGTTTCTTGCAGGTGTATGCAGCACCCTTGCCTCCTCATCTTCTGTGTCAGGAAAGGGAGAGGGACCCCTCAGATGCTTGCTGCAAGCAATTGAGAAACCTGTGGCCATTAAGGCTTCTGAATCCAGGGTTGAGGGTTCAGATACACCCATGTGAAAAATGACTGACCAACGGTGCAGGGCTTACAGGAACCCCCGGGGTTCAGATCCCAGTGTGGAGCTGCTCTGTCCCTCCTGGCAGGTCCCACAGTGCTCACTGAGGTCGCGGTGCTCATGGAGGAGGTCTCATTGGCCCTGTGGCCCTGACTTTAAAGGCTCCACTGCCCCTTCAGGTCTTCTAATGGGCATGAGGGAGGGAGGAGTGTGCAAGAATGAAGGCACTTCTCTCTTGCTAGCATCTGGTGGTCTCTGATGACTCATTCCTTTAAGGATGCTATCTGTAGTGGGAGCTCATCATTCTTGTTAATTCCTTGTACGGAATGGCCACAAACCCTCTCTGTACGAGATTGTGTCTTAATGGCAGTTGAAGGTCTAAAATAGCCATCAAGGACTGTTTTGGTGACTTCCGTTCCTTCAGCGTGAAAGACAATGTCCAGAAGAACCTGAGAGCGCCAAGATGCCCAGCTGAGAAAGAAGGCCACGTGCAGGTGCCCTTCCCCCTGTGCAGGGCTGTGTGGCCCCCCAGTGTGTGTGCCCTGGAAGCTGGATGCCATTGTTTCCCTCCTGGGGTTGTCGGTGGATTGTTCCCATCTGGTGTTTCCAGGTGGGACCCCAGGCTGGTGACTCATTACTTCCCCCCTTCTTCCCTCCCCAGCCCCCATCTCTCCATCTCCCATCTCTCTTCCTCCATAGACATTTCATGAGCATTTCCTGTGCCCCGGGTGGAGGTGCTGGGGATGAGGAAGGGTGTCCTGAGTCCCGTGTGCCCCCGTCAGGGGACCGTGAGACCCAGACAGTCATGGAGGCTGGTGCATGCAGTATCAGAGGGAATTCTGTTTATGGGGTGGGGGCACTGAGGGAGGACCTGGGGTGGGAGTTGGGATTGGGCATCTCACCTGGTAGAGGCACAACATGATACTTCTCTGAGCCTCAGTCCCCTGATTTGCAAAGTGGGAAATTGTTGTGAGAACCGCATGAGATGGTGTGTGCACATCGCTCAGCATGTAGGTTTTCCACAGACGTTAATTCTGCATTCTCCAG
Organism: Gorilla gorilla gorilla; assembly: GCF_029281585.2. Classification (NCBI taxonomy): domain Eukaryota; kingdom Metazoa; phylum Chordata; class Mammalia; order Primates; family Hominidae; genus Gorilla; species Gorilla gorilla. The sequence goes on along the minus strand of NC_073231.2, from coordinate 145,882,062 downwards.
TTGGAGAGTAGCTAATGCGCATATTTCATGCCAGACTCCCCACAGCTGAAGTGTTAAAGGGAAGTTCAAATGAATCCTCTGCCAAGGACTTCTTCATTGGCTTTGATGACTCATGAAGCACCGGAGGCTTTACGCCTGAGCTGCCCGGTGTGAAAACCAAAGGCCTCCATTGCCGAATCCCCTTGCTAGCTCATGGCTGACCTCAGATCCGGTGGCCCCACTATCAACATGGGTCCCCAGGTGTCCCTTGTACACTCAGTGGCTTAGCCCTGTTGCCGCCACGCTGTACTCATGCCCCTGGTGTTACACACCCCAGTGGCCTGCCTGACAGTCACCGCTCACACCTGCATGTGTCATTTGGCGTGTAGGCAACAGTTACACACTGTCTGCTCAATGGCTATCCGATTTGGGGACTGAGTTGTGGTGGAATTAAAGGAGCCTTTCCCACTTGATCTTGGACAAGTTTTCTGATCCCTACAATGAGGAATAAAGCTCGCACCTCACAGAATGATCTTGAGGACTCAGCGGGAGACCTTCCACAAAACCTCACACAGTGCCTGCCCTGTGGGACACAGATGCTCAGGAAGGCTGCTCAGAGATCCGCTTTCATTTCCAGCCTCAAGGAAACCCCAGGGTTTGATGTTTGGACAGGGGGTCCCTGTGACCTTCCCCTTTCAGCTGTATATGAGTTTCAAAGACCGATGAGCAAATGGGAGGGATACATAACCTTCTATTCACTTCCTTGGTTGCCAGGGAAATAATTTGGTGGTCTCGGAGGGAGGCCCTGTAGGATTTATCTTCATGCTTGATGAGAGGTGGGCAGAACACATCACTGAGGGCCGGCTCTTCCCGCAGTGTCCACAGTGTGCCTTCCGCAGGTCCCTAGTGAAAGAACAGGAGCCCGGGTACGATAGCAGGAACCTTCGAGCTCTCCCCTTCCTCTGGCAAAGAGTAAGGCTGGGTTGCAGCTTATTGATTTTCCACTTCGGCCCGGAAGGGAGCATTTATCTTTTTAAGTCAGATGGCATGACTCTCCTTGCCAAAAGTTTTAGGAGCCTCATGCCATAGGACCAACTCTGGGCCCGCAGGCCCCAGCATGGGCTTTTGTTCTGGCCCTGCCCTCAGTTGGTCCTGTGAACGTGGGGGTTTACTTTACCTGTATGAGTTTCTGTTTCCATATCTATATAGCAAGAGAGTCCCCTAGCTATGAGATGAAAGGGATGGGGCCAGTTCCGTCATCGCGGGGAATCAGATGTTGCTGTGGGCCTCTGGTGTGCTGTGTGCCTTGGGTTTGCTCTGTAACCACCCCCACAGGCCCGCCTTCCTTCCGCCTCAGCTTCTCATGTGTTTCCTTTTGGTAAACATTTCTGGAATTTCTGCTGTGTTCCGGGCGCCGAGGGTATAAAGATTAATGACACCTGATTCCTGCCTTCGACTAGAGGGGTGATACTGATGAACTGGTTGGAGCTGGGAGTAGGGGAGCAGGGGATGGGTGACAGGAAGCAAGTAAGAGCAGCCCTGGGCCTGCTGTTCATGCGGGAGAGGGGGTCCTGGGCTCACGGGTGCCCTCCCTTCACGCTGGACCCCGCACCTCCACTAGCTTTGTGACTTTGGGTGAGTCACTTCAGCTCCCTAAACCTCAGTCTCCCACTCTGGGAAGAGCATTGAGACTTGAGAGTTAGAATTTGTGTTTGGGGCTTCAGATAGATGAAAACCCTGTCCCTCCGCACCCAAGCTACAGCTCCTGGCCTTTCTGAGCCTTGTTCTGGTTGTCTGTTTCATGGAGCTCTTGGTCTCCACTTCATGGATGGCTGCAAGGATTACATGAGCCTAAACTCGCTCTGATGTTCCTGGCCTGGCACCTGGCATAGGGCTATTGTCCAGAAATGTTGCCCTCACCCCGACTTTCCTACTCTTCCTCCCAAGAGGTGGGCCCTTAAAGAGTTAGTATTTGTTTCTTCCAGAGCTTCCAGTAAGATTGTCTTTATGCCATCTGAGTGTTACCCTGTACAAGGTGGAGTCATTGTCATCATTGTCATTATCCTGTTTATGACAATTGATTGGACACGTTGCGTATGCCAGGCACTGTCCTCACAGCAGCCTTGTGAAGCCACAGTGGTTGGCTGCCTCATCTTCTAGACAAGGAGATAGGCATGCTCAGGGACCCACAGCTGTTAGTGCAGAGCTGGCATGGACAAGCCAATTGTGTCCATCTCCAAAGATGGCTTTTCCAGGAGGGGACTTGAGAGAGTCTGCCTATCAGAGGGGCTTCTGGCCAGCCCAGCTTCTGCTGGGCCATTTGTGAAGATGCAGCTGGCCCAGCCAATGCTGCACATGCGCCCTTGTTTGAGCTCTGGCTGGGGCCTGTGGCTATGGCTGGACCCTGCCTTGCTGGCAGCATGTGGCCTGGCTCCTGGTGGCCCTTTGTCTCCTGACCTCGCCCTCCACTTCTGCCCCGACCTCTGCTGGGTCGTGGAAAGTGGTGTGTGCACTGGAGTCTGGTTGGACTCTGATCTGGCTTTCTGCTAAGGGTGGTGGTAGAGCCAGCCAGCCCGGGCTCACGTCCCATGTCTGCTGTAAAGAATGCTCCAGCACACCGGAACTCGGGGCTGGCACCCAGCCCCTCAGCACCAACTGGGTGTTGTTGTTCCTGTTGTTCTCCATGTTATCCTTCAGCAGAGGCTGTGGCCGTGTCTGCTCTCACACAGCCTGCAGAGAAGCAGGCAGAGCTGAGCAGTGGCCGCCGGGCCCAGCCAGCCTACTCTTGTCCCCTTCTTCATGCGTGATGTGTTTTCTTCCCTATATCCCGAGGCAGTCACTCATTTTCTTCTCCATTCTCTCAGCCTCTCCTCTGGCCCCCTGGGACCCGCCTTTCACCCTGTGGGCTGCCATGCCTGGCTCTCCGGTGCCAGCGGGGCCTCCGCAGAGAACGATTTCCATACCCTTCGCATTCGGGCTCTTAGTGCAACCCCGGCTATTCTTAGCATACCGAAATGCGAGCTGTCCCCCGTGCACTGCAGGTGGATTGACTGAGCTTCTGCATGCGTGTTTCTGAAAGGGGCCTCCGCCGAGGAGCATGTGTTGTGTGCGTGCGCGTGTGTGATGTGGAAGGAGGCACAGCCCGGGCGGCTGACCATCCGCCCTGGAGTCTGAGGAGCTATATTTAGCTCCTCCAACATGCCTGCTGTGAGGCTGTGCCGGGAGAGGCTGGCGGGGCCCAGGCAGGGTTGGACTAGAATCTCTGGGGAGCTGCAGGCCTCCCTTCCAGGACACCGCACAGACAGCTGGTCACAGAAGAGCTTCCACAGAAAGGAACAAGAGCAGTTTATTGTGGGTGCCACAGGAACCTTTCTAGGCTTTTTCTGTACACGTTTCTATTTCTCAGAACAGGCCTACAGAATAAGGAATATCTGTCCCATTTTACAGATGAAGAAAAGTTGAGTTCCAGAGAGTGAAATAATGTGCCCAGGTTGGTTGCTTGTGGAGCTAAGATATGAACCCAGATCTTAGTTTACATCTTAGGATGAAGGGCCAATTACTAACATTTATAATTTAGGGCAATTATAAAATATGGGGCAATTCTAATTTAGAAAAGGGGTATGGGGCATTGAAGAATAAATTCTGGGTCCTTTTCTTCATGCTGTATTATTTAGAAAGTGCAAGATGACTGCACTTTCTTAGATGTAGCAGGGCTCATGTCCACCAAAGCACAAAGCCTGTAAGATGGGCATCCAAGAATGCTCTGGGAACCATTTTCTGGAGGAGAAACATCGCAGAAGTCTTCCCAGGCTGTGGACAGCAGGGGCTCCTTTTGGAACCTCCTGCCCTCTAGCCAGCATGACAGAAGCTGCTGGAGGCAGGGAGGAAGGCGCAAGGAAAGGGAGGGAGTCGGCGGCTGTGGGGAGTCTGGGGCGAAGGCCCCTCTCCTGTCCATCCAGCTCTCTTTTCTGCTATAAACCCTGAGCTGTAGCCACACTGGGCTCCTTGCCTTTCCTTGCCAAGAAGGCATTGTTGCCCTGTCTCACAGAGGACAGAACAGGTTTCATGGCCGTCGGCGAAGACCCGGGGCAACACACGGAGCATCCAACTTCCTGGGAAGAGCTCTATTGCACCGTGGACCGTGCCAAGCACCACCGGAGAGCGGCAAGACCGCTCAGCACAGTGCTAGTGCAAGGCGGGGGACGCCAGTCTCCTCGGGCAAGACCCCTCAGCTCTTATCCAGGTGTTCCTCAGGGAGAAGGGTGGCTTGCTGTGTCACAGGAGTCCCATCCCCCCATCTAGATCCAGTCCCACATTAAAAAAAGTGTCTCCAGATTCCTTTTTCTTCTGGTTAAAATCCCACCATTCTTTTGAGAGGACAGCTGATTTATGGAAAGCCAGTGCTGCTAGAATATTAACTAACTTCAAACTGTAGTCTTGGTGATAACTGCTTTTCGTTTTTCTTAGTTACATAAAATGGTATTGACTCAGAACCACCATTTGGTGAAAGGATGAATAAGGGAATGTAATTGAGCTGGGACTCTGCCACTTCGAGGCTGAGCTGGGCGTGTCCTCCTTGGACACTGTGGGTTTCATCTCCCCGGAAGACCTGAGCAGCCACCGTCATCTTCCTTAGGATGTATAGTGTTCTCCAAGCAGAAGCAAAGGACCTGACTTGTTTTTTTTTTTTTTTTTCTGCCAAGATGGAGTCTTGCTCTGTCTCCCAGGCTGGAGTGCAGTGGCGCGATCTCAGGTCGCTACAACCTCCGCCTCCCAGATTCAAGTGATTCTCCTGCCTCAGCTTCCCAAGTAGCTGGGACTACAGGTGCGTGCCACCACACCCAGCTAATTTTTGTATTTTTAGTAGAGATGGGATTTACACCATGTTGGCCAGGATGGTCTCTAACTCCTGACCTCAGGTGATCCACCCGCCTCGGCCTCCCAAAGTGCTGGGATTACAGGCGTGAGCCACCGCACCTGGCTGGACTTGGGTTTGTTAAACCCAAGGTCCTTGTGCTCATTTAATGCTCACAGCCCACAGCAGGCAGGTGTGCCACCATCCTCGCTTCGTGTACGCAAGGAAGCTGAAGCGCAGAGGGGCAGGTTGTTTGCCCAGGTCTCGGAGCCAGTGGAATAGCAACACTGGACTGGTGTCTGACCTTGGGCCTTCAGACTCCTCACCTCCTTCTCCTTTTCCTCTCCATCTCTGCTGGAGATGGGGTAACCAGAGGCAAGGACTCAGGAAGTCAAATGCCTTGGTGGTGACTTGGCTCTGGTTCTGGAGGTAAAGTTCTATGCCTTCATTCTGCATCTTATTTTGTTTTCAATCTTGGCGATGCCTTCATTCTGCATCTTATTTTGTTTTCAATCTTGGCGATTCCTTGTAATAACTTATTGACTCTTCACCAATCCTAGTTTACCTTTGGCTTAATTTTTCCAGCTGACGTAGACTATATTACTCCTGTGTAAGTTATATCAGTTAGCTATTCTTAGTCTTTAGAGTGAATGCATCTTAGGTGAGGGTAATTAGAAATGCGTATTTAGCACACAAGTGAAAATTTTCTCTTTTGCAGCTGTGCATTAGGAAAAATAAAGAGCATCTGCGGGACTATAAGGTTTCCATTTATAATAGGGACTTATTCTCCCCGAGGCGAGAAGCTGTAATCTTCTGAAAGCCCTGCGTATCAGTGCCGAAGGTGTTGCTTTCGTCATTTATGTATTCCGTCCGTAGCATTTACCCACCTCCTCCACTGGGCAGCTTGCCAGGCTCTGTGCTGTGCCCTGGGGGCACTGTCATGCCCTGGAGAAATGCTCATGGGTGGGGCCTGATAAACAGGTTATAATGCCAATTTTTACAGTGGTGTCATGGCTGTCTGTTAGCACGGTCTTCAAAGTTGGGCAGGTATGGAACCAAATTCTGCCACTGAAGCTGTGGGATTTGTTGGGCAAGTTGCACATCCAAGCCACGGTTTCTTTACTGGCCCATGAGTGGTTGTAGGGGAACAGTGGCCAGAGGTGATTGATGTCTTGGGATTGAGTGCCTAAGTAGGATGTCATATCCTAGCCCACTGTGATTTTTTTTTTTTTTGGTCGTCGTTGTTCTGTTGCTTCTGGACCAGCACAGTGTCTGGCACAGGGGGGCACCCAGCAAATGTTTGTCCAGTAGTTGAGGGGTGTGGCTTTTTGTTGGACTGCTGTGAAGCAGAGGAAAGAGGGGATGGCACTGGGGTCAGCCTTGGCTTGACCGTCTACCTTGGCACGTCTTCAGGGTGACTACCAAGGTTTGAAGGCGCCTGGCTGACACCCTGCTGGCACAATGATCTGAGTTTAGAACAACTGCCAGGTACGGCGGGAATGGGGCGGTCTGCTTACCTGCAGGCTGTGGCTGGAGTCTGACCTGGCTGTAGGCAGGCCTCATGGTAGAATTCCTTGTACCCAGGCAGTCATGGGCAGGCCACACCCATGGGGCAGGCTGGCAGGGCCACTGGAGGGGAGAGGGAAGGACTGGGGCCCACGTCACCGTGCTTTCCCCATCTCACTAATTAGGGAACTTGCCTGTATCGCCCCATTTCCATTGCAGTGGTTCTTAAAGTGTGGTCCCTGGATCAGCAGCTTCAGGAAGCTGGGCTCTTCTTAGAAATGCACATTCTTGGGCCCCTCTCTAACCTGTAAATCAGAAACACTGGTGTTGGTCCAGCGATCTAGGTGTTCAAGCAAGCTCCCCTGGTGACCCTGCTGCAGGCTGGAGGGCAGAGCTGCTCCTTCAGATGTGCTGTGAATGGATCTCAAGGTTTATGACACTGACCCATCCGGCCTCAGGATGGTTGGCTGGGGTTCGGGGTAGCCAGGGTGAAGGGACTATGCTGGGGAAATCCTTCCCATGGAAGCAGGAAGAACGGAGAACAAGGTTTATCACTGAAGGTGAGGTCTGGGACATGTTACTTCATGCTCTTTAAGCCTCATTTTCCTCACCTGGAGAATGGGAATAATGGGCTTTTTTTCTGTAGGATGACTTTGAGGCTTTAGCCACAAGATCATTAAACAAAACTGAATTTAGTGTACAAGAGGTGTTTGTTAAAAGGTAGCTTCCTTTCTTTACCCTCTTTTCCAATTGGCCTATGTAAGATATTCTGGAAACTATAAAAAGTGGAAGAGCTTATAGGCTAGAAGAAGAAATTCTAGATGCTGGATTCAGCCTTTCTTACTGCACATAGAAGCCAACAGAGGGTTTAGAACAGCGTTCCTCACCAAGTCCTAGCTCCCTAACTTTCATCAGGCAGGGAGAGTGGGGGACAGCTGATGTCCATGGAAGAGACTGGACCAGTGGGCCCTGGCTCTTTTTCTGCCAGTCGAGCTGAAAAACAGTTTGGTAGGGAAGTTATTACATTGGTTCCCGTGTGAAGACAAAGGGACTGAGTCCCTCAGATGGGAGCCGTTCACCTAGGGCTGCCCAACGAGAAGGAGCCCGGAGGCACAACTGCTGGCTCAGCCAACAGAAAGTTTCTGTTTTCTGTGTAAATAAGGAGGTTTGCTGGCATGAGAAAGAAGCAAAGGCCACAGACTAGAAGAGTCATTGAATAACTGTGAAGATCAGCAGAAGGAAATTGACTCAGGAGCAGCCCGGTGCTGGGAAGGCAGAGATGTGTTAGGTGGGGGCTCTGCCACCTTTGCTTTGCTCTGGCATCAGCAGAGGGCATGGGCCCAGGCGGTCCCGGACACTCCACAGGGCCGTGGAGAGCAAGCGTAGGTGAAGGAGGTCAGCTAGGCTCCCTAAAACCAGGTGTCCTGGGGTAAACTCTGGGACCTTGGCCAAGTCCCAGTTATCTCAGCTGAAAAAGTGGGGAACTAATATCCATGCCTTGGTCTTTCTCAGGAAGATCAGGAATCTTCTATAAAAAGCAGCCGGAACCATCCTTGGAGCATGCCTGTGTTCTGCAAGGTGGCTGCCTCCTTTACACATTTTGAATGATTGTTTTAAAGTCAAAGACTCTAGAAGACTTGATTTGTTAGTATTTTCTCCAACGTTTTATTTTGAAATATCTCGAACATGAAGTTGAAAAAATTGTATACTGATCATCTATACCCATTTTCTTTTTTCTTTGTTTTCTCTCTCTGTATATGTTTGTACACACACACACACTTTTTTGGGCTAAGTTGCAGACTTTATATTATTTCTCTCCTTAAATAATTTTTACATGCCTCCTAAGAAGGATACTTTCCTAAATAACCATTGTCACACCCATGAACTTTGACATTAGTACAATAGTGTTATGTCATAAACATTCCATATTCAAACTGCCCCTATTGTCCCGAATATTGATTTGTTGTGCTTCTTTCATTGATAAGAAGCTATAATAGATTTTTTTTTTTTTGAGACAATCTTGCTCTGTTGCCCAGGCTGGAGTACAGTGGTGCGATCTCAGCTCACTGCAACCTCCACCCCTGGGTTCAAGCAATTCTCCTGCCTCAGCCTCCCGAATAGCTAGGATTATAGGTACATGCCACCACACCCAGCTAATTTTTGTATTTTTAGTAGAGATGAGGTTTCACCATGTTGGCCAGGCTGGTCTTGAACTCCTGACCTCAAGTGATCTGCCCGCCTTGGCCTCCCAAAATGCTGGGATTACAGGCGTGAGCCACCATGCTTGGCCCAGAAGCTGGAATTAGATTAGACTTAGATGCCATGTTGAGGCCCAGGATGGTGTGACCGCCATGAGGGTGAGCAAGTCACGAGCGTTCTCCCCATCCCCTGCAGAAGGGGTTGGGTGATGGGCAGGGCTAGGGTGGAACACAGGCCTTGGCCTTGAGTTCAGGGCCATGGTCTGTTGGCTGTTGGACCTTGGGCTTCCCAGTTGAAAAACAAAGTTACTGACTTGATTCTTAGCCTCTGTTTAATTCTCACTTTCTGTGGAAAAAATCATTTAATCTTTGATGTTGGGAGGGAGTACTTGCAAAGTCTCTTAGTTTACCTTGCTGTGCAGGTGTACACTGTTTGAACACCTGTACTGATAGCTCATTGTTTCACAGGGCTCTAATCATTTGGACACTTTACTATATATGTGTATATTTTTTCCCTGCCAGGTACAGTATGTTGATGGTATTGATTATACATGATTCTCCTAATCTCCCTTCTTCATGGGTCCAGGGATGGAAACTGTCAGAGAGAGGAGATTCAGAGTGTCTTGCGGGTAGGGCTGGGTCAGGGAGCTCTAGTAGCTGAGGGCTTGTTTTCCTCTTCTGCTATTGTAAGAGATGTTGGGCCTGGTCATTCTTGGAGGTCACAGGGACCATGAGGTCCACCATTCATACCTGGATATTACCTTGACAAAGTAGTTGTTGAAGGTAAATGCCAGCCCCAGCATCAAATGTTTCCACCTTTCCGTGGACACCTCTGTTGAATGTTTCCACCTTTCTGTGGACACCTCTGTTGAACATTTCCACCTTTCCATGGACATCTCTTGACTGTTTCCCCCTTTTCATGGACATCTTGATTGCAGTTGACTTGGGCCTCCCCGTGGCTCAGGACACCTTCCAAGGAGTCGTTTAGTTACTGCATCACCACCTTCTTGAGGTCATGATAATTGGCTTCCTCTAGACACTAGGTCATATCCCTGAATGATGTGTGTTGGGATGGTGACATAGAAAGCTTGCCAGTGTGCGGCTGAGAGTGGTGGCTTACGCCTGTAATCCCAGCACTTTGGGAGGCCGAGATGGGTGGATCACGAGGTCAGGAGATCAAGACCATCCTGGCTAACACGGTGAAACCCTGTCTCTACTGAAAATACAAAAAAATTAGCGGGCGCCTGTAGTCCCAGCTACTCGGGAGGCTGAGCCAGGAGAATGGCGTGAACCTGGGAGGTGGAGCTTGCAGTGAGCCGAGATCGCGCCACTGCACTCCAGCCTGGGCGACTGAGTGAGACGCCGTCTAAAATAGGAGCACTGAGTGTGCTCCTATTAAGCTCAGAGATGACCTTGCCACTTGACCACTGACCTTGGCAGTGTCCATGGATGTTGGATTATGTTGTGAGCAAGGCCATCACACTTCACTTTATTAGAGGGGCAGGCTCCTGGGACATAGTGTTGGCATGCGCTGTGGTCATGAGTATCTCCACTAGGCCATGATTGTTGTGGATAGTCTTGGCTGGGGGGCTTGGGTGGTAAGTAGTTGGTGGTGGGCTGGGCACTGCTGACAGTCTCGAGGGAGTTTTCACGCTTCTCGTGATATACATGTGTCTATCAGCAGTGGTTCCCTTCAGGTGAGTCTCAAATTTCTTAAGGGAGTTGTAGACTCCTCCACATAGTCAGTATTAGAATTGCTCCGTTTGATCTTGATGGGGTCTTGCTCCTGGGAGAGGGATATGGGTTTTCCCTTGATCACAAACCTCCTGTGTGCAGCCCTGGTCATCCCTTCAGAGTTGTGGACTCATACTAGAACATGCACACCATGTAATTGTTCAGTGAAGAGATCAATGAAAAGGGCAATGGAGAGATCATGACTGGCCACTGACAAGTTGTCCGGGGTTGAAAGTAGCCCTGGTGATCAGGTGCCTCATACAGCCCCAGCCACATACTCTGACCGTCACCATCAGTTCTTAGGGATATCGCTAGCACCATAGCAGGAAGGCAGCTACCTAGTGAGCAGAGTGGGCTGGAGAGCTTCCAGCTGCACCTTCCACAGACATTCATACATCAAGTTTTTTATCAAAACACTGAAGTGAAAATCGAAGAATAAAAAGTCAAGTGTACTCCATGGCTTAATGACTAGAACACAGGTTTTGAATTTAAATACAGCTGGCATTTAAACTATTTATTTGTTGTGCACGTTAAATCATTCAGTGTTTAAGTTTTCTTACCTATAAAAAGTGGGTAATAATTATATGTTTTTTAAAATCACACAATCCAGGGAGGCGCTGAGTATACTGGAAAATCCTCCCACTGTTTATCTGGTATATTTACAGCTCCCAAACATAAACCTGGCTCCTAACTCCAATCTCATTAAAAAGAAAGTGTCCTCTGTGAATCAAGCCTTTCTTATTCTTGTAGCTCTCTTGGGTGAAGCCATAATTGCATCTCTACCATTTGAGTAAATGAACTTCACATTTATAGTCCTGGTTAATAGGGCACGTGGCCCCATGCCTATCAGAGAGGCCGTGGACAGTAAAAGTGGATTTGATGGTGCTTCCAGACTCTGAGGCTAGAATGCTATTAGCACCGCAATGAAGGTGCAGTAGCGTAGGGCTAATGATATCAAAGATGGACTCGTTACCACAGATTTAACACCGGATGGGATCTTATAGATCACTGCGCATTGACCTGAGGCTTTGACCATGGAGGTTTGTGCCCCTTCTCGCTCTGCTCCTTCCCCGGCTCTGTGCTGAGCTCCCTGTGAGTTCCAGGTATGAGGGTGTGAGGATGAAATGCTGGGTGTTCTGTCTCCGGGGACACACAGTCTAGCAGAGATACAGAGCCATCTGAAGCTGTGACTTGCGTCCTATGGAGGCTCCGAGGAGGGCCTCTGATTGCGCCCTGCAGATGGGAACCATCTAAGCACGTGGATTAGACAGACTCGGCAGATATTGGCACATCTGGTTTCCTATCAAGACCTCTGTGCTCAGCTGCCTCTCTCCCTTCGTGGGGTTTTTGCTTTGACCTTACCCTGGCCGCTGTCATGCCTGGCACTGGGTGTTGTTGCATCAGGAGAGGCCGCCTCCCTCTGGATCAGTTACTGTGTGCTCTGCTTCCGTCTCGCCACTTGATCGCCATCTAGACAGCAGTGTGGGTGGAGCCAGGGTCACTCGTCCATCCACACACACCTTGTGTCTATGCATTGTTCGCTGCAGGTATTTTCCAGATGTGCTGTTGGTGACCTGTGATGCACAGGACATAGCCTATTTGTTCCCCACAATACTGTCATCTCCACCCTCTAGAGTGAGGGGCCTGGTCCTTCTCATCGTCCTGACTTGAAGGCCAGCTTGGGATGCAGCCTCAGGGGTGTCAGGCCACGTTGCAGGTGCTGGAGGCCCATGTGGCCCTGCCCGTGGAGCACGGGTGAGCAGAGGTGAACAAGGGGATGCAGGAACCAGCACCTGTGGAATCTTTGCCCTGGGCCAGGCACTGCGGCGAATCAGCTTCTCATTCAATTCTCACAGCAGTCCTGTGCCATCCTTTTTATTCGCCGCTCCTCACATGATGAAAATACACTTTGGTGGGATGGAGACATGGAGGAGATGTCTGAAGACACAGAGGCCAGAGAGGTTGTGTCTAAGCTGAGGGCAGGGAGTACCAGAGGGAGTTTCTTAGTCTTCTGGAATAAGGACTAGGAATGTCCTAGTTGGAGAGAGTGGGTAAGGACATTCATTTCAGGCACACAGGTGTGAAACAATACAGCTTTCAGCAACTTTCCTACCATGCAGCACGAGGGAAGCTCTGGGGTGTGTATGTGTGTGTGTGTGTTGGAGGTGTGTGTTGGGTATGTGTGTATCTGTGTGTGTGTTGGAGGTGTGTGTTGGGTATATGTGTATCTGTGTGTGTTGGAGGTGTGTGTTGGGTATGTGAGTATCTGTGTGTGTGTTGGGTGTGCGTGTGGTGTGCATGTCTGTGTGTGTTTTGGGTGTGTGTGTGGGGTATGTGTGGGGGGTGTGTGTGTGGGGTGTGTATTGGGTGTGTGGTGTATGTGTGTCTGTGTACGTGTGTGGGATGTGTGTATGTATTGGGTATGTGTGTGTATGTGTATGGCATGCGTTTTGTCTGTGTGTATGTGCATGTGTAGTGTGTCTGTATATGTATGTGGCATTTGTGTGTGTGTGTATGTGTGTGTGTGCGCGCACGCACGCGTGTGTGTGTGCGTGGTATGTGTTTGACCTGAGACAGGAGGAGCAGTAGGGGTCCGATGTGGAAGGGCTGGGAGCGGTTATGCTGAGGTCTGAACTGTAGCTGGGCAATTGGGGCCAGTGATGGTTTATCTGAAGAACAGATGTAGAAATTTGTTTCTTTATTCTTGGCTCTACTTATGAATTCATTTGTTCCAAGTATCTTATCTTCCTTTCTCACTGTTGAATACTGATTTAGTAATAATAATGTTAGCTGGTACTTATAGCACTCTTTCCAAACGCCAGGCACTGTTCTCGGTGTTTTGTAAGACTAGCTGGTTTTGTCTTCCTGATAACCCAGATGTGAAAGCTGCGGCCTGAAAAGATCAGATCACACTCGCTCAGGGGCCTGGGCAGGAAATGACGATGGGGTCTTAGCCCGGGCAGCCTGCTTTCAGAGTGGGTGCTATTAACTATTTTATTCTTTGCTGCTTAAGATGCATTTTGTAAAAATTTGAAATACATCATATGACAAGTGTTTATTAGCAAGAGGGCTGAAAGACTGTATGATAAAATAATGTGATGGTCACACACCAGGGCCTGTCGGGGGTGGGGGGCTAGGGGAGGGATAGCATTAGGAGAAACACCTAATGTAGGTGACAGGTTAATGGGTGCAGCAAACTACCATGGCATGTGTATACCTATGTAACAAAACTGCACGTTCTGCACATGTGCCCCAGAACTTAAAGTACAATTTAAAAAAAATAAAAAAATAACAATAATGTGATAGTGATGATTTTCTGTAAACACACACGCGGCATCTTAGCTTCCAAGGAACCCCAGGCATCAGGTGAGGGTCGCTCCACTGGCTCCTGCTCTCTCTCTGGACAGATGGGCTCCCTGCTCTGAGCTCTGCAGCGTCTCCCTGTGAGCCACGTCTCTTCAGCCCGACTTCTCCCCACTCAGGATTCGTGTGTCACACTGTCATCACTTGGATGTCCTTTGGAATCTCAAACTTACTGTGTCCTAAATCAAAGTCATAGATCTTCGCACCACACCCTGTCCTCTTGCTGCTCTGCCTCTCTCCCCCACTTGAGTAAACTGGTAGTGCATTCTCGTTTTTTTCGGTCAAGAATCTAATCTTGAAGAGAACAGTGGCTTCCCTTTTCCCTTCCCACTCAGCGTACCGTCGGTCAGCTCCGATGTCTTCAATGGCAGCACTTGTGCGGAGCCTGACCATCAGTGTTCACTCCATGCCACCCCCTGAACACGTCCCCATCAGTCTGGCAGTGACTTCATCTGCTAGCTTGGCACCTCCTCTTTAGCCTTGTCCCCAGTCTGTCTTCCACGTTGCAGCCAGAGTGTTCTTTTTTTTTTTTTTAAAGAAGTCATTCAGGTCATGCCTTTAGCTAAAAAGTCTTCGAAGGCTTCCCAGCCCGTTGGGAGCACAGGCATGGGTCCTCTCTGAGCCTGGTGTGCCTGTGTGGTCTGGCTGCGGCTGCCTCTGCTCTCTCTGCAGCCCCGCCACGTGGACCCTCGTAGCCAGTGTTTGTCCAGTGACGGGTGAGTTGGGCATTCAATTCCCCTGTGTAGCCCAGTCATGTGGAAAGGGCCACTGGAGATTAATTGGTCCAAATCCATATTTCACAGATGGGAAAGCTGATGCCAAGAAAGGACAAGTGACTTTCTTGAGTCTACACCTAGGCTTGATGGGGGAGCTGTGGCCAGATGCCAGGTTTCTCCTGCAGGGGTTCTCAGTTTACCGCCTTGCCTGGTGTTGGCTGTGGGCTCACATGGAGCAAGGCATCAAAAGACACTTCTTCAGGCCGATTCCTGGTGAAGTCACAGTGCCCTGTCCTTTATCAGTGGCCTTCAGTGTGGTTAGGGCCTGGCAATTGTGGCTTTTGGGGTCAGATGCACCTGAGCTCTGTGGTTTACTAGCTACGGGAACTGGAGCAACGTACCTCACCTTGCCGAACGACAGTTGCTATTCAAGGCCTTCCTGTCGGATAGGATGGGGAAGTCCTGAGAGAGACCCAGTGTGCGCAGCTCCCAGCATTGTGTCTGGCAGGGGCCGGCCACCTAACACACACTGGTTGTGAGGATTGCTTCTTGCTGACCTGCTAGCAGTTTCTAGCCCTCTGCAGGTACTTAGTTTGGCATCTTTGCTGGGGGTCCCCATCAATTTCCTGCATGCGTAACACCTTAGTGTCTCCTCTGGAGTTGATTTCAGTCATACAGCTTTGGAAGGATATAGCATTCCTTTCTATAAGCCGGAAGTCTGATGAAGTGCTGGCTCTCAAGTACATTTCTCTAATATTGAAGATCAGCAGTATTTAAAAGGCCACATCCTATGGCCAGAGAGTGTTTCTCATAACTAAATGAGTGCAAATGGAAAATGTCCTAATTGCTTATGGCTTGTAACAGTGAATTAACGTAAGGACAATTCTGCTGATCCTAACAAATCTCTGCTGCCTAATTTCATGCTGATTGTATTTCATTTTTACTAAATTTATTAAAATCATCCCTTCCACAGTTTACCCTCCTCCAGCTGTGTATACAGAAGGAGAAAAACTGTGAGCATCTTGAATGCAGCATGTAGCACCAAGTCCAGGGCAGCTTCATGGCGTGGCATCTGAAACTGGTCTTCCTTCAGGAACCCAGGCCTGCTTCTTCAGGGCAATGCCAGCTTTCTGCTCACAGTCTCCTTCTTTGTCTCCTTAGCCTTTCTCTGGGAGACAGCATAGGGCTGCTGGAAGAGCAGGACCTTCGGACTCAGACCTGGCTTTGAGCTTTGTGGCAAGGCTGTGTATTTCCCTAAGCTTTCAATAGTGGTGAGCTGTTGAGGTAGTAATACCTGTGCTGCATTGTGGTAGGACTTAAAGTTTCTGAAGTGCTGCTCACAGTGCCTGGAGCACAGTATGAGCCTACTGAATGTCAGCTTTCTCCTTTCTCTGAGATTTGTTGTGAAGATGCTGTCAGTCAGTTAAACGGAATGCATGTGGGGCACCTGCTTTTCAAGGCACTAGGTATGGAGCATGGTCCCTGCCCGCAGTGAGCTTTTATTCTGTTGAAGGATCCAGGCACTTGTGCTGCAGTGTGGTAAGTCGGAGGCAGGGAACGTGCTCCGTGCTGTTTATTGAGGAGGTGCAGCCAGCCTGGGCTTTGCAGGATCACAGAGACTCCCTAGGTGATGTGAGTTGTCCACAGAAACCCAATAACCAAGGAAGAATTTGTCAGTGGGAAGAGGGTAGGGTGGAGGGTTGAGGGAAATCTTTGTAAAGCCAGGTTATGAAGTATGGAAAAAGTGTTTATTAATAAGATTATCCATCCATCCGTTTAATGGACATTGATACATGGTTAATGTATAAATCATCTTCAAATGTAATTCTACTTAGCAAGCATTTATTGAATAGTTGCTTTGTGCCAAGTCTTGCGTTGGGTACAAACACACACTTGAGAAAATTAACAAAGCCAAAAATTAATTCTTTCAAAATATTAATGAAGTTGATAATTCCCTAGCAGGTGTATCAAAAAGAGAAACACTATTACCATCTGGAATGAAAGAGGAACATACTATAGATCTTACAGACATGAAAAGGTTAATAAGAGAACATACTGGGCTGGGCGCAGTCGCTCACGCCTGTAATCCCAGCACTTTGGGAAGCCGAGGCAGGTGGATCACTTGAGGTCGGGAGTTCAAGACCAGCCTGACCAACGTGGTGAAACCCCATCTCTACTAGAAACACAAAAATTAACAAGGTATGGTGGCACACCTCTGTAATCCCAGCTACTCAAGAGGCTGAGGCAGGAGAATCACTTGAACCAGGGAGGTGGAGGTTGCAGTGAGCTGAGATCGCACCCCTGCACTCCAGCCTGGGGGACAGAGCGAGACTCTGTCTCAAAAAAAAAAAAAAAAATTATGAAGAGTTGCATTTCAATGCATTTGACAACTTGGATGAAATGGACAAATTTTGTATTCTAACTTTTTGGAGATTTCCCTGGATGAAATTTTACCTTAAATGAAATGAAATTTTTTTTCCTTTGATGTTTAGTGCTTTTTGTGTCTTCTCCGAGATCTCTTTTCCTATCCCAAGACTGCAAAGATATTCCATGTCTTCTTCCAGACGTTCTAGGTGTTATATGTTTAGATGTATGACCCACCTCAAAATAATGTATGGTCAACGCCGAGATTTGTTTCTACACATTTGTCCAGTTGTTCCACCATCGTTTGTAGAAAAGGTAAATTTTATCATTGAATTGCATTAGCTTTTGGTAACAAATCAATTACCTGTGTCAGTGTGGGTTTATTTTTGGAATCTTTATTCTCATCCATTGATTTACTAGTCCTGGCCAGTGCAGTAGTCCAAGAAAGAAAATGTAAAAGACATAGATTTTAGAAATGAAGAAGGAAAACTGTCTTTGTCTGCAGACATGATTTCGTACAAGGGGTAGTCTCCTTAGTGTAGAAAACCTCCCAGGAATTTGGACGAAAAAGACAGGTCAATTAAAAAAATAGGGAAATGATATGAATGTGTAATTCATGAAAAAGGCATGAAAATGTGCCAAGCATATGGAAAGATGTTCCACTTTTTTAATAATGAGAGAAATGTAAAATGAAACTACGTTGAGATTCTTCATCTGTCAGACTGTCAAAAAGCCAAAAGTTGAACAATATACCCTATTTTCAAGGCTTTGAGAAAAGAAATGCTCTCTCAAGCATGGCTGTTAACATGTGAAATGGTTCGACTTTCAGTTGAACGTTTGGGTAGTATCCCTTAAAATGACAAGATTTGTTTTTTGACCCAGAAATCTCCCTTGAAAAATATATTTTTCAGAAATATCTTCATATATGGAGAGCAACTTATGTATGTGGTTATTTATTATAACATTGTTCATAATAACAAAATATTGAAAACAACTATGAATCCAATTTTTAGGGTACTGTTTAAGTAAGCTGTAGCATATCTGTGCCATGGAATGGCACACATGTCTACAAATAACCTGCAAAGGATATTCTATAAAGGATGCTCTGTCTGTACTAAGTAAAAATTTTCAGGATCTATTAAGTGAAAGTTAACAAACAATAAGGCATACAAAGGTGGACAGCATGTGTAATTTATGTATTTATTGCAAGGTGGTGCTGGCTGGAGGAGGGTGGTGGGGAGGAAAAGTTTACATTTGTATTTTCTTGTTTCTGTGTAAATAAATGTATGTAAATAAATGTGGATACATTAAAGAAAACTAATAAGGTGGTTACAGGGGATGGGGGAGGACAGTGATCTGGACGTGGTGACAGAGGTGGGAGCAAGCCATCTCAGCACCGACCATTTTATATCACTTACATTTTAAATGATTGAATACACTTCTTATCGACAAAGTATGTAACTCCAGGTGTGATGGGTGCTGAAGCAGAGTGCCCATGTGGTATGTGTTAGAG
Organism: Gorilla gorilla gorilla; assembly: GCF_029281585.2. Classification (NCBI taxonomy): domain Eukaryota; kingdom Metazoa; phylum Chordata; class Mammalia; order Primates; family Hominidae; genus Gorilla; species Gorilla gorilla. The sequence continues at coordinate 145,863,834 of NC_073231.2, read as the reverse complement.
ACTGGCAGAGTTTCTTTGGAGACGCTGGAAAGACTTCTCAGAGAAGGTGAAATTTGGCTGGAGCGTAAGTGCAGGTAGGACGTGGCGGCCCTCTGTGCTGCTGTGGTCTATGGCATTGGGCTCATCGCCCCGGGAGTTAGGTTGGGGGTCCCAGGTTCTGTCTGGCCTCGACTCTCTGACTTGATGCTCTCCTTAGTATCCTAAACCAGACTTTCAACTTGGTCTTCTAACAGTCCCCAGACATACCCCCTCCTTTGGACCTTGTGTCCTAACTCTTCTCAGCCACCACGGGACTCCTGGGCCTCTTGGCTGGAAGCTGTTTTGATGGCTGCTGTTGTTCAAACCCATCCCTGCACTGCTGTGGATGGATCACTTAATTTGTAGTTACTTGGCATCTTGAAGCCATCATTAACACTGAAGAAAAACTTTGGTTGAAAGTGCTAATTAACTGGAAAGTAATGGTATGGCTTTCATTTGTGAGTTTCATTGACCTTAAGTAAACCGTTGTGCTGGTCTCTTGGGGAATGAGCCCCAGCCTTTGGTCTTGAATGTTTGACTTATTAAGTGGATCACATCACAGCTATTAATTTTATGTCATATTATAGAAACAGAGCAGAAAGAAATCTGTGGTGACAGGTTCAATTGAGGTCTTTAAATATTAGAGATCTACTTCATATACATTTAAGTTGGCTGGCATACATATGAGGGTGATTGTTTTTCTCTGACAATAGTGTTAGTTATATTAGAAGTTGTGGAACATTAGGAAAATAAAGAATAACTGTTCATATAAGAGCTGGTCAAAACCTCAGGCAACATCTGGCATGACCCTCAGGTTTTAAGGTGAGGAGACTGAGAACTGGACAAGTGATGTGACTTCTCCCAGGTCACATGAAGCTTTAATTATGGTGAATCATAACCTCACTGCTGTTTCTTCTGATGCAGAACCCGGGATTCTTAAGTCTCCATCTGAAGCCTCTTCGAGGGCCTCACATTCGCTCTTAGACATGGCTGGTCCCACATCAACGTGGCCCACATTGTGACTTAGATTCTTTAATAATGTTTACGAGTGATTGTATGTCTATTAATGGTCAGGATCAGTTTCAAAAATCAACTTTACTGAGTGTAATTTGCTTCTATAAAATGCAGCCTCATTAACCATACAGTTTGATGAATTGTGACAAATATATACTCCATGTAACCACCACCACCACCATAAAGATATAGAATATTTTTATCACCCTCCATAGTTTTTCTGACACCTTTGCAGCTAACCCTCTCCTCTAACTCCAGGCAACTGCCGATCTCCTTGCTACCAAAGGCTGAGCTTTTCTAGTATCTCATATACATACAAGCAATGGTATGCACTCTTGTGTGTCTGGCTTCTTTCTTTCAGAATAAGGTGTTTTGGATTCTTCCATGTTGTGTATGTATCAGTAATTTGCTCCATTCTTTAGCTGAGTAGTATTTCGTTTTATGAATTTACTACAATTTGTTTATTTGGTCACCTACCTCTTGTTGGACATGGAGGTTATTTCCAGTTTGGTATTATTATGAATAAAGTCTCCGTGGACATTTACATCCATGTTTTTGTGTAGATATGTGTTTTTATTTTTCTTGGCAGGAGTTGCTTTGCTGAGTAATATGTTAATTGTAGGTTTAAGCATAGGAGGATTTACCTAGCTATTTTTCAAAAGGATTTTACTATTTTATAGTGCCACCAGCAATTTCTGAGAGTTCCAGTAGATTTCTTAGGATGTTTTTGGTACATGATTATGTTGTCTGCAAACAAAGATAGTTTTACCTCTTCCTTTCCAACATGTATTCCCTTTGTTTCTGGACTTATTGAACTTGCTAGGATCTCAAGTACAATGCTTATAAAAATTATTACAGCTACATCTTAATCTGGATTTTAGATGCAAAACATTCCGTTGCTTATCATCAAGTATGGTTTTGACTGTAGGTTTTTCATGAGTGCATTTCATAGAATGAGGATGTTCCTTTCTATGCCTAGTTTGCTGAGAGTTTTTAAAAAACTATAAATGGGTTTTGAATTTTGTCAACTATTATTTCTGAAGCTATTGATCATTCAGCTTTTCTTTTTGTTGCCTGTCAGTAGCCTATTAATATGGTGAATGACATTGATTTTTGAAGATTAAACCAGCCTTGCATTATTGATGGCCATGATGTATTACCCATTTTGTATTTTACTGAACTTGATTCATTAGTACTTTAAAAATATTTTTTACATTTAAATTCATGGGGGATATAGGCCTCATGAATAGTTTTCTTAGAAGTTTTCTATCTGATTTTGATATTTGAGTAATATTGGTCTCATAAAAAGATTGGGAAAGTTTTCTCCTTTTTTCTAATTGCTAAAAATGTTTATTATATAAAATTGATATTCTTTCTAATTTACATGTTTGTTAGAATTCAGCTGAGAGACCATCTAAGCTTGGGGTTTCTTTTGGGAGTATATATATATATTTTTTTTAAATTTTATTATTATTACACTTTAAGTTTTAGGGTACATGTGCACAATGTATGTCCAACAACGATAGACTGGATTAAGAAAATGTGGGAGTATATTCTTATTTGCTTGTTTGTTTGTTTGTTTTCAGAGACAGAGTCTTGCTCTGTCGCCCAGGCTGGAGTAAAGTGGCATGATCTTGGCTCACTGCAACCTCCACCTCCCGGGTTCAAATGATTCTCATGCCTCAGCCTCCTGAGTAGCTGTGATTACAGGCCTGCGCCACTAAGCTCAGCTAATTTGTGTACTTTTAGTAGAGTTGGGCTTTCGCCATGTTGGCCAGGCTATCTGAAAGTCTGGGGCTCAAGTGATCTGCCTCTGCTCAGCCTCCCGAACTGCTGGGACTACAGGCATGAGCCACAATGCCTGGCCATCTTTTGGGAGTATATTCTTGATTTGTCTTCAATTGGCATGAGGCTCTTCAGATTTTCTGTTTCTCCTTGATTCCTTTTGGTAATGTGTGACCATTTTATCTAAGTTGTTGAATCTATTGGCACAAAATTATTGATACTCTTCCCTGATTGTCCTTTTAATGGTTGTAGGATCTGTACTGATAATCATTCTCATTCCTGATGTTGGCAATTTGTTTTTCTCTTCTCTTTTTCCGTGATCAACTTAGAGCATTGTCACATTTATTGATATTTTCAAGAAGTAGGTTTTAGTATAGTTGTTTTTTTCTATTATTTATCCATTTTCAATTGATAATTGTCTAATCCTGTCTTCCTTACTGGTTTGTTGTTCCTTCCTCTGCAACTCGTACCCACCTGGCATATGTAGTCCTTTCTCCTCCTGTATTCTCATATATCTAATACACTTATCCATGACACAACGTGTCACAATTTACTCAGAGGCATCAAGGCTTGTTTCTTTTACCAGACTCGAGTGCCGCAAGGGTGGCACTGTGCCTTCTTCCTCTCAAGTGCCATAGTCCCTGGGACATAGTAGACAGGGTTAGTGAGTGAATGATTGCATGGGTGAATGAATGCTATTCTAAACAGTTTGCCTGAATGGCAAGAGAGTGGGCTGTGCAGGCATGTTGCTCTGCATTCATTTCCTGCCTGTGCTGCTTCCTGGGTGCTCTGAGCCTCATTGATGAAAGCAGCACTTCCCTTGTGGGGCTCTCGTGACTGTTGCAGTTGGGTGCGTAAGTCACTCAGTGCAGCACTTGGCATGGAGCAGGTGCTCTTTAATAAAAGGTACCTACTGACAGGCCTTTCATGTTAGCTGGAATAATAAGTTGTGTGCCTAGAAAATAAACATTTTGGTTGTAGTCCCTCGTTTATGATTTCTGTAATAGTCTTCTGTCAAAGTAAGGATTGAAAAATGCTCTCATTTGGGAACATCTTATGAAGTCTCTTGGATTGAGGAAAAGGGCTTGGACATCCTGTGTCTTTCCACTTCCCAGCTCCGCTTATGTTCTTATTATTAATAAGACCATATATAGAATATATAAGACCTTATATATAATATTCTAATTTTAAAAGACTGAGGAGGCCTTTTTTTGTTATTTCTGGTTTTTGTTTTTATCTCAAAGAGGTAAGGCAGTGACACTGAACTTCAGAAAACCTTTTGATGTGGTTAGACTCTGTGTCCCCACCCAAATCTCATCTTGAATTGTAATCCCCATAATCCCCACGTGTCGAGGGAGGGACATGGTGGGAGGTGATTGGATCATGGGGGCGGTGTCCCCCATGCTGTTCTCATGATAGTGAGTTCTCATGAGATCTGATGGTTTTATAAGTGTTTGACTGTTCCTCCTTCACACACTCACTCACTTTCTCCTGCCACCATGTAAGATATGCTTCTTCCCCTTCTGCCATGATTCTACATTTCCTGAGGCCTACCCAGCTGTGTGGAACTGTGAGTCAATTAAACCTCTTTTCTTTATAAATTACCCAGTCTCGGGCAGTTCTTTATAGTAGCGTGAGAATGGAGTAATACAACTTTTCTGTGCTTGATTTTGTTAAATTAGATATTTCCCCTCATAATTATATCTTTTTTGTGGTTTTCTACAGAGTAAAGTAATAGTAAATTCCCAGAAAGTAGAAACACAGACTATTTCTTCTTGGTGATGTGGTACTTTGACAGTTGTCTGTGTACTTTTTGTTCATTCCCCAGGTGATTTCTTTTACATCACTCTCTGTAGGTGACTTTTAAGTTTACCTTAAAAAAACAAACAAAAAGCCAGTGTGACATTTGTTACTTCACAGATTTTGGCTTTTCACAGCCATTACTGAGAGTTTGTTTATTTCCATGACCACTGTGCCTGCATTTTGAGAAAGATGCTGTGTATATGTTAGGTGGTTGGTTGGCTTCATTTATTTATTATTTAATTTATTCATACATTGCCTCACTCAGCATTTATTGAGCTTTCTGAGATCAGGGACTACATCTTCTTCATCTTGTACTGAGCACAGAGCCCTGCACTCAGAAGATACCCAGGAAGTGTTTGAAAAGATGAATGAAAAAATAGATCAAACAGATGAAAGTCAGTTGAACTCTGAAAGTTTTGACAGAAAGACTTATTGAGTGTGTGTGTGTCGAGTCTCACCTTCTGCTTATGACAAGGGCAATGCAAGAGGTCTAAGACGTGTTCACAAGAAATCAGCAGCCCTTTGGAGATGACAGGGCGGTGCTTGGGAGTAAAGGGAATGAAAAAAGGATTTGGGATTTTGGTGAGGCCAAAATATGATCCTTGAATATTAAAAAAAAATCTGTATTTTATTGAGCCATTTGTAAGTAAGAGGAAGGCATGGCTTTATTTGGGCTGTCGAGTAGTAATATTTACATAGGTGGAGAGAATCAGTGAAGGTATTTCTCTGGCAGTACAAATATTGAAGGGAACCTGTCAATATGTAGTCATGAAATATACCTATAGGAGTGGTGAGCGGGGATTTGGAATAGTGAGCTTTTAAAATGAGACTGAAGGACTCAAATAGAAATTTCTCCAAAGAAGATACATAAATGGACCATAAGCACATAAAAAGATGCTCAACATGACTAGTCACCAGGGAAATGCAAATCAAAACCACAGTGAGATATTCCTTTGTGTCCCTTAGGATGGCCATTATCACAAAAACAGAACATAGCAAATGTGTGGTAAGGATGTGGGAAAACAGGAACCCTGTGCACTACTGGTGGGAATGTAAAATGGCACAGCCACTGTGTGAAACAATATGGTGGCTTCTCAAAAAATTACATAGAGAATACCCATACGATTCAGAAATTCCACTTCCGGGCATATACCCCAAAGAACTGAAAGCAGGGTCTTGGCATTGTCCAACCATAGCAGCACTGTTCACACGAGCCAAGGGGTAGGAGCAACCCAAGTGCCCGCTGACAGACGAATGGATGAGTAAGACACAGTACATACATGTAATGGAATATTGGTCTTTAAAAAGAGGAAATTCTGACCCATGATTCAACACGGATGATTCTCGAGGACATGATGCTGAGTGAAATCTGCCAGTCACAAAAGGACAAGTACTGTAGGATTCCACTCATGCAAGGTGCCTAGAGTGTCAAATTCAGGAAGACAAAAAGTAGCATGGTGGGTGCCAGGGCCTAGAGGAAGGGAGACTGGGGAGTCCATGTTTAATGGGTTCAGAGGGTCAGTTTGGGAAGATGGAGTAGTTCTGGGGACGGAAATGGGTGATGGAGATGGTTGATAGACAGAATGAGTGTGCTTAACACCACTGAACTGTGTACTTAGAATTGTTAAAATGGTAACTTTTATGTTATGCATACTTTGCCACATTACAAGAATATAAAACAAAACTAGAAGAAACGGGACTAAAACTCATTTCCTCCGATTCTAAGCCATGTTGCCTCAGGGTGTCAGATGGGTAGGTTGCAGGGGAGAAAGGAATTTATTTAATGAGCGACTTCTTGTTCTGTCACTATATTTCCTCATCAAATCTGCATGAATCTAGTGAGATACATATTAATTATTGTCCCTATGTAACAGTTGAGAAGCTTTTGTTTCCTTTTTCTTTTCTTTTTTTTTTTTTTTTGCATTTTGCTTATGCTTTTGGTGTCATATCCATGAAACCTTTGCTTAATCCAAGGTCATGAAGATTTGCTCCTATGTTTTCCTCTGGGTTTTATCTGCAAATCTTTGATGTAAAGGTCCACATAGTATTTTAAGCTTTGCCAGCCGCATATGGTCTCTGTTGCGTATTCTTCTCTGGTTTTGCTTTGTTTTGTTTTGTTTTACAAGCTGTAAACAAATGTAAAAACTGTTCTTAGCTCTCAGGCCACACAAAAACAGGCGGTGGTCAGATTTGGTCCATGGGCTGGATCTGCTGTGTACGCTGCTTCAGGAGGGTCCTGGGGAAGGCAGGGTCCTTCAGTCCGGAGGGGAACTTGGTTGAACTTCTTGTTGCTATGGTTACTCTGGGTGCCCCCAGGCTCCACATTCTCCTGATGTTGCCCTGTACTCAGGGTTGCAGAGAAGCTGTAATGTTCCCCTTCCGTCCCCAGCCATCCTGAGTGCAGCGCCACCCCCATGGGTGGGGTCTCCCCATACCTCTGTTCTTCGCCTCTCACTGGGTACCGCTGGGCCCCAGCAGGAGCACATGGGTACTCCCCGCTGTGCAGCACCCTGCCCCTCCTGGAATGCCTTGGTTGCCCTGGGAAGTCATCTCTTGGATGGGTTCCAGGAAGCATCCTGAGTGTGGAGTTTGTCGGCTTTTACTCACTGTCAGCCCAAGTGACCCTACCTTCTGGATAGAAGCACCCCCGCCCCCGCCTGTCACCTCATCTTATGTTGAAATGATGCTCATAGAAATGTGTTTTTCTCTCTAAAATGCCGTGTTTAGGCCGGCGCAGTGGCTCACGCCTGTCATCCCACACGCCTGTCATCCCACATGCCTGTCATCCCAGCACCGTGGTGGCTCACACCTGTAATCCCAGCACTGCGGTGGCTCACGCCTGTAATCCCAGCACTGCGGTGGCTTACGCCTGTCATCCCACACGTCTGTCATCCCACATGCCTGTCATCCCACACGCCTGTCATCCCAGCACCTTGGGAGGCCGAGGCGGGTGGATCACCCGAGGTCAGGAGTTCAAGAACAGCCTGGCCAACATGGTGAAATCCCATATCTACTAAAATACAGAAATTAGCCAGGCGTGGTGGTGTGCACCTGTAATCTCAGCTACTTGGGAGGCTGAGGCAGGAGAATTGCTTGGACCTGGGAGGCAGTGGTTGCAGTGAGCTGAGTTTGTGCCACTGCCTCCAGCCTAGGCGACAGAGTAAGACTCCATCTCCAAAAAAAAAAAGAAGCCATATTTAACCACAGAGTAAGTTTTGGAAGCCTTTCCGTTTGCATGTACAGGCTGAGAATTGTGTAGACTCTGGGGCATCACAGGAAAGATGGTGCCCACCGGGGGTGTAAGATGGTGCCCGCTGGGGGTGTGAGTCAGTCCCCACCAGGGGTGTGAGTCGGTGCCCGCCGGGGGGTGTGAGTTGGCCAATGCTGATGAGTTGACTAGTTGGGATTATCTTCAGACTCTTCCTAAGCGAAGCCGCTTGCCTCCTGGTGGATCAAACTAGAGAGTTACTAATGTGTGTGTGTGTATTTTTTTTTTTTTAATATCTTTTAGACCCTGGAAGCTATCCTGAATTTCAAATACTCTGGAGGCCCGGGCCACACTGAAGGATATTACAGGAATCTCTCCCTGGGGCTGCATGTAGAAGTCGAGCCATCTGTATTTTTCACCCGAGTCAGCACCCTCCCAGCAACCAGGTAAATGTCTTCCTGCCGCACAGCCGTCTTGTTCTAGAGTCTCAACAGCGCTACGTTTGGAACCCTGACCTCAGTGTGTTTTTGTCCTGCATCCTGTCAGATCCGTGCCATGGAGCCAAGTTGCTGAGCCTTTCTGGGATGTAGGTTTTTCTTTAGGAAACCAGGTGTTACATGAGAACTGCCTCTCAGGTGGTCGTAAGTGAATGGGCTTTACATATCACGCCGTGCTGTAATCATAATGCTGATGATTGCAGCATCCCTATGTGTGGTTCTCACTGTGCACACACATTTCCCGCCCAGCCTGGCCTGGCTGCATTCTGGCTTGCCTCTCGTGTTAGCGGGGGCTCAGTGGATAGCACATGTCTTAGGGACTCCTGGACAAGTCCAGCATCTCTTCTGCATCATTCCTGGCATCCCCATAAGATGGGCACTTTGTGGAGCTCCCAGCCATCTTGGCATCAGGTCATTTCTGCCCAGGAGGCCCTTCTCATACAAAGGTTTTCTCTCCTGCCTACTTTCCAGACCTAATGTTCCTTCAGGGAGAAAGAAATTGGACAGTTTGTACACTTGAAACCCAGAGGTGGCAAGAGATACTCAGGGTATTCTTTTCTGAGGTGGGATAATGATATTTCTCATCCAGAACTTTCCCCTCTGGTGATGTTGGAGTAGTGGAATCTAGAAGCTGGAGGTGAATGAAGCTCCTGCCAGCTGGGGACCCTCTGTGGCTCCCATTCTTCCATAGTGCCAGCAGCCTTCGGGAAGCAGGTGCTCTTCACCTCCGAGCTCGTCCTGGTGTTCCTGTCTGGCTAGGTCTTGCCTATCTGAGTAGGGTGGGCTGGATGGGTATTATTTAAATGCTTACCTGTCTATCCTCGAAGGGGGCAGTGGGGGGATCCCGTGCAGCCCCTCCTCCTCCGGTGGGCCCTGTGTGCTGCAGCATAAGACAGCATGTTGTTGTCCATGTTAATGTTGGCATAAAATCCCTTGAAAATGATACAACTCTAAATAATAAGTGTGGTTTTAGTTCATAGGAAAGACTTGTTTTTCTTCCCAGCCATTGGAGAATGCCTTCAGCAAGAATTAATGGTTTAGCTGGGCCTTTTAGCATCGCATTTCATCATCTGACACCTTTTCAGTCCTCAGAGTAAGAGCCCTTCCTGCCAAGACTCGCCTCTGTTTTGAATTTGTATAAAGCATTAAAGCACTTGCCCCTGGGGAAGGCTTGGCCAGGATGGCTGCGGATGTTAGAGTATTTCAGGCCCTTTCTGAGCATTACATTTGCTCCATCATGAACCTGTTGTGTGTTTCTCTCTCATCCCCTCATCTCCTGCTGCCATTGCCCACATAAATAATTCTTGGAAGCGGCACAGGTTGTCACTGAGTTCATCTTTTTTTTCCCCATTGATATCTGGTTTTCACATCATGACCCCTGCAGTTCTAAATGACAGTTGAAGATGAGAAAAATGCTGCTATGTGGTTTGCTGCACACAGAGGTTTGGAAGCGTAGGTGGTCAGCTGAAGCGCTATGCGGATCCTGCCCCCAAGCCTGTGGCCCTTGCTCCCTTTTCTTTTGGTTTCCGTGGTTCTTTTCCCTGCTCTTGGGATTGAGATTTGATGTCTTCTAATTCTCCTTTTCTGTTATTCCTGTCTAAGTGGTCCCCAAGCCCTGTGGATTGGACTTCTGAGATGTCTCCCAATGACTCTGCAATCCACTGCACGCCTTTGTCACTGTAGAGAGAGTTGCCGCATTGGTTTCTCTGCTGACAGCCTTGTTTCCCGTTGTCATCCTTTAATTACACATGTGCCCGTGCCACTGCTCTGGCACATACTTTCCCAGTGCTGATGAGATAAAGTCCAGAGTCCCTCCTATGACATCCATGGTGCTTAAGGATCTGGCCCAGATCTTCCCCTTCAGTCCCTTTGCCCCAGTCCCATACTTCGTGTAAAGGGTGCTTTGCTCCTCGCCATTGCTGGGATATGTGCAGGTGGCTTACACCAGTGAGCTTCTGCACACACCTTTTTCTAACACTGTTCTCTCTCTTAAATGAAGATGCTTTATTCAACCTTTTGGAAAATACCTGTTTGACCTTGACCCATGTTACCATTTTTGTAAAATTTTTCTGAGTGTGACTTGGCAGAGTGGATTGGCCTTTCTGTGGGTCCCTTAACATTACATGTACTTCTGATAATGCACTTACCAGAGTGTATTGGAAATAGTTTCATTTGTTCCTTAAGCTGACACTTCCAAAGTTTCAGGTGCTATATAAAGAGATCACTGGTTTAAGAGACAAATGGAGCACAATTACTGTTTTTTACTACCCTGATATAAGCTCATCCATCAGAAATAAAAGCAAATGGAAACCGGAAGCTATATAAAGGAGTGATGAACCTAATAAATAGTAAATAAGTGAATAAATAGAAAAGATTTGTTTCCTTCACTTTTAAAATTTCTTTGAAAGATTGACTACTTAAAGAAATAAGAACATTTAATTCTGTAGTGTATAGCACATATACAGATAAAATATGTAACAAAAAAGTTGGACAAAGAATGGGTGGGAAAATAGAAATTCTTGTGTTATATGCAAATTGTTATATTTTTTGAAGTTAAGATGTGATCAGCTAAAGATACATGCAAACTCTGGAGCAATCCACTTAAGGAATGGATGATAAGCCAGAAGAGATAAAATGGAATATTTAAAAATACTTAACCCCCAAAAAGGGGAAGAGGTATCAAGAAAGAAGGAGAAAAGAACAAGGAACGTACAGTCAAATAGGAAACAGATGGCAATGTGGAGGACTCAAATCTACTGTATCCAGAGTTACACTAAATGTAAATAGATTTAATACTACCTTTAAAAATGGAGATTGTCAAACTATATAAGAAAGTAAGATGCCAACTACCTTTTTTATAAGAAATTGACATTAACTATGCATAATGTAAAAACAAAAAGATGAAGGAAAAGACATAAAGACATATGTAAACACAAATAATTAGTTGGTTTGGGTATCTTAATATCAAATGGTTAGACTTTCAAGAGAAAAAGAGGACAATTTTTAATGACAGCAAAATCAAGTCATCAAAAGTACGTAATGATCAAATGAAACTGTTTACAGATATAACTTCAAAATAAAACTGACATACTGAAGGGAGAAATTGATAACCCCACCATTGTAGTTGAAAACGTCAACATTTATCTCTCAGTATTTGGTAAAATAAGTAGACAAAAAAATTAGTAACAATATAGAAAACTTGGACAATTCTTTTAATCAGCTCCACCTACTTTGTATGTGTATATGTGTATTTTTTTTTGAGATAGAATCTCACTCCGTTGTCCAGGTGGGAATGCACTGGCACCATCATAGCTCACTGTAACCTCAAACTCCTGGGCTCAAGTGATTGTCCTGCCTTGCCTCCCAAGTAGCTAAAACTACAGGTGCAGAGGACCACAACTGGTTTATTTTTTAAACTTTTGGTAGAGATGGGGTCTCACTATCTTGCCCAGGCTGGTCTCAAACCCCTGGCCTCAAGCAATCCTCCTGCTTCAACCTCCCAAAGTGCCTAGTGTTATTTATAATACAGTAAATGTTTGTATTAGAAATGGTGAATGGCTTAAAATCAGTGATATTGCTTCTTTATTAGATAAGGAATAGCAAAATGTACCTAGAGTAAGCAGAAGAAATAATAAAGAGTGGATATCAGTGCTATAGAGTATGAACAAATAAATTCATAAAGTTGGTGAAACCAACAGTTGGTTCTCTGAAAATATTAACAATAAAATTAATAAATTGTAACGGGTGGTCAGAAAAAAATGTGGAAACACAAATAACTAATAATGAGAATTAAAGAGGTGGCATTACTACCAATTCCACAGACATTAAAAGGATAATAAGATATTATTATTAAAAAGCATAAAACATACAAAACATTAAAAAAAATTAGCCGGGTGTGATGGGACATCCCTATAGTCCTAGCTACTCAGGAGGCTGAGGCAGGAGGATACCTTGAGTGAGCTACGATCGTGCCACTGCACTCCAGCCTGGGTGGCAGAGAAGGTGCCTGTCTCTTAAAAAAAAGAAAAATGACGGCCAGGCATGGTGGCTCACACCTATAATCCTAGCCCTTTGGGAGGCCAAGGCAGGCGGATCACCTGAGGTCAGGAGTTTGAAACCAGCTTGACTAACATGGCGAAACCTCGTCTCTACTAAAACATAGAAAAATTAGCTGGGCACGTGGTGCATGCCTGTAGTTCCAGCCACTTGGAAGGCTGAGGCATGAGAATCGCTTGAACCCATGAGGCAGAGATTGCAGTGAGCCAAGATTGCACCACTGCACTCCAGCCTAGGTGACACAGCGAGATTCTGTCTCAAAAAAAAAAAAAAAAAAAAAAAAAAAAAAGACACAAATTACTAAAATTGACACAGGAAAAAGAAACAGAAAAAATAAATAGTCACACATTAGTTAAAGATTTTGAATTCTTAATTAAAAACTTCTCACAAAGCAAACTGTAGGCCCAGATGGCTCCACTCTGAAATATATGAAGCTTTTTAAAGAAAGAAATAATATCACCTTTACAAAAACTTTTTCAGAAAATAAGGAGGAAATGCTTCCCAACTTCCATTTTATGATACCAACATCACCTTGATGCCAAAGCCAGTCAGAGACATTATGAGAAAAGAAAACTGTAGACCAATAACCTCATGTATATACATGTGAAATATGAAAACAAAAAATCAAATCAACTTCAGTGATATATGAAAGGGACAAAACAGCATGAACAATTCAGGTTTTACTCAGAAGTATGAGGTTGTTTTACCATTGAAAAATCAGTCATTAGAATTTATCACGTTAGCAGAATAAAGGAGAAAAATCATATGATTATATCAGTTGATAAAGAAACATTATTTGACAAAAGTCAACGCTTAATTATGCCAGAAACATTCAGTACACTAGGATTAGAAGAGAACTTCCTCAGTCTGACAAAGGCCATCTACAAAAAACCCCATAGTTAATGTTATACTTAGAGGTGAAAGTCTGATGACTTTTTCTCTAAGAATAAGAACAAGGCACGTTTCCACTGTATTCATTATTTTTCTGGCAGTCCTAATCAGAGCAATAAGGGAAGAAAATAAATAAGGGTATTAAAATAGGAAATGAAATAAAATTATTATTATTCACATGTCTGTCTTTGTATGGTACATATGATTATGTACATAAATATTGTAAGAAATCTGCCACACCAAAGAAATTAGTAGAAATAATAAGTCAATTTAGCAAGATTGCAGGATACCACTCAATATTTAAAAATCACTTATGTGGCCAGGCACGGTGGCTCACGCCTGTAATCCCAGCACTTTGGGAGGCTGAGGTGGGTGGATCACAAGGTCAGGAGATCGAGACCATCCTGGCTAACACGGTGAAACCCCATCTCTACTAAAAATACAAAAACAAAATTAGCCGGGCGTGGTGGTGGGCGCCTGTAGTCCCAGCTACTTGGGAGGCTGAGGCAGGAGAATGGCGTGAACCCGGGAGGCGGAGCTTGCAGTGAGCCAAGATCACACCACTGCACTCCAGCCTGGGCGACAGAGTGAGACTCCGTCTCAAAAAAAAAAAAAAAAAAAAAAAAAAAATCACTTATGTTTCTATATACCAGCAACTAACAATTTGAAAATGAAATGTAAAAAATAATGTATGCAGTAGAATCAAAATCATAAAACACTTAGGAAAACATTTCTACAAATCTTATCCCTACCTAGAAAATGACAAAACATGATAAAGAGAAATGAAAGAAGACTTAAATAATTAGAGAGGTGGCTGGGCACGGTGGTTCATGCCTATAATCCCAGCACTTCGAGAGGCCAAGGCAGGTGGATCACAAGGTCAGGAGTTCAAGACCAGCCTGGCCAGTATGGTGAAACCCACTCTCTACTAAAAATACAAAAATTAACTGGGTGTGGTGGTGGGTGCCTGTAGTCCCAGCTACTTGGGAGGCTGAGGCAGGAGAATCACCTGAACCCAGGAGGTGGAAGTTGTAGTCAGCCGAGATTATACCACTGCACTCCAGCCTGGGCAACAGAGCGAGACTCTGTATCAAAAAAAAAAAGTATACCATGCTTAGTGATTGGAATAATTAGTTTTTCTTAAGATAGTGGTTTTCCCCGAACTGATTGTAAGTTGAAAGCAATTCGGTCAAAATCCTGGCAGGATTTTTGTTTAGTGGAATTATAAAATTATTTTGAAATTGAACAGACCTAGAATAGACAAATAACTTGACAAAAAAGAACAAAGTTGGAGGACTTACACTGTATGATTTTAAGACAATGTAAAGCTATAGTAATCAAGAGAGTATGTTATTGGTGTAAAGACAGACAAAGAGATCAATGGACCATAATAGATAGTCCAGAAATAGTTCCAATTTTATCTCATCAGTTGATTTTTAACAAGATGCAAAACTAATTTCATGGGGAAAGAAAAGTCTTTTTAATAAAAGATGCTGGAACAACTGGACGTCTGAGTGGGGGAATAAAAACAACCCTTCACCCATACATCACATCTGCCCAAGAATTCACTGGAGATGAATTTTAGGCCTAAAAGTAAAACCTTTAACTGCAAGCCTTCTCAAAGAAAATGTAGCACAGTATCTTCTTGATTTAGGGGCAAATATTTTCTTAGATGGGGCCGGAAACTGCTAACCATAAAACTAAGACTTGATAGGACGAATTTCATCAAAATTAAAAACTTCAGCTTATTAAAAGGCAAATTACATTCTAAGATAAAAAATTGTGACATATTTATGTAACAAACGTCTTGTATCTTATTGATGAAGTTGTACAATTCTAAAAAGGTGATAAATAGAAAATTTGAACAGATATTTCTCAAATGACCTGTTATCTCCGAAAAGTGTTCAACATTATTAATCATTAGAGAAATGCAAATTAAAACCCCAATTAGATACTACTATATACCCACTAGAATGGCTAAAATTAAAAAACAGAACACCAAATGTTAGGGAGAATGTGAAACAGCCAGAATTCACATAAACTGCTTCTGGGAGTATAAACTGGTGCAGCCACTTTAGAAAATCAGTCAGGCAGTTCCTCATGAATTAAAACATATTCCTCCCCAGTGATCCAGCAATTTCATTCCTAGATATTTTCTCAAGAGAAATATAAGTCCACATCCACAAAAAGACTCCTCCAAGTATTTTCATAACAGCTTTATTCCTAATAACTCCAAACTGGAAACAACCCCAAATGCCCATCAACAGGTAAATGAATAAACAATGTGGGGTGCTGCCACACAATGGAATACTCCTCAGAAATAAAAACTGCTGGTACATGCGACAAAATGGGGTCAGCACAAAGTTATGATGCTGGTCAAAGGAATCGAGTCATAAAAGAAACATACTGTGTGACTCCATGTGTACACCTTTCTAGAACAGGAAAACCTGTTTTATGATGAAAGAAATCTAACCAGTGGTTGACTCTGGGTTGAGGTAACGTGGGGCAGGAATTAACTGGGAAGGGATTTGGGTTAGCAACTGTCTGGTTTGCCTGGGATTTTCTAGATTTTAGCTCTGAAATTCCCTCACCCTAGCAAAGTCCTCAGTACAAACCAGGACAGTTGGTCACCCTAAAGGGAAGAGAAAATATCTTTCTGACTTGATGAAATGTTGCATATATTGATAGGGGTGTGGGTTATAGGGTTGTAGACAAATAATCAGACTAGTATACACTTCAGATTTGTGTATTTCGTTGTATGTAAATTTTAACCTTGATTTAACATTTCATGTACGAAAATATATATACGTTGGAGAGAGCACCTAATTTTTACTGGGGAGATCTGGAAAGGCATTACAAAAAAATGAAACATTGTACTAATTCTTGAAGAAAGAAGGATTTCACCACCCACAGTGGGAGGAACAGGAGAAGTGTTAATGTTGGGTTTCTGGTTCTTCCACTAGATTTTGAGCTCTGTGGAACATGGAGCCAGGTGTCAACCTCTGCCTCCCGGGACCCAGCGCCTTGCCCCATGGTGGGCAGCCGGCGAAGGCTTAGGAAGGACAGGATGTAAAATACCAAGACTCTATTCATTCAGGTGTTTCTTTTGTATAAAAGGGATGACCCTGTTTATATATATATTTAAGTTCTATTTTTCTTTTCTTTTGCTCAGGCTGGAGTGCAGTGGCACGACCTCAGCTCGCTGCAGCCTCTGCCTCCCAGGTTCAAGTGATTCTCCTGCCTCAGCCTCCTGAGTAGCTGGGACTACAGGCATGAGCCACTCTGCCTGGCTAAGTTTTTTTTTTTTTTTTTCATTTTTAGTAGAGACAGGGTTTCACCAAGTTGCCCAGGCTGGACTCTTAACTCCTGACCTCAAGTGATCCACCCACCTCGGCCTCCCAAAGTGCTAAATTCTATTTTTCTTAATAGGGACCTGTGTAAATTGCAAGGCCTGGAATACAACAGAATTAGTATGCATTTTCGGCTCTTGGCCTTTGCAGTTTATTGAAGTTACGTGATGCATGGTGTATTGTGAATTCATTACTTTTCATTTTGCTCACAGGTGAAGATTTGTACTCTGGCATCATGCCATGTTAGAGTTATATGCATCCCCAGAGATGGCCCATTTCAACACATTTGCATCACAAACGAGGCCCGGAGAGTTTTCTGATTTGCTCAGGTTCACACAGCTTGCAGGTGACAGGGCTGGCATCTAGATGTCCTGGCTTCCAGGCCACTGCAGCATGGACAATGAAGATGGCCACATACATGTCAGTGCGAGCCTGCACAGAGATTCAGACTAATTTTGGTGCAAATAGAAGCCAAATATATGTCAAAGGACTACTTTACTGCTGGCATAACATGAATCATATACTCTGTTGTGAAACCAAAATACAAATGGATGTGAGTTATTTACTCCTGGGGTAGTCTGTTTGTCTGCTCCTCTCACTGATACTGATAATTTCTGCAGTTTTTCTTATTGGTATTTTTTAAAATGATGGTTTTCTATATGAGAGCATGGGAAGGAAGAGCAGTCCTATGTATTCACGGCCTGCTAGACTCCAGGGCATGCCCTGGGTGTTGCGTCGGGCATCCCATGCACACTCCCGAGAACCCTCTGACATTGGCATTCCTATCTGGGGGTGTTACATTCCTCACCTTGTCCTGTGCATTCGTGAGTGGAAGGGAAGCAATCTGAACTGTGGCCTTGGGGACACCCAGACCAAAGCTTGCTGCCACACTTGCTCTAACCTGGGAGCCTGGAGTCCTGGGCTCTGGTGTCTATTCTGCCGCCGAACAGACCCTTTGTAGGAGCCGTATCTTTGGAGGAGTGTGTTTCTCTGCCGCAGCTTGGTCTCTGCACTCCCTAGGGGGAGAGTGAGCCTCTTAGCTCTGCTCACCTCACCAGGGCGATAAGAGAATCCATTTAAATAACAGAGGGGGCAGTTTTTTCTAAATGCCAAAGCACAATATAGATAGGTAGAATTCTCATTATTATTATTATTTTTACTGTTCTCCCACCAGGGAGTACATAGGTCTCAGTTGACTTTTATTTAAAAGATCAAATTACCTTTGAGATTTGCCTTTTACACAGAGCTCCCTGGTAACCTTGTTAGGGACGAGATGGAAATGGATTAGGCTGGACCATCCCTGTCTGAGTGCCAAGCCTCCCTCTCTCCTGAGGAGCGATTTCTTTCTAGCCTGTTACAATAAACGATCCACTCTTAGACATTTCTACTCTGATCTATGTGGAAAATACACTCCTCTGAGCAGGGCGTGGGGTGTAATCATTACGACATTATTGATAGACACCCTGCCACCGAGGCCTTCGTCACTTTCCCTGTGTGGTGGGGACAGCTCACCCATGGAAGGGGCACTATGGAGTTTTATCATGGTAGATCTTTTTCCAGTTGCTGTGTTTACTTAGTAGATTGGTTTTAAATTTAACAAGAATTTAGAATTGCAGTGCGCACCAGGAGTGAGAGCCCCATGCGCCTGTATCTGATTTCCAGTGTTGGTTCTCCTGCTCATTGGCGCTGTGGTTTTGAGCGAGCCATTCACGTTTCTCTCAGCATCATTTTTCCTTCATCTTGAAAAGGAGATAACACTGACTGTGCAGGGTTGTAAAACTGTGTGTTATAAAGTGTCTGAAAAATTATAAACAGTGCCTGACACAAGGCAGATAATTGAAAATTGGTGGTTGTCATTTTCCTTGTGTGTATGCACTTCTGTTGTGTGTCAGGTTCTAGGGACAAAGGGATGAGCCAGTCTTGTAAACACAGGCGGCTTTGCAGCAGCTGGCTCCAGCACTCCCGAAGGACATCACTGACCTCAGCGGATCCTGAAGCCTTTGTTGGCCTCCCTTTCACCTATGGTCAGCTCTCTGAAGGCAGGCACTCTGTGACTCTTTGGGCAGCAGCAGGTGAAGTAAGTAGTCAGTGGTCAACCGAATTTTTGCAGAAACGCTGCAGTGTGAACGACGTGTGGCAGGAGCTTTGGAGAGAGAACAACTAGATTTGCGTTGACCAGCCGGAGGACCTACAGTGGGATTTGAGTTGTTTGTTTAGATGACTGGGGAGGACAGTTTCCTTCCCTTAGGGTGAGGAGTGGCTTGACAGGAAGTGCAGTGCTGGAGAAGGGAGAAGTTTGGAGCCCCAGTACAGACAGGTTCCTGGAGGAGTGCACGGAGAGGCGGGGTCACGGTCCGAGTGGAACCCAGCTGCTGCGACTGTGATGGGCTTGATGGGCTTGAACTCCATCTGGCCCTTACCTGCCGAGCAGGTACCCAAGAGCAGCATCATCTTTTCACAAAAGCATTAATTATCCATTACACTTAGGGTCCCATTGACCAGGCTGTTAGCATTCTTCCTGCCTCTGTGTGGCCCGGTCAGCCCTGTGCATGTAGGTGTTGAGGCGCTGTCGTCTCAGTGTGTGTAAAGGATCTGGATGGTTATTGAGCGCATGCTAAGTGCCAGGTGCCTTGCTACACACCCTGCTCTCCCTGTAACCCCTTTGCTTCCTTAGGAAGCATTTTCCAGGTGTTGCCACTTTTCAGAACTTACAGTGACCCTCTGCAAAGTGAGGTAGTCCCTCAATCCCCTTCAGAGGCTCATGGGAGACTTTAGCGCCTGTCCTTGTACATTTGACATGCTAGGGAGTGTGGGCTAGAGAACGTGTTGCCCCGTGTTGCAGGTGAGGGACTCAGGCAGAGTGAGAAGAAAGAACGAGCTTGGTGTTGTTCGTGGCTGCATCAGGACCCTAGTCACTGGGGGGCCTCGGCCTGACCAGCAGGATGCAGGAGGGCCGAGAGGTGGAGGACCTGGGTTTTGGAGGCTGACTGCCTCATGTTGGAATCCCAGCTCTGCCATGTTGGGCGAGTTACAGAATCTTTATAAAGCGGGCCTCCTTATTGGGCTGTAGGGAGGATTCCAGTAAGAAACTGTGTGCCTGATGCGTGGCAAGCCTGCAGCGCATGGGGTCCACGCCCTTCTTCCTTCTCATTCTCAGTCTTTACAGGTATGTTACAGGCAGTGTCTTTTCTGTGTCTCCCCTTTTAAGTAAGTCTCTCAGATGACTGGCACGTGGTAGGGACATAGCAAATAACTGTGGCAGGGTACGTTGATTTTGTGGAGGGAAGAAAGGATTTGAAATTAGAGGGGATGGAACTCTACTTCCTGCCTTGAACAGGTCTCTCAGATGCTCTGAGCCCCGCATTGCCTTATCTATAAATAGTAGGATGATTATATAAAATAATACGTTTTTTCCCCCACTTCTTTCTTCTAAAAGCTAGTCATTCAAACTTGTTATACAAAATGTATGCCTGGCCGGGTGCGGTGGCTCACGCCTGCAATCCCAGCACTTTGGGAGGCCAAGGCGGGCAGATCATGAGGTCAAGAGATCAAGATATCATCCTGGTCAACATAGTGAAACCCCATCTCTACTAAAAATACAAAAATTGGCTGGCGCAGTGGCTCACTCCTGTAATCCTAGCACTTTGGGAGGCTGAGGCAGGAGGATCACCTGAGGTCAGGAGTTTGAGACCAGCCTGGCCAACATGGTGAAACCCTGTCTCTACAAAAAATACAAAAATTAGCTGGGTGAGATGGGCACCTGTAATCCCAGCTACTCAGGAGGCTGAGGCAGGAGAATCACTTGAACCCAGGAGGCAGAGATTGCAGTGAGCCGAGATCGTGCCATTGCACTCCAGCCTGGGCTACAGAGCAAGACTCTGTCTAAAAAAATAAATAAATAAAAAAATAAAAAAAAATTTAGCTGGGTGTGGTTGCACGCACCCGTAGTCCCAGCTACTTGGGAGGCTGAGGTAGGAGAATCGCTTGAACCCGGGAGGCGGAGGTTGCAGTGAGCCGAGATTGTACCACTGCACTCCAGCCTGGTGACAGAGTGAGACTCTGTCTCAAAAAAAAAAAAAAAAAAAAAAAAAAGGATGCCTTCTGGAAGCATGTTAAGTAGAGATGAGTATCTGTTGCAATATCATCTCACATAGACACCCATTATTAAAAATTTGACACAAATTTTTCCAAATTTTTAAATTCATCTAAATATATATAATATTGTTACTATTATTTTTATTTTTGAATTTTTCGAGACTGACCCTTGCTCTGTTTCCCAGGCTGGAGTGCAGTGGCACAATCTTGGCTCACTGCAACCTCTGCTTCCTGGGTTCAAGTGATTCTCCTGCCTCAGTCTCCCATGTAGCTGGGATTACAGGCACCTGCCTCACCACGCCCAGCTAATTTTTGTATTTTTAGTAGAGATGGGGTTTCACCTTGTTGGCCAGGCCGGTCTTGAACTCCTGACCTCAGGGGACCCTCCCTTCTCGGCCTCCCAAAGTGCCAGTATTACAGGCTTGAGCCACCATGCCCTGCCTGTTACCATTATTTTTAAAATAGAAGTAAAATTTTAATCTTTTGCAAGTTAAAAAAATATGATACATGTTGATCATCTATCCATATCAGTACATCTAGGTCTCCTCATTTGTTTACAGATCGTGTGCCCTTCTGTCCGATAGATACCCCATAATGTGTTAAATGCTTCTCTGTTGAGTGAGGTTTGTTTTCTATGTTCTACTGTTTCAAGCAGTTTTGCATTGGACATTCTTGCATATAAACTTTGTGCATATGTGGGTGGTTTTTGTAATATAAATTCTAAAAATTTAGTTTTAATATGGAATCTTCCTCCATAATTTACCCTCCTGAGCATGTGAGACTGTTCGTTTCTCCCTATCATAGACATCATTGAATATCTCATTCTTTTCATGGTTTGCAGTTTGATGGATGTGAAGTATCTCACTGTGTATAATTTTAATTTCCTTAGTTTTGAGTAAGGTAAACCATCTTTATGTTTACTGAACATTTGCATTTCTTCTGTGTATTCTCTTATATGTAATCTTGGCCTCTTCAAAAATTTGTATTAATCTTTTTCTATTGATCTTCAGGAAGTTTTGTGTGCCGTATATTTTAACCTTATCTGAATTTGCTATTTGTATTTTACTACAAATTATTTTGGTCACCTTTTGCGAACATTTTTAGTAAAATAATTTTGTTCTTATTGGCTTCATTCGGGCTTCATTAAAAAAAAACTTACCCTACTTAAGAGTAGACATATGTTCTCCTTGATTTCCTGCTAATATATTTATAATTTTACATTGAGATTATTCATCCATCTTTCATATGTTTTTTGTAGATGGTGTGATATTGGGAACTAATTTTTTTAATTGCAAAAATCTAAGATTTTACAAAATCTAAAATTGAAAATATTCCACAAATTTAGTTGTTATAACTGTTAAAAATTAAATTTCGATTTGTTATTCATGGTATAAATAAATAATGAAATAAGACTTACAAAAAGTCATAAGTAATTTCTAGATTTTGGTCTGTCATTTTAAATTGTTCATCAAAAATTCTTGGTATAGAGTACAGTGAAGTTTGCATCAATGGACCTGGTTCCCCGCAGCCTCACCAGCATAGCGTTCATCTTCCCTCCCTCTCTCCCTCCTTGGAACTAATACTCCTTGCACCCTATTTTCTGCGAAGCACTGTCCTAGGCACTGAAGACAGCAATGAGTAAAGTTGAGTTTATGCTCTCAAAGAGCTTATATTTGAATGGAGAAGGATAGGCGAGAAGCATAAATATAGCAGGTTGTGTAGACAGCAAACATCAGCGTAGCAGGGGGGAAGTGCTGTGAAAAGCTGGAGAGCTGCTTTCGGAGAATGTGCTGTTGCACCACGGGTGGGAGTGGATGTCAGTCCTGCTGCAGTAACTCTGGGACAGGAGTAGGTCAAGGTGGAAAGAATGGTGAGGTTCTGGATATCCTCAGAACAAACATTAAATAGGCTAAGCCTTGCTATTTCACAGGAGGTGTGGTGGCTCCAAGGCCTTTGTCCTGAGAATCTGTGGAAATGGGGACTTCATGTATGAGAAGGGGAAGATGGTAGGGGGACAGGTTGTACAAATCTGTTGCTAAATTAATAAGTACAAAGTATAAATAAATGTAAAATATTTTTCACTATTTTTTATTTAGATCATTTAAATCATATACATGATTGGTTTTCCTGATCCTTGCTGACTGTACTTTTTAAAATGAGCGTAGTAAGCTGGGCCAGTGCTCATTTGTCCTGTGATGTCTTGACAATAT
This sequence comes from Gorilla gorilla gorilla, assembly GCF_029281585.2. Taxonomy (NCBI): domain Eukaryota; kingdom Metazoa; phylum Chordata; class Mammalia; order Primates; family Hominidae; genus Gorilla; species Gorilla gorilla. Next base: position 145,840,907 of record NC_073231.2, on the reverse strand, counting down.
CAGTCTGCTGTTATAACAAGAGCACCATATTTGAACCACAGAAGTGATATTAAATGTTGGTTGACCTAGTGTAGAAATGGGGGAGTCTATGGATGTTCTTCTGAAGTATCAAGGACTTAAGACTTTCCTTTTTTTTCATCATAAGTACATTTCTACAGGGCAAAAATGGTCCAATTCCATTATGCTTCTAAACCCTGGAAGGAGCTACAGGACTGTAGACCTCTTTTTCCCTCTTCCCCTCCTTAGATGACTAAAAATAGAAACAGTTTTTAGATTCTCTTGGTTTGATTCAGACCCATGTCATTTTTTCAGTTTATTTGGAAACAATGATAGATTCAGAAGAAATTGCAAAAGAAATAGATGTATGGGGAAATTCTATGCACCCTATACCCAGCCTTTCCTACTTGGATATAAACTCTTCAGGTCTGTGGCTGGGATATTTAGAAAATAAATATTGAAAGGAATTATCTTAAATGCCACATTAAGACTCCTTTGTGATATTTTAAAAGTCTGATCAACTTTCCAATTTTTTGAAAAAACCATTCTGTATCTATAATGAGGCATCGGATGTAGACAAGGTCTGGGAGGCCAGGAGGTGGCAGGTGGTCACAACAGCCGCAGGTGAGGGCGGAGTTTACTCTCGACCCTCGTGCCCTGTGCCTGCTGTTTGTCCAGTGCATGCGCAGCATCAAGCCAGGCTGGGTCTGCCAAGCAAGCTGTCGCCCTGCTTCCTCTTTGACGGTGCTTTTATCCTCTGGACGCTGCCATCAGTGGCTGCTTTACCTCTCAGAAATCCTCAGAAAGAATATTCCAGGGCAAGGTAAGGGGCTCACCCTCTTCGTTGTGGAAGTTGCAGAGAAAACAGCCCAGTCAGCGAATCCTTCGTGGTGGTTGATGAGAGGGATAGGGCTGTGCTTTGAGAAGCTCCCCAAGGAAGACCGAAGAAGAGATGCTGCGAGATCTGCACTGAGACCTGCTTTTGTGAGAAAAGGAGGCTGGAGAACAAACTGGAACCAGTGTCACAGGCTCCACACAGCACCCTGCCCTGAAATTGCCATCACAGTCAATTCATAGACCCTCTTGTTGGAAGGGAACTTAACAATTCAATGTCCTTATCTGCTTCATCCCATCCCTTACCTATTGTCTTGTGTGCCCTGAGATGATGAACACACATTTTGTTGCCATTCCTATTATTAATATATTATAGCTCTGTGCAGGGCAGGAGCTGGCACCCAGCCTTCACACGGCAGGAGCAGGTTGACGTTCTATCTGGACTGACACCGACTCCATAACTAGTGCTCCCGAGTTCCATGTGTCATCCACTTGTTATCCAAGCAACTGCACTGTCTCCTAGCGAATGATCTCACAGTATTCTGTGTCTGCTCACCGGTCTGTTCAAGACAGGACCCATTTTATGTTTTACTGATGCATATTACTATTAAAAGCAAGAATTTTACATGATCTATATTTTATTTTAGATTGGTATATTACTAAATATTATATGTTAAAGTTCATTTTAAAATAATAACAGATTTAAAGATTTTGTATTGATAAGCACTGTATACTTTTAAATATATTTCAAAGCCTGATTTATAAACATCAATTAAAAATAAGTCTACCATGCTTGGTTTGGGGATTGAATGTATTTTGAAAGGTAGATTGTGCAACATCATCAATTAGTCAGAGTTTCTTTTCAAACTTATGTTTGGAATTCTTGCATTTTGCATTTTTAAAGTTCTCTTCGTTTCTTTGTTTAATCATTGTAGAGTTTAATTTCCAAATGGTGATGCATGAAACATGATTTCAGGTTGTTATTTGCAAGTACTTTTCTACAAATAATTTCTTGTGAATTTGGATTGTCTTAATTCCCAGAAAACAAAAAGCAAAATTGGACATAATCATCATTATATGTTATATTTTAAACGTTGTATTTTGAGGCCTTACAAATGTCTTGATGTGCTGCAAATGGATTTTGATTAGATGAATGCAACTCAGAGACCTGGTTACCGTCACCCGGAGGCACAATTGCAGAGTTACTGTTATTGCCCCTGATTACGTGCGTTCTTCATGGCTCTCCTCTTTAACCAGTGATCCCTTGTGGGCACAAATTAGACAGTGTAACAAAGTTTCAACTGTTTGTTCAACAACTATGGCACTGCGTGTGGGTCAGTTGAGAGATGAAGCATTGCTGTGTGCGCCGTGAGTGTGTTTGGTGGATCTCTTCCTCCAATTCCTGGGCGCCCCTGCTTCCTGTACACTCAGGATCTCAAATGGCCTTCTTCTTTTTAAACAGCTTTATTGAAATATAATTTACATGTCACATAAGTCGCCCACTTAAACTGTATATAATTCAACGTTTTAGTATATTCAGAGTTGTTTAGCCGTCACAACAATCTGATTTTAGAACTTTTCATCCTCCCAGAAGAAACCCTGTACCCGTCGCTGCCATTCTCTATTCCCCTACTTCCCTCCCTCACCCTAGGCAACCACTAATCTACCACTAATCTACTTTCTGTCTCTCTAGATTTGCTTACTCTAGATATTTCATATAAATGGAAACAACATGTGACTAACCTCTTTCACTTGGTGTGTTGTTTTCAAGATTCAACCACAATTATGTATGTTATTTCTTTTTATTGCTGAATAATTTTCTGTTGAATGGATATAATTTTGTTCATTCATTAGTTGACGGACATTTGGGTTGATTGCACTTTTCTGCTATTGTGAATAATGCTATTATGAACATACATGTTTAATTTTCTGTGTGGATGCATGTTTTCATTTCTCTTGGGTACAAACCTAGGAGTGGAATTGCTGGATGATATGGTAACTCTATGTTTAAATAGTTTAAGGAGCTGCTGGATTGTTTTCCAAAGTGGTTGCACCATTTTACATTCCCATAGTATATGAGTATCTGATTTCTGCACATTCTTGCCAATATTTGTTATTGTATCTATCTTTTTGATTCCAGCCATTCCAAATTGTTTCTCTTAAGGGAACATTTAAAAAATTATATTTTTAAAGTTTATTAATTAAAAAATTAGAAACAGTTATCCTTACTGTCTTTAATAACGTAAAGCTTCAGAGACCCTTCACAAAGACTGGGTTGTTTTTCAGTTGTTGATGGGGAAATGCCACCACGTTCCCATCTGCCACTAAACCTGTTCTTTTTACTCGAATAGCCATGTGTTGACTCAGGCTTGTCACCTTTGTCCCCTAGGACAAGCCTCCTAATTTATTTCTTGAATAGTTGTGACAACTTTTCACAGCCATTTTGCCTTCAATTTCTTCCTTCAGTTATTTCTTTTTTTTTTTTTTTTTTTTTGTGGTGGAGTCTCGCTCTGTTGCCCAGGCTGGAGTGCAGTGGCGCGATCTCGGCTCACTGCAAGCTCCGCCTCCTGGGTTCACGCCATTCTCCTGCCTCAGCCTCCCGAGTAGCTGGGACTACAGGCGCCCGCCACCACGCCCGGCTAATTTTTAGTATTTTTAGTAGAGACGGGGTTTCACCGTGTTAGCCAGGATGGTCTCGATCTCCTGACCTCGTGATCCGCCCGCCTCGGCCTCCCAAAGTGCTGGGATTACAGGCGTGAGCCACCGCGCCCGGCCTCCTTCAGTTATTTCTGTCAGTAGATTCCAAAGTATTCTAAAAGACATACATGACATTTTCCTGCCTTCTCCTCCTCCTCCTTTTTTTTTTTTTTAGACAGGGTCTTACCATCACCCAGACTGGAGTATGATGGTGTGATCATGGCTCACTGCAGCCTCAACCTCCTGGGCTGAAGAGATTCTCCTGCCTCAGCCTCCCAAGTAGCTGGAACAACAGGCGTGCACCACCATGCCTGGCTAAGACCTTTCCCACTATTTTCTTAATGTCTTTTAGTGAGTCCCATCATCTGTAGGTCAAGTTCCAGTTCTAGAGCTTGGTACCCAAGACTTCCCATAATCTGACCCAGCCCTTCTCCCTTGTCTTCCCAAAACCCACGTTTCCTCACTCCTGTGAGGAAGGTCCTGGAAGTTCCCCCCAGTAAGCAGTGCTGATTGAGCTTGAGACCTTTGCAAACACTGTTCACAGTGACTAGAGAGCCCTCTCCCTAGTAGACCTGCTCGTTTACCCCCAAAACTTCACCAGGCTGCCGCTTAGAATTATACTCAGTGCCTTTGTGAGTGCAGGAGTCACTTCCTTTCGGAACCTTCCCTGACTGGTGCCCACGCTGCTGTGCTTCATGTGCTGGTGCTGTGTGCTGCGTTCCTTCCCCATAGAGATTTCAGCACCTTCCTACTCTGCAGGTTCAGCTTGCACAGTGAAGCCCAAACCCAGAGAAGTCAGAGTCCCTGGTGTCACTGCTAGAGGTTTTAACTCATTGAGTCTTATCTAGAGCCGAGGGTTTGGTTTTTGGTGGTTGGTGTGCTGTTTCAGAAACCCTGATCTGGTAGATAGGTAGTCATTCATAGTCCTCCGTGAGATCGGGAAGCTCCATAGCAGTGTGGCAGAGGCAAGTGTGAGGTTACATCAGCAGAAAACCCTCTGATTCTTTGTTCTTTGTTTTCTCTGGACTTCAGGTTGAATTAGGTTCCCTGGCTTTCTTAAAATGTGAAAAAGCTCTCCAGTCTCATATTGACTATTATTAAGAAGACTGATTAAGAAGATAGGCAGGCTTACAGAATTTTAAAAGACCACATGAATTTGACCAAAGGTGTGGGTGGCCATCACTACCTGTTTTAGTTTTATGCTAATTCACTTTAGTACACTCCTGGGAATGAGCCAACATTGGTGTCTAGACCCTGGGAGGCCTTGGGGATATCTACCAGACTTGGGGAAAAGAGAGTCTCACTTGATTTCTAGTCATGGCACCATGGTTTTTAGACATGCTGGACCTTGGCGGGTACTCATTTTTAGCTGAGTCAATATAGAGTCATTGGCTGGTAGGTTTTGCAGCTCCACTGACAGCAACCAAGCTAATAATAGCCCCACCCCACATGTTTATAGCAGTATTCTTCTTGTGATTTTACAAAGCACTTTCACTTACTTTTTTTCACTGGAGCCTCCTAATAATTCCATAGCATAGGCGTTGTTATCCCCATTGGAGGACTGGGGAAACTGACAGTCAGAGAAATTAAATGGCTTGCTTATGATGTTATAGCCATTAAGCAACGAGACCAGTATTGGAGTAAACTTAATGCACTGTGGTCCTTCAAACTCATCGTGATGTTTGTTTTTTTTAATTGCATTGATTTAAATGTTTTTTAAATTAACATAGAGTAAAATGAACTTTTTTGGTGCACGATTTTTTGAGTTCTAAGTTTAATGAGCAACACAGATAGCTTGATGTATCCATCACAGTCAGGATAAAGAACATATCCATTACCCCCAGCACTTCACACACTGCCACTTAGAATCATGCTCTGCATCTCCCGCACCCGTTGTGGCAACACTGATCTATTCTCCATCTCTATAGTCTGATTTTTCCAGAATGTCTTATAAATGGAATAATACTGTGTGTTCCTTTCTTGGAGTGGCTTCTTTCATTCTGCATTCTGTGATCTGTCTGTGTCACTGAGTCTGTCAACAGTTTGATCCTTTTTATTTCTGAGTTGCTTTCTGTTGTACAGGTATGTCAGGTATGTCACAGCCTGTGGATCCATTCACTGTTTAAAGGACATTTAGGCTGTTACCAGCTTTTTTTGATTATGAATAGAGCTGCAGTAAATACTCATGTAGAGTGATTCTTGTGAATTTAAGTTTTCAATTCTCTAGTTTAATACCTAAGACTGGGATTGCTGGATTATATGATGTATTTTTCACTATTCAACTTTGTAAGAAACTGCCAAGCTGTTTTCCAGAGTGGTAATACCATTTTCCATCTCTACTAGCAGTGGATAAGTGCTCTGTTTCCTCATCAGCATGTGGTATTGTCAGTTTTCAAAAGATTTTCTACCCATTTTAATAGGCATATAGTGGTATCTTCCTGTGGTTTTAATTTGCACTTTTTTTTTTTTTTGTGACAGGGTCTCACTCTGTCACCCAGGCTGGAGTACAGTGGTGCGATCTCATCTTACTGCACCCTGTGCCTCCCAGGTTCAAGCGATTCTCCTGCCTTAGCCTCCTGAGTAGCTGGGATTACAGGCGCACGGCACCACATGCAGTTAATTTTTTGTATTTTTAGCAGAGACGAGGTTTTGGTTTTTGTTGTTCACAAACATGTTCACCATGTTGGCCAGGCTGGTCTCAAACTCCTGACCTCAGGTGATCCACCTGCCTCAGCCTCCCAAAGTGCTGGGATTATAGGCATGAGCCACCGCACCCGGCCTAAGTCGTGCTTTCTTAGTGATGAATGACATTGATCCTTTCTTCATGTGCTTATTTGTTGTCTTTCTGGCTTTTTGGTAAAGTACCTTTTTAAGTCTTTTTGCCCAATGTTTTATTAGGTTATTCGTTTTCTTGATGTTGAGTTTCAAAAGTTTTTAAAATATATTATAGATACAAGTCCTTTATCTGGTACGTAATTTGTAAATTCTTGAATTCCATAACTTTTTCGTTCATTTAACAGTGTCTTTCACAGAGAGATATTTTTAATTTTAATAAATCTAATTTTCCTTTTTTGGATCCTACTTTTGGTTGTGCTTTTTTTCTTTTATGTTTTCTTGTAAAATCGTACAGTTTTGTTTTGCATTTACCTGTGTGTTTTGAGTAACTTTTGTATAAATTGTGAAGTTTAAATTTCTTTTCCTTTTTTTTTTTTGGTAAGTGGAATCCAGTTGTCCCAACATTATTTGTTGAATGGATTATCTCTTCTCCGTTGAATTCTCTTCTTAGTCAAAAATAAAATGACTGTATCTGTGTGTAATTCTATTTCTGGACACTTTATTCTGCTCCAGAGAACTATGTGGATATTATTCCACCAGTACAACGCTGTCCTGATTAGTGTACCTTGTAGTAAGTCCTTACTGCTATATTAGTGTACCCTAGAATAAGTCTTTACTACTATGTTAGTGTACCCTACAGTAAATCTTTTACTACTAAAATTGGGTAGAATCCTCTAAAACTCTGAGTCCTCAGAGTTTTTCTTTTATTTTTAATTGTTCTGTCTATTGTTTCTTTGTATTTCCATATAAATCTTCAGATAAGATTGTCTACATCTACAGTGTCATTCTAGGATTTTGATTGGAATTTTGTTAAATCTATGAATTAACTTGGGAAAAATTGATAAGTATATTGCACCTTCCAATCTGAGCACTGCATATACTTCTGTTTATGTAGGTCTTTGATTTTATTCATCAGCATTCTGTACTTTTTAGCATCCATATTTTTTGAAGATAAAGGGGGTTTTTGCTATTGATAGTTGGTTGAGTGCTTTTTTTTTAAATCATGAATGAAATTTGAGTTTTGTCAGATGCTTTTTTTGGTATCAAAAAATTTGTTGAGGATTATTGGTATGAAGGGTATTTGTGGTCGTTTTTTCTTCCGTCTTTGTCTGGTTTTGGTATTAGATAATGCTGGCCTCATAAAATGTTCTGAGAAGTGTTCCTTCTACTATTTTGTATAGAATTATTTCTTTTTGAAATTCTTGGTAGAATGCATAAGCAAACCATCTGGGCATAGAGATTTCTTTTTCAGAATGATTTTTAAAACAATATGTTTAATTTATTTAATAGATTTAGGACTTTTCAGGTTACCTATTTAAGTTTTCATTTCTCTAGGATAAATACCTAGGGCTGGGATTACTGGATTATGTGATGTGTTTTTCACTATTCAACTTTGTAAGAAACTGCCAAGCTGTTTTCCAGAGTGGTAGTACCATTTTCCATCACTACTAGCAGTGGATAAGTGCTTTCTTGGATGGATTTTTGTAGTTTGTGACTTTCAAGAAACTGGTCCATTTCATCTGACTTGTCACATTTATGTGAGTAGAGTTGTTTGTAGTATTTCCTTATTGTCCTTCTAATGTCTGTGGCTGAAGTGGTATTCCCTCATTTATTTATGATACTGGTCATTTGTGTTATCTCTCCTTTTTCCTTTGTAATTGTGGCTAGAGGTTTATCAATTACATTGATCTTTTTAAAAATCAGTTTTTTAGTTTACTGATATTTTTCTATTTGTCTGCTTTCATTTTAATTCATTTCTGCCCTTTATTATCTCCTTCTTATCCTTCCTTTAAGCATTTGTTCTTTTTCCGGTTTCTTTTATTATTATTATTATCATTATACTTTAAGTTCTAGAGTACGTGTGCACAATGTGCAGGTTTGTTACATAGGTACATATGTGCCATGTTGGTTTGCTGCACCCATCAACTAACTCATCATTTACATTAGGTATTTCTCCTAATGCTATCCCCCCAACCCCTCACCCCCCTGGTGTGTGTGACAGGCCCTGGTGTGTGATGTTCTCCACCCTGTGTCTGTGTGTTCTCATTATTCAACTCCCACCTATGAGTGAGAACATGTGGTATTTGGTTTTCTGTCCTTGCAATAGTTTGCTTAGAATGATGGTTTCCAGCTTCATCCATGTCCCTGAAAAGGACATAAACTCATCCTTTTTATGGTTGCATAGTATTCCATGGTATATATGTGCCACATTTTCTTAATCCAGTCTATCATTGTTGGACATTTGGGTTGATTTCAAGTCTTTGCTATTGTGAATAGTGCTGCAGAAAACATACGTGTGCATGTGTCTTTATAGTAGCATGATTTATAATCCTTTGGGTATATACCCAGTAATGGGATCACTGGTTCAAATGGTATTTCCAGTTCTAGATCCTTGAGGAATCGCCACATTGTCTTCCACAATGGTTGAACTAATTTACGCTCCCACCAACAGTGTAAAAGCATTCCTATTTCTCCACATCCTCTCCAGCATCTATTGTTTCCTGACTTTTTAATGATCGCCATTCTAACTGGCATGAGATGGTATCTCATTGTGGTTTTGATTTGCATTTCTCTGATGGCCAGTGATGATGAGCATTTTTTCATGTGTTTTTTGGCTGCATAAATGTCTTCTTTTGAGAAGCCTCTGTTCATATCCTTTGTCCACTTTTTGATGGAGTTGTTTGTTTTTTTCTTGTAAATTTGTTTAAGTTCTTTGTAGATTCTGGATATTAGCCCTTTGTCAGATAGGTAGATTGCAAAAATTTTCTCCCATTCTGTAGGTTGCCTGTTCACTCTGATGGTAGTTTCTTTTGCTGTGCAGAAGCTCTTTAGTTTAATTAGATCCCATTTGTCTATTTTGGCTTTTGTTGCCATTGCTTTTGGTGTTTTAGTCATGAAGTCCTTGCCCATGCCTATGTCCTGAATGGTATTGCCTAGGTTTTCTTCTAGGGTTTTTATGGTGTTAGGTCTTACATTTAAGTCTTTAATCCATCTTGAATATTAATTTTTGTATACAGTGTAAGGAAGGGATCCAGTTTCAGCTTTCTATATATGGCTAGCCAGTTTTCCCAGCAGCATTTATTAAATAGGGAATCCTTTTCCCATTGCTTGTTTTTGTCAGGTTTGTCAAAGATCAGATGGTTGTAGATGTGTGGTGTTATTTCTGAGGCCTCTGTTCTGTTCCATTGGTCTATATATCTGTTTTGGTATCAGTACCATGTTTTTCTGGTTTCTTAAGACAGAAGATAGGCTTATTGATTTGAAGCCGTTCTTTCTTATATAATCACTTAATGATATAGATTTTTCTCTAAGTACTGCTTTAGCTCCAGTCACAGAATTTTGATATATCATATTTTATTTTTGTTGACTCCAAAATATTTTATTTCTCTTGGGGCTTCCTCTTTGAACAGTAGGTTGTTTTGAAGTGCATTGATTAAATTTCCAGATAGTTGGAGATATTCTAGCTTTCCTTCTGCCATTGATTTCTAGGTTAATTCTGTTTTGGTCAGAGAAGATACTTTGTATGCTTTATATTTTAAATTAGTTCAGGATTTTTTCTGTGGCCTAGAATGTGGTCTACCTTGTTGAATGTTGCTGTGCACTTGGGAAGTATGTATATTCTGCTCTTGGTGGGTGGAGTGTTCACTAATTATCAATCAGTATGAAGTGGTTGGTGGTGTTTATTACTTTTAAGTCTTTATTGATTTCATGTCTGTGTTCTATCAATTACTGAGAGAAGAGTGTTGAAGTCTCTGATTGTGATTTTGTTCATTTATCCTTTCAGTTTTTTATTTCATGTATTTTGAAACTCTATAGTTAGGTTCATACACATTAATAATTATTGTGTATTTTTGGTGAATTAATGCTTTTATCATTATATAATGTCCCTCTTTAGGTGTCTGATGTTAATATAACAGCCCAGTATTCTTTTGAATCGTGTTTTCTTGGTATAATTCTTTTACTTTTAACATATCTATACCATTATATTTAGAGTGGATTTATTATAGATAGCATATAGTTGAGTGTTTTTTTTGTTTAAATGTATTCTGACAATCTCTGTCTATTAATGAGACTAAGTCATTTATATTTAATGTAATTCTTGGTATGTTTGAATTGAGGTCTACCATTGTATTTTTGGTTTGTTTTTTGTTTATTCACTCTGTTGTTTATTGTTCCATTTCTCCTTTTTTATGTTCTTTTAAACTATTTGATTTTTAAAGCATTGAGCTTTTAACTTTATCTCTTTGTAGAGCTGTTTCAGTGTTTTCTCTAGGGAGTATAATAAGTGCTCTTAGATTTTCACAGTTGACTTAGAAATAATATTTTATCACTTGGTGGAATCTCAAATATAGGCTCTTTTATCTTTCCCCTCCTCATGTCTTAGTTGTATAATGTATTAAATCTGTATACATTGTAAACTCAGTGTTATAATTTTAGCTTGTATTCATCATATATCGTTCATTGTTTTTTTTTGTTTTATTTATTTATTTATTTATTTATTTCTTTGAGACGGAGTCTCGCTGTGTTGCCCAGACTGGAGTGCAGTGGTGTGATCTAGGCTCACTGCAAGCTCTGCCTCCTGGTTTCACGCCATTCTCCTGCCTCAGCCTCCCAAGTAGCTGGGACTACAGGTGCCCACCACCACGCCCAGCCAATTTTGTTTTTGTATTTTTAGTAGAGACGGGGTTTCACCGTGTTAGCCAGGATGGTCTCGATCTCCTGACCTTGTGATCCACCCGCCTTGGCCTCCCAAAGTGCTGGGATTACAGGCATGAGCCACTGCGCCCAGTCCGTTGTGTATCTTTTAAGTAACTTAATAGGAAATTACATTTAACCAGATACTTACCATTTTTGTTACTCTTTTTTCTTCGTGTTCAAGTTTCCCTGTATTATTATTCACCCTTTGTTTAAAGGACTTTCTTTACCAGTTCTTTTAGAAAAGTTCTACTGATGACTGACATTCTTAATTTTCCTTTATCTGAGAATGTCTTTACTTTTATTCCTGAAAGATACTTTAACGGATATGGACTTCTGAGTTGACATTCTTTTCTTTCAGCATTTTAAAAATGATTCACTTTCTCTGCCCTCCGTGGTTTTTTATGAGGATTCTTCAGACTTTAGAAAAATTTGTTGTTTTGTTTCCCCTGTGTAGGATGCATTGTCTCCCTGTGTAGGATGCATTGTCTACCTGTGTAGGATGCATTGTCTCCCTGTGTAGGATGCATTGTCTACCTGTGTAGGATGCATTGTCTCCCTGTGTAGGATGCATTGTCTCCCCTGTGTAGGATGCATTGTCTTCCCTGTGTAGGATGCATTGTCTCCCCTGTGTAGGATGCATTGTCTCCCTGTGTGGGATGCATTGTATCCCCTGTGTAGGATGCATTGTCTCCCCTGTGTAGGATGCATTGTCTCTCCTGGGTGGGATTCATTGTCTCCCTGTATGGGATGCATTGTCTCCCTGTGTGGGATGCATTGTCTCCCTGTGTAGGATGCATTGTTTCCCCTGTGTGGGATGCACTGTCTCCCTGTGTAGGATGCATTGTCTCCCCTGGGTAGGATGCATTGTTCCCCTGGGTAGGATGCGTTGTCTCTTCTGTGTAGGATGCATTGTCTCCCCTGTGTAGAATGCATTGTCTCCCCTGTGTGGAATGCATTGTCTCCCCTGTGTGGGATATGTTGTCTCCTCTGTGTGGGATGCATTGTTCTCCTGGGTAGGATGCATTGTCTCCTCTGTGTGGGATGCATTGTCTCCCTGTGTAGATGCATTGTCTCCCCTGTGTAGGATGCATTGTCTCCCCTGTGTGGGATATATTGTCTCTCCTGTGTGGGATGCATTGTCTCCCTTGTGTGGGGTACATTGTCTCCCCTGTGTGGGATGCATTGTCTCCCCTGTGTGGGATATATTGTCTCCTCTGTGTGGGATGCATTGTTCTCCTGGGTAGGATGCATTGTCTCTTCTGTGTGGGATGCATTGTCTCCCTGTGTAGGATGCGTTGTCTGCCCTGTGTAGGATGTATTTTCTCCCCTGGGTAGGATGCATTGTCTCCTCTGTGTAGGGTGCATTGTCTCCCCAGTGAGGGTTGCATTGTCTCCCCTATGAAGGATGCACTGTCTCCCTAGTGTAGAATGCATTGTCTCTTGTGTGTAGGATGCATTGTCTCCTCTGTGTAGAATGCATTGTTTCCCTGTGCAGGATGTATTGTTTGCTCTGGCAGCTTTCCAGGTGGCTTCTGTTCTTTAGCTTTCTGCAGTTTGATTATGTTTCCAGGCAGGGATTAAAAAAAAATAGTTTTTGGGTCAGGCGTGATGGCTCACGCCTGTAATCCCAGCACTTTGGGAGGCAGAGGTGGGTGGATCACCTGAGGTCAGGCATTCGAGACCAGCCTGGCCAACGTGGCAAAATCCCGTCTCTACTAAAAATACCGTAAAAAATGTTTAGCCTGGTGTGTGCCTTTAATGCCAGCTACTTGGGAGGCTGAGGCAGGAGAATCGCTTGAACCCGGGAGGCAGAGGTTGCAGTGAGCCGAGATCACGCCATGGCACTCCAACCTGGGTGACAGAGCGAGACTCTGTCTCAAAAACAAACAAACAAACAAAAAAATAGCAACAACAGCAAAAACAAAAAACTTTTTGGGTTTCTGAATCTGTTTATGTCATTTGCCAATTCTTTTTGGGGGTGTGGCCATTATTTAAAAATGGCGTGTTATTTTCTTCTTTGTTTCTTAGTCTCCTGTGACATGATTTTTAGAGGTTTCGTTGTCCCATAAGAGTGTTTTTTTTTCTGTTTTATTTTCCCCTGTTGTTTCCATTGGATGATCTGTTAATCTATCTTCACATTTACTTGTTTAATTCATTACTGATCCCAAAAACACATTGTATGATTTTTATTTTACAGTTGTTAGAGATCCCCCCCCCCCCACCCCCCCCAACCCATGGTCTTGGAATGTGATTGGTGGTAAATATTGCATGTACACTTGGGTAGTATGATTATTCTGCTGCTTTTGGGTGGAATGTTCTCTGAGTATTAGTGAGATCTTGGGTGGTCAATGGTAATTTTGTTTATCTTATATTCTTTCTGATTTTATGTCTACTTGTCCTCTCAGTTACTAAGATAATTCACCATCTGGTGAATTTTTCTTTTTTTCTTTTCTTTCTTTTTTTTTTGCTTAAGTTTTTCTGATTCTTTTTTATATCTTCTTTTTCGCTGAGATTTTCCATCTTTTCACTTGTTTCAAGTATGGTCACTTCTTGGAATGCATTTAAAGTCTCTTTCTAATAAGACAGTCATCTTGAAGTTATTGTCTGTTACTTACTTTTTCCTCATGACTTGATATTTTCCTGGTTCTGTGTTGAGTTATTTTAGATCGTATTCTGGACATCTTGACTATAATATTGGGAGGCATTGGGGTCTTGTTTGAATACTGAGGAAAATGTTGGTACTTTTTTTTTTTTTTAAATGCAGAGTACCTTTTGCAGGCTGTGCTGCAGTCCAGTTTCAAAGCATTTGTGGTGCTTCTTGGATCAGCCGCATGCGGGTGCCCGTCGGCATTCTTGCCTGGAGATCAGTTATCAAAGCCCGTGGTTTGCTCTTGAGGGTCTGATTCTGTCAAGCTCAGCTCCCTGGTGAGCTTAGGAGTTCATTCTTGACTTTGTCTGCTCTCTGAATCGATCTCCTTTCTGAAATCTTCCCAAATTACTGGGGGCTCCTATCCCTACGAGCCTGCTACAAAGCCAGGATGTGAGCTTCCCCCTCTGTATGTCTACATGGAGGACTGACTGTCCAGAGGCACAGAGAAGGAAATCAGAGTGATGCAAACTGGCCCCCTGGTTTTGGGACCTCAGCTCTTTGGGTCAGTGAGGTGGTTTGTATCAGGGAGGTGTGTGAGCCTGTCCCGCCAATACTGCTCTGATGTCATTATCTCCTGTGGTTTGCTTTGAGGCTGGGCTGGGAGAAAAGGGAAGAAAAAAAGGGAAAAGACTCAGGGATTCTCCTACCTTCTGTGGCCATTCATAGTACCTTTTCCCACTTGTTGGACCAGGAAGAGAGGCTGCCCTTGGAGCTCTGTCTGGCTATACCCAGGGTACGCCTCTGGACTCCACGCTGCCTTTCAGTTGAGGCCAGGTGATACTGGAGAGAGATGCAGCTCACTGCCAGTTCAGAATAACTTCAGTTTCTGGCTCCTACTGTGATCCACCTTCTAACATTTATTTTTTGAGTCTTCATCTTCAGCTCAGTGCATTCTATGATTTATAGTTGCATTCAGTGGGAGAGACAGGGTAGATTGTGCTTACTCCATCTTTTCCAGAATTGGAACTCACCTTTTTTTTTTTAACACAAACCAATTCATGTCACTCATCTGCTTAAAACTCTCAAAATAGCTTCCCATTATGCTTGGAATGAAATATGAATATTTCCCCATGACCTTTCCTCTGTTTTTACTCCTACACCACTCTCTGCTTGTTCTGTTCCTTGATCACACTGTGCCTTACGATTTTTGCTTTAACTTCTCATTCTCTCTGGAAAGCTGTCCTCCAAGACCATCACATGATTGCTTTCTTGTTGTTGGATTCCTAACTGAAACATCATTTCTTCAGGGAGGCCGTTGTTTGCCATCAGATCTGAAGTCATTTTAAAACATCCGTGTTAATGTCAAGAGATTCACTTAATTTTTAAGAAATATTTGTGTCATACATGTCTTATGCTCTGCCTCATGTAGTAGCCCACTTTTAGACTAGCTATTGCCGTGGCAACCAAATTTATGCAGGTGTCACCTGACAGCACCTTACCATAGCCGTCCTGAGCATCTCTTGCTTTCTGGAATATTCTAACTGCCTTCTCTGAGGCTGTAGGTTTGGGTGGCTATGGGTAGTCTCTCTGCACAGTGCATGGATGAAGTGTGAGAGAACTGACCCCTCTGGGGGAAAGCTTGACTAGTGAGGGAAAGAGTTGGGAGAGCAATTATTTCCTCTTCTGTGCCTCAGGCGCACAGTGTGAAGCACAGTTCTCTCGGCTCCACAGAAGGACGATGATTGAGCCCCAGCTGCCCACAGGGCCGCCAGCTCAGCGACGCACAGCAACATGCCCTCTGGCATCACCTTCTCCTCTGCTGCCCCACTTTGCCTACTCTACATGCTTCCTGGCATCCCTTCCCTAAGCGCTAGCTCTGTGCAAACCCTTTTCTCAGGCTCTGCTTTCTGGGGGGATCCCAGGCTAACACATTATTCTAAATGACTTTAAAAGTAACTTTTTGTAAGACATTTCAAGTATAAGAAACATAAATAAATGTCTAGGAGGTATCAATTTATCTACCATACAGACTTGTCCATTTTTAATATTTCAGTATATTTGCTTTTATGTTTTTAATTTAAAGAAATAAAAATATGCTGTTAAAGCTCTGTATATTCTTCCACACTGTGTCTCTTGCTCTCTTAGCATGAATGACTACTCTTAAATTTGATATTTATAGACAATATCAAGTATTTTAAAACATATTTTAAAATTTGATATACATATATATTGTATATCTTCTGCAACTTATTTACCCAGCAGTTTTAATATGAGATTTGTCTGTGGTGGGGCATATAGTTCTTTTAAATTCATTGTCACCTTTGCATAGGTTTCCATCATATAACTCTACCATTGTATGTCTGTATCTACTCTCCAGTTGATGTGCACTTAGTTAAAAGCAGTTCTTTACTTTTATAAATGATGTTGCATTGAACACTTTTGAATGTGCCCTTTTACCAAACTCTGAGTTGATCCAAGATAGGCAGCTACAAATGGAATTGTTAGGTCAAACTCTTTTTCTGTCTGAAGGAGTTGTACCAATTTGTATCCCTACCAGCAGTGACGGGAATTCCTGTATTTCCTGTTGATCTATAGGTTGACCAACTCTTGGTACTGGGATGCTTTAAAAATATTTCCAATAGGTTGGGTGAGAAATAATACTCTTGGGGTTTATTTCCATTTCTCTGACTACTAGTTGGATTAAGCTTCTGTTCCTGTTTATTGATCATTGGGTTTCCCCTACTTTAAATTATTGATTCTTGTCCTTTGCTTAGTTTTCTATTGGGTCATTTTTTTCTTATTGATTTATAGGAGTTCTCTATAAATTCAGAATTCAAATCCTTAGTCAATTTAATGTGTTGCAAATGCCTGTGAAAAGATATTTGCAACACATTAAAAATGAAGCTTGTCTTTGCTTTGGTTTTTGATGTTTTTCATTGTACCAAAATTCTTAATTTTAATGCAGCCAAACATTTTATTCTTTTCCCATATATTTTATATGTATTGTAACTCATTTGAGAAGTCTTTCTTTTTTCCAAGGTTATGAACTGTTCATCTATATTTTGTCTAAAGATTTTTAAATATTGTTTTTCTATATTTAGCTATTCATTCTGTTTGGAATTTATTTTTATATATGATGTGAGGTAGGGATCTAATTTTCTGTGTACCTGCATAGTCATTTTTCCCAGCACTATTCAGTGACTCTTGTCCTAATTAATCAACACCACCAATACAATCATCTCTCCAGTTTCCTTATATTCATGGGTCTGCTTTGTAGCTATCTTTTCTTTCACTAATGTATTTCTCTGTCACTGCCCCAAGTGCCTCTGTCTTCATGATTACAGCTTTATAACAATTCCTGACATCTAGTAGGCCAGATTCCTTCCAAAAAACCTCCCACATCATTGTTTTAACAAAACCCTTTTGGGATTTTTCTTATTGAGTTGCATTGAGTTTATAGAAATTTGGAAAGAGATAATTTCTTTAAAAATATTAAGTCTTTCCATCTTTGAACATAATGTGGGTTGAGCATCCCAAAACTTGAAATGCTCCAAAATTCAAAACTTTTTGAGCACTGACATGATGCTCAAAGGAAATGTTTATTGGAGTGTTTTGCATCTCAGAGTTTTGGATTTGGGATGCTCACTTGGTGAGTATAATGCAGGTATTCCAAAATCTAAAAACAAAATTTGAAACACATCTGGTCCAAGCATACTCAACCTGTACATCTCTACACTTATTTTTCTTCTTTAATATTGTTCCATGAATTTATAATTTTTTACATAAATATTGTGCATATATTTTGTTAGATTTATTTCTACCTGTGTTGTGGACTGTGTTGCTATTATAAATGTATTTTCTCAAAAAGTTTGTCTTGTAATTGTTTTTAGTTGATGTGTATGACTGGTATTGATTGTATGTCTTAATCTTTTATTCAACAATCTTTTTCAACTTTTTTTTATAAGTTTATAAAAAATGACAGCAAATTTTATTTTTTAAAACAACCCCATCGGTCCTGCCCTTTTCCCTCACAGGAGTATAATAGCCATGAATGTAGGGATCTTGTATTTCTCATTCAGTTCCTCAGGAGGTATTTTTTGGATGAAATACTTAATAAAATCTCCAATTTGGGGCTGAAGAAACAGTGCCCACTCACTATATCAGAGTGGTTTTATTAATACGTGACTGCTCTCTTTGCTGAAAAAGGGCTTATTTTTTTCACCTGGCAGCCTGGTCTCCCACACTCAACCTGACTACAGATTCCCAAAATAGCTGGGCTCCTCCATGCTGCTGGGACTTAGTTCCCTTGTGTCTTCTAAGCCAGGCAAATGTGTCTGTCCCCTTCAGAGACTTGCCTTGGTCTCAGCTCTTCCAGGAAGCTTTCTTGGATTTCCCCATACTTCAGACAGATGTGTCCAGAAAAAAAAAAACAAACCCAAAAAGCAAACAAGAATTAAGGTAAACCATATGCTCAGAGCATCAGCCTTAAAACCAAGCATCCAAAGCCATATGGAAAGGTACACAGAATAAATGACATTATGATGGCACAAACCACTGCTGCAGTCTGGGAAAGGAAACTTATGAATAACAGATAGGAAGCCAAGCTCCACCAATACATCATCATGTCAACAATTAGAAGGAATAGAAACACTAGATCCAGACGCCCCCACACTCAGACAGTGAGTCAGAAAAAAGAAGAGCAAGAGGACAGAAACGCATTGTGTATCGATGCTGCTCATTCCTGTGCCGTTTCCTAAGCACTGTATTTTGTGAGTGAAAACAAAATATATTTGAACCTTTTATTCCAGGCTTTTAAAAAATCACTTCAATTTTCCTCCTCTGATAAATGTTTTACGAGTTCCCTTTTCTGATGAAAGATTTTGCTGTGATTAAAGATTTCATGGAGTTATGACAACAGAGGAATAGATCTTCATTCTCGGAAGCTCATTTTTCTGTGAGCTGAGTGAAGAGGCCTCTTGTAGGCAGCTGTCAGAGCTAATGAATGTTTTCCAAGCGCCAAACCTCTGGGGAAGGCAGCCCCACCCAGAAAACCCAGACTCAACTGATGGGAGCTGTCATCTCAAGGTGTGCGGCACCCTGTTGACGCTGTGCTACGTGATATAAATGGTGACATGTGGCCAGGTGCCGTGGCTCACGCCTGTAATCCCAACACTTTGGGAGGCCTAGGCGGGCAGATCACCTGAGGTCAGGAGTTTGAGACCAGCCTGGCCATCATGGTGAAACCCTGTCTCTACTAAAAATACAAAAATTACCTGGGCATGGTGGCGGTCGCCTGTAATCCCAGCTACTCAGGAGGCTGAGGCAGGAGAATCTCTTGAACCCAGGAGGTGGAGGTTGCAGTGAGCCGAGATTGCACCACTGCACTCCAGCCTGGACAACAAGAGTGAGACTCTGTCAAAAAAAAAGAAAAAAGAAAAAGCAATGGTGACGTGTTCCTGCTTTCCACCTCAGAGCAGGTCACACGCCCATGTTCTGAAAAATTGATATTTCACAGATGCCCCGTGGCCTTTTGACAAAGTCCTACTTGTGTGTGCATGTGTATGAGAGTGTATATGTGTGTACGTGAACTTCTGGGCCTGTCACTCTACCCCCTGTACCTCAGTTCCGCTCTCTGGAAATTGCTGAGGACATGTGTGGCTTTGGAATGAATAGAGGTCCACATCTATCGGGAAAAGCCAAGGGTTTCGAGCTCTGCATCCAGGGCCTCGGGCATCACAGCAGCATGGCCGTCCTCTCCTGAGCCTCCGTCTCCAGTGCAGGGGGCTCCACGGACTACCCCCGAGGCTGTTGTCATGAAGTCACAGGCGATTGTCCCTTTCCTTTGACCGGACTTTCCTTTAACAACCAGCAAAGCCTTGCCTCCCACCTGGAGAAATACATTTGAGAATTCAAATGCCCTTTGGAAGGCCATGTTTTGAAGTCACACTAGGCTAATAATAATGACCAAGAGCACAGATCTTTTTCTCTGTGTTTTCTCCCCCCATGAAAACTGTTTGCCCTGCTCTTCCAAGAAGAATGGCCTCTGCTCAGTTGCTGTCATCTGTATCTGTCCTGTCGTGGGTGCAGCCATCCACTGAGCTCAGCAGACATTTATCGATGACCTGTTATGTGCTGACTGTAATACTTGGTGTCTGAGGTACTGTATGAGTTTTCGGCAAGCATTCAACTGTGATGTTAACCTATCAGATGGTGACGGACACAGACGGCGCGTTTGGGGCTGGATTTTTCCACTTTGTACATGGAGCTCACACGGCTAGAGAGAGGCCGGCAGTGCAGGGCTGCCACGGCCACCCAAAGAAGTGACTGCTCTCAAGCACCTCCGACCCTGCTCTGCCATCCACAGCCTGTGGTTTTTGTCCTTAGTGTCCCTGATGGTTACTGAGCTTCTGGACATCCTGCTTGCTTCTAGGGAGGAAGGAAGGGGAATGAGGAAGGCGGAAGGCTAAAAGCCTTCTCCCAGGACATCGCGTTTGTATTTGGGAAGGAAAGTCTCTAGGGGACTGTGCCTTACTGGCTAGAACTTCACCACATGGACCAGCCCTTGCAAGGAACAATGGGAACTTAAGCATTTTACTTGTCACCTCTGCAGGAGAGGAAACAAAAGAGTAGAGGCTTCGGAGGGTGATGAGTAGACCCTGCAGTGTCTGCCCCAGTTCGAGAGGTGCCCGCATGGGAGAAGCTCGTGCTGGATGTGCAAACACACGCACAAGCAGGACACGCGTCACCACGCTTCAGGGCCCAGCGTGGAACCTGGTAGCTGAAGATGCTGGCTTGGACACAGCATCCTTGAATGGCACTGTATGCCTGTGTTTCTCTGCAGATGATCAGACTTTAGAGTCACGTGTTCCCGTCGTCA
Organism: Gorilla gorilla gorilla; assembly: GCF_029281585.2. Classification (NCBI taxonomy): domain Eukaryota; kingdom Metazoa; phylum Chordata; class Mammalia; order Primates; family Hominidae; genus Gorilla; species Gorilla gorilla. The sequence continues at coordinate 145,820,379 of NC_073231.2, read as the reverse complement.
GTGTATATTGAGGTTTGGAGAATTCGGGTTACCTTCCCAAGGCCACTTGGTTGGTAAAAGGCATGGCTGAGCTGTGAACACATGTCCCCAGGACCCCGGGCCCAAGGAGGACCTGATGCCTACACCCACTCCTTAGAGTTCACACTCGTGTTCAGAACCAGTCTCCGTAATCCTCTGAGCCCAGGGGCACTTGGCATTTCGATATACTTTGCCCTTCTTAAGTGGTGGGAAGTCTTTGGAGAGGAGAAAAAGGGAAAGTCATTCCTCTTTGGCTGTCAGAGGATTCTGAACTTTCTTTTTTCTTTAACGCAGTACCCGGCAGTGTCACCTGCTCCTGGATGTCTTCAACTCCACCGAGCATGAGCTGACCGTCAGCACCAGGAGCAGCGAGGCGCTCATCCTGCACGCCGGCGAGTGCCAGCGGTAAGTGTCCCATAGACCCTCGCGCCGCCGCAGGCCACCCTCTGCCTTCACTACACTGCTTGGTAGGGTGTGGAGATAATCCACCCCAAGTCCTCAGAGGATGGGCAGTTTGTCTCCCTTTCAGAGATACCGTAGTGACTATTCAAGTTTGGTGGGAGAATCTGGAGTCGTTTTAAATTAGAGCTAAGTACAAAGTAGGTAAAGCCGGATGACGTCTGAGGAAGTAGCAACATGTGCTTTCAGAGCCCACATTTGAGGACCCAGCAGCATCCGGGCATCTTTGCTGTTAAATTCTTAAAGTGGTAACTGGGCTGGGTGTGGTGGCTCACGCCTGTAATCCTAACACTTTGGGGAGGCCAAGGCAGGCAGACCACCTGAGATCAGGAGTTCAAGACCAGCCTGGCCAACATGGTGAAACCCCGTCTCTACTAAAAATACAAAAACTACCCGGGCATGGTGGTGCATGCCTGTTATCCCAGCTACTTGGGAGCCTGAGGCAGGAGAATCGCTTGAACCCGGGAAGCAGAGGTTGCAGTGAGCCGAGATTGATCGTACCACCGTACTCCAGCCTGGGCGACAGAGCGAGACTCCGCCTCAAAAAAAAAAAAAAAAAGAGGTGGTATCTGGAAATGTTTGGCATCAGTCTGGGAACTGCATGTCAGCATCAAGAGGAATTAATGCTACAGAGAGACAGGCAAGGCTCAGGCCTTCGGGAGGGGAGCACAGTCACCCAAGCCCAGTCTCTGTAGGGCAAAGAGAGGCGGCACTACCAATTGCTGGCCAGGGTCAGCCTCAGGAGACCCCTGGCCCGGCAAAGGTGAGTGAGGAGCTGATGCGGAAGTGAGAGCTGGTCAGGAGCGAGGCCAGGGCATGCCTGGAGGCAGGTGGAGCTCAGTGACTCCGGGGTGATGCTGTCCTTCCATGGCGGAGCCCCTCAGTGGCCCCTGACCCACTCTCCACTCACCCTCCCTCCATACTAAGAGGCTGTGCTTCCAAGCCCAGCCTGGTTCTAGGGACACACACTTACACATGGAATTCTAGAGGGAATAATATTTTTATTTTTAATTGCTGAAGACTTCAAACATACAGAAAATCACTTAGAAACTGGCATACCCACATCCTAGATTTTGTTTTATTTGCCCCAGATCTTTCTCTCACATCCTAGATTTTGTTTTATTTGCCCCAGATCTTTCTCTCTCTCTCTCTCTCTGCCTCTTTGATTTGTTTTAAGGAAATAAAATGTTTTTTAAAATAGCAACGTTAACATTATCAATCAGTGGCGGAATGTAAGTCCAAACCGCGATGAGACAGCATGACACACTCATCAGGATGGTTGAAGACAGCACCAAATGTTGGTGAGGGTGTGAAGCAACTGGAACTCTCATGCCTTGTGGGTGGGGATATAAAATAGTGCAGCTGCTTTGGAAAAAGGTCTGGGGCTATCCTATAAAATTAAACATACACTTACCCTTTGCCCAGCTATTTCAACGCTAGTTATTTATTTAAGGATAATATAGAACATATGGTCACAAGAAGACCTATACAACGTTCGTAGCCAGAAAATAGAGGCCAGGTGTCCATTACAGGAGAACGGACAAACAAATGGTGGTGTTTTCTTACAAACAGAACGGTGTGGTACTCTGCAACAAAAACGAATGAATTACTCATACACAGAACAGCACGTGCAACTCTCAGGAACAGGATGCTGGGTGAAAGGAGCCTTACCCAAAGTGCATATGCCATGTGGTTCCATTGATACGAAATGCTGTAGGTTGCTGCAAAAGTGATTGCGGCTTTTGCCATTACTTTTACACCAACCTATAGAACAAGCAGAACCAATTTACGATGGAAAAACTCAGAACATTGGTTCCTTCTGGAGAGATTGGAACAGGGTTTGATTGGGAAAGGGCATAAGGTAATTTTCTAGGTGATGGTCATGTTGTATACATCAGTAGGGTTTTGGGTTACACACGTGTATCTATTCGTCAAAACTCGGCAACTAATCACTTGAGATTTGTACATTTCATGATGTATCAGCTTTATATCAGAAGGAAAAACTAAGCCAGTGTTGAGCTCTGTTAATGATATGCACACTGGAGGGTTTGGGGTCGGGGCATGATAGCTACAATAGTCTTTGAGTTCTATAAAATATCTGACAGATTAATAGATGGGCAGATGAACACATTAGGTGCTAATGCAAATATAGTATAATGTTAACAGTAGCGTCTCTTAATGGGCATATGGGGTGTTCTGTGTAAATCTTTTTCACCTTATATTTGAAATTTTTTAGAAGAAATTGTTGGCAAAAATAAAAGTAAAAATAGCTAAACTCTTCTTTTCTGCCTACCTCATCCCATCTTCTTTTCTCTTTCCTTCCTCTTTAAGGTAATTTCTTTCTTAGAGGTGATGGTATCATTCCACATCCATGTTTTACTACTTTATTGTATAGACATATATCCCCACCCAAACATTATTTTGACAGTTTTTTTATTTGTTGGTTTTTTGTTTTTTTTGATACAGAATCTCGCTCTGTCACCCAGGCTGGAGTGCAGTGGCACAGTCCTGGCTCACTGCAACCTCCACCTCCTGGGTTCAAGCGATTCTCCTGCCTCAGCCTCCTGAGTAGCCAGGATTACAGACACCTGCCACCACGCCCGGCTAATTTTTGTATTTTTAGTAGAGATGGGGTTTCACCATGTTGGTCAGGCTGGTCTTGAACTCCTGACCTTGTGATCCACCCGCCTCGGCCTCCCAAAGTGCTGGAATTACAGGCAAGAGCCACTAGGCCTGGCCGAGAGTTTTTTTTTTTCAATGGCATAAGTGGTTCCATGTCATATATGTCCTTTTAAAACTTTAAAAATCAGCGTTATTCTTTGGAGCTAAATATAAATCTGGCTCTTTCATTTGAACTGCTATTAATATTTCATTGTGTAAATATGCCACTTTATTCATTTCCATGCTAATGCACTCACTGTGAGGTGGCTTCCAGGGTATTCATATTTAATGTGATTATTGTTAATGACATGCATGAATGTCAAGCCAGGCCCTGCAGCCTTGTAGCAGGTCCTGTTTGGGCTGCTGGAAGCTAGAGATTCAGTGGCTTGGGGGGCATTTATGGCCTGCCTTTGAGAGGTGCCAGAAAATCCTCCTTCCCAAGATCCCTTGGAAAGGACTTGTCACTTGGGTGTGGGTATGCGCGTGGGGCTGGTGTATGCTTCTGTGTGTATGAGCCGTGAGGGCTGTGGCTGGATGCTGTGGCACCTCAGGTTCCTCAGGATGAGGACAGGTGCCTTCAGGGAGCATTGATGCATCCTCTGGGGTCTACGCCTTTGGCAGTGCTGGGTCCAGTGCTGCTGCATAGGGAACTGTCAGCCCTCGGACTGCTCTTTCTTATCTAAATACCTTGATGTAGTCCAAGATCCCAGAGAACATAAATCTGGTCGTCTTATGACACTAGTATAAAACACTTTAAAGAAATTATAAATTGCTAAGCTTGTCCTGTATAGTAAGCTTGACTCATTCTTGGCAACGCGAGGCTGATGACATTAACAATCCCAGCTGCAAATAATCACAATTTAGTCTTGTGCTTCAGGCTTTTTTGTTATTAAGTTTTTGCTTAAATTCTCATTTCTGAATGCTTCTAACTCGAATATTCTTTTATTTATTCATAAAATATTCATTCAATAAATATTGATACTTCAGCAATTTGCTGTGTGGTAAGCCCCGTGTCAGGCTTCAGGCGTGCTGAGAAGAATAAATAAGGGCCCCTCCTCGCTGGGGATTGGCAACACATTGGGACAAGTGTCTAACCCAGCCAGAGCGGCTGCCCTTTTCTGCCTGACAAGGGCATCTTGCTGTCCCGGGCCGGGTGGGAGCGGTGGGTGAACTAGAGGTCATGAGGTTACGTCCATCTGGGAAGTCATCTTAGGCACTTCCCCTGCTGTGCCCACTGCTGGGGACACCCATGAATCCATGCAACTCTGCCCTGAGACCTAGAATGCATGATTCCCTTCCCCTCCCTTTCCCAAACCTCACTCAGTGCCTCACCGGCCTCCTGTGGGTCAGATGCACACTCGGCCTCTGTGGAGGGGTTGTGCAGAGCAGTGCAGGTGGAGGAAGTGGAAATGGCTCTACCTTACTTCGCAACGCCGGACAGCACCTTACAGACCTCAGACCTGGTCCCTGTCCTTCCAGGCTTTGTGTCTTGAGTATCCAGTTCCTTCCCAGAGTCCTGAGCTGAACCTCTCTCCTGGCTCTCCCGTTCCCCTACGAGGAGGCACCCCTGCCACCACCACCCCGCCCCCCACCCCCAGGCTGTGCTAAACCTAAAGAAGCTTCCTTTGCCTGCGATCTGCCCTCTGGAGTGGGGAGGGCGTGGGCTCTGCCTGGAGGTGTGGGCAGTAGTGGGGCTGAGACTCCAGCTTCATCGCTACCAGCAGGAGCGGAAGGTGGTGCTCTCACTGCTACCTGGGAGGGAGGCAGGTGCACAGAACTTTTCTCTGCAGATAGCACAGCCTACTCTTAAAGGAAGAGCCAGATTCCTGGAATTAACATGGCTTGGATGCTGCCGTTTGCAGAACTGGCATTCAAAGGTGGCCTGCAATCTGAGAGACCAACCCCAGTTAGATAATTGTGGTGCCTGCCGCCTCTCCTCCCTCCTAGTAGGAAGGGGTGATCTCATCTCACCCAGTGCAAGAGCTATGGATAGAAATGTGTCCCCAACAGCACGAGGAGGAGCAACATGCTTCCTGGGGGAAGAGAGGATGGAAATAGTATTTACTGAGCACTTCCCATATGAAGTCACATTCAGTCCTCATAATATGCTCATGTGGGAACAGTGTCCTCATTTTATAGATAAGCAAACTGAGTGGCTGATCAAAGCCACTTTGTGGAACCCCGTCTGTCTGACATCCAGGCTCTGCCCTGCTGCTCCACACACCAAGGGGAGACGATGCTGGAGCCAAGCTTGGGATGGTGTGAGAGAGGCCGGGGCGGGGGCAAAATTCTGTTTATTTCCCACTTTCTGCTCTGTGCAGCCTTTGGTAAGTTGGGTTCAAGATTGTAAAGTCCAGCTTCACCCAGCAGAAGAAAGGGTGAGATGGAGAAGCAAACTGGGCCTTTGATATCCAGGGTGTTCATTTGTTAATTCACCAAGTATTTCCTGTGTATCTCCGAGGTGCCAGGCCCTGCTGGGAGTGAAGCTGCTGAGTACGTGTGGTGCTGCCTGTGTTTTCACTACACTTATATTTAGGTGTGGAAGAAAAGCACACAAACAGGCAATTGTTATACAGTGTGAGGAGAATGCAGAGCACGTAGGAGGGGGGCCTAGGACTGGGGGGCCAAGGAAGGTGGCTAGGAGGGCTTCCTGGAGGAGGTGATGAGAATATGGAAATGCTGACCTGCTGCAACAAAATACCATAGACTGGGTGGCTTATAAACAACCGAAAATTATTTCTCATGGTTCTGGAGACTGCAGGTTCAAGATCAAGACGCTGGGCAGATTCTGGAGGCTGCAGGTTCAAGATCAAGACGCTGGGCAGATTCTGTGGGTGGTGAGGGCCCATTTCCTGCTTCGTAGTTGGAGGCTTCTCACTGTGTCCTCACATGGTGGGAGGGGCAAAGGGTTTTTCTCAAGCTTCATTTAGAAGAACACTGATCCTAGTCATGTGGATTCCATCTTCATGAGCTGATCACCTCCCTGAAGCCCTGCCCTTTAATATAATCACCATGGAGGGTACGATTTCAGCATGTAGATTTTGTGGGGCATAAACATTTATTTACAGCACGACGTGACAAGTGAGCAGGAGGTGGCCAGGGCCAGTGTGCCAGGGAGAGCCGTGCAGGCAGGGGGAGCAGCATGGTGGAGGGGAGTATCGTGGGGTGGTAAGTGTGAAAGAGGTGTTCATAGACTGTGAATATTAGAGTTTTTAGAAATTAGCAATGCCACTCTTATCATATTTCTTAGCGAGATCTTGTTAGTCTCATACTTTACAATGGAATACTGAAGCGATTGGATGTAGAAAGTACTTTTTCACCTTCCTAATCTCTCCTTTAAAAGGTCCTTTGGAAATTAGTGACTCATCCCTCAGCTTGTGAGTTTCTGTGGCATGTGTGATACATCAGTTCTGTAATTAAGGACCATTAGTTAACCTTGCTTTTGCCAGATGTGATTTGTGATGCTTGGTGCCTGGTGAGTCTGTTTCCTGGGCCCCAGGCCGTTGGTCATGACATTCGGAACCCTGTTTCCAGTCGAGCAGCTGGAGATCTGTATTAACTTGTATTTCTACCCCGGGGCAGCGTTGGGAAAGACATCACTTTCATAGGCAGTTCTACAGGGAGTGGGCTTTGCACTCATTTTTCCCTATGAGTAAAAGAGGTCGAGACCCACCAGGGGCATGCAGTCAGTCAGAGCTGGAACTGGGTTGCTGAGCACCAGCCACCTGTTCTCCACCGCCCGCCTTTCTGTGGGAGTTGCCCATGGTTCCCTAGGCTGCGTTCCCAGAATCGGCCTTCCCTCCTCGTCCAGTTTCCATGCACAACCGGAAACAGTGGATGTCTCTCCTTAGTGAAACCGCATGAACTTTCTTAGGGAAATACAGTGTTGGCAGCAGCAGCAGCAAATTTAGTGGAAAACTAAGATACGACAATTGTGGGTTTTTTGCCTAATTATCAAACCATTGAAATTAAATTTCATGACAACCCTCATGTATGCATAAACCTCTTTATAATGTATGATAATAGATGTTATCTCATTACATGCTTTAAGATGCCCGGCTCTGTCCTCCTCGCTCGCTGCAGGGACACCGCATTTAGAGGGTGCAGCGGACCTGGCACCGAAGCACCCAAACGCTGCGGCTGCTGGGGAGATGGACCGCCGGCAGGATCTGAGCGGCCAGCTCTGGCTGTGTCTCGATAGAGCATCCACGTGGATCGTGGCATGGCTCTGCTGCGAGAGGGGCAGGGAAGAGCTCCACAGGCAGTGGCCAACCTGGGGGCTCCACAACTTCTCCTCGAGGATGCTTTGAGGAAGTGGTTTCTGGGCAACCCCATCTCCTGGGGGTTATGTGGGTGCTGCATTTTCCTGTTTATCCCAGGTCAGAGCAGCCCCCAACTCAACTATCGGGCTCCTCCTCTCGCCTGTCTCTAACTTTTTGTTTCTGGTTTAATTCCTTCAAACATTCCAAAGAACCTTGTGAATCCTCAAAGTGATGCTTAATCGTGTGGAGCCCAGTCTTCTTGCAGGTTGTTATTGAAGCTTATTTATACTGTGTTGGCATTGCTCATCCCTCTGTGTTCCTTCTGCAGTCTGAGTTACAGATGAGTTTTTGTGTGGATTTTCTTTGTACCTTGTTTTTCAATCTGAAAGGAAATGAGGAGAGTCCCTTAGAAACATAATTTCTAGAAACAAGGAGAAAGCATCCTGATGTGCCCTCATCCCTTCAGCTGATGTGGGGAGATGGAGACCCGAGGTCAGTTAGTGAGCCCGTGGAGAGGCCTGCTGGAGCCTGGGCTCTGGACTCCCTGGCCAGAGCTGTCTCTGCAACCCCCACTGGCTTCACTAGTGAGCAATTTTTACAGTTTTCCTGATACAAACCCAGATGGCTCTGGGATCAATAGGGACCTCCCAGTGATTAATAGGCAGAGGGAAGGAACGTTCGCGTTCAGCCTGGAGAAGCAATTGGATTCGAGAAATTCAATGCTGGGGAAGATGCAGTGGTTTGCTGACTCAGATGACAAGAGAAATTCTTCTCTCTTTGTGAGAAAAGAAAAATAGGATGACTTGATTGGCTTTCCACACACCACGCGCCTCTTTGTTCCTCAGAAACCTTCGACAGGAGGTTTTCCTTCTGGGTCTTTGCCTCTGTTGTCCGTGGGTGGCTTCTGTGGTGGGGAAATGTCTGGAGCCTTTCCTAGTGCGTGGGAGGTGGGGGGCGTGTGGCTCCTCCCACGCCCACCCTGTCTGCAGACCTGTTCCCAGCTGTCCACTTGCTGGGCTGAGATGAACACGCACGGCCTGGAGCCACGCGGAGCCCTCTGCAGCCTCAACTCCGCCCCGAGCTGGCTTCGCGTGCCTGGGCAGGGCCTCACTGTGCACCGAGTGCTCTTCATAAAGTAGGAATCGAATCCATGCCCGGCAGGTTGATCTAAAGAGCAGTGTTAGAGGCCATGCCCGATGCATGGCCAGTGGCCAGCCGTTGGTGATGGTGCTGTTACCTCCTGGTGCCCCTTTGTTACAGTGATAATTTCAAAGCTGTCCCCCTCCAGATCGCACGGCTGGAGCACGTCATGGCTCGTGTGCAGGGCAGGCATTCCGGGACTTTTGTTTCCTTCTTGTGGAGGTGACCGGACCCAATTTCTGCTCAAGTAGTTGGTTATTATTTGGGGCCCCATTTGCCTGTATTCTCAGTGGCATTGAGAGTGGAGGCAGAGAAGGTTCTCCTGGCATTGGTCAGGAGTGAGGAGCTACCCGCTTAGTGAACAGAGAAGATTCACTATGGAGAACTGTGTCCGAGGTGTAACGTTCGTAGCTGGGCCCAGGCAGGCAGAGGACAACACTGAGGTGTGCCAGTTATGGGGCGGCTGCAGGGAGGGGTGTGGTCCCTCAGGGTTGGCATCTTGCTAGAGAAGTTTGGGGGGGCATGGAGCTGCCACAGCCATTTGAGAAGGGGACACCTGGGGTCTTGGAAGTGAGGTGTGATGTCACTGGGGGGCACCTGCAGGAATCGTAGACAGAAAACTCTCGAGGGGCAAGGGGAGGCCCAGAGAGAGCAGATCGCTTCTTCCCTCTGTGGTCCGAAGGCCTCCCGCCAGCACCCATGGGCAGAGCAGGAATGTGGTCTGTGGAGTCTCAGCCCCACACCCCAGCTGGCAGAGAGGAGTCAGGGCGTCACTTGCCCATCGGCCACGGCTCTTCTTTCCCTCAAGCCCCGCTTTAGGCCAGCTCTGTCCTGGGTCCCCCTGGCGGTGCTGTGAGGGGCGCTGTCCTGTCCTCGATGCTGTGGGTCTCTGGGTCCCCCGGCCTTGCTGTGAGGGGCGCTGTCCTGTCCTCCCCGACACTGTGGGTCTCTTGGATGGGGTTTGTTGTTTTCCACCTCAGATTCTCCCTCTTGCTGTACTAGAGGTTCGTAGACTTTGCTGTGTGTTGTCATCACCTGGGGGTCTTTACTAAAGAGGGGTGCCTGTCCCCTCCCCTCACCCGCCAGCATCCTGACTGGAGTGGCTGGACGCAGCCTGGGCATTGGCATATTTAATCTCCTCTGGTGCCGACCGTGCACCCGAGTGCAGGAGCCATGACGCCAGGCTGCAGCTGTCTGCGAGCAGCACCCGTGTCCGTTCATGTCCGACCTTCCCACCACCTTGGTCCTCCATCTGGCCTGTGCTGGGCTAGAGACGTTTGGCTTGTGAGTGGGCGGGTGAGTGGGAAGCTCCGTGGCAGCGTCTGGCCAGAGCCCAGGGCCCCTTCTTCCTGGGGCAGGTGGTCCCACCGGAGCCTTCACTCCCAGGCTCTCACCCCCTACACGGTTCTTAAGCCAAGCCTGGCCCAGCAGGAGATTTTTCAGAGGGACAGGGTGGTGGTCAACCTTCAGGTCACCAGGAAGAGACACCAAGTCCTGACACCCGTGGTTAATTCTCTGTGGTGCTTGCATTCCTGTCAGACCTGACCCTCACGCCTCCGCACCTGGCCTGCTGTCAACCACGGCGCCCCAGTTGGTCTGCAGGCGAGAACTCTTCACTCCCCTCCTGGGGATGGGAGCCCAGCCACCGAGTCCCACACACACATCTCTCCTGTGAAGCCCACCCAGATGTCTCTGCCCGTCTATGAAGAAAGCAACTCAGGTTATCTGTGGAAAAAAAACCAGAGTGCTCTGGACGGAGCAGAGACGCGTTGCGATCCCAGCTCCACTGGTTCTCTGGGACCTTGGCCTGCCTTCAGCCCCTCATCTGTCCAGCGGGGAGTGAGAATCCCAGCCACACCCGCCTCAGGCCTGGGCAACTTCCGTGAAGGTACCCGAGTGAAAGGGCATTGCAGAGGGTAGCCTGGCACAGACACAGCCATCGCTGTGTGGTCTTTCACATCACAACTTTATTATGGAGATTTCACACACATACACAGAAGGCACCATCTTCGGATAATGACCCCACGTGCTTGTCACCCACCTTCAACAAGCAGCAATGCTCGGTGGATTTTTCTCATCTGTTATCCCTACCTATTTCCCCATTTCCTCTAATATTTTGAAGCAGATCCAATCAATCATATTATTTCATCTGTAAACATTTTCATATTTAATGCTGTAACTCTTTTAAATGTCACAATACTTCATTATGCTTTAAAATTAACAATGAACAATTCCTCATTATCAACAAGTACCCAGCCGGTGTTTAAATTTCCAGTTGTCTCAGTGACCTATTTCCTAACATTGGTTTGCATCAGAATTCAAGAAATGGCTATGTCTCAATCCATGTTTAATGTGCAGGTTGACTGTTCACCTCTTTTCCTCTTGGACATTTTGCATTTCATTAACAAGGTCCCAGGGTGGGGTTCTGCCGGTTTTGTGCCTGTGGTCATCTTAAACTTGTTCCTCAGCTGGGCGCCGTGGCTCACACCTGTCATCCCAGCACTTTGGGAGGCCAAGGTGGGAGGATCCCTTGAAGCCAGGAGTTCGAGACCAGCCTGGCCAACAAGGTGAAACCCCATCTCTACTAAAATACAAAACAAAACAAAACTTGTTTTTCAGTCTTCTTTCTCTTTTTTTACTCCTCATTAAATTAGGAGTAGGAGGCTGGGTGCGGTGGCTCACACCCATAATCCCAGCGCTTTAGGAGGCCACAGTGGGTGGATCACCTAAGGTCAGGAGTTCGAGACCAGCCTGCCCAACATGGTGAAACCCTGTTTCTACTAAATATACAAAAATTAGCTGGGCGTGGTGGCACACACCTGTAATCTCAGCTATTCGGGAGGCTAAGGCAGGGGAATTGCTTGAACCCAGGAGACGGAGGCTACAGTGAGCTGAGATCGCCCCACTGCACTCCAGCCTGGGCAACAGAGTGAGACTCCATCTCAAAAATGAATGAATGAATGAATGAATGAATGAATGAGGAGGAGGGAGGCTTGATCGTATTCAGCATTTTTTTTTTTTTGAGACAGAGTCTCACTCTGTCGCCCAGGCTGGAGTGCAGTGGCGCGATCTCTGCTCACTGCAAGCTCTGCCTCCCAGGTTCACGCCATTCTCCTGCCTCAGCCTCCAGAGTAGCTGGGACTACAGGTGCCCGCCACCACGCCTGGCTAGTTTTTTGTATTTTTAGTAGAGACGGGGTTTCACCATGTTAGCCAGGGTGGTCTTGATCTGACCTCGTGATCCGCCCGCCTCGGCCTCCCAAAGTGCTGGGATTACAGGTGTGAGCCACCACGCCTGGCTTCTGCATTTTTTTTCCAAGCTACTTCATGGATGCTCTTGTGAATCTCCATCGGCAGATACTGAGTGTTTATCAGTTCTGTGATGGGGCCGTTTCATTTGATGGTGTTCTCTTACCCAGCCCTGTCCTGCACGGACCGTTACACCTGTTCCTGGCACATTCAAGCCCTCTCATCCCCAGAAAAACCCTTACTCTTCTCCTTCATGGCTCGAAACAAAATATGAAAGTGCTTTACTGCTTGAGGTTTGGAAGTGATCAGGTGAAGATGTGAAGACATTTCCTGTATGTTTCCAGGCCAGAATCGTCTTACTCATCAGATAATCCAGACCCAGTAGCTGCCCAGGGAGAGAAATTGGGGCAGCATTGGCCTTGATTCCGGGGCCCTGCAGGATTGGAAACTTCCAGAGACTTCTGGTAGCTCACCAGTTTGTCTCGGGGACCCTGTGTCTCCCCCTACAGCTCCCCCACACTACTACTCTCATAGGAGCAGAGGTGAACAGGCAGCGTCCTGCCTTCCAGGTGCCTGTGAGTAAGTGACTCTGGTGCCAGTATCCCCGCAGAAGGCGAAGGGCACTGGGATGGCAGCTGAGTCCTCCCTGCCAGACTCTGCAAGGCTGCTTCATGTACGTCTTGGCCTGTGGCTTCTCCCTGTGGTTTTCATTTACCTCTCCAAGGGCTGATGGGAGCGTTTTCTCAGCTCCTCACGAGCCGTGCGCAGATCCCTTGTGGTGAGGCGCCTGAGCCTTTGGCACCCTTTTTAAAACCAGGTTCATAGCCGCCTTATTATTGAGTCAGAGAGTTCCTTGTGCATTGTGGTCATAAGCCCTTTGTCAAATGCCTGGTTTAGAGATACTTCTCCCAGTCTGCGACTTTTCTTTTTCTTAGCGGTGAGAGAAATTGTAGGTGCTGATGAAGTATAGTTTATCAATTTTTAAACATAGGATGTACCTTTGGTGTCGTAAGCCTCTGCATAATCCATGGTCACAAATATGTTCTCCTATGTTGTTTTTAGAAGTTTTATAGTTTTAAATCTTACATTATGTCCATAATCCTTTTGAGCTAATTTTTTGTGTCGGGTGTGAGGTAAAAGCTTTTCTTATGTTGCATATGGATATCCAGTTGTTCCAGCATGGGGTGTTAAAAAAAATCCTGGCCGGGCGCGGTGGCTCACGCCTGTAATCCCAGCACTTTGGGAGGCTGAGGCGGGCAGATCACGAGGTCAGGAGATCAAGACCATCCTGGCTAACACAGTGGAACCGCGTCTGTACTAAAAGTACAAAAAATTAGCCGGGCGAGGTGGCGGGCGCCTGTAGTCCCAGCTACTGGGGAGGCTGAGGCAGGAGAATGGCGTGAACCCCGGGGGGCGGAGCCTGCAGCGAGACTCCATCTCAAAAAAAAAAAAAAAAAAGACTGCCCTTTCTCCATTGGATGGCTTTAGTACCTTTGTTTAAAATCAGTTGACCATAAACATGAGGGTTATTTTCTGAAGACACTTATTAGAAGAGAGAGCAGCTGATGGGGATGTCAGTGGATGGGCTGACAGGTGACATGAATTGAGGAGGGACGTTGGCACAGCCAGGGCAGCTTGAGTGGGGTGAAGTTGGGAGGGAAATGGCGTCCCATGGCCTGGATGCTGATGCTCGGTGCTAATGTAGGAGTGTGGGGGTGGTGAGGGGTCAACTTGGCTGGGCCAAATCCTAGAGGACCTTGGCTGGCAAGTTGAGGGAAATTGATCTTTATATTTTTTAATGAGGAATTTGTAGGTTTTTGAAGAGGATGCCTTTGCCTTGATCTTTGTCTTTTGGGGTTTCTCTGTTTTCACCTGTAGCATAAATGACCACTTCACTGCTGGCTTGAAAGCCTCCTGTGGGAGCCGTGGTTCTCAAAGTGCGGACCCAGGCCAGCAGCAGCACCATCACCTGGGAACTTGCTAGAAATGCAAATTCTTAGACCCACGCCAGACTTACTGTGGGGCAGGGCCCAGCGATCTGTAGTTTAAGAGGCCCTCCAGGTGCTCTGACGTTCAGGGAAGTCACAGAACCTGTGTGCTAGAGAAATGCGGAGGCCAGTGATCCAGGCTGACAATGCAGTCGCCACTGTCTCTAGTGCTGCCCAGAAGCCACACCTGTGTATGGAGCCTCATTCACATGCAGTTTGGTGGAAAATCTCGTCTAGGGCAGTCCTTGTTTTCATTGGCCTCTAGTGAAAGTTGCCAGACCTTGGTCCTAGGTTCACTCAGAATCACCGCTGTCCCTTCTTGGTGGTGCTTTCCAGCCTGGAGAGTGAGCTGGAGAGGCAGTCTGGAGACAAGGATGGGCTTTGACTCTGATGGGATGCAGTGCTGGGGGAGCCCTTTGAATCAGGTGCGGCTGATCTAGGTCTGCTGATGGGAGGCAGAGCAGGCAGCCCCAGGGATGGCCTGTGAAGGTGCCCTCGGCAGAGCTACAGCCCCTGGGGAACTGGGCGGAGAGGGAGAGGCAGCTGGAGGCTGCCGGGCAGAGTGGAAGACCACGGAAACCCGGGCCCAGCCTCCACATGAGCTGGTCTTCTGTGAGCCTTGTGTCCACGTCTGTAAAATGGAGCCCTGTAGGAGCTGAGAAGGAGCATGAACAGCACACACAGCAGGAGCCGGCACAGTGGGCAGCCTGGGGTGTGCCTCACCTCCCTTGTCTACAGTGATGCTTTAGTGGGCCCAGGGCCCTGGGCCCCAGCTGGCTGAATGTCATGGAGAAAACGTTGACCTCAAGCCAACCTGAGCTGAATAACTTCATTTTCTTAACCTCTGTGAGCTTCAGTTTCCACAAGGGCTGCACAATCAGGACTATCATAACTACCCCTCTGGGTTGCCAAGAGGTTGTAGTGAGGTCATGTGGGTGTTTCTGTGGTGGGGTCTTCTCTGTAATCAGTGGTGGGGTCTTCTCTGCTGATGCTGCAGCTGCTGGAACGGGGAGATGTTGGGTTAGCTCAGGAAGAACCCGTCACATGGCGGAGGCTCATCCCAGGAATTCCTGCCCTTCCTGGGAGACTGTACATCCATGCTCTGAGATTCTACTAGCTTTCCATTTTCTGTTGTGTTGTCTGTAACTTGTTCTCCTAGAAGCGCACAGTTTTCTCTTGCGTACCGATACATGAGCCTGCTGGGCGAGCTGTGAATTCAGCCTCTTATTATCTCAGATTCCCCATCCATCTTTCAACCGTGGCAGGCACAGAAAAGAAACCTGAGCCTGAGTAATCTCAAACTCCTTTCCTCACCACCTCTCCCTGACGAGTACCCAGTGTGGCCTGGAGGCTTGGGCGGCGGGGATAGGGGGACCATGGAGCCGTCAGGCTGCTCTCGAAGCTCCTGCTGCTTTCCTTGGTACTCTGCCCTTGCTCACCTGCCATTCGTCCTTATAGATCATTTCTCCCTCCCAGGTGGCCCACAGGGTGTGTGGGGAGGTTCGCAGGGACTCGGGAGGGATGGCAGTAGCTTGACGGGCCTGGTGCATGTCTCTACATCCAGGAGTGGGTCTGTGGAGAAGGTCCCTGGGTGGTTTGGGGGCCTGGCACTCACCTCGGCCTCCTCCCACAGCCTCCCAGAGGGTCCTGCATGTGGGGAAGGAAAACCTTTCTCAGTACTGCCTTCGACTTTGCCCTGGTGCTGCTCAGTGTGGTTTCACCCGTGCCTTCCGGGGTCAGCGTCAGCGACTCCAGAGGCCGGAAACTACTTTTGTTCATTCGTCATTTTCCAATTTCATAGAAATTTCTTGGTGATTTTTATTCCCGTTAATATTCCCTCTTCTGTTAGCAGTGGAACATTTCAACTTTTTCAGTTTGCCCCCCGTCCAGGTCAGGTCTTGGTAGGAAGGTGGACTTGGTAAGCCCTGCCTTGTGTGACCCTCACGGTCAGTGTGAGAGCAGGCTGAGGCAGGGTGGGTGCCACGGCCCTGTGGTTTTCATCCAGGACTGGAGATTTTTGAGAACGAAGGGCAGACAGTGATCACAGATCTTGCAGGGACAGCAGGCCTAAACCTGGACTGTCCAGGGGCGCTGGCCCGTGGCCACCCTGCTGCTGGGGTGATACGGTGCGGGGCCTGACCCCTCCAAGGCCTCCCCTATCCTAGACCTTTCCTCTTGGACGGATGCCTCAAAGGCCGGTCTGTGCTGGGTCCCTCTCTGTTCACATGACAAGGACTTGCTAAACGTTTGTCTATGCAGGGCCACAATAACTGGGACGTACTTTTTCTTATGGTAGAAACATTTGCCATAGAAAAAGGGTGGCTTTTAAATTCCACCTGCCCTCTAGTTGTTGAAGCCATTTCTTCCTCCTCCCCCTAGTCCATGGGATAGCTGGGGGCAGGAATGAGAACGTGGTCGTCCCTTCTGAGTCAGTGGTGGGAGGAGAGGAGCTGCTGGGCTTCAGCCGAGCCCCTGGACAAGGGGAGCCTGAGGCCGGGTCTGGGACGGAGTATCAGCTGTGGGGAACTGGAACTCCGACCTTCTTCCCCATCTGCCTCATCTATAAGCATTTTGGTAATGGGAAAAGAAATTTTTATTTATTTTGCATCCTCCATGTTTTAGGGAAGTTCTTTGGGGTCTAAGTTTTCATTCTCTCTGTGACCCCAGGGATCCAGCCTCAGATGCTGAGGCTTAGTTGAGGTACAGATAAAACATACTTTGGCCACGGCACCTGTGATTTGTGTTGCTCTGGGCCAAGTCATGGCCAGGGCTGTGCTGTCTGGGGCCCAGGTCGTGTCTTGTGTGAGTTGTATGTGGTCTGGGGAGTCTGAACCTTGAGCTTCTGAGGCCCTGTGCCCTTTTTCCAAGTAGCCTGTCAGATGGAATGGGGTTCTGTGGTGTAGCCTCCCCGGAGAGGCACATTTGCAAGGATGCAGAGGAATTCTGTGTATTCCTGTACTCCTGGGTAGAGCCTCCTAAAATGCGGTTCTTTTCATCATCTTAATTTTAATCTATTATTGTGAGAAAACTTTGGTAAAAACAAGTATCAAATGTTGTTGTTCTGTACAGAAGCACCTCCCAGGTAAGTTTGGGACTCACCCCTACTCAGAGTTGGGCTATGGGCATTTTATAAGCTGAGAGAGTCAAAGGTATTTGTTTCCTTAAATGCGTTTTGCTCAATTCTCCCTGAAGCTTTGGTGGTGGCATGAGGGCATGGGTGTGGGGTGGTATCAGGGTGTGTTCTTTATACTGAAAATTAAAAATATATAACTAGGGCCGGGCACGGTGGCTCACGCCTGTAATCCCAGCACTTTAGGAAGCCAAGGCGGGTGGATGACTTGAGGTCAGGAGTTCGAGATCAGCCTGGCCAACATGGTGAAACCCCCATCTCTATTAAGAATACAAAAAAAATTAGGCGGGCGTGGTGGCGCGTGCCTGTAGTCCCAGCAACTTGAGAGGCTGAAGCAGGAGAATCGCTTGAACCCAGGTGGTGGACGTCGCAGTGAGCCATCACTGCACTCCAGCCTGGGTGACAGAGTGAGCGAGACTCCGTCTCAAAAAAAAAATTGTGTGTGTGTGTGTATATATAGTGTGTGTGTATGTATATATATGTGAATATATGTGTGTGTGTGTATATGTGTGTGTGTGTGTGTGTATATATATATATATATGGACTTTAGCATTCATTCTTGCCATTGATTCCTCATATTAAGTGCATGTCATCTTGCCAGGCATGCCTGGTGCTGGTGAAACAGCTGAGAACAAGGCATGGTTCTTTGTGCAGAGAGCACTGGGCTTGAGGGGATAGAGCACCCACCTCTGCAAGGTGTGAAGGCAGGGGCAGGCCCAGAGACTGCTGAGGAGGGGCTCATCCTCCAGCCAGCCTGGGTGCAGGTGTTGGGGACAGCTTGCTGGTGGAAGAGGCCTTCAGGGGAGATTCACTGGCCAGGAGGAGCTGGGCAGGCAGAGGGCAGCTGGGTGGGGATTGCTTACTAGTGAGGACTGCCTGTGCCAGGCCAGGAGCTTGGTGGCAGGGGAGCACACTGGGTTCCCGAGGCTGAAGCTGTTCAGGGTGGGAGTGAGGGCAGAGACGATAGTCCAGGGTGAGGCTGGAGGGGCAGCAGGGCCCATGAGCCAAGGTCGAAGTCAGGTCTCTTGTGAGGGAAGGGACGGTCATGAGAAGGGAGGAGAGTGTGCCATCAGATTGGCCTTTTGGGAAGTGCCTGGAAGGGGTGAGTGACGACTGGCGGGAGCCTGGGTGCTGATCTTGGGGTGGGTTGCAGTGGCTGGGCCTGGGGGGTGCCATTGGTGCAGAGAAAAGGGGTGGATTCCGGGATGTGTGGGTAGGAGGAGAATTTGGCAGGGTTTAGGGGTGTGGGGTATGGGGAAGGAGGGGAAGGGTTTGGGCCACAGGGCAGGTGGGGTTGCTGTTCACTCACTCGGGGAGGGCAGGAGTCACAGCTGGGGTGGAGGGGGTTCGACAGGGGGCAGAGGTTGTCCAGCCACGTGGCCCCCATCCTTTCAGGTTCAGCTGGCTTCTGGCCACACCAGAAGGGTTGTATTGTGATCCTGGACAAAGGGCATTGGGCTGCGCATTGCAGGCCTGGCACGTGACTCTACCCCTGCCACAGCCCTGCTCCCTGAATTTGGCCCTTGACACTTAGGTCCAGTCCAGCAAGCTGGGCCTCTGCTGGGTCCCATGAGGAGGTAGAAGTAGAGCTGATTATAACCCTGCAAGGCACCTGGAAAAGGTGACCCTTTTTCTTCCCTCTTGTGAGTGAGACCCTGGGAAAGGCGGAGGGAAGCCGCGCTCCTCCGTGTGTCTGGGGTCTGGGACAGGCTGTATGAAGGGGCCTCTCTCTGGGGTGCCAGAGGGATCTCAGGCTACTGGCTCCCACTTCTCCCAGCCCAGATCTGCCTTCCTGCCTTCCCTTGTGCCCTCCCTCCCCTTGATCCTCTCCTTCCTGCCCATTCTTGGGTCCTCAAATGCCTCTCATGTCCTGGGTTCCCTAATTTCTAAGACTTTCACATCTTCTCTCATGTGACATGCCACTGAGGCTGTGAACAGCACTGGGGACCGAGTTCTGCAGTTCCCAGCAGAGGGCTGTGACGCCCAGAGATGCTGCGGGCGCCAGCGTCAGGCGGCAGAGCTGGGACCTGGACTCCTGATACCCGGCTCCTTCTCTTTGGGCATCGCTGGTACCTGTTTCCGAGGTGCTTCCCTTCAGCCTTACATGATGCTTTTCTGCCTAGGAAGGGCAGAAAGAGCAGGAGGAGGAGGTCTCGTAGAAAACAGGCTGTGGTTTATGACCAGGCTGTTTACGGCCAAGAAAAATTGCTGTCTTTCCTTAGACTGTGGCTAACACAACATTTTTTGCGTAATGAAAGAAATACTTCAATGTGGAAAACTGGCTGGAAACTTGGATAACAAGACAGTGTCATAGAGCAAAGTGCTTGCCTGTTAGAACTGTTGGCGGCAAAACCAAAGTGAAATGAGGCTGACATAATGGAGTCATTTAATTTGTGTTAGTTCCGAAAGTCTTTGTGAAGTTACATTAACTCAAGATCTGTTAGCCACTGGAAACTCCCCAAGATAGACACAATCAAAGCAGCCATGGCAGGGGAGAGCATTTTTGGCTTCCCAAGCTTGAACCTTTGTGCCTGGTGGCACTGGGGGGCGAGGAGCATTCCACGGCATCCCACTGACATTTGCTGACACCTTTGTGCTCTACAGGTTCACATTTTCCAGCCCTTCAGTGTTAGCTGCAGGTTTGCAGATGTGCCTTGTCACCTCTGTGATCCTTGTCATATTCCTGCTAGCCCATTGAGGAGACCCAGGCTTGGTGAGGTGAAGCCCCTTGCCCCAGGTGGCGCTGCTAGGATGTGTCTGAGCCAGGATCCGAACCTAGGCCATGAGACCCTCCTGCAGTGACTTCTGTCAGACCTGCCTTGCTTGGCCATTCCAAATATGAATCACGTTTTCTCCAGGAGCCAAGCCACGCACCCGGCACTGCAGATGCGGATATTAAAAGGACAGTGGCTTTGAGACCCCAGTCTAGCGAGAGGGAAAGGCTGCAGTACAAATGAGCACAAGAGGCGGGGACATCCAAGGAGGGGCACAGAAGCTTCCCTGGGGTGGGAGGTGTGTGACATGCTGCCCTCTGTCTCGTGCCCAAAGCAGCGACACTGGATCTTGAACATAAGAACGGGCATTTGCCCACCCGGGCCATCTTCTCAATTCCCTTCGCTCATCTTTCCACTTGGAATGGCTGCGTTAGACATGCACGATCCACGTGCAGTGTGCACACATGTGTTCAGAGAATGTGGCTGTGTTCACACATCTTGCACACACACACAAAACCATGACTCCTGTTCCTGCTATCTCTGGACTCCTGTTGTTCTAGCCGTGGAGTTTTTCTGAAGTGCAGCTGGAGCTGATGGTCTCTTCATGTGACAAATTGTGGGCAGGCCATAAGCTTCTGGGCTGCAGAGTCCTCAAATGCCTCTGCAGCCCAGAAGGCAGCCCTGCAGCCCAGAAGCCCAGGGTTAGAGTCCTTCCTTCACCACATTTGCATGTGGTGTAATCTTGGGTCAGTGACTTAACCTCTCTGAGCCTCAGTGTTGGCATCTGTGAAATGGGGATGATGTTAGTACCTCCCTTGCTAGGCCGGGATGAGGACAAGTTGGGTGACTCACTCTTGTGCACCTGGTGTAGTGCCTGTCTTGTATTTAACAACTCATCCGTAAGTGGTAGTCGCTCCACTTGTGAGTTCTCTTCTGTGGCAGGCTCCTGTCATTCTGAAGAGGAGAACGGGAAGAGGCCCCTCCACATGAGTCTTGTCCGGAGTAGACAACGTCTCCCTTAAGGAGTGGGTGACTTTGTGAATGCACATATCCCTGCCCACTAGCGACATGATTCCGGAGCCCAGGCTGGTCTGGCCCAAAGGCCGGCCGAGTCCCATTGTCCCTGCTGGCCTTGTCCCCACCATATTTCAGGGTCGTCTTGGAGCTCTCTGAGATCCCAGGAAGGCAGGAGTCAGACTGGGCATCCCCTCCTGGGAAAGAACGTAAGGCTTTTAAGTGGGGCCGGTTTCCAGGGCTTGCTGGAGACATGGGGACACATAGATAATAGGCAGCTAAACATGGGGGAGATGATCTGGCTGTGGGCCAGGGGTGCGGGTTTCTCAGCTTTACATAATGAAAGAGCACACAGAAGCACCATTGTGCTTTTTTTTGTTTATTTTTTGTTTTTGTTTTTGTTTTGTTTTGTTTTGTTTTGTTTTTTGGTTTTTTTTTTGCGACAGAGTCTTGCTCTGTTGCCCAGGCTGGAGTACAGTGGTGCGATCTTGGCTCACTGCAGTCTCCCAACCTCCACCTCCCTGGTTCAAGCAATTCCCCTGCCTCAGCCTCCTGAGTAGCTGGGATTACAGCTGCACGCCACCATTCCTGGCTAATTTTTTTGTATTTTTAGTAGAGACAGGGTTTCACCATGTTCGCCAGACTGGTCTGGAACTCCTGACCTCAGGCAGTCCTCCCGCCTCGGCCTCCCAAAGTGCTGGGATTATAGGTGTGAGCCACCGCGCCCGGCTACCATTGTGTTTTTTTAAAAACAAAAACAAAGCATGCTTTTTAAAACCTGTTTTATTATACAGTTTCCAGTTATTATTCCATAGCAGAGGGAGAAGACAAACGAAAAATGCTGGGGTAATACAACATACAGTGCTGTGGGCGTGAGGCCATGAACAGCCAGTTGTGCTCTTTCTTCCTGGTGGGCCCAGGCATTTCCTCACCATGTCACCTGCCTTTGGCTTCCCCAGCCACTGTGATCAGGGTTCCTGGAGCACTCTGTCCACATGTCCTGCACAGCATATGCCTAGTGTCATTGTTCAGACATCAGTCTCTCCACTGGGAGCCCCCTTTGGCAGGAATCCTGTCTTCATCATCTCTCTGTACCGACACCTAGCTGAGTGGCCAGTACAGTAGGAACTGGATCGAGTCATTCGAACCCTGATCTGTATCATTCTGTGCAGGATAAGTTATTCTCCAGTAACAAATGGCCCAGAATCTTAGTGACATAGTGCAGCAGCACAAATACTTGTTTCTCATTTAAGTTCTGTGTCTATTGCAGCCTGGTTTTGGCTCTGCTGCGGTCTGCTTTCATTCAGTGACCCAAGTTCTCTCTGAGACATACTGGGGAGTATGGCAGAGGGAAAAGTGAAGGGGAAGGACCCAAGGATTGCTCATGAGCATTCTGCTTGCAGGTGGCCTGTGTGACTTCCATTACGCTCTCAGTCAAACAAGTCATGAGGCGGCCAGAACCCAACAAGGTGAGGCTGAATGATCCTGTAGGAAGGGGCCCTGAGTGTTTCGGACAGTAACGCAATCTACCGCACTTCCACTGCATTTAAAGACAAACTACCATGCTTATTAAAACTTTGCCTTTAGGTTGGCTTTTTGCTCTCTTTAAAGGGTGCATGCTTTTTTCTTACCCTATGTTAATATGTCATGTTACAGTTGACTCTATATTCTCTTATTCTTTTCTATTTTCATTCCAAAGACTTTCATGGAGCACCCATTTTGTGCTAAACCATAAGTCGGGAATGGTGCTGAGGTTGCACCGAAATGACCATCTGAAACCTGCCATGATATGTGTTGATGCACGTGTGTACTCAGCATGTAAATGAGGCTGTTGTTCTTTTCACTGGGGTTTATTGAGCACTTATTAGACTCAACCCCCTATGGCCGGTACAGAAAAACAGCTCTCTCCCTGCTCTTGAGAAGGTTTTGTTACAGTGGGATTAGAAAGGAGCTGGCATTTATTGAGATGCAGAGTGTGCCAAGCATCGTGCCACCTGCAGCCCTAAGGAACAGGCAAATTTATACCCATTTAACACAAGAAACAGACTGAGACAAAAACAGAAGCAATGCGTGCACAGTAGGCTATTCTGGAAGATGGACCAAGCTTGGGCCTGTGTGCCTACCTGCAGGAGCCCCACCGCTGCAGGAGCTAGGGCTGAGGAAGGGTGCAGCATGCGTCCTGTGGGAGCAGAGAGCAGGGTCTGATGGGTGAGAAGTCTCAGCCCTGGGTGAGAGCACCCTGCCCTGGCAGAGAGAGGAGCTTGTGGGCCCACGGTGATCCTGTGTTTCCCACCACTCCATGTGCCGGGAACCCAGCAAAGTGGGGCTTGGATGCAGGTTATCTGGCATCTGGTCTCCTTCTCTGGGGTGGAATGGGATGACTGTGCCCCATGTCCACCTCCCTTCGAGGATGAGAGGTGGTCAAGCCAGTGGCCTTGTCTGTTCTGCCCCCACCTCTCATACTGTGACTCGCTTGGGGGAGGGGCCCAGAGGCACTGGCTGAGCAGAACTCTTCACAACTTCATAGAAACGTCCTATGTGAAAGTAGTAGTCGTAATTACTGTTTTTCAAAATGGATAGGTACCAAGGACATTTTCCCCTTGCAAAGCCTCCCGCAGACAGGCCTGATGCTGTGCCGGAAGGCCTTGCGGCGCAGGCTGTGCGAGATGTCAGCCCGAGATGTCAGTCTGCTGTGCTTCCCTCACTGCTGTTTATTGGTGATTAGGTTAAAGGAAATTCTTTTATTTCCAATTAGTCCTCCCCAGTGAACCTGTTCCACATTCAGCACGTAGCCGACTCTGCTGAACATGGAGCCTTCTCTCCCCCGTGTGATGCGTCTCTGCTTTTTAAAAGTAATTGCATTGTTTGTATTTCCCCTTGCACTGGGGTACATCTCTGGAACAGGGAAGCAGAGGTTTGGTTGGTGAATGTGAATGGACACGGGATGGAAAATCTTAGCCAGTGTCAGCTGGGGGCTCCTGGAGACCAGCAAGCAAAGCTTCTTTGCCTTGGAAACCTTTGTTCTTTGTTCTTGATAAATTTTCTACTATTAAAAATTCATGAATGCATCATTTTCGGCTCAATGAGATCCTAGGACCTACCTTGTCAGCCCCAGTTCTGCAGCTCTGACGGACTCCCCTGAGGAGGACGTGTGCAGACTTTAGTCTGTTCAAAGGAAGCTAATGAGGTGGCTGGGAGCCTCGGGAGCTGCTGCAGCACCCCAGGGTGTCATCCTGGGGAAAAGGTGGCTTTTCAAGGATTGTCATGTGGGGAGAATCTCCCAGCAATGCAAGTTATAGAGGGCACATTTCAGAAAACATAGGACTATCCTAAATGGTCATTTTCCACTGCCCAATCATTTCTCAATTCCTGAACGTGCAAAGCACTGTGCTAGGGGCTGAGGGCCTGCAGATGAATGGGCCGTCATCCTTGCCTTGTGGTTAGAAGCCTGTGGAAGGCAGCTGGGCCCTGTGTCCCCCAGAGACCCCCAGCTGAGGGACGAAGACAGACCAGTCCACAGAGAGTTACAGCCAGCCTGGGCTGACTTGGAATAGACTCAGTCCTAGAGCTGAGGACAGTTCAGCACCTTCACCTGGCCCCGAGTCCAGTGGATCAGTAGGAGAGCAACAGCCCCAGTTAGGCTCGGTACGATAGGATAGATCAGCTGCATTTGGGCAATGTTATGGACAGCATTCCTCTCCTGCTTTCACATAAGCTTCTCAAGTGCATGTATGAGCAGCACTGGGGTCTAAGGTCCTTGGTGGGAATAGTACTTTAGGGAAATTAAAAATCTGGCCTCCAGCAAATATTGTTTTTCCCCAAATTTGTTGAGGACTCAAAGGTATACAATGTTGCCATGCTTCCTACCATTTCATCTCTATGTTTTCTTAAATAACTAGGCTTTATCATCTTGGAGATGCTGTTCTGCATACTTGTAATGATTTTTCTGTATAGAAATACCTCCGAAGTCCCTTAAGCTTTGGAATGGTTAAGTTGGAAGGGATCTTTGAGATACCGAAAGCCCTGATGCCCTGCCTCACAGATGAGGATCCTGAGGCTCAGAGTGGCCTTCTCAGTGCCTGGTAGAAGAGCCTCGAGTAGAATTTGGCTTTTGGCTTCTTAGATCATAGCCACTGAATCTTCTCCAAGGCGGAGGATTCTTAGAGAGTGTTGAGTTAGTGCTCTGTGAGAGTGCATTCCAGAGTTGGCTATGAACTGATTCTCCACACACCCTGTGGAGAGACCACCATCCGTCAGTCTGGAGAATCCCGCCTCATTCTCCCAGACATCATCTCTGCCCTGAGGCCTTCCCTGGCCTCCTGAGGTGCTCCCCTGCTTTTTTTTTTTTTTTTTTTTTTGAGACAGAGTCTTGCTCTGTCGCCCAGGCTGGAGTACAGGTGGTGCGATCTCTGCTTACCGCAAGCTCCACCTCCCAGGTTCATGCCATTCTCCTGCCTCAGCCTCCCAAGTAGCTGGGACTACAGGCGCCCGCCACCACACCCGGCTAATTTTTTGTATTTTTAGTACAGACAAGGTTTCACCATGTTAGCCAGGATGGTCTTGATCTCCTGACCTCGTGATCCACCCGCCTTGGCCTCCCAAAGTGCTGGGATTACAGGCATGAGCCACCATGCCCGGCTAAAAACAAACATAATTTTTTTATAGTTGCATAAGTCAATTCTACATATATACCATAATTTACTAATCATGCCCTATCATCAGTCATTTTAATTGATTCCATTGTTTCTGTATTTTAAATAACATAGAAATAAGCATCCTTGTGTTTGAGACTTGGTCTGTAGTTTTTTTTTTTTTTTTTTTTTTTTTTGGTAGAACTGGTTCTCGGAGGGAATCCCTCACTGGTTCCGATGCCCTTTAGGTCCTGTGTTACATCTATCAAATGGCTTTGCAGGTATGCTGTAGCGTGGAGGTGTCCTTAATTTTCATGAAAACCTGAACATTTCCTGGTAGATAATCTAAAAGTGAAAGGGAAAGGGGCCCATGTGACCTGAGGCCATGAAAGGAGAATGAGTTGTGTTGCCTTCAACTGAAAGGACGAGTCTTCCATCCCTCCAAAAGCTCCTACATGGCCACAGGAAGCCACGCTCACCCAGGGAATAAGGATGAAATGAAATGAGTGAGCAAAACAGTAAATAAGTGAAAATGGGCAAATTCCTTAACTCCTCTACACCTCAGCCATCCTTGGGAAGCCTAGGGTTAAATCTAACCTTCCTAGAAGGATCTGCTGTGCTGTTTCCATAGCCTGGGCTTAGAAGGAGGCAGACTCAGCATTGTTAGCCTGTTAGCCATGATTTAGTGCAAGGCTCCAAGGGAGAGCATGGGAGCCACTGGGGTGGAAAAAATACCAGTATTATCACCGATTTCTGTGTATTCTATCCAAAGGTCTATGAAAAATTAAACCTTGCTACATGATATTTAATGTGGCCTGCACATTAAATATCATGTAGCCTTTAATGAGAGACACCTCCGTCTCTCATTAGTGGTATTAGTTCTCTATTGCTGCTGTAACAAATTACCACAAGCTTATTGGCTTAAAACAACACACATTTATTATTTTCCACTCCTGGGGGTCAGAGGTCTGAACATGGAGGAGTAAGCTGTGTGCCTGCTGGAGGCCTGGGGGGAATCTGTTCCCTTGCTCCTCTGGCTTCCTGAGGCCCCTGCACTCCTTGGCTCATGGCCCAGCCTCCCTCCAGCCTCTGCATGAGTTTGCCTCCTTCTGTGGCTCTAACCCAACTGCCTCCCTCTCTCCATTATAAGGACCCTTATGCTGCTCAAGGCTGTGATGCTGGGCCTCCCTGAGCTGACCGGGGAGGGAGCTCTGGTGGGTTCTTGCAGAAGCTCTTTGGGTCCTGCTGTGAAAGTCCATGTGTCCTCCTGGTCACTGTGGCCACATGCTTCCAGTGGGGCTGGGAGAATGGCAGTGGGTTCCCCAGGATTGGGACTGATGTCTGGCACCATGTCAAGGCCCAACTTCAGGCTCACCCCAAGTTTATTCTGGCAACATGGATAAATGTTCCAATGACTAGATGGAAGAGGCAGGATATGATGGTGTTTAGATGATAGACACTACTGAAAAACCACAAATACTATGTGCTTGTTGAATGAATGGATGAATGAAAAAAAAGAGAACATACAACTTGTGTTCTTACACCTTGATGCCTTTGCTCAGCTTCACGGCTTATGGATGGCTATCAAGTTTATTCTGATGTGTTATAATAGCTATTTAGCATGTGATATATTACAGACACTGAATCTTACTGTTCTGGGATCTTGGGATCTTTGGAGTGCCGATTTTCTTCCCGGAAATCTCTGCAGCCAGTGGTGCCTTTGCCCGAGTTCTTGTCCTGCATCCAGGAAGACTGAGGTACAAAGACATATGAAGGGTGAACAAGATGAAGATGAGCGTCATTGAGTGTAACAACAGCTAGAGGAGACCACAGTGGATAGCTTCTCTTTGTAGGCAGGTCATCCTTCGAGTGTTCAGTTCTCAGCAGAGAAGAGGCCCTGGAGAGGGTAGCTCCTCTGAAACTGGTTGTCCTGATGTCTGCAGTTCTCAGCAGAGAGAGGAGCTCCTCTCTGCAGCTGGTTGTCCCATCATCTCCAGCTATCAGCAGAGGGGTTATTTGTCTCTGCAGCTGGTCATCCCGTCATCTCTCTGCCCTGTTTGTCGTCTGGCTATCCTCTGTCATCCTCTCTCCTGCCCTGGCTGAGTCTGGGGCTTTTATAAACCTCAGGCGAGGAAGTGCCTGCCGACTGGTCCATAGGCAGCCATGGGTGGGCCCAGAAGAGGCAGCACAAGTCCCCTGCTTTGAGATCAGAGCAGGCACCAGGAGCTGAGAGAGGCCAGGCAGTGGGAGCAGACTCCCCTGAGCCTGCAGGGACGAGGGGAGGGTCCTTTCTGGGGCCCCCAAGGGTGCAGGCTGCAGGCTGCAGAAACGCCCAGGTCCTGCACCTGGGAGGGTGGCTGCAGCCACACCTGGGAAGGCAGTTCCTGCCTGTTCCTGGCTCCCCCGAGAGCACAGGGAGGCTTGGTTCCATAGCTGCAGTTTCAGTGGCTGTAGCCCTGCCCAGTAGGGTGGGGCTCCTGCCTGCTCCATAGAGCAGGAGGCCTGGGTCTGCAGCTATGGTTTGGGTGGTGGTTTGCGCAGCTGTGGCACCCCAGGTGCTCCCACTCCAATTCAGGAGGGGTGGGGCTCTCACTGGCTCCATGGAGTATACATCCCCAGCCATGCCTCCCTGCCACGCTCCCTGCCACAGCCGGCATGATGGCAGCAGCTACTGCCATCATATAGAAAGAAGGCCCTTGAACCAGAGCCTGTGTGCCCACAGCTATCCCTGCTCTGTGTAGTGGGCAGACAGTAGAAATGTGCAGGTGCAGCTGAGGACACACGTGGGTTTGTCCGAGGACACATGTGGGTTTCCTGCTGTCCTCCTCTTCAGCATATACCAGGAGAAGGACGTTCTGTGTTGGGATCGCATGTCCTGTAATCTGCCTTGTTTGTTTTTTTCTTCCTGTCTCTAGCTCTGAAGGGGTTACAAAAGGAGATGTTTTGTTATTTGTTTGCTTGTTTTATGGAACTTGGTATTGGGGACAATTGGACCCTGAAGGGAAATCCTAAAACGTTAGGGGTTAAGCCACCGAACAACCATTATTTGTCCCTACTGGCTCCTCGCGGGCACCACTGGGAACAGATTGTGACTTGCTGTGGAGCCCCCATGCAAGCTGAGCCCCACCAGCTGCAGTGGCAGGAGTGCAGAAGGGACAGCAGCTCTGTCACTTGGGGCTCTTCCTGAGGGGCAGGTGGGGTGCTTGGGTGTCCCCCACATGGTCACTGTCCTCTCCACAACTCTGGCTAACAGGCAGGATTCTGGCTTCTCCGTTGAGGATGGAGAGATTGGTGAGTCCTGGCCTACAGCTGGGAGAGGCAGAGTCCGGACTTGACAGCTGGGTCCCCTGTCACAGTGGTTGGTAGCCGTGGGGCAGTTTGGCCTGTGGAGGGCACAGACACGGGTGGTAGTGGAGCTGGCCTGACAAAGGGTCAGGCTGACAAAGAGGATGAATGACATAGACAGGCGGGAGAACCCAAGGAGGGGTGGCCAGTTCAGACCAGGTACAGAGGGAGAGGGCTCTGGAACACGGGGTGTCGGGGCTCAGGGCCAGGCTGAATCTTCCGGAGGGCGATGCTGGGCAGACTCACCCCAACAGGAGTCTCACTGGGCCTTTGTTCTTTTGTAAAGGCTTTTGCCACTTGGTTGTCCAAGCTCTGGGAGGTTCAGTGGTGGTCGGAGGAGTCTCATCAAGGGATGGGGCTCAGGCCATTGTCTGTGGACAGCAGCTGCATGCACTGTAGGGTCGGCAAAGTATGCCGACCACAGGTGATGAGGCCAGACGGGGTTATATTCAAATTCCAACCTGGCATTTATTTGCCATCCATCTTGGGCAAGATACTTAACCCCTGACACCTGGATTTCAACATCTGAAAAATGATTCCTCGTGACTAATACATGAGCTGTTCTCTATAAAGTGTCTGCTCAAGCATCTGACACAGGTGCTCAGTCTGTGAGAGCCTCTCGCCGCCGCCTCCTTCCTCCATCGCCCACAGCCCTTGCTCTCTGTGTCTTGGGTTGTGACCTAACTTAAGGCTTTGCTGAGACTCCTGGGTCTTGTGTGGTCTGAGCCAGTGGCCAGGGTGGCCTCATTGGCCCTTTGAAGTTCTCCACCTGCCTGGGGTCTTGAGTTAGCATCTTTACTGTGTCCCTGATATCACAGGGCCAGGTACTGGGTGGCTCCCTTCGCCCTTCTCTTCTGGCTTGTTGGCCTAGCGGCTGTCCTGGCTTAAGCAGTGCCTGTAATTGTAGCTTGCTCCATTAATGAGACTCCCTTTATGGTCCTGGTCACTGGGTTCTCTGTCTTTTGTTCTGCTTCCATTTGTTCCCTGTAACAAAGCTCTTAGTGCCTAGGGAGCCACTGGGGAGGGGTGCTGGTGGTGGGAAGGTGGACCCTGGCAGTGCTCTTCCTTAAGAGGGCTTGCCAGCATTGGTGCCCAACAGCTCAAGGTCCACGGCTCAGCTTCACCTCTCACCAGCTGTGGGGCAAGAAGCAACTCATTCCCTCTCTGAGCCTCCATTTTATTGGCCATAAAATGGGGATAATGACCTGTTTTACAAGCTTTCCTTGGAGGCCATTGATTTATGGAGTTGTGGCTCCCAAAAGAGTACCTGGCACAGAGGAAGCCCTCAGCAAGTGCTCGGTGAAGTTGGCATTTCAAGCCCTCCGTTGGTGTTGGCGTCTTAGGCCAGGAACTTCACCTGAATACTTCATCAAACTCTCCTGACAGCTTTTGGGGCTTGACAACTGTCTATAACCTTATTTTACACATGGGTTACTGTGGTTAAATGATCTGCTCCCAGTCACTTATCCAGAAAGTGGCCAAGCTGGGAGCCAGTCCCCCGTGTGACTCGGAATGCGGGGCTCCCCCGTGTGACTAGGAATGCGGGGCTCCCCCGTGTGACTCGGAATGCGGTGCTCCCCCGTGTGACTCGGAATGCGGGGCTCCCCCCTGTGACTCGGAATGCGGGGCTCCCCCGTGTGACTCTGAATGCGGGGCTCCCCCGTGTGACTCTGAATGCGGGGCTCCCCCGTGTGACTCCCCCGTGTGACTCGGAATGCGGGGCTCCCCCGTGTGACTCGGAATGCGGTGCTCCCCCGTGTGACTCGGAATGCGGTGCTCCCCCGTGTGACTCGGAATGCGGTGCTCCCCCGTGTGACTCGGAATGCAGTGCTCTGTGTCAGGCTGTCATCTCTGGCATGTGTTCCCGAGGGCAGTGGTCACATCTCATGGTGTCTACACAACTCCCCTTGTCCTTGTGGAAAGGAAAAGGCACTCCTTACATGTCTAAGGAAGCTGACTGCACACCCTGTCCTGCCTCGGGGCGTGTCTGTAAATAAGTGTGGTGCCTCCGCCATCCCAGACACCGTGTTCCTGGGGCTACAGAGTGGTCGGCCTCCCTTCAGGAACCTGGAGTCCCTTTCTTGATGGAAGCAGCCCTTTTGCAGAAGAGCGTGGGTCTCTTTTATCCAGTTAGATACATTTTACTGAGTGATGGCTCTGTGCTGAGTGCAGTCGGGATAACAGAAACTGTTGAGAAGTCAGCCTTCCTGTAAGCCTGCAGAGCAGGCACAGACGCAGATGCCATCATGTAGAGCCGGGGGTGGGGGCCGCCACCTGGAAACTGGGGTCGGCAAAGACTGTGAGTCTCATGGAGACATCTGAGCTCAGAGCTGTGGGAACGGTGTGGTTCCAGCATGCTGAGATAATGGGGAAAGGAAAGAAAAGGCATTGAGGTTTAAAAAACCAGAGCATTTAGTGGCAGGAACAAAGACACACACCTGCCAGCTCAAGAGGTGTGAGTGCGTTGTCAGGGGAAGGGAGCCGTGGGGACTGGCCTTGGGACCTGGAAGCTCAGGGGCCAAGGCGGTCACTTTCCTTCCCTCCTTCTGGGACGCCTATCTCGGCTGCTGTCCTCGTGCCTGCAGTGGCAGGGAGTCCTTTCAGCCCAAGTCCCCATCACCAACTGACTCGCGCATGATCGGCATCTGGCCCACAAGGGGTCTGGCTGGTTTGCATCAAGAGTCTGTTTGTGGGCCAGTCAGCCACCATGTCACACTCAGGGTCTTTTTGTTCAGGGAGCCTCTCCTCAGGGGCTGTGGGTGGAGCTGGAAGGTTGGCAGAAACCTCTGATACATTTGGGAACAGAAACGACGTCAGTTTGATTAGAACATGGGGCCTTTGGAGGGGATGAAGAGGAGGCTGGGATAGTTGGCAAGCCCTTTGTGATGGGCTCCCCTTATGCTGCTGATGGCTCGGCCCGAGGGGGGCAGTGTGATCTGCATGGCACAGGGGGGTCCTGTGTCCCCTGAGCAAGCGAGTGAGCCAGCCCTGCGGCTGTGGCTGAGGGTTTCCTGCATGGCATGCACCTGGTGCCGGGCCTTCTGGGCCAGGGAATGTGACACTTGCTCCTTTCTCCCTCTGCCTCTCCAAGCTTGGACAGCTGGAGGTGGAGAGAGCACAGCCCTGTGTACTGAGCACACGTGCCAGGCGCCAGAAGGCACAGCACATCGCCCCACGGCCCCTATGGTGCGGTGTTGCCATCCCCATTTTATTCCCGAGGACACCCAGACACAGCGTGCCCTACCTAGGTCCCCAGAGTCAACTTGTGACAGGTCTCCTGCTGTCCCTGCCTCTCTCTGACTCCAGAGTCCTTGCTGTCTGCCAAACATCCCTTCATTTATTTTAAAAAGAAAAGGCTACATGTAGAGCGATACAGGTTGCCTGCTGTTCCCCTCCGACAGGTGCCGTCCACCCTAGCGTGCCCCGTCCAGGGCAGCCACCTCAGTCGTCCGAGTCCCCCAAGGCTGCAGGGCAGGTACGCGGCCCTCCCTGCTCATGGCACCCTCCCAGGTCTGCTGTTTCCATGGCAACCCTCTTGGCCTGGGCTGGCCCAAGCTTCTGGACTAGGGTGGCTGTGACTGTTGGACTCATTGGAACTGTGTTAGCTATTTTTAGCTCCTGTGAGGAAAATCTTGTGGCTTATAAATGTCACAGGATCAAATATGTTTTCAGAGCACGGGGCCCGCTCTGTGTGGAATGCGATTTTGCTGTCTCTGAGGAAGTAGCCTTTGAAGCCGTGTCCCTCCCGCTCGAAGGCAGCAAGCACCTCAGGGCCTTATCGGGTGTCCCCACTGACGTCCTATCCCCTCTTCAGCTCCTGAAATCCCATCAGATTTGTGGGTTAACTGAGAGAGAGAGGCTGGTTTTTTTTTTACCACAGAATTCACCCCTCAGCACGGCCTGAAGGAGGTGCTTGTCCTCCAGGGTGTGGGAGGCCACTCTGTAGGGAGAGGGGAGTAGGAGGCATAGGACCTGCCTGGGGTGGCACAGCGAGTCTACGCGGAGCCAGGATGGAAGCAGTCTGGCCAGTGCACACAGTGGCTTACTCCCCTCTGCATCCACAGGCGCCAGGCTCTGCTGAGCTGAGCAGTGCTGTTCCAGGCACACAGGTCTTTGTTTCTTGTCAATCAGAAGGGCCTGTCCTGATTGGAAACAATTCCTAGGAGGCATTTGCCATGTAGGAGACACCGTGGTGGAGGATGGAGAAATAGGTCAGGCGTAGGCCCAACATCAAGGAGACGCTATGCTGGCAGCTGATGGAGACACATGCCTCGGAAACAACATCCCATGGGCCGGGCGCGGTGGCTCACGCCTGTAATCCCAGCACTTTGGGAGGTTGAGGCGGGCGGATCACAAGGTCAAGAGTTTGAGACCAGCCTGGCAAACATAGTGAAACCCCATCTCTACTACAAATACAAAAAATTAGCTGGGCGTGGTGGTGGGTGCCTGTAATCCCAGCTACTCAGGAGGCTGAGGCAGGAGAATTGCTTGAATCCGGGGGGCAGAGGTTGCAGTGAGCTGAGATCACACCACTGCACTCCAACCCAGGTGACAGTGTGAGACTCCATCCCAAAATAAAAGAAAAAAAAAAACTAAACAACATCCCATGTAGGGTGAAATGCACGAAAGAACAAGGTGCTGTGCACACAGGGGTGGGTGTTTCGAACGAGGAGCATCGGAGCTGGTTCTAGGCACAGCCACACTCTCATCAGGTCTCTGCGTGCTAACCAGCTGCCTCCCCTCCAGCCACACGGCAGGAGAAACAAGGACCCAGACACAGTCTTGAGGGCCAAGATGCATCCATAGTTGAGCATGAGGGAGGGCGGGGCACTGGGGTAGTCATGCTGGATGGCAGCAAGGCAGACCACACCAGGCATCACAGAAGCGCTGAAGAGCTTTCAGTTTCTCTTGGAAAGACGCCCCTGGGACCTATTTGAGGATTCCTCGACGTTAGTGGACACAGAATGTTAGCGCAGCCGTCACGAACAGGAAACTCAGACTGGGGGGTGAGTCTGGTCGGTAACTGGCTGAAAAAGGTGGATTTCCTATTTCCAGTAGTCCTGACCCACATTCCCACTTTTGCTGTTGTTGTTGTTTTCCAGTTAGATACTTTTCATCTCCTTCCAATTGTGCAGTTCTCGAGGAATCCTGCATTGCCTGTTTCTGGACTGGCTGCCTGGGAGGGAGCCTAAATCCCTTCCTGTCTTAGAGCATTTGCAGCAGTGGGGTTGGAGCCTTTCTCTGTTTTGATAAGTAGGAGCTGTTTAATGTCGTATTTGCTTCACGTGTTGATGCTGAACGTGGGCGCTTGAAACCAAGTTTGCTCTTGGATCCATCTCGGAGGAGCCCCTGGGTCCGTCCAGGGTTTTTTTTGCAGCGTGTGCGGCTGGTGCTGTGTGTCACAGCATGCGAAGAACCCACACGGAGATGATCAGGCTCCTGAACTGAACCTCAAGAACCCAGTGAACAAGACCTACATGAGGCTCCTGCAGGATCCCTTCTGGCCCTGATCGTTCCTTCATCACTGTTACCAGAAACGGGGAGGTGAGGGTAGGAGGTGGTCAGATGATGCCGATGGCTGGTGCAGCTGGTGGCAGAGGCTTTGAAATCCGACCCCTTTCACAAGAAAAAATGTGCTTGATCCCTACCATTTATGTAACCAGTACTATAATGAAAACATTAAACATGCATCAACATAAAATTAAATACAGAATCCTTATGCTTATAATACTTACATTTGTGAAACCGCTTTTCCAAATTATATACATGCCAAATTGTAAGACCCACACAAATAAAATTACCAGATTAACTTGATGAGATGTTTTGGTACAACTAAATTGCCAGTAGAATTGTGAACGTATATGGACAGCTGCAGACTGGCTCCTTTTATTTTAACACGCCTGTGTGTACAATGGAGTGGATCTGTATTCTCAACATTGGCCTTTATTCAAACCAGGGCAAATCTTCACTGACACGCTGTGATGTCACTTGAGTGTCAGGTGGCGTGAGCACCTCTACCTTTGTTCCTTATTGTTAGCTGGTGGTGGTGAAGGTAATAACACTTGCACAAGCAGCCAAAGACACAAACGCCAACACAGGTCCTGAGATTACCCGGCAGCTTCTTCTTACAAATGGCCATTTAGATGATTTAGAATATGCTTATATTGGTTTTTAAAAGCTTGGTCTGCTGGGGCTGCCGTAACAAAGTACCACAGACTGGGTGGGTGGCTTAAACTGCGTACATTTATTTCTCACAGGTCTAGAGGCAAGCTGTCTGGCATCTCTTCTTATAAGGACACTAATCCAATCCTGAGGGCCCACCCTTATGATCACACGTAACCATAGTTACCTCCTAAAGGCTTCACCTCCTAATACCGTCACATTGAGGGGAAGCGTACAACATATGAATTACTGGGGGGGCGCACTCAGTCCATCGCAACTGCTTTTTTGAGGTAAAATTGACATACAAAAAACTACACATACGAAAGTGTACAGTGTGATCATTTGGGGCATCTGTTTACCCCCAAGAAACCATTGCTACAAGCTGGACAGTGAGCATATTCATCACCCCCAAAAGCTTCCCTGTGCCCTCATCATCGCTCCCTACCCCTGGCGCAGTCCGCAGGTAACCACCAATCCAATCTACTCCCTGTCGCTGCAGATAACTTTGCACTTTCTAGAGTCCTATTAATATGAGGATGGATCATACAGTACTATTCCTCTTTGATCTGGCTTCTTTCACTCAGGATAATTATTTTGAGGTCTGTCCACACTGTTCAGTGTATCAGTGGTTCTCTACATCGTCTGCAGCATTGGATGTGGTCAGTCTTTTTCATTTTAGCCATTCTAACAGATGTGTAGTGGCATATCATTATGGTTTTAATTTGAATTTCCCTCATCATGAATAGATATCATTGTATATAGTGATATATTTTTATCATATGAAGCATTTTTATATGTCTGCTTGCCGTCTGTAGATTTTGTTGGTGAAGTATGTGTTCAAGCCCTTTATTTAAATAAAATTGGGTTGTTTGTTTTGTCACTCTTGCATTTTGAGACCGTCACATATTCTAGATACAGGCTGTTAATCAGATTTATGATTTGCAAGTATTTACTTTCAATCTAGTTTATCTTTTCAAGCGTCACTCAGAGAAGAAGTTTTTAATTTTGATGAAGTCCAATTATCAGTTTGGAGTCATGTCTTCTATGTCTTTTCTAGGAAATTTTTTCCTTTAATGTTTACTTCTACACATTTTTTTTGAGACAGAGTCTTGCTCTGTCACCCAGGCTGGAGTGCAGTGGCACGATCTCGGCTCACTGCAACTCTGCCTCCTGGGTTCAAGCAATTCTCTTGCCTCAGCCTCCTGAGTAGCTGAGATTATAGGTGTGCGCCCCCATGCCTGGCTGATTTTTGCATTTTTAGTAGAGACAGGGTGTCAGCATGTTGACCAGGCTGGTCTTCAACTCCTTGACCTCAAGTGATGCACCTGCCTCCGCCTCCCAAAGTGCTGGGATTACAGGCGTGAGCCGCAACTCCTGGCCTACTTTTACAAGTTTTATAGTTGTAGGTTTTACGTATCTTAAAATGATCCACTTTGTTAATTGTTGTAGACAGTGCAAGGTGGATCGAAGTGGGTGTTTCATGTGGATAATTGATTATTCCATCGTGTCCTCTGCCTCTGAATCCAGGGCACTGGAAACAGCCATCCTCTTACTTCCTGTGGCAGGCAGTTTGGCCTGTGTCTCAGGCTTGGTGTCTAGAGTCAGACTACTTGGATTCAAGTCCAGCTCTGCTCCTGACAAGCCGTGGGGTCTTGGAAAGTTAGCTGACCTCTTTACCTTCAGTTTCCACATCTGTAAAGTGTGTTAATAATAGAATGTGCTGGTTTGGGTTGTTATAGAATCCGATTAGAGAATGGATGTGATGTGCTTAGCACAGTGCCTGGCGCAGAGGAAGTGCTCAGTAGAGAACAGCATCGACACTGTCACTGCTGCCACCACCCTGGCAGTGTGAGTCGACTGCCATAGCTGCTTTCCAGGTGCCCCACCAGCACCCCTCGGCCCCATCCTCTGGCGACCTGCCTTGTCTTGCAGTATCTTCTCAAACATAGGCATCCTAGGATCTTCACCTCTGAGTCTTTTTTCTATCCTCTTGTTCCCTTTTCTTGGCACACTCTTTGCCCAGGCCTTTGTTCACTGCTCCCGGGGAGAGCCCTCTGGTGACCCGAGCTGCCGGGCTCCTGTGCAGTCTTGCTGTTTCAGGTCCTGTTTGGTGCATTCTACTTTAGTCTTCCTTAAAAGTTCCGTGAAATAGAAAGCACCGCGCCTGGAGTCACACAGACCTAGGTTCACACCATGCTTTCCTCACTTGTTTAACCATTTGATTTAGGCAAGTCACCTGAACTCAGCCTGACCCTTCTTCTGTAACAATAATAATAATAAAATGATTTCCTCTTTTGTTATTGTGATTATTGTGAAGATTAAATGGGATTCTGGATACAAAAGCCCCTTACGCAGTGTCTGGCATGCAATTTGCTATTAATCTAATTCTGAAAGTAACGTGGATCAGGGCTTTAGTCACAAAAATGCAAAAGGAAGAAAAAGAGCCATTTTGAGACTGAAGTTAGTAACAGCTTAAGTTGTGGGTAAGAAGGTAAAGTATTTCTTCAGCTTTTAAGCTTGAGGAGATGATTATTTCCTTCACCTTACTCCTTAGAAAGAAGGAAATTAGAAGAGAAAATTTATCCTTGATGAAAATACATGTTTGTGTGATCCTGATGAGCAAATGATTGGAATGTGGCAATTTAGGTGGCCAGAACACCTTCCTCCCAGATAATGCTTAATTGCCACAGTGATGAGAAGGTATATTCACCTGCTGCTTGGCCTTAAGCATTTCAAGAGCATGTTTTTCTTCACTTGCATTAGATTTGAAACAACTAATTAATCACTATTCAATCTCTGGCCTTTAGAAGATCTCGGTGACCCCCTTTTCTGTCCTGTCAGTGCCCTTTGGTGCAGACTCAGAGGTGCGTGGAGTGAGCTCGGCATCTGTAATCACATAGTGAGAAGAACAGAGGCCTACCTCTGCCTCCCAGCCTCTAACTCTGCAGCTTGAGGTACAGCTTCTCCTAAGTTTCAGTGCCCTGTGCAGAAAATGGGCATTTATTCCTTACATGAGCAACAGACATGTAGTGCCTCTGGCCCTCTGGACTTGACATTCTAATGGTATGAACAGAAGAGGAGGTGCTGGAGATCCAAGGACTTTGTCTGCAAGCAAGAGCAGTCTGCTGGGGAAAGTGGCAAAGGCCAGGATGGTGGCAGTGAGGACACCTGCCCCCAGGCAGCAGAACATGACTGTCACATTTCTTCTCATCTTGAACCCTCATGGCACAGTTTTTGTTCAGTGGTTTGAATAGGAAGGCGACAGAAAAAAATGAGTAGCTCCAACTGGCCTGACTCGTGTGCTAACCCCTGGGACACCCAGCTGTGACCACTTCGAAGAGAACGGTGGGGCCTGCAGGCATCAAGCCCCTATAGGAGTAGGGCTTTGTGTGAGGAGTGTTGGCAGAGGCTTTGTTCCTTCCCATACCAATTCTGTGAGGTGTCAGGGTGATTCTCCAACTTCTTAGGAGGAAGAAATGGAGCTCAGAGAGGTGACGTAACCAGGCCTGTGTCACAGGTGGGGAGGTGGCGGTGGGGATGTGCCCGCCTGGGTCTGGCTGACTCCAAGCCGTGAGCAGGTGAGGCACTCTGTTTGGCAGGGCGTTGTCCTCGGTTGACTCACCTCACCCTTTTATAGTTCATTTGTTTGGCTGTAAGGTGGGTGCGGCTCCCTCCCTGCCGCGCCTCCTCTTGCCGCATGCCATGTGTTTTGGTGCGTACCAAAGAGGCCTTCGGAGCCGGTGTTCACTTACTGGTTGGTGTGCAACCACTACATCAGTCAATTTTTTCTGTTCTTGTAGCCTAATTGAATTGTCAGTTGCCAAATGTTTTCACCAGTGTTTAAGTTGTTGATTTCTGGGACTATATCAAGAAACCCATGGTGATTTGGGAAAGGTCTGATTCATACCTGTAGCATTCTAAGGTTTGGGGGTTGGTTTGTTGCTTTTATCACCAGTTCTTGGAAGGCCCTTGGCTGGTGCAGCCTTGTCAACATGATGTCTGTTATGCCTCACAGTGGCAACTTAAGCATTCATCCTGTTGAAAGTCACGACTCGGCCAACTGGTTATCTTGCTTAATGCTGTCTGTTCAACAGCAGATTTGACTTGAGCCCTGGTTTACTCATTGTGAAATCAGCAATACCACTCTGGACAAGTTCCCCAACCACCCTGAACTTCAATTCCCTCAGCCTTGAATTCGCGAGAACCATTGTTAATTGACAGGCATCATCTGCTGACAGGTTCACCTTCCATTTTGTAGGCGAGTGATAAAAAGCCTGAGCTCCGCGGTTTGCCAAATAAAAAGTATTTGTGCATATTGCTACTTTGAATCCTTGTGAGAACTCATTGAGGATGAAAGTTGCCTTCATTCCATAGACGAGGACTAAGCAGAACCGGGACTGTGGACCAGCAATCTATCCTGGGCTCCTGTGGCCACACGCCG
This sequence comes from Gorilla gorilla gorilla, assembly GCF_029281585.2. Taxonomy (NCBI): domain Eukaryota; kingdom Metazoa; phylum Chordata; class Mammalia; order Primates; family Hominidae; genus Gorilla; species Gorilla gorilla. The sequence goes on along the minus strand of NC_073231.2, from coordinate 145,781,166 downwards.
TGCTTCCCCCACGGTCACCTGAAGCTGGACTTACCACTCGCCTCGCCATCATGGGACAACAACTTTCTAGGGGGTGCCGTGCTACGTTGAATGATTTTATAGACCTTTGTTCTGCAGGATGTGATGTATAAGCTGAGATGTCTGTGTTGAAGGTGGGGCAGAGTTATTTATATCAGACATGTATAATCAATAACAGTTTCTTTTCTTTTTAAATGACAGTTTTATTGAGATGTAATTAACATATCCTATGATGCACCTATTTACAGCTCGTTAACTCATTGGTGTTGAGGATACTCACAGAGTTGTGCAGCCGTTACCATGATTGATTTTAGAACATTATCACCTACCCTGCTACAAAAACTCCTACCCATTGGCCACCACTCCCCCTTTCCACTCCCCCCACCCCCAGCCCTAGGCAACCATTGATCTACTTTTGGTTTCTATGGATTTACCTATTCTGGACATTTCATATAAGTGGAATTCTGTGTGTGTTCTGTTGTGACTGGCTGCTTTACTCAGCATGTAATGTATTCAGGGTCTATTCATGTTAAAGTATGTATCAATACTTCCTTCCTTTTTACTGCTAAGTGATATTCCATCACATGGATATTGCACATTTTATTTAGTGGTTTATCGATTGATGGGCCCTTATGTTGCTGCCCCTTTTGTCTGTCACGAATGACGCTACTGTGTGAGCTCTTGTGTGCGTTTTTATATGGAAATGTTCTCATTGCCCACGGATGTCTCCTAGAAATGAAATTGTTGGGTCATACGGTAATGCCACGTTTAATGTTTTCTGTTTTTTCTTTAGTCAGCTTTGGTGAGTTACATGTTTTCTCCTTGAGAATTATTTCTCAATTTTATTATATCTAAGGTTTTAAAGTTTATTGGCAAAAAATTATTCATAATTTTCTTTTACCCTTTTACAGTCTTAGTACCTGTAATGAAATCAGGTTTTCTTATTCCTAATATTATTATTTGTGTCTTCGGTGTTTTTTCTCCTGTGATCATTCCCACAGAAATTTCTGTTTTAATTAGTTTGTTATTGTCTTTTTTATTTTTATTTTTTTGAGATGAAGTTTCACTGTGTCTTCCAGGCTGGAGTACAGTGGTGCAATCTTGGCTCACGGCAACCTCTGCCTCCTGGGTTCAAGTGATTCTCCCGCCTCAGCCTCCCAATTAGCTGGGATTCCAGGCGCCTGCCACCATACTAGCTAGTTCTTGTATTTTCAGTAGAGACAGGGTTTCCCCATGTTGGCCAGGCTGGTCTCGAACTCCTGACCTCAAGTAATCCGCCACCTCATCCTCTCAAAGTGCTGAGGTTACAGGTGTGAGCCACTGCGCTTGGCCTGTTATTGTCTTTTTAATATTTCAGTGAGCAGGCTTGCTTGACAGGCTCACCCTGATAATGGGAAAGGCTGCAAAGGGGGCACCTGTGCGTGAGGCCTGGCTCCTAGCCCCAATCCTGTGGCCAGATCAGGGTTGCCGTAATTGGAAACATTGATAAGAATTTTACATTTGAAGATGGAGGTGGAGGTAGGGTGGGGGGCTCCTCCTAAAGGAAGGGGCTGCCGTAATGAACAAAACTTAGGGAGAAGGGCATCGGGCCAGCCTGGTAATTTGTGGCCTCTCCTGCCTGCCCCTCTGTCTTAGCCACATTGGCTTTCTTGATGTCTTCTGACCTTCCCAGATGTCCTCTCGCCTTAGAGCATCAGCATTTGCTGTCTGCGCTCCCTGGGATTCTCTTTTCCTTACTCAAGGCGAAGCCGTTATATTGGCAAAAACAAAAGGGAGGGTGTGAACACCAGGGCAGGGGTCATGGGGAACACGCTAGGATCTGTACGTCACAGTGTGTGTGTGTGTGTGTGTGTTCTATGAACCATCTTCCCCCACTCAGTGTAAGGAGGGCTCTTTGTTTTGTTCCCTTCTATTTCCCTTGCATCTAAAACAGTGCCTGGTACAACGTAGTTCCCGGATGAAAGAGTGAACTTAATACTCAAGGACCCTGTGATACAAGGCTTATGATTCGCACTCCACAGATAAGGAAACTGAGGCTCAGGGTGGGTCAGTAATGTTCCCACAGTCATGCAAGTGCCAGTGGACAGAACGTGGACAAGAATCCAGGTCTGTTGGACTCAAAATCCCGTGCTGTTCATTCTCCTGGGTCCCTTATACTATATATATATATATATATATCTATATACACACACACACACACACTATATATATATATGCTATATATATATATACACTATATATATACACTATATATGCTATATATACTATATATATAGTATACTATATATATACTATATATATAGTATATATATAGTATACTATATATATACTATATATATAGTATATATATAGTATACTATATATATACTATATATATAGTATATATATAGTATACTATATATATATATATATATATATATATATATTCCTTTTTTTTTTTTTTTTGAGATGGAATTTTGCTCTTGTGGCCCAGACTGGAGTTCAGTGGTGTGATCTCAGCTCACTGCAACCTCCGCCTCCCAGGTTCAGGTGATTCTCCTTCCTCAGCCTCCCGAGTAGCTAGGATTACAGGTGCCTGCCACCATGCCTGGCTAATTTTTTTTTATTTTTATTTTTAGTAGAGACAGGGTTTCCCCACGTTGGCCAGGCTGATCACAAACTCCTGACATCAGGTGATCCACCTGCCTAGGCCTCCCAAAGTGCTGGGATTACAGGCGTGAGCCACCGTGCCTGGCCCTTAATACTGTATTTTTAATTATACAGGATTTCAAGGGGAATAAGAACTTTATTCTACTTTTCAACAAGGAGAAAACAAAGCTTTATTTAAATTAAAGCAAGGGAGATATTGGCATATATAACAAAGGTCTATTTTTCTTCCTACTTTGTCCTGGTTAGTTTGTCATTCTTCTGTCCTTTGCTCCCGGCGGCTGAGTAATATAGCATTGCTTTTCCTGCAGCCTGCCCTGGCTACAGAACCACATTATCTCTTGGTAAATGCTATTTGGTGGCGTTGATGGAGATTAGTACCTGGTGGTTTCTGAAAATGGTGGGAATCCCTCACTCGCATCTGAAGTGTGAGAATATTTATAGCAGAAGAAATGCGCGTGTAGTTCATTTCCTCTGTTCCCCATCATGCTAATATTTCTTTAATGATACCACCCTGTCTTGCTACAACACGCTACTTATTTGACTTGCCAGGTGAGTTGCATGGAAACCCTGCAATTTAATTACCAACTCATTTCTCTCTCCATTTCCTTACGCAGGGTGTGAAAACCTTTCTTTTCCCAGCCAGGGCCTTTTTTGGTTTTTTGTTTTGTTTTGTTTTTTGAGATGGAGTCTTACTGTGTTGTCCAGGCTGGAGTGCAGTGGTGCAATCTCAGCTCACTGCAACCTCCGCCTCCTGGGTTCAAGCGATTCTCCTGCCTCAGTCTCCCGAGTAGCTGGGATTACAGGCGCCCCCCACCATGCCTGGCTAATTTTTTTTTTTTTTGTATTTTTAGCAGAGACAGGGTTTCACCGTGTTAGCCAGGATGGTCTCGATCTCCTGACCTCGTGATCCACCTGCCTCGGCCTCCCAAAGTGCTGGGATTTCAGGCGTGAGCCACTGCTCTTGACCAGGGCCTTTTTTTTTTTAGAAGAAAATTCTGCGGATTCTCTCATATCTCTTCACCTGCCTCTTCTTTCCCCTTGTGCTGCCACCTAACATCTTTATTATCTGGCCTTTGAGACACTGGCATACCTTGCTAGATGCTTGCTTTTCCTGCTTCTTTTCCTCTATAAGCATTTGTGGTAAATAGCACTGCTAGAGAAAGAGCAAAGAAGCAAACTCCAAGCATGTCACTCCCAACTCCAGAGGACAAGGGAGAGAGGGTCAGTGTAAATTCTCAAGCGCCTGCTATATACCAGCCATTGACGAGGGCTTCTAACACACCTGGCCATGCTTCGTTCTTACAGAATCCATTGAGTGCGTGCAATTTTTAGCCCCATTGAACAGATGATGAAAGTGAGACTCAGAAAGATGAAGTAATTCCGCAGTGAGGAATCAGTGAAATTAGAATAAAGGTCAGGTTTGCCTGGCACAAAGCCTGCTAGGGCCTATTTGATCACACCAGGAGGGTCTTTGAGCCTCGATTTCTTTGAGATCTTCCTTAAAAGTGGTGGGGGTTGGTTCTTGAGAGAGATCAGTTGGAAAATTCCGCATATCCACCTCCCCCTCTTGGGGATTTCCACACACATTTGTATCTTAAGGATTCTGAGAAGTCTTCCATTTCAGAAAATGAGTTGATTTTTAGAAATGTTTTTAATTGTAAAGATTTTTAAACATACAGCGAAGTTAAATCTAGGTGGTGGGTACAGCAGTGATTGTACCACTACTATTTTGCTGTATTTCCTTTATTGAGTATCTATTACTATATCCACCTTTTTATCCATCTGTTAGTCCATCATATTTTGTTCATGCATTTGAAAATAAATTGCAAACCTCAGTATATTTCCCCTAACAACCAAGGGAGATACATCCTTCACTACAGTCGAATGTGTACTCTGTATCACTCAGTCATTTTACATCTATTCAGACTTGTCTTACGACCCACATCAGCTTCATCCTGGTGAGCACACCTTATGCACTGGAAGAGGATGTGGATCTGAAGTTGTTTGCTGTAGTGCTGTCTGCACACCAGCTCTGGAGTTGCACGTGTTGTTCAGTTCATTTATGTCTTTACTGACTGTTTTTTGTTGGTTTTTTTTTTTTGCTAATTGTGCTGTCAGTTGTGGAGAGCAGGATCTTAAAACCTCCAACTATGATTGTGGAATTGTCTGACTCCCTCTAATTGTGTCAGTTTTTGCTTCGTGTATTTTGAAGTTCTTTGATTGTATCCTCATACGTTGGTGAGTATTATGTCCTGCTAATGGATTCACTTCACTTCATTATGGACAATGATGAGTCTTTGGTAATACTCTTTGTCTTGAAGTCTGTTTCATGTGATGTTGATATAACCACTCCAGTATGGTAATATAAGCATACTATTTGCAAAGGATGCCTTTTGCAATCCGTTCACTCCAAACCTGCATAAGTTTTCATATTTAAAGTACTTTACTTATAAACAACATATAGTTGAATTTTGCCTTTTTATTTTTTTGTTTTACTATTTATTTATTTATTATTATTATTTTTGAGACGGAGTCTCACTCTGTCACATAGGCTGGAGTGCAATGGCATGATCTTGGCTCAATGAAACCTCTGCTTCCTGAGTGCAAGTGATTCTCCTGCCTCAGCCTCCTGTGTAGCTGGCTTTACAGGTGCACGCCACCACACCCAGCTAATTTTTTGTATTTTTAGTAGAGACGGGGTTTTGCCATGCTGGCCACTCTGATCTCAAACTCCTGATCTCAGGTGATCTGCCCACCTTGGCCTCCCAAAGTGCTGGGATTACAGGCATGAGCCACCATGCCTGGCCTGCTTTTGTAATCTATTGTAACAATCTCTGTCTTTTAAGAGTATTTAATTTATTAATATTTCAGGTATTTATTGGTATTTGGTTTAAGTCTGCTATGTTAATACTTGTTTCCTGAATGACCCCACTGCTTTTTATTCATTTGTTTCCCTTTTCCTGCCATCTTTTGTATTATTTAATTCTATATAACATATATGTATGTATTTATATATGAATTACATATTCACATATGAATTTATCTGTCAGCTTTTTACCTATACCTCTTTATGTTTTTAGTGGTTGCTACTGGGATTACAATACACAACCTTAATTTTCATGGTCTATTTAAAGTTATTATTGTGTCATTTCACATAAAATATGTAATATTTGCAACCACATCGGTTCCTGTGTCTAAGCCCTGTCATTGAAGCTATAGTTGTCAAATGTGTCAGATCTATGTACATTATAAATCACACAAGGATAATGATATAAGTTTTAAGAAGTCATCTGTATTTAAAATAAATAAGAAAACAATATTTTATATTTGCCCAAGTATTTAATATTTCTGATGGTCTTCATTATTACCTAAATAGCCAAGTTTCATTTCCGTCTGGTACTCGTTTCCTGTAACTCCAAGAATTTTCTTCTAGCATTTCTTGTAAAGGGAGACTTCTGTTGATAATTTCTTTTAGTTTTCTTTAATCTGAAATGTTTTTATTTTGCTTTCATTTCTGAGGGATATTTTCACTGGATATAGAATTCTGGTTGAAAGTTCCTTTCCCTTATTCTGCTTGGGTTTTGCCAAAGTTCTTAAGATTATACATTTATGTTTTTCACCAAATTAGGGGAAATACTGGCTATGACTTCTTTGAACACATGTGTTTTTCGGCCTCATTCTTGTGACTCCAAGGACAGGTATGTTAGAATGTTTGATATTGTTCCACAGGTCCCTGAAGCTCTGTTTTTTTTTTTTTTTTTTTTCCTAGCTGTTCATGTTTCATTTACCTGTCTTCTTAAGATTGGATGACTTACTTTGACCTGTCTTCCATCTACTGATTCTTTCCTCCATCACTTTCATTCTTCTGTGAAGCCTATCCAATGCATTGTTTATTGAAGATACTCTATTTCTCAGTTTTAGCTTTTCCACTTTTTAAAGTAATTTTTATCTGTCTGCTGAGTTTTCCTATTCTTTCCTGAATTGCCAGAGTATTTTCAATAATGTTCTGGAGTATAGTTTTAATAACTTAAAAAATCTTTGTCTGCTAATTGCAACATCTGTATTCTCTCAAATTGATGTCAATTTATTGAGTGTCTTTTCTCTTAAGGATGGGTCAGTTTCTTGGTTCTTCTTAGGTCAGTTAACTTTCAATTATATCCTGAACGTTGTCATCTTATGTGTGGAGTCTCTGGATTCTGTTATAGTCCTTTGGAGAGAGTTCATTTAAAAAATTATTATTTAGCAGTTGTTTATCTTTGTTGGACTGTAATTGAAAACTCCACCTCAGCTGGGCACAGTGGTTCATGCCTGTAATCCCAGCACTTTGGGAGGCCAAGGCGGGCGAATCACCTGAGGTCAGGAGTTCGAGACCAGCCTGACCAACATGGCAAAAACCCGTCTCTACTAAACACACAAAAATTAGCTGGGCGTGGTGGTATGCACCTGTAGTCCCAGCTACTTGGGAGGCTGAGGCAGGAGAATCGCTTGAACCCAGGTGGCGGAAGTTACAGTGAGCCGACATTGTACCACTGCACTCCAGCCTGGATGGCAGAATGAGACTCTGTCTCAATTAAAAAAAAAAAAAACAAAACTCTACCTCTTGGACATCTCAAATCTCAGTTTTGTTCTTTTCTCCTTAGCTGGACTTCACTGACTCTGCTCCATGCACACCAGGTTCAGGAGTAAGCCAAAGCTCTGGGCAGATTCTGTGCACAACATTCTGGACTCCTGCTCTCGGCCCTCTCCTTTCCTGAACTCTCCCTCCCTTTCCCTTGCTGTGGTTGCCCCAAACTCTGTCTTCAGACTTTTTGGCCAAGGAAGATGGGAGAGTCTCTCCCCGAGCTTTCGTTTCCACGTGGTGCTGACTCGGCCTGTCCTCAGACAAGAAGTCATAAAGGAAGGGTACCTGGCACCGTGGTTTTCCTTCTTCCGGGTGTCTGTTCTCTGTTCTCTCAACTATGTCTGTTTTTCTTTTCCTGCCAGTGCCTTCAGGTTGCTTATTAAAAAAAAAAAATGTGTCCAGAATTTATAGTAATTATTTGCAGGAGGCTTTGGAGCTTGCTCAGATGTACTGGAACTTTTCTACTTTTCCAACTTTCACGCTTCCCCAGTTTATCTGACTGTGGAACTCTTGTTACACCTATTAAGCACCAATAAGAAGTTCTGGGGATGACGGTTTTTCTCAGGTATCTTGAGAATGGTCTTTCTCAAATTCTGTCTCTAGCATCTTGCCTCCATTAGAAGCTCTTAAGATTCTCTTGATTTTTTAAAAAATAAAATGACCAATGACCAAATTTCTGATCCAAATAAGAACACTTTTTGGGTCAATGCCCAGGGATTCAATAAATAACTATTGGGTGTCTATTCCTTAACCGACCCTAGGAAGGTAAAATGCCAGAATGAGGGAGAACCCTCGTGCTCAGCAGGCGGAGATGTCATCACCCTTGCTGAGAACTAGAGAAGGGTTGCTATGTGGTCGCCCCCTGTTATTACCATCCCGAGTCACCGTCCACAAAGTGTTCTCATATCCGTCAGCCCAGTTCAGTGTTCACAAATCAGTAAGGCGAGTCTTTTAATTTGTAAAACACAGAAAAGGACACTAAGGCTTGAGAAGGTAAGTGACTTAGTGGAGGGAGCTGGGTTCCATCCCAGATGGGTTTGCTTCTGGAGCCTGTGTTCTTCATACACCCTCATGTGTCTCTGTCCTTCCTGCACACTGATCTGCAGGACCCTCCCCATGGGGCTCCTTCAGATATGCTCTGGCACTGTCTCCCATTTGCCTTAGGAAGAAGTTTGCAGAACAGTGTGGCAAACCCATGCCCAGAGCCCATGTGGGCCAGAGACTGAGCCCAGGGGTGCAGAGTGGAATATGCCCTCTGCCCAGCCTGCCTCCTACTCGGCCAGCCTGCCCTGAGACCTTCACTGAAATGCTTGCATTTGTCGTGTTTGGGAGCACTGGCTTGCCACAGTTACAGTCATACTGTCAGGGCAAACCAGTTTGTTGTAGATAGCTGTGACTAGCCTTGGAAAATTCCTTTCCTTGTGCTGTTGAATTCGATGGTGATGTTACCACCTGGCACAGTCTCTCTCTGCCTTTGTTAAGGCTAAACAGGATGAGGGCACTGACTGCCCTCCTGCCAGCCCCTGGCCTGCCCTCCTGCCATACTGGGTCCTCTGTGTCCCATTTTCACTCCTACTCTTCTAGTCTTGCAACTCAGAGCACAGCCTCTTCCCAGAGTAAGAGGGCCCCACCCTGAATCCTCACTTCTGGGCATTGGGGCAGCATCTCAGCCCCACTTCCTGGCTAGGGGCTGGCGGCCCTTCAGGGAAGTGGACAAACCACTTCTGCTCTGATGGCCTCTGTTGTTTCCCTGTGAGGCTTCTCCAGCCCCAGGGTCCTGGTCATGGTGCGTGTGGACTGCACCCTTCTCACCTGGCAGCCTCCTGTGAAGGCTGAGGGCCGGGGAGGATGCCCACCCACTCTGAAGACTAGCCAATCATGCCTCCCAAGGCTCTGCTGCCCTGTTCTTCAGTGTCTGCAGCTGAGGCCCAGACAGGCATTTCCATTTGCCCATGCCAAGGAGTTCTGGGCCTGCCACAGAACCAATCATGTGGGTCCACCCCAGGTACGTCCCAGTGAGGACAGTGATGGGAGATGCTACCCCAACCCCCCTTCATAGGCTGCTGTGGGTGCCCAGCTTATGCACTTTACTATCGCAGATGCCTGGGGACACCCACAGCCTTGTCCCCTTCCCCAGCTCCCCTTCACCCTGGCCCAGCGCCCTGCCGGAACTCAGCCTCCCTCTGTGTGGAAGAGTGAATTCATCCCTCCCTAGGGTTCCAGCCACCTCTGCTGTGGTTGGCTCCTAATTTCCAAAGCTCTGTACGGCCATGAGGTGGGGAAGGAGGAAGAGGGACGTTGGCCAAGGTGCCTGTGGCTCCTCTCTGGCTGATTTGGTCATAGCTTCTTGGAGGAAGTTCTGTGGGTGACAGTGGAGCTGCCATTGGCCTAGCTGGAGCGTGGCCCCTGCCCTGTGTCCCTGCCGGCCCCTCTGCACCTTTGAGCCCAGGCCTGTGACTCTGCTGAGTCTGGGGCTGCCGCTCTCCACATCTTGCCTCTGCAAGGAGGGAGCAGATATACTCTAGCTATGTGTCTGATGCATTTGCTTTTCAATTTTTAAAATCCCCCCCATTTCATTATGTTTCATTTCATTCCTTCTGGCACTATGAGGTTTTCACAGTATGAAATTGAAAACGAAGATGATGATGATGATAATATTTGTTGGAATAGAGCATAGCAAAAACTCCCCAATTAACACAAACTTCAGTATCTGATGTCTTCCCTGTTTCTCTGTCTAGTAATTTGTGTCAGTGTCTAGAGAGGTGGTGGAGAAGATGTATTAAGAAAAACTTGACTGCCAGAGACGTTCAGAAGTAAGAGAGACTTGTGGGCAGTAACCCACCTGCGCTCCTTGTGTCTGAGGGTGGAGGCCGTGACAGATCCTGTAAGACAGGGGTGAGGGGAACTGATGATGGTGTGTTCCAGCCAAACGACGGGAATCCCAGACGTGTGGCCAGCAGGCCCAGTCCAGCTCGCAGGTATATTTGGGCTGCCTAGGGTGAAAAAAAAACAACAAATTGAGCTGTCATTATAAAAATATAGGAATTTCAGATTCAATCTCGTTTCTGGTTCTCTCGAGAGATCAGGAGCTGGAGCTGTGCAGAGCCACATGCTGTGGCCTGGCTGCCAGAGGGGCAGGCCTTTCCCGCAGACGAGACCTGCACCTGCCTCTGCACCAGCCTCCCTCTCTTCCTGGGCCCTGGAGGCATTTTTGTTGCCATCCTGAACTTAGAGATTTCTTTCCAATTCTAGGACTTAGGAACTGAAACTGTTTTTGGCAATACTGAATAAGCCATGATCAGATGTGACCAGGCTGTTGTGGAGCCACAGAAGGTGGGAGCACTTGCTGAAAAGGACCAGAGGGAGGCACAGAGTCCCCAGCGACGGGGTGGCCTGGGACACGGGGCTGCCAGGATGCACATCAGCCCCATGACAGGGGTGCTTTCCACACCTGCAGGCCTGCAGCTTCAAACAGGAGCCTTTGTGGACCTGGACGGGTTGGGAGCAGATCCTGCCCTGGGAATGGGGACTGGGAGGGTGGGCTGAGGGTCTCGGCTGGGGAGGCTCTGTCCTTTTAGCCCCATGCGGCGTGCTGGACCACCTCCTTCTGGAGTTTCCTCACTCGCCGGGGGCTGCCCTCTCTGGCTCGCCCCGCTCCCCGGCCCCCTCTCAGGTGCTGGCACCTGCCCGCCACGCCTCTTGCTGTGTGCTGTCAGCTCACTGCGGGGCCCTGGCTCCTGTGCTCCTTGACCTCTCCAGGCCCTGGTGTCCCGCAGAGGTGTTATCTCTTCCGGGACCTTCCTTGGACTCTGGGCCTTCGCCCGTTCTCTGGCTGCCATGGCAAATGTCCCCCAAATATAGCCCTTAGCGAAGTATGGTGGAGTTGCCTGCTCACTTGTCTGGCCAGTTCTTTGAGGACGAGTCATGTTTGAATGGCCCTTGTGTCCTGGTGCCTGGCGCCGGGAGAACAGTGGGCATTCCCTCCTGTCTGTCAAGTGGCAGTGAGGAATGGAGGAGCTGAATCTGAGGACATGGCACTTTATTCAATTGTCTTATTTCTCTCCTTTGGCCTTTAAAAATTAATCGGGTATAGCTCTGTGTGTCTCAAGGAATTGCACATTTAACATAGACTGTTTCTAGCCGGGCACAGTGGCTCACACCTGTAATCCCAGCATTTTGGGAGGCAGGAGGATCACGAGGTCAGGAGATCGAGACCATCCTGGCTAACACGGTGAAAACTCATCTCTACTAAAAAATACAAAAAATTAGCTGGGCATGGTGGTGGGCACCTGTAGTCCCAGCTACTCGGGAGGCTGAGGCAGGAGAATGGCGTGAACCCGGGAGGTGGAGCTTGCAGTGAGCTGAGATCGCGCCACTGCACTCCAGCCCTGGTGACAGAGTGAAACTCCGTCTCAAAAAAAAATAAAGATAGGCTGTTTCAAAGGACCCACTGACTGTGTGGTTTTCTAACTGATTTCGGCATAGGGACGGCTGAGTTGACACACAGGTGGGGCAGCTTTGTCAGGTTCCCAAAGACCTGCCAGGAAGCCATGGGTGGAGAGAGGCTGCTGCTTTATCGTTTCAATGCAGGAATGTATTTCTTATTCCTAATTGTCAATTTCATATCATTACAGACATTCTCCTATTTATATTTCAATGGTTGTGGCATTTTCAATATTAAGCCAGACACCCAAAAGATTTTTCTGGCTGAGTTGATCTCCCACAAGGAGAACTCTGTTTTCAAATCCCCGAAGACTCAGGGCCACTGAGGAGGTGTCTCTGTGCATCTGGTAATGCATTTCACCTGTCGGCGTCCTGAGCCACCGCAGGCACCAGAGCGTGTGTGGAGCCCTGGTGGCAGCTGCTCAGCGATGGCTTTGTCAAGCGCTGGCCAGAGAAGGCTTCATTACCCATGCTTAACGCGATTAGAAACTGTGGCGGCAGCGGTAATAATACGTGAAATTTGCGTCCGCATTTCCGCTTCACACTGCGCCTTCCAAGTGTTTTCATTCACTGCCCTGCCGTCTGCCAGGAGTGCTTCCAGAACCGCCTCATTCTAATTCTCTTCCCTTCCTCTCCTTGCTGCCTCCAGTGTGGACGACGCTGGTCTCTCTGTTGGCTTACATTGATCCTCCCTCTCTCCTGGCCCCACTGGCCCCAGCACCGGCCCTGCCACCTCGGCCCTCCAGCCTCCGCCTGTTCCTGAAGCCGCTGCCCCCAGCGCTGTCCCCGCAGCTGCCCTGGGCTCCTAGGAAGGGGATTTCTTTTCTTCTTTGAGACATCAGTCCAACCCACAAAAATAACATGTGTTCATTTTAGAAAAGAAGGAAAAGTATGGAGAAAAGAATGTTTGGATGACACGGAATCCCAGCATCCAGAGAGAATACCTCCCTCTCTGGGCCCGCACCCGTATTGCTATCTGTGTCTACTTTACTTCATTCACACCAAATTGGGATCGTTTTGTGTTCACTCTTCTGTGCCTCTTCCCATAATATAAAAAGAGCTTTTACTGTTACTCTTCAAGAACACAATGCAATGTCCTGTAGACACAGGGGGCTAAAGCAGCCCCTCCTGGGATGCAGCAAGGTATGGTCTGACTTTGCTCCCCTCCAGCCTGAAGTCCAGCCCCACTCTCTCCATGCTTTATACCACACTGCAGTGCCCACTCTCTCCATGCTTTGTACCACACTGCAGTGCCCACTCTCTCCATGCTTTATACCACACTGCAGTGCCCACTCTCTCCATGCTTTGTACCACACTGCAGTGCCCACTCTCTCCATGCTTTATACCACACTGCAGTGCGCACTCCCCCATTCTCTCCCTGCTTTATACCACACTGCAGTCCCCACTCCCCACTCTCTCCATGCTTTATACCACACTGCGGTGCCCACTCCCACATTCTCTCCCTGCTTTATCACCACACTCAGTGCCCACTCGTCCCGTGCGTGCCACACACTTACCTTTCGGCTCTCAGTCCTCGTCCCGGGGTGCCCTGCCCTTGCTCAGGGGCCTAGTGGCTCTGCTCTACCTTTAGAAGGCACTAAGCCGAGTGACTTCCCCATGCTCCCACTGGACGGGCTCCCAGCTCTGGTACAGCGTCTGTCACAGCTCCGCATATAGGCATCGACCTCCCCACTCACCATTTGCGCCTGATTGCAGGGGCTGTGTTTCCTTTGTCTTTGTGTTCGTAGCATGTGGCCTTGTGCTCCTGGCAGAGCTGGCACTTAGCATGCACGTTATGAATGAAGAAGCGCACTGCCTCCCTCGGAAATCACTTTAGGAGGTGTTTGGGATTTTCCATCTCTAAATCCTCCTTCAGCAGGACTAAGAGCTGTGACGGTGCATGCTAGACGGTTTGCTGGCCTGTGGCGCTCCTGGGCTCTGGTAGGCGCTATCTCAAAAGGGCCGGAGTTAGGGATGCCGGGAATCCAGGTGAGGAGTCTTAGAGTCTTCAGAGGCCAACAGGTGTGGAGCAGGTGAGGTGGAGGTCAGCGTGAGCATGTGACGCCACTCCAGGCCTGTGCTCGCACCAGGTTCCCCGAGCCCTGGGCAGGAGTGGCCCTCCCCACATGGTGCAGGCTTCCCCATTGTGGGACTGGAGCAGGAAAGGTCACATGCCATCCTGACACTGCATTTCCGGCCCCATCCCTTTGGGTGACTAGTGTGGCATCTGTGTGCCTCAGTTTCCCCATCGGTGAATGAGGAAGGGTTCTTGTATGGATGAAATGAGGTGATTGTTCTGAAGTTGTGTTAAATTGTAACACACTAAATAATGGTAGGCTATAATAGCAAAATAATTCTTTTGTTACTGTCATCAAGTGACTTGCCCGAGTTCATATGGCAAATAAGTTGAGCTTAGAACAAATGTAAAAAAAAAAAAAAAAGGCAAAGACTGAAGAAGCATATTTTAACTAAGAGATGCTTTTCACAAAAATGCCATATCATATCCCTGTTTGCCAGCTTGGAGCTCTGGGAAGGAAGCTAGATACCATCCTCTTCTCTCTTTTTTATAGGCAAGGAGCTAGGAAGGGAGGGGAGGACTCAAACACACTGGTCATGGACTTGCCTGGCACTGTCTGCACACGCAGTCCATTCTCTCTCATTGAATTCCTGTAAGAATGTCTTGGGATAGACGTTTTTTCTTATTTTATAGATGAGGAAATTGAGACCCAGAGAGGTGAGGAAATAGTCAAAGGTCTCAGAGCTGGCAGGTCACCCTGTAACCCTGAGAAGCAGACAGGATACGTGAGATCTCCCAAACACAAAAGCACGTGTAATTTTTTAGAAATCTTTCCCCTCTCCTTCCCTGGCAGCCACTACATTGAAGAACCCCCGAGTCTACCATTTTGGGGTTCTAAGACAGAAGGTCCTGCACACAGACATCAGTAGACTTTCATTCACCATGCACCTTCTCTCGCACGGTGATGTCTTGTCTGGTCTTTCGGGGCTCCCGTGAGATCATGTACAGGGAGGGGCTGAAATCCTGAGCAGTGAAGTGACAGGTCTCCTAGGGAATACCTGTGGTCCTCTGTCTTCTCCGTGTGATGTACCAGAGACTCTGTGAACATTGTCTTGCCTAATTCTCACAGCAAGCCTGGGAAGCAGGTGTCCTGGCAAGACCTCGGAAAGCTAACCTGGTTTGACCCAGCCCACAAGTAGGACTTGGCAGTGCTGGGGCTCCTATCTCAAGTCTGAGAGTCTGAGTGGCTGCAGGTCAGCCACTTCGTCCTTTGGCCAGCACACTGTCCTGCCCAGAGCCATGTCCCCTGTCTGAGCGAACACTGACCGAGGAACCATTGCAATTGGGCCCCATGTGTCTACTTGCAAGATCAGAAGGGCGCGCCTTCCCCGGTCTGCAGGGATGGGGCCTCCTGTGGCCACATGTGCAGCCTGGAGATTCCTCGGCGGATGGAAGGCAGTTTCCTGAAGGTGGAAGAGGAGTGAAAGAGAATTGCTGAGCGGTTTGGAAGTGATGACTCAGACAGGGGCTGATCATTAAGTAAAAAACTCTCTCTACACTGTGAGTACCACTGAAATAGCACCAGGAAAGCCAGTCAACAGTGCATGGCCTACAAGAGATTGGAAGAATGAAGTTTCAAGAGCCCAGGTTTTCCATTGTCTGTGCAAATTGTCATTGATGGTGGTAGAATATTTGTCATTATTGTCACTGCTAACTGTAATGACAGGAGACACCCCTGCCAGGTAGCCTGTGCACGCTCCTGCTGTGCATACAGCTACTCTCATCTTCTCTCTCTCTCTCTCTCTCTGACTGGACTTGAAGTCAGGGATTCAACCATATTTGCCTAAAACAGTGGCTGTTAGTGTCAGCAAACAAAGCATTTTGTGGAATGAATGAAGGCAATCACATAGCTTAACCTGTTTTATAAAAAGTTTGTTTTCAAAAATGAATTCTGCTGAGTATAACTTCTCACAGAGGTTTCTATAACATAGTAGCAGCCAAGGATGGAGAAATATGGACAGGATGGTATTACGATCATGTAGGTTTATAAATAATAGATGACACCTACTAGCAACCACATAGCATAGTAGATGCTTTTGCTATATTATTTCTCATCTTTACCTTAATCCTTCATGACATTATTGTTGCTGCTTTATAGATAAAGAAATTTGATGGGTTATGTAATTTACCGGAGCTCACACGGCTACGTAAGGTGGATCTGGAATCCATAGCGGTCCAGAACTGATCATGGACTTTGGTTAATCTCAAATATGTATGAATTGATTCCCAAAACTTTGTGTGGGAAGAGCAGAAACCAAGACAGGGATTAGCCAAGGGCAGGGATGACAAAAATGCTGAGTAAGTGTAAGTAGAAGACTTGAGTTTGGGTTGCAGCCAGTGTGGTCCTCAGGGAGGCAAGACCGGGCCATGTGGTGCAGAGATCTGGGCAAAAGCGTGGAGAAGCGTCCGCTGCGGCCGCGGTGGGCGGAAGGCGTCTGATCAAGGGCTCAAGACGCTGGCCCTGTGGTTTCCGTGGCCTGTGTCTGCCCAAATGGGTCCTATTCTGCCCCCACATCTGAAGGTTATAACTCTTGCTCTGTTTTGTTCAAGGCTGTGCGCTGAGTGGATCAGTGGGAGGCAGGACTTCCTTCCTGCAGGAGAGATGATATCTCCCTTGGCAACTTGGTTCTATAAGCACTGCGTATAATGTAGTTTCCATACTCATTGATTCATTCACAGTTCAACACGTATTCATGTGCTAATTAGGCTCTATTCCTTAAATGTTAGAAGAGATCTTAGTTGTGGAGTTTTCTGCTTTAGATGGAGCAGGTAGGCACAGAATCCAGGTACGATTCAGAGCACTATTCCCTAGGGCATGTCCTCAAGGCAGCTGGAGAAACACAGCTTGGTCACAAAGAATCATGCAAAAAACAAACACTGAGGAAGTCCATGGGTAGACAGCGGAGGGGCTGGGGTCTCGAGAAGAGAGATGTTGCTCTGGGCTGGGAATGAGGAGATGCTTCTGGAAGTAGTGGCTTTTTTGCACCATGCCTTGAAGAGAAAGCATTTGTGTACCGGAGCAGAGCTGCAGGGGCGTTCCGGGAAGAAGAGCTGCATGATTTTTTTTTTTTTTTTTTTTTTTTACCAGCTTATGCTGTGGTAACAGACTATTCCTAAATGTCAGTGACTATAAGCATGAGTTGACATCTTCTTACATTACATATCAACGAGAGGTTGGCTGGGGCCTTGGGACCCTGCCCTGCATGACAGTGCTTTTTTTTTTTTTTTTTTTTTTGAAGACACAGTCTCATTCTGTTGCCCAGGCTGCAGTGCAGAGGTACTATCTCGGCTCACTGCAACCTCCACCTCTGGGGTTCAGGCAATTCTCGTGCCTCAGCCTCCCACATAGCTGGGACTACAGGCATGTGCCAACACACCTGGCTAATTTTTTTTGTAAATTAGTAGAGACGGGTTTCACCATGTTGTCCAGGCTGGTCTCGAACTCCTGAGCTCAGGCAATCCACCTGCCTCGGCCTTCCAAAGTGCTGGGATTACAGGCGTGAGCCACCGCGCCCGGTGTCTACATGACATTTCTACCCCAGGAGTCAGGTCAGCCAACATCTTGTACTTATGACGGGAGAAAGAAAGGGAGCCATACCACGTGGTGGTCCAGCGTGCTTCTGATCCAGTGTGGCATATGTCACTCTGCTCAGGTCCCGTGGCCAAGGACCTGTGGCCAAGCCTGACACCCACGAGGTGGGGACATTCTCCCACGGTGGCTACCCTGAGCGAGGCCCCGTGGTGCGGGACTCCCTCGGCTGCACGGCGAAGTGGCTCTGTTGGCTGCCTGCGGGGCCTGCCTGGCTGGTTTCTCCTTGTTCCTCCCTATAAGGTCAATGCTTCTGAGCACCAAAGCCCTGCCTTTGGCCAGCACCCAGCCCTCAGCCGCACATCAACTCCTCTGCGGCCTCTTCTATCTCCTTTTGAATTGTATTATTGCTCTTAGGTGCTCTTGTAATGCTGGACAAATTCTCTGTGAATAAGGGAAAAAATTGAAGCATAAATCATCCGGAGAGTAGCATTTTCTAATTTGGATGTGTGGCAAAACAACTCTGGGTGATTTTTATTCTTTATTTTCAACACAGAATTTCTCTGACAGGCCATCGTCAGCTGCTATAGAGCAATAAATCAGAGTCATCTTTTCCGGGTGAAATGGGCTTAATTTCTCATCCTTTTGTTCGTGTTTCCCTTCCTCTTCTACCGCATGGCACTTGTAATCCTAATGATGCTGTGATGAGATATGATGGTCAGAGCCTCAGACTTATCAGGATGGGCTGACAAATCGTGGAGATCCGCACTGGTCCCACACCCGCCTCTGCTCAGGCAGGCAGGATGTAGATCTGCACACTGGACCAGCTCAAGTTGATGGCCCCGTAGCATGCAGAGAAAGGAGCACTTTCCAGACCGCGGGGCCCAGAGGCTCAGGTCCAAAGCTTTGTGTGACCTCTGCGCTTGGCTTTTTGTACAATGAGAGCTTTGGACTAGGTGATCTTCAAGGTCAACTGTAAAATCCTTGACACCACAGACAGCGTTCCAGTGGGCACCTGCCTTAAGGTGCGTGCCAGCCCCTGTGGAGGAGTGTTCATCCTTCTTTCTAGGGCTGTGGTTGCGGGTGATTCCACTAGGAAAGACTTGCGGAAACTGTCATTGTGGATATTTGCCACGTCATTAACCTCAGTCTCCTCCTCTGTGAGACGGGGATGTCAGGATCCAGCTCCTATGGTTGTGGTGAGGATTACATGTATGCTCGGCTCTACTGCAGCTGGTGTTCAGTGAGTGGCAGTTGTCTATGGTTAATATTCTCATTTTTCAGATTAGAAAACTGAGCCTCATGAGGTCGAAGTGTTTCCTGAGGATCTCACAGCTTGAGGTTATAGAGGTGGGGTTAGAATCATCTAGAAGCTCTTTTCCTCACCCCTTTGGGGCAGTTTGGGAGGTGGGAGGACAAGAGCCAGGGCCTCGGGGTTGCTTCCTGGACAGACAGGGAACAGGCTCCATGACCTGAGGGCTGATTCCAGCAGGGTGGGCACCCTGCGTGTGCCTTTTTCCATACCTATGAAAGGGGGCACCACCGGGTGCAGAGTCAATGAGCTAATGCAGGTGTCCAGCGTACACTGAGCACTCAACAATGTTGCTGTCATCGTGATTTCATCCTTATAACCTTTGGGTGGCCCCGTTTTCGCCTCCTTCCCTGTTTGAGCATCTCCTTAGAGGGTCTCATCTATGAGACAGCGGTGGAATGAGGCTGGGTTTCTAAGGGAGCTCCAGCTCTGGAAGGCCAGTTACTAGGATTGGTTGAAAATGAAATCTCATTGCAAAATAAGTTCCCTCCTCCATGGGGCTAAACATGGGGGATGCTCCTTATTGTATTTGACGGGTCTAGAAGGATCAAGATGGCCTTTGAATATTAATCTGTCACTGGTACCATTTTGTCTGTTTGATGTCTAGGATGGAAAAAAGAGGGGTGTGACTATCTCCTGTCTGATGCTAGCATTGCTGCTTGGAAAGCAGAACAGAAGTCCATTTCCAAGGCTTGGCTCTAGTCATTGACCCCCTTGTTTTCCCTGTGATCCTGAGCCACCCACCTGCCATAGTGACACCACGGGAGAAGTTGACTGGCGAGAACCGTGTTGTGTGAGCGCGCTGGCCTTGCCACTGCTCACCTTGGCTGTATCTTGTTCACGTTACACATCAACTCCCGGCTGGCGCAGCCCCACTGCCCCACACTATAAGCCTTCCCATCTCAGGGGTTGGGATGGAGGGGTAAACATGCATTAAGATAGTGCGTAGAAGGCTTAAGGGTCTCAGCTCCTCCTGAGTGTCACCCCCTTGGCTGTCACCTCTTAGGCATCCGGGAGGTCCCAGAAATAAGAGAAGTGAAGTTATGCTTGTTCAGCCCCTAGCATATGCCATTCACAATGCTCAATGTTTTCTTTAAATTACCTGTTCATAACAGAGAAGTGTAGAGAATCGGCAGAATCCACCCACAGTGCTAAACAGTATATTGATGGCCTTCTGTGTGTCAGGTGCTGCTGCAGAGGACTGCACCTACAAGGTGGTGCTTGCTCCATTTTACAGGGCATGGAAGGGTCTGAGGCAGAGAGGGGCTGGGCTGGAGATGAGGATGGAAAGGTGGGGAGGGCAGACCCCAGAGGCCCATCCCAGCTCAGCCTGCTCTGCTGGGCCTTCCTTGAACACCTGGCCAGCGCTGCCCAGGCTTGCTGGGTGACCAGCCAAGGGACCTGAGTCCACTCCCCACACACCTATGTGTCGGGTGCATGGCGCCATGGTTCCTGAAGCAGCAGGGCATATGCAGAAACATGGTTTCAGAAGAGGACAGTATTCTTCTGGAAGACCATGGAAGCCTGTAGCTTAGGAAGAAGCAGCAGGCAGCATGGTGACTCTGTGTGGAGAGAAAACCAAAGCCAAGAACTGAGGCTGCCCGAAGCACAGGACAGCTCAGCTTTTTTTTTTTTTTTTCTCATGATCCGCCCACCTCGGCCTTCCAAAGTGCTGGGGTTACAGGCATGAGCCACCACGCTCAGCCCCCCCTTTTTTTTTATTGTAAGCCTGGGACCACTGCTGTGTTTGAGAATGGCATTGCGCTAAAGTTATTTCAAGGCACCTTGTCTTAACTCAAATGTATCAGACGTTATCTGTTATCCTGGTGACCCCAAGCTTTCAGTAGATTCATGTATTGATCATCCACTCTGTGCTGTGCTTTGTAAGACTTTAGAGACGTCGTTGTTTAAAATGTGACAGTCATGGTTCCTACCTGTGTGACTTTGTCAGGGAAAGTGACAGAAAAGTATATAAAACCTAAAATGTAGACGCTTGTTAATTAATTAATTAATACATTTTTAAGAGAATGGCTTCTTTATTTTAAACAAATAGAACTAAAAATAATTCCCGATTTCGTGAAGTATTTACTAGTCATAGATTTTCCTCAAGATGGGATTGCCATTGGCGTGCACAGCACCAGCTTGGGCACCCTCCCGCACACACGCACACGTCTCCCGTAAGCAACATCGAGGGGCTTGCTGCTTGCAAGGCGTTGTCTTAGGGACCGAGGAGAATCAACAGACTGTGATGCAAGGGACTGTGGAGAATCAACGGGCTGTGATGCATTCTTCTTCTCCAAACGCCTGTGGTTTCCTAGAGATAAAAATGCACCCACGAAAGGGTGAGACAAGACCCTGTGAGCGCCATACACAGACTGTACGGTGCCTTGGGATTCCCAGGAAGGAACTTTCAGGAGTGGAGAGAGGGCAAGACACTGTGGCCAGCACACAAGCATGGAGATGGCATGGAGAATGTGTCACCTCCAGGGCTGGGACAGACCTCCCAGCCATGCACTCACCCAGTACCGACAGCAGCTCTGAGGTCAGTGGATGCTGTGGGCTTTTCCATTGTACACACAAAGGCCTTGAGGTCAAGGAACTTCAGTCTCTTGCCAGGCCTAAGATTTGAACCCAGGTGTTTCTTTTGTTATATTCTTTTTTTTTTTTTTGAGATGGAGTCTCACTTTGTCACCCAGGCTGGAGTGCAGTGGCGCCATCTTGGCTCACTGCAACCTCTGCCTCCTGGGTTCAAGCGATTCTCCTGCCTCAGCCTCCTGAGTAGCTGGGATTACAGGCACCCGCCACCACGCCCAGCTAATTTTTGTCTTTTTAGTAGAGACGGCGTTTCGCCATGTTGGCCAGGCTAGTCTCGAACTCCTGACCTCAGGTGATTCACCTGCCTCAGCTTCCCAAAGTGCTGGGATTATAGGCATGAGCCACTGCACCCAACCCAAACCGAGGTGTTTCTGACTTTAGAAGACACACTTCTCCAGTGGTTTAGAGCCAGACAGTTTTGGTGGGGAGATATTTCACAGGGCTTGTCTTTTGGTACAACTTTATAGAAGGATTATTGTGGAAGAGTAAACCCTACATATTTAAAGTGTATAATTTGATCAGCTTTGATACATGTCTATACGCAGGGAATTTTCAGCACATTCAGTATAACAAATGTTTCTATCACCCCCAAAAGTTCTTTGTGCCCTTTTGCAGTCTGTCCCACAGCAACCCCTGGCCTGCTTCTGCCGTGGATTAGCTCTTGTGTTCCAGGATTTTATATAAATGGGATCACATAGCGAGGACTTGCATTTGTCTGACATCACTCACTCAGCACAGTGGTTTGGAGATTCATCCACGTGGTTGGCCTGCAACAATAGTTTGTTCCTTTTTGTAGTTGAGTATTTCATTCGTAAAGTATTCCATTGTTTATGTATGCATTCGCCTGTTGATGGGCATTTGGGTTGTTTCTACTTTTTTGGCTATTGCTATTAAAGCTGCCATAACCATTCCTCAACAGACCTCTGCATAGACGTATTTTCATTGCTCTTGGTGAATATCTGGGAGTAGGATTTTGGCCCATATGATAGGTCTGTGGATAACTAAGAAACTACCAGACCAGGTCAGGTGCAGTGGCTCACACCTGTAATGCCAATACTTTGGAAGGCTGAGTGATCTATGCAGAATTAAAGGGTCCACTTCTCTAGCTCTCTCGCCTCTAAGATTCCCCCACCTCCATATGCAACTCTGCAGCCTACAAAGACTCCACCCCTTTTCCTGGGCAGAAAGGCGATATTTCTGTTAGAGTTTCAGCCCCCCAGGTGCTGTTGCCTGATGCTCTGTAATGGGGCATTTTTTTCCACACTGTGGAGAAAAGGTCGAGGGAAAAGTGGGAGGCGCCCCCACCCCGTGGGCGAGCTCATTCCATGTGTCGACTCCTCCACATTCTCCTGCTTTTGTTTTACTCCCGGATTCCTCAGGGAGCTGTTTTTGTGTGCTTTTCGGGAGCTTTCCCCTGTAGGCAGTGGGAGGCGTGAGTTGTAGTGGGGTGGCCCCTCGTGCTGGAGAACACGAAGCTGGTGGCCACTGCAGGCTATCTGTTCTGGTTCCACCCTCTGGGGCCACACTGAACACCGCTGACCCCCCTGCTCACGAAAGTCATTCAGGTGATCTAAGGCCGTTTCCAGTAACTCATTCAGCAAACATGTAATGAGCCCTTGAGTTCTAGGCCTGTAAAAGATGAGTAAGGTGTAATTCCCTCACTCTGTAGAATTCACGGTCCAGGAGCGAAGGAGGCGGACGAAATAGGCATCCAAAGAAAGCAGTGCCATCAAGCGTGGCTGATGATGGGTTAAAGTGTGAGCACAGACTGATGGGTATAGCGAGGGCTTGGTTCCTGGGGTTGGGGGGGTGGGGAGAAGTCCAGGTGGCTTACAAAGCAGACTGTATTGGAGCTTATCCCTGAAGAACCAGTCGATTCCTAGGCTAAGAGTTGAAGGCAGGGCTTCCTGGTGGCTGGAATAGGATTGTGCCAGGGCCCGGCAGCATGATGGTGCGTTGACAGTTCCCAGGCAGGATGCAGTCCCGTGGTACAGGTATGCAGGCAAGACCAGAGGTCCATGGGCCCAGGGAGTTGGGGGGCTTTGAATGCCTTTCCTAAGGAGGTTCTGGCATTTTCTGTGACCTCTGCTGTCCCTTCAGCTCCATGTGGCCGGGTCAGGTGCAGGGCTTCTGTTGTCCATGGGAAGCAGTGTTGCCAGGTACCACTGCTGGCCATCAGGTGCGTGCTCTGTGCCCAGCGCTTGGCCTGCGGCTTTTTAAACCTCACCGCTACACTCTCAGGTTGGCATTATTGTCCTTCACCTTCACAGCAAGAAAACACTTCAAGAGGCTTGACTGATTTATCCAGGATGACACTGATACTGAGGCAGAGCTTGGATGAAAGTCCAGGTTTCTGTGACTCCACACCCTGGAGTTCTTCTCTGTCACCCTGCACTGAGCTCTGGGGCCTGGGACAAGAAGGCCTGTGGAGCCCTGGCCATGCCCCCTCCCCGTGCTCGGCATGGACCTTGTTGATTGTTTGCAAGGCACGTTTGAGTATGTCCTTTTCCTGTTTGTTTTTCCCCCTTTAATCTAGGGAAAATGAGATTTCACTTAGAATTGATGAAATATGTAATTAGATATAATAGCATTTTTAAACTAATAGCTACTGATTCAGTATGATTGAGGCATTTTGTTAACAAAATGGGGGCATTTCACTGCCTTAAAACCAGTCAGCTCTCTACTGAGTCGTTCTCTCCCGGAGGCTTTTGGGTGCCTCTTAGTTCCGCTAGCCTGTTCTTCAACACCTGCTGTGTCTGAGGCATTGAGTCAGGTGCTAGAAAGGTGAACACACAGACCTTCTGTCTCCGCTCTTCTGAGGACTCCGCACATGTGCAATGCTGGCCTCCTCAGATGTGCTTCATCAGGGAAGCCACTAGAAGCACAGGGAGAGAAGGAGGCCAGCAGATGGGGAATTTTGCCAGGTGGAGGTGGGGCTG
The DNA here is from genome assembly GCF_029281585.2 of Gorilla gorilla gorilla. Lineage (NCBI taxonomy): Eukaryota > Metazoa > Chordata > Mammalia > Primates > Hominidae > Gorilla > Gorilla gorilla. The sequence continues at coordinate 145,756,983 of NC_073231.2, read as the reverse complement.
AGATGGTTAGCCAGGTGGAGGTGGGGCTGAAACTTGGGAATGACAGGAGCAGAGTGTTGAGTGAAACGTGAGTGCGGGGTGGGGACACCAATGCGAGCAATGCCGGCCGCAGAGGCCCGTGCAGCTCTCATGTGTTCAGATGGGGCGCCGGAAGAAACCCACGGCATGGCATTTTACGTGTCACCTGAGCCCCCATGGCATGTTGTCACAGGGTCACACTGAGGCAGGCATCCTGTAGAAGGAAGGGAAATTTGCATCCTAACATGGAAAGATTTCTGTCGAAAAAGATTGCTGCAACGTAGTCTTCTTGTATAGGTTCAGCTCCACTTAGTGGGGAGATGATTATACAGGGATGTTTATTTCCATGGAGGCTGATGACCTAGGCACGGTGTCCCTCAGTAGATTTTCATTCACCTCCGGAACGGATGGCATCCCAGGACCCTAATACTGTGTTTTAGCTGGCTTACCAGTCTGGCCCATCTGCAGCTATTCTACAAAAGCTGTTGTAGGGCTTGACTCTGCTGGTTCTGTGGTTTCTGATGAGCCTGATGAGGGAGGCTGCCACAGTGTTTCTGAAATCCAGGTGCCAAAAACACTCCTGCCAATTTCTCTTGCTTGCTTGCTTTAATGACATACCAGGAGCAAAAGTGGCCAGAGAGGTTCCTTATTCTTTCCCTCTCTACCTTCAGCTCTCTGGGCCTGAGCTTCGTGTCCCAGCTCTGTCTAGTGTCCGCGGGATGGATTTGGACCCGTCCTTTACCTCTTGCCTGCCTCTATGTGAGGAAGGCAGGAAGATGCACTTTTCCTTGGGAACCTCAGATCTGGGCCCTGGGCTTTGGCCTCTGGGCCGCGTCTCACCTGGAACTGGGGGAGGAAGCCCTGCCTCACCTGCCCTCCTATGGAGGCTGCCCCAGCTCTCAATGCCAGCCGTGCCTGTCTGGAGGCCCAGGGAATGACATCTCGTGTGTGTCCACGTAGACTTGACTCCTGGCAGTCACTTCATTGCCTGAGCTTCAGTTTCCTCATCTGCTTTGTGAAGACAAAATCCATTTCAGGCCAGGAGCGGTGGCTCACGCCTGTAATCCCAGCACATTGGGAGGCCAAGGCAGGCAGATCATGAGGTCAGGAGTTTGAGACCAGCCTGGCCAATATGGTGAAACCCCATCTCTACTAAAAATACAAAAATTAGCCGGGTGTGGTGGCATGTGCCTGTAGTCCCAGCTACTCAGGAGGCTGAAACAGGAGAATCACTTGAACCTGCAAGGCAGGGGTTTCAGTGAGCCGAGAGTGTGCCACTGTACTAGCCTGGTCAACAGAGTAAGACTCCATCCAAAAAAAAAAAAAAACACCAAACCATTTCAAAGATCAACCTTGGAAGGAAATGAAAATAAATGAGTTAACATGTGATTGTTGCGAACAGTAAATATTCTCACTCTCTATAGTTTATGTTCTTTACTTTCTTCTGTTGTTCCTTTTCTGTGCTACCTTGCTTGATTTCCTATGTTCTGAACACTAGCCTTTGACATTTATTTCCATGTGGGCTTCTCTGACAGCAGGGAGGGGCAGGTGTGCACACCCCTGGATGAGGCTGGTGTTGGGGGCGGGGGTTGAGCTGTGTACGCTCCCAGATGTGGCAGTGGGGGGCAGGTGTGCATTCCCAGACGCAGCGGGGAGGAGGGGGCAGATGTGTGCACTCTTGGATGTGGCAGCAGGGGGGTAGGTGTGCACCTGAATGCATCCCATAGCCCTTTCTTGTCTGGCCCCTGCTTACCTCTCAGCTGCGTCCCTCCCCCCGCCCCTCTGTCCACTCAAATGATCATCCAGGGTCCCTGGCTGGCCTGCATGCACTAGTCCACCTGGCTCTTTGCAAGTAATGCTCCCTCTATCTGGGATGGTCCTTCTCTACCCACAGCCCTCTACCTGCCAGCTCCCCTTACTGTGTGTCTTAACTTGGTCAACACTTCTCTCCAGCTCTTCCTGAAGCTTCTCAGGCAGGATCAGTGCCTGATACTGCATACTCCTCTAACATGCTAAAAGTTCTGTATCATAGCACTTACCACAGCTTACACAAATGAAGCCTGGCTCTCTGTTGTCCATCTCTCTCATGGGCTTCTGAAGCTCCTGGAAAGATAAGGGCTTGTTTCTGATTCATTTTATGTCCCCATGCACTGACTTTAGGGCCTGCAAGATGACAGCTGTTCTCTGAACACTGCTGAGCCAAACCTAGTGTGATTTGTCCCAAGCTTCTGCCCTCAGATCTGGCCCTGGGCAGCATCCCTGTTTCTGCCGTGATGTGATGACTGCCTGCCCTTGCACATTAGCTGGAGGAGTTGTGTGGTATGGTGAGACTGGAGGGCCTCAGGAGACTACAGCCGAGTGGTTCCATCAGCCTGTGTTTCACAGGAGTGGCCAGTGTCCTCTAGCTGTGCTGCAAGATCCAAATTACATGAGTGTGATGGGGGCTGCCAAGGTCCCGCTTGCTTGGCAGGGAGGCCTCCCAGTTGTGGCACCCACACCTTCAGAGACCTGTTACGGCAGGTGTGGGATGTAGCCACATCTGTGGCAGAGGTGATGGAAGCAGAAGCAGACTCTGTGACCACCACACTGCCATTCCTTGACCTCTCTCCTCGAGTTCAGCCAGGCATTCCAGAAGAACCTAAGAGGAACTGAGAGGAGCTGAGATTTTGTCAATGCACCAGCTTTTCATTTAAGGAAGTGTGGAACCGTAACTTAGCTGCCTCTGCAGGTGCTGCTGGTCCTGAACCTAGTTCCTTCACCTAGGCAGTTGCTGTGGTAGCAGATTTTTTCCAGCTTACTGTGAGCTGAACATGACGCTTTGGAAAAGCAAGGAAACACTGTGGTTCTCTGCCATCTAAGGCAGAGAAACTTCAGAACAGTTGATTTTCCATTACAATTCAGAAAGCAGGAGGGAGTGAGCCCTGTTGGAGCCCCAGCTGTGTGCCCTGCCCTGCCCCACGTAGGTCACTCACTGGCTCCTGGCTGCCACTGTGTAGGCAGCGGCTCCTTTCTTTACAGACCAGGAGGGAGGCTCAGGGACAGGGTGACTTGCCCAAGGGCACAGCAGATTAGAAGTAGACCCAGGCAGAAACCAGGTCTTTCAGACTTTAAATGAATAGCAGAAAAGTGGTAAAGAATCTTTGTTTGTTTGTTTTGTTTTGCTTGAGACAGACTTTCACTCTATCAATCAGGCTGGAGTGCAGTGGCACGATCTCAGCTCACTGCAACGTCCGCCTCCTGAGTTCAGGTTATTCTCCTGCCTCAGCCTCCAGAGTAGCTGGGATTACAGGTGCACGCCACCACGCCCAGCTAATTTTTGTATTTTTAATAGAGACGGGGTTTTACCAGGCTGGTCTCGAACTCCTGACCTCAAGTGATCTGCCCGGCTTAGCCTCCCAACGTGCTGGGATTACAGGCGTGAGCCACCGCGCCCCAGTGGTAAAGAATCTGATAGACATTTTAATCTTAATACAAACATCTTCAGAATTTTCAGTGAGGAGCATTGGAGAAAACCCAAAAACCCACCTTTAGAGACAGGACAAATCTGGAAGAGTGTTGAAACGATTCCAGCACTAGGCGGAAGGGTCCGGGCAGTGCCATGCCGCACCTGGAGTCTGAGCGGGTCATGAAGGGTAAAACCAGGGAGCATGGAGACCGTGCTGCCTTGGGCCCTCAAGCCACTGCCTTCCTGTGCGTGGGGTCCTCCGCACCTGCTCTGGGCCACACGCTGGTAGCATGGGGGGCACCAAGTTGAAGAAAACAGCTCTGACACAACCAAGGTAAGGATGGAGTGGAGACGCAGACACCCTGATATTAGCTTGAGTGAAGTGTTACCTAAGAACACAGGTCGGTGGGTGAAAATAATGCCCAGAACATCTCATGTTTATCTTGCATTTTATACCTTCACAAAATGTCTTCATAAAAGCTACCTCGTTTGATCTTTATCATGATAACTTCCTTTAATAGCCATATTTTTTAATAACAGCTTTATTGAGATTTGATTTGCACACAACGCAATTTACCCATTTGAAGTGTACGGCTCAGTGATTTTTGTTTATTCACAGAGTTGTGCAACCATCACTGTCGTCCACTTTAAAACTTTTGAATTGCTCCCAAAAGCATTATAATAGCTATAATTGTTTTGAGCACCAATTATGTGCCAAGTGGTTCAAATCAATTCTCCCAAATCCTAACTAGCCCTGCAATATAGGAGATCCACGTTGTGGATCAAAAACCAAGGCCTGGGGACACTCAAGTGACTTGCCTCTGGTCACAAAGCAAATAGGTGAGAAGAGGGTTGCGCTCCAGTCCGTGTTGCTGCAAGCCCATGCCCTTTCCTCCGCACAGCACCCCTTCCCAAATGCAGCCCTGCAGCCAGGACACTAGCCTGGGCGCCAAAGCCTCAGGGAGTCGAGAGCAGTGGTGGGCGCCTGAGCTCTGCCTACTGACTCCAAGACCTGGCCCTGCATGCTGTGTGTCAGAGGCCGTGGGGAATGAAGCTCCAGGCACTGGCTCCTCCCTGCTTTTGCTGGACCTGTGGCTGTTTGGACCCAGCAGGCCAAGCAGTCCCGTTAAGATGGAAAAACTGCTTCCTCAGGAGGCCTCTGCAGAAAGAAATCAATTAAAAATGACCCGTGGTGCAGGAGGAGCCCAGGTCTTGCACTGCCTTCTGCCGTTTGGAGAGGGAGGGCAGCTGGCAGCCAGTGGCATTAGGTGAATTCCATTTTATTAAGCACTATTTTCTGCACTGAAGAAAACAATACTTAAAGGTCCTAAAATAAACATTGATCCGGAGAAGTGCAAGCGAAGGGGCTGTGCTTCCCACAGCAGTGCTGGCTGGGATGGAGGGAGAAGCTCCCGATGTCGGGCACTTCCGCGCTGCGAACAGCACTGCTCAGGGAAGGCGGTGTCTGGCTGAGTCCTAAAGGGCAAAGGGAGCCGGCTCCGTGGTGGGAGGGCCGGGGAGGGCCCCTCGCTCTGGCTGGCTTGCTCACGCTCTGGTGACTGGCGGGTAATTTCCACTCGTATGAACTCAGTGCACTTCTCTGTGACCTGAAGGTAGTGATATAGGATCTCCGTAAGCATAAAATGAGAAGCTGCGTATTTGGGGCTTTCCCAGTGCAGGGTCGGGGGCTCTTCGCAGGTTCCCTCCCTGGGAGACCAGCCAGGCTGACAGATCGAGGAAGCAGAGTGCTCAGAGCACACCATCCCTCTTCGGAGAAGCCACCTCTGCAGCAAGAGGCCACCGTTCCCTGATGCTCACTCTACTTCCAACCCTTGGCCTTCTCTGGACTCACAGAATCCAAAATGAAGAAATAATGGGCCTCACGCAACCTCCAATTTACAGTGAGAAGCTCAAGATTCAGAAAACAAGATGCCTGCAAATCATAGACTTCCATGATTGAAGGAGTGCCAGGCTCTGTCTCACGCTTGCACCTCCCCAAGTTTCTCCCATTGAGTGTTTTCTCTAGCCCTACATGGAGCAAAGAACAGGACCACAGACTGCCTGGCCCCAGGCCACAGCTTGTTTATTTGCAGCACGGACCTCTGGCAGAGCTCTCAGTCCCCTAACTGCATGGGCCACAGCTGGCTGTGGGAGTGCTGGGCTGCTTGTTAACAACGAGCAGTATTATCTCCAAGCACCTGTCAGCATGTGTGCCCGAGTTCAGGCGATGGGGACGACTCTGTGGACCCTTTCAGTCAACGCTTACCACAGGTTCCTGGCTCCTGCCAGCCTGGCTTTGACTTCTCCATCTCCCATTTGCCATCTCTGTGGCCTTGGGCAAGCGACCTTATTTTCTGCAACAGGCGAATCTGCTCCCTCCCAGGGCTGCTGCGAAGATGGAGGCGGTGGCGACTGAGCCTGTTGCTTGGCAGCGGGGTGGGCCCACAGCAGGCCCAGGGGACGGGGGCGCCATTGCTTTGGTGTTGGTGCATTCTCCGATGGTGCTTTGATTGGATCACCTAGAGCTTTGACTTTCAAAATACAGCTTATCTTTCCCCTTTAATTGAAAATAATAATGGCCGGGCGCGGTGGCTCAAGCCTGTAATCCCAGCACTTTGGGAGGCCGAGGCAGGCAGATCACAAGGTCAGGAGATCGAGACCATCCGGGCTAACACAGTGAAACCCCGTCTCTACTAAAAATACAAAAAATTAGCCTGGCATGGTGGCGGGCGCGTGTAGTCCCAGCTACTTGGGAGGCCGAGGCAGGAGAATGGCATGAACCTGGGAGGCGGAGCTTGCAGTAAGCCGAGATCGCGCCACTGCACTCCATCCTGGGCAACAGAGCGAGACTCCGTCTCCACAAAAAAAAAAAAAAAAAAGGAAAATAATAATGAAGAAGGATTTCTCTTTTTTACCATAATTGATCTAGGAGGCTGAAGGATAAAATGATCCTCTCTCGGGGCGTGATCCATACGTCCGTGTTCACGCCATTTTCTTGTCTGCTCAAAGTCCCTTCTCATTCAGGATGGACGAGTCAGGAAGATGACTGCTTCCCTCTCACTTGGCATCGTACTTCTTTGCAAAACAGCATAGGCTGGTGTTCTGCACAGGCAATCGATTCACATATGATGTACCACATACATTTGGAAAGCTAGTCTTATAACTAACAACTATCTCTCAATGAAAGTTCAGTTGAATTATATGTGGCTAGCCTCCTGAGATCCGACTCCTTGATTTGTATTTAAATGTCATTGTGACTTCCCTGGTGAGGCTATCCGCTGTTCAAAGACTGAATCATATGATCTGGTATTTTAAAAACCACCATTTTTTTATAGACTCTTCAAAAATCACAGCACCTTTTTTTAGTGCCAACTCTTGACTATTATTGTCACATTTGGCCATAAAATTAAACATGAAAATTGGCATTCAATAATAGTATTAATTTTATTTAACTCTGCCTTCAGAGATGAGCAGAAGCAAGTAGTGGTGGAGACCGTCTGCCCGGGAGGCAGCGGAGTGCTGCGTTCCGAGGAGCGGATGGAGGGTCGGCCCCGCATCTGGTATTTGAAATGAAGCCCCTCCTTGGCCTTGCTTTTCACTTTGCAACCTTAGGTCATCTCCTTAGCGCCTCAGCTCCTTGGTCTCTCCATCTGTAATGCGGGTTTCAGAATCATGACAGCAGCCACTATTTATAGAGCGCTATTTATGTACCGGATACTTCGCTGACCGTTTGTATACACCATCTATCTTATCTAATCTACACAGAATCTTACAAAGTGGGGTGTATCAGCCTCAATCAGATTTAAAAAACTAAACCCCAGTGTGTTTTGCACATTGTGAGGAACTTTAAAATTGTGAGCGAAGGTGACTATTCCAGGAGGACAGTGTCTTGAGGGGTTTATGTAGTTGGACAAGCCTCCCAGAAGAGCCGTAGTTTGATTGTGTGTTTTATAGGCCTGTACAAAAGTAATTGCACTGACCTAAATATAAGCTCCCCTGAAGTCCTGCCTTGGAAGATTTGTGTGGGCCTGGTCCTTTCCTCCATCTAGGATTTAAGTCTATTCCCTTTAGCGAATCTCTAGAGAGCATTTCAAAGTGCCAAGTTCATTTACACGCACAAGCCCCTTCCTCACAGGGTGACCAGTGACCCAGCTAGTATGGTTCTTATTTTCCAGAAGGAAGTTTGGGTGTACAGAAGCTAAGGCTTGTGTGGAAGAGACGCAGGTGACTCAGACAGCCCTTCCCTCACATAGCTCCCAGCCCAGGACCAAAGATTGCTCTCTGGGTCAGCAGACAGCTGTGGTAAGGACTGGCCTCTTGTCCCCTCTGCCCATTCAGGGAAGATGTCTCTGCCCTAATGTTCCCCGCAGAAGCCCTCCTGTTCTGCAGAGAATCCTGGACTGTGGGCCCAGACCCAGATTCTTGTCTTGGTCAGACACGAACAGCGGGTAATATGCCTTGTCCTCAGCTTGAAGTCCTTACTTCATTAAAAATGGAAACAAGGCTGGCGTGGTGGCTCATGCCTGTAATCCCAGTATTTTGGGAGGCCGAGGTGGGAAGATCACTTGAAGTCAGGAGTTCAAGACCAGCCTGGGCAACATGGTGAAACCCCATCTCTACTAAAAATACAAAAATTAGCCAGATGTGGTAGTATGCACCCGTAATCCCAGCTACTCGGGAGGCTGAGGCACGAGAATCGCTTGAACCCAGGAAGCGGAGGTTGCAGTGAGCAGAGATTGCACCACTGCACTCCAGCCTGGCCAACAGAGCAAGACTGTGTCTCAAAAAAAAAAGCAAAATAATAACATTAGAACCCACTCTAGCAAAAAGGCATCACTCAAAGAGCTGTTACCTTGCTGGGCAGAGCCCTGGGCAGGGCCTGGCACCGCCACCCTCCAGGAGCCCGCCCAAAAGGCCATTCCCGCCACCACCCGCTGCAGATGAGGCAGGTGCTTTCGCCGTCAGTTCTGCGCGGGTTTCCTCACTGGCCTTTTCCACGCAGTTTCCAAAGATAATGATTTCCCACCACTTTGCTGTGACTTACCAGAGCATCAGCCACGGTTCCGAATCACTTTTTGGATACGTTCTGATGGGGAGTTGCATGAATATTCTCTGATACGTGTCACTGACCCCAACATAAGACCTCACCTGTGTGTTTAAGCTTAAACCCAGGGCGAGGAGGGATGTGCTGTCCTGTGCAAACCACACCTGCAGGTGGGCAGGCTTCTGAGGCTTCGGGGGCCAAGTGGTGAGGGTGGTGGCATGAATGTGGCATCAAGGCGTCGTTGCTTTGTTGTTGTTACGAAAAGTAGGTTGCTCATTGAGAAAGCCGTTATGGAGCCATCAAGGCACTCAGCTGATCGTGGACTGTGGCCTGGTGACAGTAGACCCTGTGTGGGTGCTAAGAACATGCAAACCCTCCCAGCTGTTAGGTGCGGGTGGCACTGACTGCATTCCACAGAGATGCTTAGGGAAGTGTCAGGCCTCGCCCCAAAGTCACCTCCAAGCCGAGCTGGGCATCCAGCCCAGGTGGTGGGCTCCAAAGCCTGCCGCCATCTCCCGCTGCGCTGCCGCCCCGGTGCCTACCACGATGGACAGGCCACTGCCAGCTACACCTCAGCACCTTCCACCCTTCCTCTCTGGAAGATGACTGCAATAGGTGGTCTCAGCTTCGTGCCCCTCGGTGGCCCAGGGTTTCTTCCTTACCTTCCAGCACCTGGGTGTCCCTGCCTGCGGGTCGTCTCCCTGTGAGCCTCTCAGCCAAGCGCCACCACCCCGCATGCCCTCTGGCACTCCCTGTGGGGCAGACACCCCGTCCACATCTCTCCAGCCACCCACCGTCATCGGGAGCCCTGCTCTCCACAGGAGTGACAAGCCTCAAACCTGATGGCCTCGGCCCTCATTCAAAGTTCTGGCAGTACTGCCATTGAATTTAGCGCAAGGTCACCTACCAGGGCAGCCGGCCAGGGCTCTCGCCTCCCATGACGCAGGCCTTGCAGCTGCTGCACACGATGCAGCGGTGTCTTCCGGCAGGGGTGAACCCAGGTGTGAGGACCCCTCCATGGGAAAGCCTCTCGCAGTTTTCCGGGTTAACAGTCACAGGGCTGCCGTCACTTCCTGGTGGGGAGGAGCCAGGAGGAGGGGGCTCAGGTTTAGGGGCTGTGCCTGGGACCAGGTGGAAAGAAGTATTAGAGGTGGATAGAGGTATTAGGTAGAACCCCTCTGTGGTTTGGGGAATTCATCCTTGGCTCTTGGAATTCTGGCAATAGGACTTGAAGCTGGGTGACCTTAGGTGAGTCACTCGATTTCTTGGTACCGCAGTTTTGTCACTGCAGGAAAAGGAACGTGGCCTTTGGGATTTTTGCCAGCGTCGGCCATCCCAGGGCTGCAGAGGAGAAGGCAATTGTAAATGTGGGAAGCAGTTGGCCGTTAACACAAGCAGCAGGCCTGTTGGATGCAGGGTCTGCAGTTTCAGGGTCTCTGTCCCATGCTGCTCTGCAAACAGCATGAGCAAGAAATGGACTCTCTTTAGGTGTCCTGCCTAAGCAAAGCAGAGCCAAGTAAAGCTCAAGACAAAACACAGAGGATGGAGTCTGTGACACAGGCTCTGAGCGAGGCTTGCTAGCTCCATGATGTTGGGCCAGATGGCTTGGGCACCCAGAGGTGCAGCCTGTCATCTGTAACATGAAGCAGAGCTTGGCCTTCCCTGGGCTGGCTGTAAGTTAACAAAGATGAGCATACATACAGAACACCCAGCGCCGGGCTTGGCACACAGCAAGTGCTCCTTACATTTTGTTTTCTTCCCTTTTCTGTTTTATGGGCAGAGTTGGCTACAGTTTTGTTAAGGTTGGAGGGGGGTAATAGAGTGTGATGATTACTCAACCAGAAATTGTTTGAAAGATACCCCCAGATTAGATATCACACCGTTGTAGTTCCAGTGGCCGCAGCATCCAGCGTGTGCTCTGACCCAGGGAGCTGCCTGCTGGCTGTTTCTCTTTTCTGTGTTCAACAGGAAGAGAACCTGGTACTGTTGTCAAACTCAACTGAGAGGTGAAAGTTATTAGTTCCTTTTGGATTATCAAGCAGTGAACTTAAGCTGGCCTTTTTCATGAAACTTAGGAAATATTCTGACCTTTTGTTTGAAGAGAGCACTAGTTTGCTTCAGTCTGCCTTTGAGGCGGGGAAATAAGAGGAGCTTTTTGCTGGGTGGAAAATTAGAAGCTCTCACTGCACGGGTAGGTTACTCACAAGGGAAGAAAGAGACATGGTTAGTAAGCTTCTGAAAAAATGTTCAACCTCAGGAGTAATTCAGACCTCGGGGGTAATTCAGACCTGCACATTAAAACATCAGTGAAGTGGCATTTTGCCTATTCCTAGCAAAGATTAAAAACTGATCATCGCCAGTATTGGCAGTGGTGCAGAGAGGGAGGCAGGCCTGTCCATGCTGCTCGGAGATGAGCTTCTGGAAGACTCGGCCTCTGAGCCTGAAACACCTCACACCCTCCAATGAGTGACTCCACGTCTGGGAACAGTTCCTGAGAATCAGTCGTAAGTGCAGGCAGAAACACTCAGCACAAAGATGTTTGTCAGGTCTTTTTCTACAATAGTCCTTTTTTTAAAACATGGAAAAGAGCTGAGAGTCCAAAAAATAGGAGAACCATTCTGTAGGCTATGATACAACCCTAAGATAGAATATTTCGCAGACTAATTTTTAACGATGGGAAAATATTCATAGCATATTAAGAGAATAAAACAAGACTTCAAACTATGTGTGTGGGTGTATTTCTTTGTGTATATGATACATCATGATTTATACATATATATGTAGTGATTTTAAACTATGTTAAATACAAATACTTAGGGAAAAGACTGTAAAGATATTAACATTAGAGTATACTATTTGAATGCTTTTATTTTCCTTTTTATGCTTTTTTCTATCTTCCAACTGTTTAACAATAAGCTATCTACTTAGATAACCAGAAAATAATAGTAAAAGTGATTTTTTTAAAAAGCATGTTTTGCCACAAAAGCACTGTCCTCTGCTTGTGGGGAGCGTCTCTAGCTCTTGTGTGGCTCAGCCCCGCATGTCATGCCTCAGGCCGAATACTAGAGATTTATTGGCACTGCAGTAGTTCTTTCTCAAGCTGTCGTGGAGACTGAGACTTCTTCTTTGGGTCTTATCTTGTCTTTATATCCCCTTAACAGCAGGTCCTCTTATTTCTTGCTTGTTCAAGGGAATAGCCACAGAGGCCAATTAGAGCATGGTTTTGCTGAATGTTTTGGCCACAGCACAATCTATGCAATAATAAAAAAAAAAAGGCCTACTTTTTTTTTTCTTTTAAGACAGAGTCTCACTCTGCCATTTAGGCTGGAGTGCAGTGGCACAGTCTCGGCTCACTGCAACTTCCGCCTCCTTGGTTTGGGCAATTCTCCTGACTCAGCCTCCTGAGTAGCTGGGACTACAGGTGTGTATCACCATACCTGGCTTATTTTTGTATTTTTAGTAGAGATAGGGTTTTACCATGTTGGCCAGGCTGGTCTCAAACTCCTGACCTCTAGTGATTCTGCCTGCCTCGGCCTCCCAAAGTGCTGGGATTACAGGTGTCACACCCGGCCCAAAACGCCTAACGCCTACTCTTATCCATTGACTGATAAACCCTCTGTTGTTGTATTAGTTTGTTTTCATGCTGCTGATGAAGACACACCCGAGACTGGGCAATTTACAAAAGAAAGAGGTTTAATTGGACTTACAGTTCCACGTTGCTGGAGAAGCCTCACAATCATGGTGAAGGCAAGGAGGAGCAAGTCACGTCTTACATGGATGACAGCAGGAAACTCCCCCTTATGAAACCATCAGATCTTGTGCAACTTATTCACTACCCCGAGAACAGTATGGGGGAAGCCACCCCCATGATTCAATTATCTCCCACCGGGTCCCTCCCACAACACATGGGAATTACGGGAGTACAACTCAAGATGAGATTTGGGTGGGGATACAGCCAAACTCTATCATTCTGCCCCTGGCCCCTCCCAAGTCTCATATCTTCACATTTCAAAACCAATCATGCCTTCCCAACAGTCTCCCAAAGTCTTAACTGATTTCAACATTAACTCAAAAGTCCACAGTCCAAAGTCTCATCTGAGACAAGGCAAGTCCCTTCCACCTATGAACCTTTAAAATCAAAAACAAGCTAGTTATTTCCTAGATACAATAGGGGTACAGACATTGGGTAAATGCAGCTGTTCCAAATGAGAGCTGAGGGGGGCTGTGGGAGGGGCACGCCCACCTGGCCTGAGAAGGAAATGGTAGGGGGAGGAGGCAGACAGCACTCAGAGGATAAACAGGCAGTTCCCAGTGGGCTGATGCGTCCCCAGGGTTAAATAATTGTCAGCGTTCTCCATGACTGCACAGGAGTTTTAAGACGCCATCCAGCTCACTATCTATGGCACACTGGTTCTTTCCTGCCTCACTGTGTTATGGAATTGAAATTTTTATCTGGGGTAACACAGGTCTTCCCAGAGGTTTGAAGCAATGACTGTGTCTTCAGCTCCAAATTGTGTGTTGAACCAGCTCTGAAGTCAGGGCCACCTTGGGAGTCTATTATTTCATTTTCTTGGAATGAATCCGTTATGAATTACTAACGATAATGATTCATTATAGTGTCTCATGCTGGCATGTGCTGATTCTCCAACAGCCGGCAGAAATTGCCCTACTGATGAATTCTCTGCTGTGTTTTCCCCTTTCTCGTAGAATGGCTATTCAAGTGGACAAGTTCAACTTTGAGAGTTTCCCGGAGTCCCCTGGGGAGAAGGGGCAATTTGCAAACCCCAAGCAGCTGGAGGAAGAGCGGCGGGAAGCCCGAGGCCTGGAGATCCACAGCAAGCTGGGCATCTGCTGGAGAATCATATCCTTTTCCGGGGGCCACCTGGGCCTGGGGGCACCTTTGCCCAGGGTTCCAACCTCTAAGAAAGACCCGTGAGGGTCTTAGCTATTGAATTTTCACCACAGATAGCTCAGAAATGCTGTGGCAAGGAGATGTGGACCAAAGGCTTGGCATTTCCTTAACCTCTTAACACTTCAAAGGCCCCACTCAGAGCAGTATTGATTGGGGGCGAGGAAAGGTCTTCTCGGAGCCGGTGGTGCTCTCGTCTTTGGATCACATGCTTCTTGCCAGTGTTGATATTCATGTTAGTGACAGGTTCTAATGGCCACCTATCAGTGCCGGGCTCGGGGGGTTCACAGACTGCCAGCTGAAAACACAAGTGCAATTGTCTGAGAAACTGAAATCAGATTGTACAGCTTACCGAGGCATGAAGATGCCATTTTGAAAAGGTGGAGAGAGTTTTCAGAAGGATTGTGCTATAACACAGTGTTTCACACAGTCAGTGAGCCTGGTCTGAACTTTGGATCAATGACTGACTCCTCGCAGACACTCCACTGACTGACCAAGCACTCTGGAGAAGCCCAGGTTCCCTCATTTGTTTGTTCAGCAATCTTTGGAGAGCACCTACTTTTGAGTCAGGCATTTTGCAAGGCATTTAAGAGGCTGAGATGCAAAGACAAGATCTCCATGTAGTTGTTTGTCTAGTAGGAAGTGGATGTGTCCTCTGGGAATTGAACACTGTTGGGGAGTGAAGGCAGAGCACCCTGCCGAGTGCTGCGGGTTCAGAGGCCACTGGGTGGGGGCATTCAAGGAAGGCTTCGTAGAGGAGGTGACATTTGAGTGGCTGCTAGAAGTGGATAGAAGTTTATTAAAGGGACAAAGGTAGGAAACAGCCCCAAAATACTGAGGCATAAGAGCCCATCTCCGGGGAAGGGGCAGCTCTGATGGGAATGTCTGTTAATGATCTCAGTCATGCACACATTCTGCAGATATGGGGATACACATGTTGCTCCGTTGTGTGGTCTGGGATCCTTCCAGACGGCCTCCTGGATTCCGAAAGTGTCCTCGCTCTACACAGCATAGTTTCCAGAACCTGAGGCCAATTCCTTTGTTCAAGCTAAAGGGACTTTGGGCCTGGCAGACTCACTGTCTCCAAGGAGTTTGTGACAAAATAAGCACTTTACATGTAGATAGAAGGTTTTGTGAACCAGACATGAAAAATAGAGTGCTTGGGGACTCACGTAGTGAACAGGAACAGTCTGTTGTGGAGTTACAGGCGTTTATCTCTGGTACAGAGAGAAGTAAAAAGGTGGGGATAATGGGAGTTGTCTTTCCCTTGTATTCCCCACAGAGCTCGGCACAAAGTCAGGGTTCAGCCAGTTCTTAATGAGCAAAATGCCATAGCAAGGAAACGAGTCAGACTGGTTCCTACTGTGTCGGGCGCACACCCATCACCCCATTTATCTCCTCCACATCTCCCTGACCAGCACTGTGGCTCCTATGAAGGAAATTGAGTCTCAGCCATGAGGGATAGGGCCAGGGACCAACCCAGGTAAGTTTGCTGGCAAAGTGCTCACCCCCAAGTCTCAGACTTCAAAGGAGAAGGCTCCGCAGGCAACTCCCACGCTGTCAGGCTGGGGAAAGGAGGGACCCCTGGCACTCACGTCCCCGTGTCTGTGCTGGGTCTTGGGTCTTTCTGATAGGCCCATGTTTCTGATAATCTTTCTGTCTTTCTGTTGGGTCTCTCTGATAGGCTGAGGGTTGGAGAGGCTCTATGTGAGGCAGGAGGCATCTCTTACTCGGGGTCTCAGAGATTCAGCCTCTGGCCGGGAGCCCCATGCAGAGCAAGGCGGTCCTGGATGGGTCTGATGCAGCCCCAGCTCAGCGCCAGCAGCACCAGTGGAGGAAGGGGCAGGTGCATGGTGGGCCTGGCAGGAGGTTATTCATTCTCCTAAACGATCTCTCTCTGGGCTCAGATAAAAGCCAGAGCCCTAGGATGGTTGGGATTTTGACCTCTGTGTCCCCATGCTTCACAGAGATTGAGCCCTCCCCTCCCCTCCCAGGGCCTCATTGTGCTGGGCACACAGGGGCACCCTGCTAGTGTCAGAGCTGCTGCCTCGCAGACACCACCCTGGGCTGGTGCTGCCCTGGGCCACGTCACCCTTGTCAGCAACCTGACTCCTGGGGCGGTTTCATTATCCTGCCTTCCCGTCTTGCAGATGAAAACTGTGACTCCACTTCACAAAGAGAAAGTGGCGTGGCCAGTTCCTGCACCCCGTAGCTTGTCTGCCAGCCTGCAGTCCCCGCCCAGCACATGCTGCCTTCTAATGGGATGATAGTGGCCCACAGAACTCTTGTGTTCTTTGAAAACCAGTATCAAAAAAGTACAGAAAATGTCTTTGCGTTTGACTTCTCTATTTTCTGTGTATTTGCTTAATAATTCATGCAACACATATTTATTGATTGCCTACCATGTGCCAAGCACATCTACCCCATACATTTACTGATCGGAAGTTTATGAGAGCTTGATTGTCCCTATAGGCAAATTTAGTGAAAGAGAGTTAACATTAAGGACATCATCCCTCCCTCCCTCCCTCCCTCTCTGCCTCCCTTCCTTCCTCTCCTCCTTTCTCTCTCTCCCTCCCTTCCTCCCCCCACTTTCTCTCTCTCCCTCTCCTCTCCCTTCCCCCCACTGTCATCTGTTAATGACATCTGGCGTCAGAGGAATAGCAGAATTTTGCTATTGTAAACCTGAATTCAAGCAGATGGAAAGACCAAAGATTGAACTGGCTAATAATTTCATTATGCATTTTAATAATATTTTCTAAACATTTAGACTTTGTACAAACATTTGAGCTTAATTTGATACCCGTCCATAGTTGTAGCAGTTGCCCACCTGTAGCGCATGGGTCTGGATAGATGCGTTTTAAAGGAAATTGGGAATCTTGCACTGGGTCGATGCACACCTGTCTACGAAGCAGCTACGATGACACGATGGGCAGCCCAGGGCTGCCGGGAGCTCTCACCCCACTCTTCACCTGTTAATGAAAAGTATGGTACAGACTTGCTTGTTCTTAGGAGGTGAGCCCTGGAGATGCCCCCATCAAAGGGGAGGGGACAGATACAGAGATGGGCACTTGCAGTGCAGCGTTGTGGGGCTGATGGGAGCTTCCCTCAGGTCACGCCTGGCAGGAGTAGGTGGAGATCTCAGCCCATTCCCATTCACGTAGAGAGACGAAGAGGGCCCAGGGTTCAGCATGTGTTGTGCTGTCCTCAGCAGGGGACCCAGAAGGCAGGGTATGAGCATGGCCACATTGATGTCTTTGAAAGCCACCCTGGCCACAGTGTGACAAGTGGGTTGCAAAGATGCAAGTGCCCCTGGGGATGCTGGTGGGTTGAGGAGCCACTGCATGAGCAGCTCTAAGTCAGGGACCATGAAGGCCTGAGCGAAGGGAGTACCCAGGAAAAAAGTGCCGAGGGACCACAAGGGCCTGAACAAAGGGAGCGGCACAGGAAGAAAGTGCAGAGGCGGCCACCCATCACCAAGAACCTGCAGGGTTCAGACTTGGGGGTGGCCTCTGAGTGCCTGTCCCTTCCTCTCTCCTTCCCAATCCTCTTTTCCCCCATCTCTCCCTCCTGCCCCTCCCCTATGCCCTTCCCTACTTAATTTCTGTCGAAACAGAGGGTTAAACTCAGTAGCCTCCTTGTTCTTGTCCCCTCCCTCAGACCCCATGAGTGATTGGGCACCCCCGGGCGCTCCTCCTAGAGTGCTGGAGGGCTGCGGGTGGCCTCTGAGTAGCCCCCAGCCCTGCTGACCAGCCCCTTCTCCCATTCTGAGATGGGGCACATTTATCACAAGGAGCCCAGGGCCAGAGAAATTACAGTGAAGACACCTAGGATCATGTCCCAGGGCACTGGCCGGGCACAGGGCCTGTCCCTGCTGTGGACAGGGCGACCTGTTGTGGGGGAGGTGGCCCAGGGCGGTCAGCCATCCTGCTTCCGGGGTGGGGGTCACATTCTGGTGCTGGGCCTGACCGGATGAGCTAATGGGTTAGGTACCCCTTTTTCTTTTTCTTTTCTTTTGTTTGTTGTTTTTTGTTTTTTTGAGGCAGTCTTGCTTTGTCACCAGGCTGGAGTACAGTGGCCACAATCTCGGCTCACTGCAATCTCCGCCTCCCGGGTTCCAGAGATTCCCCTGCCTCAGCCCCCCGAGTAGCTGGGACTACAGATGTACACCACCACGCCCGGCTAATTTTTTTGTATTTTGGTAGAGACGGAGTTTCACCATGTTGGCCATAATGGTCTGAATCTCCTGACCTCGTGATCCGCCCGCCTCAGCCTCCCAAAGTGTTGGTATTACAGGCGTGAGCCACCGCGCCCAGCTGGATACCCCTTTTTTCTTTAGGAAATCTTTTCTTAAACCCTATTTATCATTCGTATTATTATGACTATGAAAACCACTTCTTGTGTGGCTGCTGTGTGTTAGCTACTGTGCAGCAAGCTTTCCTCACTACCTGCCACCAAGCCTGGGGCCACGTTTCCCATGACAGGCTGGGAAACCCGGTCAGACACAGGCAGTTTCCTGCCATTCTCCCACCAGTCCCTGCCCCGGGTGACCTTGGTCATGGCCACCTTCTCTCTCTGCTTCTCTGTTCTCATCATGAAGTGGGAACAGCGAGGGCTTCTGCTTCCCCGGAGCTGCACGGGGCGAGTCCCTGCTCCTGTGGCACACTCAGGGGAAGCACTCTCCCTGTGTCCCTCCCTGTCACGCACACGCCAGGTTGGAGGGCTTCTGCTGTCTTCGTGCATTTATCCTTATTCTATCCCAGGATCAAAGTTTTCACAAAGGACTCCTCGTGCTCACAAATCTCTTAAGCCCTTTCTTCCACATTTCCTAGGCTTTCTTGCCCACATCAGCCTGCTGATTTTAAAGAGAATCCTTCCCCCCAGCCCCCCGACCCAGACCTCTCCTGCTTGATAAGAGCATGCTTGTTTGTAATGTCTGTGCCGTTTCCCTGGAGGGCGGGGGCATCTCTTCCTAGTACATGCAGCATCTGGCCCAGAGAGCTGGGCTTATTTGCTATACGGCGATGCTTTTTGGATAAAACCTACCTACCTTTGGTACTCTCTTCTTTTAAGCTTCTTCTTACCCTCCAGCTACCAATACTGGACAATTTTACTGAACTTGGGAAACCTTAGCATAGCCAACTCTCTGTGAACTCTGTTAATAGCAGATAATAGCCTTTACCACGTGATCTAGAAATCTTCTATATTTGCCTTTGGGATAGGACTAATGATGCCACATTGTTGAGGACTGGAGCCTGGGGTCAGAGGCTGGCCCTGCCACTCCCAGCATCCAGAAAGGGAGACTGTGTGACCTGAGGGCCATGTACTAATCTGTGCAGCCGGTGTGACGAAACCTGCTGCAGGCCGTTGCTGTCAGGATGAGTTCTAAGAATCATCGGCCTTTTTGATCACCTGTGGGTGAGCAGAAGCATTTTCCTTACCTCAGACCTGCAAAGCAGGTAGTACCTACCCCTTTCAAAACATAAGTAAACTTTGGAAGTTCAGTAACTCACCAGAGATTGTGCAACTAGAGGCATAGTCAGGATCCCAAAACTTGTTATTTTCCCGTTGACTGCTTCAACTGAGATCACATCTGCAAGGTGCAGACATAGCTCCTGGGCCTGGAAGGCGTCAGCAAAGGTGAATCCCCCTTGCCCGTTTCCTGCTGGAAGACCTCATGCCACACTGCTACCTGACCTCAGGGGAGGTCCTCCTTACTCATCCTTCAGAATGGACCTCACTGTCTGCTCCTCAGAGCCTTCTCTGCCATCAGCCTCCCTCCCATCTCGGCCTGGCTGCAACAGCCCCTTCCCTTGGGCTCCTGTGACACCCAGTACTTCATTCTTGTTAGTTACAGTCTTTAATTAGTACAGAAAATTAGTTTTTTTCTGCAGATTTTCTCCCTTGCCAGGTTGTGCTGTCTTGAGGTCAGGTGGAATCCTGTTCATCCAACAGCCGTTTATTGAGGCTCTACCATGTGCCAGAGGTTGGACTGAACACCAGGGCACACCAGATGCTCAAAATCAGGTGTGGACCCTGCTCTGATAGTATGTGTTCTCTTTTGCTTGCCCAAGTACTGAGTATAATCGCTAGCACATAGGTATGAAAACTGTTTGTTTTTTGTTTTGTTTTTTGAGACAGAGTTTCACTCTTGTCACCCAGGCTGGAGTGCAATGGTTGCAGAGAGGTTCACTGCAACCTCTGCCTCCTGGGTAGCTGGGACTACAGGCACCTGCCACCATGCCTGGCTAATTTTTGTATTTTTTAGTAGAGTTGGGGTTTCACCACTTTGGCCAGGCTGGTCTCGAACTCCTGACCTTGGGTAATCTGCCCACTTCGGCCTCCCAAAGTGCTGGGATTATAGGTGTGAGCCACCATGCCCAGCCTAAAATGGTTTGTTGAATGAATAGTTTCCATTTCAATGACACAGCAAACAGAATGGCTACCAGCTCAGCTGCGCGATGCCGAGTGCCGTGATGAGTGTGTGAAAGGAGCTGCGACTCACGGGACGAGTCTACATCGCAGCCTGGCTCCTTTTCCAGAGCAGCCTGCACAGACCGTCTGCTGTGGAAGCAGGGGAGGGACACGCTTCGGGCAAGCCTAGGGTCAACTCACCCTTTCATTTTCCTTGTTTTTGTTGCAAATCACCCTTTGGAGACCATTTCAAGGATTGGTGGAAGGCTTGCTGAGGTATCAGAATCCAGCTGTGTGAGCTGGAGTAGGAAGAACTGGGTGCACAGTTTGGCTGATCCCCATGAAGGCGAATGACCTGGGCCGTCTGAGCAATCTCTTCCCACCAGGCTGATAAGCATCCGCCTCCTCCATTCTGTCTGGAGGAGCATTTTTAACCAATTTGGCTGCTTTGAGAGTGAGGCAGAGGCTGGAGAAGCCCAAGGCAAATGGCTTTAGATACTCAGAGTAGGGGATGGGAGTGGAATATCTGTGAAATGCAGAGGACAAATGAACAGACATGACTTGGAGAGTGGAGGGATGTGGATGGTGTAACCATGATCTCAGTACAGGGGGCCTTGTGTCCTCAAACAGCTGCTTTCCCGGGCACAGGGAGCCCAGGCACAGCTTGGGTCTCAGGCTGTGCACTGCTGAGGGGTGTTGGGTCTTGCAGACAACAGTCACCCTCTGCAAAGTGAAGAGGCTCCACAGTGGCGGCGGTGTTTGTCAGTTTTATTTGGGCTTCACCAGCAGGACAGTGTAAGGATTTTAGGCACAGTGGCCCTGTTTGGGTGATCTCACCTGGAATGCAGTCACACTGGGCTTTGTTCTCCATTTTCAAGACTGCCTTCTTTCCAGTAAGGAGGAGTTGCCTTCCGCTGACCTATCCTCCCTTTCGGGACAGAGGCGGGACTCAGGCACTTGACCTGGGCTGTGTGGGCCCACCCTTCGGCCTCTCAAAGTGGCTTCTGGCCTATTCTCAGACATGTTTCCTAATGGAGCTCTGTCTTATCTCCTGAAAAAAATTAAATATCTTTAAACAAGATTCTTTTAAAACATAGCACACTGTGTTTTTCTAATCGTTATGTTTGGAGAAATAGTTTTCTCTAAATGAATTTTACTATAAACGGCTCCTGCCATCAGTACAGCTGATTCCTTGATCATTTTAAGTAAAATGCAGGGTTGCATTTTGTATCTGCCTTGAGGGAATTTGGCTTTTATAGCTGTTTGTAATAACGTGGTTCTGAGGCCTTTAATCTCCCGTAGCAGGGAAGCCCTGTCAGCCACAGAGGGACGTCCTGCCTTGCCAGCCAACGAGGCCATCACATCACCCTGGCTGTTTGGCCTTCGGTGGGCTGGAGGGTAAGGTGGGAGAGGCACAGATTTGATTGCTGCCTCCCCCAAATCCAAATCTGGTGGCCATGCCCACCTTGAAATGACTTTGAAAGTGGTCGGGGTTTGACACATAGGCAGCACAGACTTCAGATCTGGAACATGAGAGCGGGGAAGGGCCTTTCCCCAGCATCCACAGCACCATTTCCCATCTTCGTGTGTGTGCATGCATGTGTGTGTGAACATGCACACGGATCGACGTGTGTTGTGTTTGTGTGATCAGGTACATGTTGGACATATACACACTGTATTTTTAGCGTGATGATTATTGTGAGCATGCGTAGCTTATGTAATAGAATCCTAAAGTTACAGAGCTTAAGTAACAGCTAAAACCCATATGGCACTTACTAGATGCCAGGCACCGTTCTGGGCAATTTATACAGATTTATTCCCTTCACTTTCACAACAGCTCTCTGAAGTAGTTTTATCCACGTTGCACAGATGAGAAAACGGGGAGGCCCAGCGAGGTCACCTCGCTTGCTGTAGGTCACCCAGCTGGTCCATGGCAGAGCCGGGGGCACGGGCAGCTGCTGCCCTCAGTGCTGTGTGCTCAGCTCCATCTAGGAAGAAGCACAAGAGCCTCTGGCTTCTGCCAGGGCCTCGCATTATCCCCACTTACCAGAGGAAGCCTATGGAGATGGCAGCATTCCCAGGTCTCACCACTGATTGGTACCCATTGCCCCATGCAGAGCTCTGTCCATTTCACCCGCTCTCCATTGTGGGACTCTGGAATATTCTCACCCAGGCAAGATTTGCAGCAGTGAGCCAGTTGCAGACCTCTCCCCTTGGCAGCACATCCCACTGCGTGACATCTTCTGTCCAGTTGGGTCTCTCACACCAGGGAGCTCAGCTGAAATGCTGGGGCACTTACTGAAATGAGAGCGGCAAGAGCATCAGCATTCTGAAAGTTCATGATGCAAATTAGAAAACAAAGTCATGGCAAAGAGGCTCATTAATCATTTAAAGCAGTCTTTCCATTAGTGTAATTTCTATTTATGACAATTTGCTAATTTATTTGATCTGAAGTGGGGCTAAGCTGAGCCCCTGCACCTGTAGTCATTCACTCCAGAGCTTGCGCGTGGGATGCAAACAGCCTATTTTCCAGCAGGGAGAGATGACCCAACTGAAGGCACCCCCACCCCAGAGCACCCACTTCATGATGCTCAACCCAAATCCAGTGTGAAAACCTTCACATCAAATTCTCCATGACGGAGTTCAAGCTTTTGCTCTGTAGACTTTGGATACTAACCAGATGTTCTGAGCATAGCACTTACTTTTATTTTATTTTATTTTTATTTATTTATTTATTTATTTATTTATTTATTTATTTATTTATTTTTGAGAGATGAGGCTCACACACCTCAGGTCTACAGGTTCCAAAGAGAACCTCACAGATTCCCATCTGGCTTCACGTTTCCCAGGGGCAGAGTGAACCAAGCGATCATTTTTTCCTAAAATGCCAAACCGGGTCATGGTAGACTTCAGTCACATAAATATAGACAGGATCTCAAAGCTGCCCCATGGTTTCAAATGGTCTTTGACTGCAGTACATTACCAAATATTTTACTGCTAATGGCCTCACAGAAAATGACAGGGAAGGTGTTTTATTAACCTTGTGCATTTGCTTTGCATCTGGCTGTGTTTTTCAAAGATTTGGAAGTGAACACTCATAGTTCCCAAGACATGGAGATTAACTGAGATGGCACGCATGAAAACATTTGTAAACAAAATGCTCTGTACAAATATTGATTAAATAATTAAATGTGATCAATAAGGAAGAATGACTACTGATAATAAGTAGGATATAATCCTTGCCCAGGAGGGTGGGCTTCTTTAACATAGGGAGGCCCCCAACTTGGTCTCTGAATCCCCAGCACCTAACACAGCAAGGACAGGATGCGTGCTCTGCAGGGTGCAGTGGTGGCAGCCAGGGAGGACAGAAGGGTTGGTTTCCAGGGTAGAGACATCCCAGATAAGGCAATGTTTGAGCTCTAGAAGATGGGGGTGTTCACCAGAATGACAAGGCTAAGGGTGCTCCAGGCAGAGGGGAAGCAGAGCAAAGACAGCAAACAGCGCCGTCTCTGGAAGTGAGGACCCAGGCACACACGCACACGGGCTCAGGGTCTAAAAGGGGAAACGGCAACAGGAAAAGCAAGCTGTGAGGGAGCTTATGGATTGTGCTGGGGTGTTGGGACTTTGTCCTAAAAGCAGTGGGTCGCCCTGAAGGGTTTTGACCCAGCGAGTGACGGGATCACCTTCACCGTGAGGAGGACAGACGGCTCTGGTCAAATGGTGGAATGAAGTCTTCCTTTCCACCTGCTCCTGGCCTGGCCTTGTACGTCTAGAACACATTTGGTTCTGTGGGGTTGTGCTCCCTGCCTTTGGAAATTAGGCACAAGAGTCTCCAAATATACATATAGGGCACTACAGGTCTGTCTCTGCTTTCTCTCCCAGCCTCCTGCCCTCAGCCCTTGGTGAGGCCTTTAAAGGGTGTCGAGTTGGAATGAAGGGGGCCAACTAGGGACAGGATTCTTGCTGGTGTGTAGGTTACCTGACTTGTGAAACTCATTTCTGCTCTAAAGGGTTACAGTGGAAAACCAGAGCAGTGACCCTGCTCTGAACTATGCAGCTTGCAGAGAAGGAAGATGGGATGGGGCCTCTCTCTTGGGGGTAATTATGGGGAGTATCCAGTATAGCTCAGGGCACAGTTGACCCTTGAACAACACAGGTGTGAACTACGTGGGTCCACTTAAATGTAGATTTTCTTTCACCTCTGCCACCCCTGAGACAGCAAGACCAGTGCCTCCTCTTCCTGCTCTTCTGCCTACGCAACGTGAAGATAAGGATGAAGGATGGTCCGCTTTCACTTCATGAATAGGAAATGTGTCCTCTCTTCCTCATGATTTTCTTAATATTTTCTTTTCTCTAGCTTACTTTATTGTAATAATGTAGTATGTAATACATATAACATGCAAAATACATGTTAATTTACTGTTTATGTTATCTGTAAGACTTCAGTTCAACAGTAGGCTATTAGTAGTTAAGTTTTGGTGGAGTCAAAAATTACATGTGGATTTTCGACTGTGTAGGCGGTAGACACCCCTGACCCCGTGCTGTTCAAGGGTCAACTAAATATCCTTTTTTGTTTGTTTCTGTGTTTTTAAATTCTTTTTTTTTTTTTTTTGAGACAGAGTTTTATTCTTGTTTCCCAGGCTGGAGTGCAACGGTGCGATCTCGGCTCACTGCAGCCTCTGCCTCCTGGGTTCAAGCAATTCTTCTGCCTCAGCCTCCCAAGTGGCTGTGATGACAGGCAGCCACCACCGTGCCTGGCTAATTTTTGTATTTTTAGTGGAGACGGGGTTTCACCATGTTGGCCAGGCTGATCTTGAACTCCTGACCTCAGGTGATCTGCCCACCTCAGCCTCCCAAAGTGCTGGGATTACAGGCGTGAGCCACTGCACCCGGCCTGTTTCTGTTTTTCCAATGTGTATTTTTTTCTCTTCAAGCCAGATTTTTAAATTCGTGGAAGGGATTGAGATCTGATACTGTTGGAGAGAGCGGGGTATGACATATGCAACTTTTGTAAACCTCAGTTTCCCCTTCACAGAAGAGCCACATCCTCTGCATCTCACATGTGGCGGGTATGAAGCTCGAATGTGGCTCTGAGTTGAGTGTGCTGTGTAATCTTTGTGGGCTGAACACACACGTAAGACCACTGCTCCGAGGAAGCGTGGCTTCCTTCAGTGCCAGGTAGAGAGTAGGTGCTCAGTAAATCTTCCCGGACACAAGCTTGTGTGGGTAGACATTCGCTGATAAACTGTGGCCTTGCATAGGTGGTCACTGAAAGCTACCATCAGGTTCCTTCTGCATCATCCCTGGAAAAAATCATTCATTCAGTTGACTTGTACTTGTGACAAACTCTGTGGAAATGAATTAGGGACTCAGAGACTGTAAACCTGCCGCTTGTCCTCAGGATGCTTACTGGGGTCTAGTTTGGGAAATCAGTCATGGCCACAAGTATCTGAAGCCCAGGGTGGCTGGCGCTACCGTGGAAGTGAGGCACGGGGCCCAGAGCCAAGGGGCAGCCTGCCAAGTGCTGTGCTGGGGCTCCCTGCCTGCCATATTTGGGGCTGCTCTTCCTGGGCAAGTAGCCGCCCCTTGCCCTCTTCTAGGAGGAGCCCCACTTGCTTACGCCACTTACTCCTGGAGTTATGCCTCACCATCTCACTGGCAGGGGACGAGCTGACACCGTTATTGGCCTAAGCCAATAACACAGAGCACATCTGTGTTCCCACTGCCTTACGTCGTCCCCCAGAAAACTTCATGTGTGACCTCACAGGAGAAAAAGGCTTTCCGAGTCCAAGGGGCTCTCGCCCTCTTCAAGGGGCAACACAAGTGCCTCTAACGTTCCACAGCACCCAAAAGTCTCTGTGTCTTTAGTGCTGCTTTGAAGGTGAGCTCCTGACCCCGTCACTCTGGCATGCTGTGGACTTCAGGCTGGTTACGCTGGAAACACGGATTCATGGGAGGAGTCTGGACAGGGAAGGGGGCACTGCTCTTGGAGCAGCAGACCCCGAATTTGAATCCCCACTCGGGTGAGTTTGAATCTACCCCTTTCTGGCTGTGTGGCTTTGGGAGCATTACCTAACATCCCCAAGGAGGCTTCCTAAACCTGAAGTTGTTGTGAGGACTAAGTGGGATGATCTGTAGGTAACTGACACATCACAGGTGCTCAGGGAAAAGCAGCAGGCATTTATGGAGCCTCTACCATGTGGCGGTGACTGGGGCACTGTCCCTTCCTCTCCCAGGGCTTGGAACCACAAGCAGTCCTCTGAATTCTTTCTTTAGTGGATTGGATTGCATGTTTTCTGTTCTTTGAAATAATATTTTCCCATGGGAAGGCCAAGAAGCTAAGCAGTTGTGAAGGTGGGGCTGCCTCCTCATTCATCTTGCTGGTTTGAGCAGGGATGACAGAGGAAGGTTAAACTGAGCAGGGCTAGCCCCAGCCCCTGGACCTCACGGCTCACTGCCTCCACAGGTGTTTGACCAGCAGGGCATGTGAGCAAACTGTAATGGACTCCAAGTAACTCAGCCGTGTCTCTGAGGCAGAAAGTGGCAAGCTTGGAGGACACTGTGAGAGGAATTTGTATTTCCTTGCAAGGGTGTTAGGAACTGCCTGTGGGCAGCTCCAGATATGAGAACATGAGCTGGGCTGGGACGTGGGTCTTCTTAGGGCTCAGGCACACAGGGATGTCAGTCATTAAACAGTGGGCATGGGTTAGGGGACTTCTGTGAAGCCTGGGTTGGCCCCAGCAGTGATTTCACAGTTCTGTTGCCAGTGTGTTCATCTCTGTCTCCTGAGAGGCAGGGGCAGAATGGCGGGGGTAAAAACCTGTTGACGATTTGGAAACTTCATCCCCAAGTGCCTAGGAAGAGCCTTGAGGGGAGGCAGCTGCTTCAGCACCATGGAGAGCTCTGTGTTGGGCTTCCCTCTGGGCTGGAAAAACACTGGCCAGGCTTGGTGTGGACACTGACCCAACTGCTGGCCAACTGCAGGGCCCTGGCACAACCTGGCCCTGTGGACAGCAGGATCTTTGTCCAGTGGGACTCATGGCTCCTGGTTTCCAGGTTTACGGTGAGGAGTCAATACAACATATCGAATAATCTCTGAAAGCCAGAGAGCAGAGTGTGGGTTCAGGGGTCAGCCTGCCTGGGTTCAAGCCTGGCCCCTGCCACTTGCTAGCGGCACTGGCTTTCTTTTTCTTTCCATGAGCCTCAGTTTTCTAGAAAAATCTTTGAAATGAAAATAACAGTACCTATCTCATACCCACCATATTCTGAAGTCTTAGCTTGAAAGTGGTGAGTATTGCAGTGAGAAGATGCGTGTTGAGCACTTACCCAGGGCATCCTTCACAGCAAGCACCTTGGAAATGTTCTCTATAGTGGCAATAATGATAGGAACTACTATTGTCATCATCATTATGGATTGACCTCTTGCTCCAAATGCCAGGGTCCACGTATTTAAGAGATAGCAGCCATCCCCATCACTGCCACCATTGCCACTGTATGTTGTAGTATTACAGCTGTGGCTGTAATCGCTGCCTTCAGCCAGCCTTGCCATTCGTGTGCACAGGCTGAGATGCAAGACTGTTTGGGTGGCTTACAGGGCTGAAAGGAAGTCGGATATGCATGCAGGTAATTAGCTTTATTAGCTTAGCTGTATAATTTTATGGCTCATGTCCGAAAGCAAATTAATACAGAAATATGCTATTGGAATGGCTTCCAAAGCTCCAGCACCATTTGGCAACTTGGTAATTACTCACAGGCGTACTTGCTCCCCGGACTAATCACTGCAGAGCTTCTCAGCCTGGCCGGGCCTGTTAGGCATGGTCTCTGCTCTGCAGGCACGGGGCTGCTGCCTGCCTCCAAAGCCTGGTGTGAGACTTTTTAATGAGAGTAATATGCCAAAATCTAGGTCTTTATTTCAAGAAAGTGAAAATAAACTCCAAGGAGAATCAGGAGGGAAAGCAGAAAGAAAGAAAAACAAAACTGTGTGTTTTGAGCCCAAATGTATCAGTGACTTGCCTCCCTAGAGCCTCTCAGTTCTGACCGGGGTGAGGCTCACACTCAAGTGCAGCTGTGTCCCAGCATCCCAGGCCCATAGTGAACTCTCAACATTTAGTTTTGTTCATGGTGTTACCAAGGGCACATTATCGTTTACTTTTGTTATGCTAATTTTTGTATTACTTTAAGTAGGTGCACATGGTTCAAAATCGTTTTAAAAAATAGACATTCCCATCTGCCCTTTTCCTTCTCCACCTCCCAGAGCGCCCACTTTTATTTGTTTCTTGTAGAAACTTACAAAATTTATTTCTGAAATAGTAAGTACATGCAAACACCCTTTTTACCGCAATTTTTTTTACACAAAAGGTATGTATACATTTTGCATCTTGCTTTTTTCACTTACTGCATATCTTGGGAAACTTCTCATATTATTTCATAGACAATGTTCTCTCTCCTCTTTCCTGCTGCAGAATATTACCGCAAAGCGGGAGCATGCCTGTGTGCCCCCCGCCTCGTCAACAGGGATGCTTTTCCACTTCCATATTGTTACCAGTCTGGCAGACGGGCTCTTGAGCAGGTCCTTTTCCTCTGGAGATGTCGTTTTGCAGGAAAGAGCCTGGCCTCTGGAGTTAAAGAGGTTCCAGGGTGGCCGTTCTGTCCCCGAGTAGCCCGGGATGTGTGGTTGAGCCCTCCGGTTTCTGGTTCTTTCCCTGAGTAAGAGTGGCAACTGTCCTGGCCCCACCTGGTTGAAGGGAACATACACAGCCCTTGTCGTAGTGCCCAGCATGGCTCAGGCATGTCCCAACGTGTCTTCCCTTCCCCCTTCCACTCTGGGACCCAGTTGGACGACTCTGAGATTTAGAATTGGCCAGTGGGAGCGTTTTCTTCAGTGAGAATTGGTCACTGCTCTGAGCGTGACTTTGTGTGCCCATGAGCCATGAGGGCCGTGAGATGACAGCTGAACGCCGAAACCAGAAACAGCGAAACTGAGCTCATCTTGCCAGCACGGCACACACGTTTCCACTCTCCTCTGCCTTTGATTAGAGTGAGTCACAGCATGGCTCACAGGGGTCTGGTCAGGAGCGGAGGAAGTGAGATCTGATGTCTTTTTTACTGAAGAGGAAGTTGCTCTGTTCTGTGGTGGCTGCAAGGGAAAGAGAAGCAGCAGCCCCACTTCCCTCCGCTGCAGGCACTCTAGTTCCCGGGGTCCAGTCCCCTCACACTCCGCAGGGGATGGCGTTTCCTAGGAGGAGTGGCACACTCAGGGCACCACAGCAGTGGGGCTGAGCCCAGGCCACTGGTGAGGTGGGGGCTTGGGGCAAACTGACTCAGCAGAGCTGACCCCTCCTGGAAAGGACAGCACCCCGCAGGATCACCCAGTCGTGTGCAGTGACCAGTGGTCTCGTTGGGGGTTGGCATTGGCTCTCTCCTGGGCCTCCGCGCAAGGAGGGAAACAGCTTTGCACACTGCTCGGTGAAGGTCTTGTTGGTGCCGGGACTCGACGGGTAGAAAGTGCAGGGGGCTGCCCTGAGTTAGCCTGAGACCTTCTAGAAACTTACCCTAAATCAAAATTAATTGCCCGAAACCTCTAAGAATTCTCATAAAGGGCACTGGCTGTGTTTTCCTGCCAGCAGTGTCACAGCACGCAGGGCTGGTGTGGCCGATGGAGTAACAGGAATTGAGGAGGCAGCTGCAGGGTGGCTGTGGGCAGGGATGCTGGTGCCAAGCGGTTGCCACAGAAGAATTCACAGGACTGGTTGGAGTTATCTGGGAGCAGGCTTGCATCTGCCCCGTGCCCCTGTGGGCAGGGAGGAGTTCCACTCTGTGAGCATCACGTGGTGCTACGTGACATCCCAGGCTGGGGCTGGCATCCTGCCTGTCACTCAAAGCCAGCAAGTTGTTTGACCTTCCCGAGGCTCGGTCCCCTCACATGTTAGACGGTACTGACTGTGTGTGCCGACTTTGTGCCAAGGGCCAGCATCGGTTACCTCCTGGTGTGCCAGAGTAGATCGTCAGGGAGCCACTCTGTTCCTCATGCGGAAGATGAGTTGTGGGTGCCCTGCTGGTGAAGGGCAGCTTTTGATGAATACCGTCATTTTCTTTATGCCTACATTCATGCAGACTTGCCATGCATGTTTTCATTACATTATTTAATCCGTGTTTATGGAGCTACTTTTGGTCCGAGGAGTTGCATGAGACATGAGAGCTTCAAAGAAAGGTGCTCACGGTTCCTCAAGGGAAAGAGACATGCAAGTGCCAACTGCAGCGTTGCTGGATCACGCTCGAAAGAGCATTGTGCAGACCGCCAGGGCAGGTTGGGCATGTGGCTGTGCTCAGTTGGCTCCCCTGAGGGGCATGGTTGTGTTGGGTCTGAAAGAGAGGAGTCTGCCAGGTAGAAGAAGGGGAGGGACATTCCAGGAAGAGCTGGGCACAGAGCCTGGAAAGGAGAGAGCAGGGTGCGTCCAGGTCTGCAGCACGCTGTGAGGATGTGGATCTCCAAGTCCACTATGAAAACAGACATGGAAATGGACAGTTAGCATGGAGCCCCTGAAGCTCCACAGGAGAGGCATCTCGCCAGGGCTGTGGGGCACAGAGGAAGGAGCCCCTCGCCAGGGCTGCGAGAAACACGGCACGTCTCGGTTTGTAAATCCTTGGAGGGCAGAGTGAGTTTAACTCCCACAGGGCCTGTAGCATCAGTAGGGTTGAAAGCCTTCCCCTCTATCTTTTCATCCTCCTGACCACCTGCAGAACGGGCACTGGGGACTCCCTCTGTCCAGAGGAGGGGTCGTTGTGGACTGAGGCTGTGAACACTGCACCCAGGGCCCCTCCCCCTGGCTGATAGACGACTGGGTGCCAGTGATGGTGCAGCTTCTACAGCAGAGGAGTGCCTGTGGCTTGACACGCTTCTACAGTGGAGGGATGCCCACACCATGGTATAGCTTCCACAGTGGAGGAGTGCCTGTGCCTCGATGCGCTTCTATAGTGGAGGAGTACCCAAGCTGCTGTGTGCTTCTATAGTGGAGGAAAGCCAGAGTGGTTTTGGAGCAGGTGTGGGTCAGGCTGGGGCAACCTTAGGAGCCCTGGAATTGAGCAGTTTTGGAATACACTGTACAGTTTCCAAGAAAATAAACAGTGGGTGCCTGTCCCAAACCTGTGGTGCGTGTTACCCGTGACTGGCAGACGTCATCATCGTAATGCTCACAGGGCCAGCCCTCTGGCCTGTTCTTTGTCTTCCTCTGTCTCCACATTTTCTCCTGTGTCTCTTTATCCTAGTGGGGCCCTAGGACCTCTGCCTCTGAGATTCTTGAGGGCAGACAGTCCTGAGAGCTAGACTGTCATCAGTTCATCTGCAGGAGGTTCTCCTTCACCTCCTCTCCAGAGAGAGGCAGCTGGAGTCTCAGGGCCACCTTGGTGCTTCCCTCCCTCTACCCTGACCTTCTCCTGGGAGGGTCCTGGTATGAGCCATCGTGGTGTCCCTTGGGTACTACATGGGGAGAGAGTGCTCCATTCCGGGGTGGGGGCCAGAGCAGCACAGCAGTGCAGGAGATTTCCCTGGCCAGGAAGGAGCAGGGCCCTGAAGCTTCTTAGCAGCCTTGCCTTTGTGCGGGACTCGGGGTGCTGCGGCGCATGTGCTTGTGGCGGCCCGTGTATGGGTATGTGCCCATTCACACTGGTGTGCATGCACATATTCACGCAGAAACATGACATTCGGGGCCTGGTGTTGTTGCCCAGTTTCTGTAACTTGGAGGCCTTTGGCAGTGGCTGAGAACGCAGCCTCTGGGGGCAGAGTGGGCTGCCATGTGGTGTGTGGCCTTGGCCAGTTTCTTGACCTTTTTGTGCCTCTTTCCTTCTCTGCAAATTAGATAATGCCTACCTTGTAATGCCATGATGAATGTTAAGTCGCTAAGCACGTGTAAGCTGCTTAGAGCGGGCCCTGCCTTCAGCACGCACCCTGGAGATGGGAGCTCTTGGCTGTTGGTCTGCCCACCCCCACAAGTGTGCAGATCCATGGGGTTATGGTGGACTCTGCATTTTTTGCCTGCCCTCTTGAAAGCTGTCAAGCCCCGAGTTTGATGATAACTCATGGATTCAGGGAGCCCCAGCGGGGAGCAGGGTGCAGCCAATCCCACCTGGCCTGTGGCCACCAGACTAGGAGCTCCAGGAGGGTGCCGCATGTGCCGCTGAGCTGGGTTCGGGACCCCGCATCCAGCCCAGGGCCCAGCCTGAGTGGATGAGCACGTGCATGAGGAAGCATAGGCGTGGGAACCACATAGCCCTGGGATTGCATCCTAGCTCCAGCCCTCACCCAGCAAGACTGTAGGGAGGGTGAAGTGCAGGCTCCTGGGCTGAGCACCTGCCCCTTCACCACTGGACAGGTGTCCCTGGGCCTCTCCGACGTGCCAGATGCATGCTTTGCTTCCTCCCCTTCCTTCAGAAAAGTTCTTTAATCTTTGCTGATGAGATTCCCTTACTCTCACATTCCTCACCTTGACAAGTAATTTAATATGGTGCCTTGAGCATTAAAATGAGGATATTCAAATCTGTGGGTTCAAAGGAAGAAAAACAATTCACTCATTATCTGTGGCAATGAAACCCTGCAATGCCCTGCTCATAAAGACACAAACCTTCCCAGCCAATGAGTTCTTAATACTAAGCAACTCCTCTTAAGAAAATAAAATTTCTGGGAAGCTGAGCGTGGGTTGCCGTTTACTCAGGCATTTGGCTGTGGGCAGGGTAGGGGAATGGAGACCCGTTCGCTTCAGCCATAGTGAAAGCAGGTGGCCTAATCACTGAGCTGAACAGCGGTCCCTTCTTGAGAGCCAGTCCCCAGGCACAGACAGCCACAGATATTTTCTAACCTCACTTGGGGCCTGAATCGCCTGAACTAGGTGCTGGGTTATGAGAACAGATGTTTCCAGGAGTGCTCAGTCCCTGAGGGAGACAAGCCTTCGCCTTCCCGTATTTGAAAACTGAGAAAACAGACCGGGAAGGGATCCCTCACAATGGCCTTTGACCCCTTGTCGCCCAGCCAGGCCAGCCCTCTCTCCACCTGTGAGCCTGCCACATATCCAGAGCCTAAGGTCCTCCCAGGAGATGCCTAGGAACCTGGTTTCACCTCAAGTCTGGGGCTTGGCTGGCCATGGACTGCCCTGGGCAGGTGGACATGGTGTCCTTGGGCCTGGCTGTTTCTCCTGAGAAGAGTGCAGTGGTAGGGAGCAAGCTCAACCTCTGCAGATGTCCCTGGGCCTGGAGCAGGGCACCTCCTTAGCCCTGATCGGGTGCTCAGAACGGAGAACACGAATGGCCAGATGCCCGTAGGGCCTGACCTCCCTATTGTGGCTTAGGGCTTGGGAAGGGACCACACAGGTCATGCCTGAGGTCCCAAACACCCCGGACATCCAAACCCACTGGGTTCCATATGTGCTGGCTCGTTGAGGGAGAGTCGGATTCACTTTTGCAAAAAGATAAAGGAGCTGCAGGGCGCTGCTTCCTTGAGGGGTGCCTCGCTGCTGCTGGCGCTCAAAACAGGCCAGGGGCGGCGGCCTCCATCCTCATCGTGGGAGATGCAGGAAGGCAGGACCCCGATCCCCAGCTGTTGCTTCCTGTGCCTACTCCCCGAGAAGGAGCACCCCTCACGGAGATGCAGCCTGACTGCTGAGGGAGGAAATGGCCACTGACGCAAAATGAATGAACACACAGGGCGGCTGCATGCTTGATTGCAGGAAGCTGCCTGCAAAATTGCCTTAGGAAGGACGAGGGGGCCGCAGGGGGGCCGTCCTTGTCCAGGGCTTCCCGAGCTCCTGCTGTGGCCCTCTGCTCAGAGGCCGCTACCCTGCGAGATTTCTCAGTTCTCTGTTCCTGATTATGGCTTCCTCCGGGCTTCCTTAGCGTCGCTGCGCTTCCTGATTATAGCCTCCTTCCTGGGTCGGCATTTTAAGAAAATCTACCTTCGTAACTGTCCTTCAGTGTCCAGCTCAGGAGTGTGAAACATTTTCAACTTATCAGGCAGCCATTGCCACCATCTGCTTCCCGAACTTTTTCACCTTCCCAAACTGAAACTGGGCACCCATGAAACACTCCCTCCCATTCCTTGTCTCCCTCAGGGACTGAGCACTCCTGGAAACGTTTGTCCTCATAACCCAGCACCTAGTTCAGGCGATTCAGGCCCCAAGTGAGGTTAGAAAATATCTGTGGCTGTCTGTGCCTGGGGACTGGCTCCGGAGAAGGGACGGCTGTTCAGCTCCGTGGTTAGGCCACCTGCTTTCACTATGGCTGAAGCGAAGGGGTCTCCGTTCCCCTGCCCCGCCCACATCCATTCTGTCTCTGTGGATTTGACCAGTGTAGGTGCCTCAGATCGGTGGAATCATAGGTGTTTGTCCTGTTGTGCCTGGCTTATTCCCCTTGGCATAATGTCCTCAAGGTTCATCCATGTTGTAGCATGAGTCAAAAATGTCCTTTTCTTTAAGGGCCGAATAACATTCCATTTTGCGGATAGACCACATTTTGTTGATTCATTCATCTGTTGGCGGACTTTTGGCTGCTTCCACCCTTTGGCTATTGTAAAGATCACTGCAGTGAACGTGGGTTTGCAAATATTTGTCTGAGTCCCTGCTTTCAGCTCTTTTGGGTATAAACCCGGAAGTATGATTGCTGGAGGTCAGCATGTTCTGAAAAGACTGTCTGTTGGGTCACAGTCAGCTCCATAACCCTAAACCCTAGCTCAGATAGCTGCCTGTTAACTATCGAATGAATGAGGTGAATGCTAGAATCCGAACTTCCAGGATTGTCACAGGGCAAAATGAGATAATTAAAAGTTCATTGCAGAGTATTTGTCAGTAACAATATCAGTTCAGCAAACATGGGCTGTGTGTGTAATGAGATGGAGAAAATTTCGTTTGGAGAATTCTTCTAAGGGAGGGAATTATCTTTGCAGGAAACACTTTGATAAATTGCTTGCGGGAGAGTAAGGTCCCCAAGGGAGTTCGAGGCAGCAGAAATGGTGGCTGAATTCCTGGGGCAAGGAGAGAAGTTTCTGCATCTCCTCCGAGAGGGAGGAGGAACAGGAGAGAGGAGAAGAATGGGGATGAGGCTGATGCTAACAGTAGGCGACGCTTACTTAATGCTACCCACAGGCCAGGGGTATGATTCCGTGCACTCCTCATGACGGCCCTGTGAAGTTAGCACTGCTAGCATGCTCATCTTACAGATGAAGAAAGTGAGGCCAGGGACTTTAAGTAAATTAACCAAAGCTCATTAGTGGGGGTGCCAGGATTCAAAGTTGGGCTGAGTCTCCAGAACGTGCCCTTTTCGACACCAAGCTCCACGAAGAGAAGAGAGGGAGCAGAGCCAGTGAGGGCAGGAGCTGTTTACTCAGGGCCAGGGCATCTCTGCCGGCCTCAGAGCTTCAGCCACAGCTCCCAAGCCCTCGGCTTCTCTACTGAGGGAGGACGGGATGAGTTAGACATTTGGGTTGCTGTGGAATGAAGCAAGCAGCATGTACGGACTGGAGCCAGGAGCAAGGAGACCCTGAGCAGTGAACCCTGAGAATGTGCAGAAGCCATCAGCAGGCCTCCGGGTGTCAGGTGCAGGAAGGTTTGCTGAGTCTCATAGCCACTGCACTGTGCTGTGTGTGGAGGGGCTACGGGCTGTGCTGCTGAATGAGGTGTGGCCCCTGCACTCCTACCTGGGACATTTGCTCGTTTAGTGTTCATTTATTCATCAGGCAATATATATTGAGCAACTTCTGTGAACCAAACACTGTTCTAGGCCCTAAGACCAGGTCTCTGCCTTCATGGAGCTCACAGGCTAGGGCTGAAGCCAAGTAACAGGAAGATGACCGTGTCTAGCACAGGTTGTCATGGGATGCGTGCACACTTTCTGGAGGGTTCCTGTAGGAGAAGCAAGATCAGGTTGAGATATAAAGTCAGGAAAGAGAAGAGGGCAGGGAAAGACATTTCCAGGCAGAACACACAGAGTGTGGGAGGGGAGGCTTGGAATTCAGAGAGAGCACACGGTATTTGGGAAGAATTGAAAGAAGTCCAAAATAGCTAAACTAGGGCTGGGCACCGTGGCTCACGCCTGTAATCCCAACACTTTGGGAGGCCGAAATGGGCAGATCACTTGAGGTCAGGAGGTCAAGACCAGCCTGGGCCAACATGGTGAAACCCCATCTCTACTAAAAATATACAAAAATTAGCTGGGCATGGTGGCGGGTGCCTGTAATCCCAGCTACTCGAGAGACTGAGGCAGGAGAATCACTTGAGCCTGGGAGGCGGAGGTTGTAATGAGCCAAGATCATGCCACAGCACTCCAGCCTGGGTGACAGAGTGAGATTCTGTCTCAAAAAAAAAAAAGCTAAAATAGGACACAGGAGTGGGTAGGGGTTCCCGAGCCCCCAGGCCAGCATGTTGCTGACCTTAGCCTGTACTGCTGCTGGTGGCTGTGGTGGTGTGACCGGCTGGCTCTCTTGGGCAGCCTTCTTGTCTGGACAGCCCTCTATGGCTATTGCATTGGACCATTGATGAGGGGGATATGCCCGCTCTGCTTGGCACCTCTGAGCCCGACTCCCCCACGAGCCAGCAGGAGAGACCCAGGGGCCTCCATTTCATCCTGCTCCCTCTCTCTCGCAATGCTCAGCCTCTGCTCCATTATACCTCAAACTGCAGGAGCTTTGTTCCCATAGGACTGTCCCTGGGGTTGGCCAATGCGATTCTCAGGTTCTACGTCGCTGCCTTCACCAGAATGTGAACCTCTCAACTTCAGGGTGCGTGGCCCACCCTTCCTTCATCCTCAAGGCCACACCACCTGCTGTGCATGGTGTGCTTCAGATGAACTGGAGGTGTTTGTTGAATGGAATTAATTTATGAAAGGAAGAAGGAAGGTGGGGTATTTTCTCCACTTTTGCAATCACTAGAGAATGTCAGAAACTAAAATTTTCCCCTTTTATTGCAACTTAAATGTGGTGGCTTTAACTTATGTAGGAAAAGGGAAAGAGGTTTACAGATCTGAGAATCACATTGGCTGTTTAATACTAGCGCAAGGGAGATTTCTGTTTTCTACATTTTTAAACCTAATTTCTTCACCCACTGATACTTGCTGAGAGACTTTATGGCTACCTTGATTATGAGCTTGCTTAAGTGAGTTCGTTCTTAATAATATGTGTAATTACATCAAGAAGGATAACAGGACCGACGTGAAACCAGCATGAAACTGATGCCTGTCAAAGAACTCATGGGTTGTATTGAACGGTAAACCAGCTTGCATATTTTATTAAGGAAAAATAACCTTCCATTTCTCTTTATTTTCCCCAGCAAGAATAGTTGTTGGATTAAAATTATCGAAGTGGATTTCCCTTTCTTACATAACAGTAGTTTAATTTACCAGATTTGAGGGGTAGGAGGAGAAGCACTTGCTGTTTTATATGCCCCTGATGTCCACATACCCAGGGTGATGTCATAGTGGTGGTTAGACAGTCCCTTCAGAAGAGGGGAGACATCTGCTGTAGGAGGTTTCCCATCTGATGGTCTCTGCCTAGAGACTTCTAGACGTTCTTCTGTCCCTGGGCTCCACAGGAGTTGCGTTTTCCTTGACCAAGGCTCACCCCTCCCTGAAGCGCAGCGGCGAGGCGAGTGTGGAAGGACTCCTGAACCAGCTCGTCCTGGAGCACCTGCAGCTGGCGCCTCTGCAGTGGGGTGAGTACCCACCAGCCGCCCATCGATTCTGGGTGGATGTGCTCCTTTTCTCCAAATGCACGAGCAAGGTCTTGGGGGTGTGGCTGGGCACCCCAAATGTTGGTGGGTGCTGAAGGTCATCACGGGAAACCTTGGGGGAGAAAGACAGGCTCACCGTACTGCGCCAGCACCTCTGTGTGAGGGCATCTTTGTTCACCTAGGCGGGCAGCTCAGCACTCTGGTGACAGTGCAGACATGAGAAGGGCTCAGTGCCCGTCGAAACAGGTGCAGCAGGTGGATCTTGGCCTACATCTTGACTTGCACTTGCTGTAGAGTGGGCCGTCTTCCGAAATGGCAATTGACTGTGTCTGGCGGGGTATGTGCTCTGCAACTGTTTCCAGAACTGAGAGTGGCTTGGGATGGCAAAAGAGAACAGGGTGTGGTGAACCACTTGTCTTCACCCCACTCACCACGACTGTGCATGGACAGCTTTTCATGCTGTCTGTGTGGAAAATTGTTTGGTTTCTAAATGCCTCAACTCAACGTTGTGTTCAACCCCAAGAGAGCGCCATTACTGGACACTTAGCACAGTTTATATGACTGCTTCTTCTTGTTGCACCTGGGAACTTCCACCCTACACTGTGCCTTTCTACATTGAACTCAAAAATATTTTGCTGAGAAACAAGGTTAGCATTTCTATTGAAGTGAGGATCTTTATTATCTGGAAATTATTTAATCAGCTCATCTATTTTGGATCCCCTGCAGACAGTCAGTTGCAAGCATATATATCCCCTTTCTTCCTCTTCTTTACCCAAGAGGTCATTGTGAATGAGTAGCTCCTCTTTGATCCAGGATCCAGTTCATTAATAAATTTGTTCTGCCCCTTTCATGGGCTAGAGACACATGGAAATGATTCCAGTGGCGTGAGGAGAAAACAAGCCTTTCTCCTTGCACTCCACCAGCGCCCTTCAGCCTGGAGACCCCCTGATCCTGCAGAGGCTGCCTCCTGGCTCCTCACAGGTGAAAGCTGTCGGGACCAGGTGGGCACCATCATGGCGGGACCAGATGGGCACCATCATGGCGGCTATGGGTTTCCATTTTACACTCGGGCTCCTTCTGTGGACTCTTCCTCCTCTCTGAGCCAGCCTGAGTGGCAGGAAGGAAAGGCTTGGTGTTTCTGCAGAGGGTTTCACAGTTTGGTTCTCTGGAGGCTTCCCTGTAGCCCAGCCACTTTTCTAGGTGGAAATGTCCTATCTATCTCCTGATGACCTGGGCACAGTCAGCTGTGTCCCTAGACTCAGCGAGCTGAGCCGGGAAAGACACCTGGGCCCCCCTGGCCGTGGGGTGGGGTCAGGCCCAGGGGCATTAGCTGTATTTTATCTACTGCCAGAGGAGATTCCACCAGGTAGCTATGCAGGACTTTCATGGGTCAAATGAGCGAAGGGAGGGCCACAGGCAGAACAGGGGCCCAAGAGCAAAGATCAAAGTGACTTGGGGTGGGGAAGTGGGCAGCAGGTGGGCTCCTCCCTTCTGTCTCAGGGTGGGCAGCCCTAGCCCCAGGTAAGGGTTTTGAGATGGCTTGGGGGCCTTTGTTTGGGTAGGTGACCAATGGGGCACCCAGGAGCAGAGCCCTGGGGGAGAGGTTCTGATGGTACAAGGCTGAGCGGGGAGAAGTCCCTGCAGTCTGGAAACAATGCCCTTCCCAGGGCACGAACTGCCCTTGACACTGTTCTAGGTGGGCCCTAAGGGTAAGGAGGGTTCTGGAATTGGAGAGGCACAGGACAGAGAAGAGGGATTTATGGTGTGCCAGACATGTTTACAAATGTCATTTCACTTTGATTCTGAGCCTCAGAGCAACGTGTGAGGTCACCATGGGAGAGGTCCATGCCGCCCTAAGATGGGGAAATGGAGGCTCAGGGTGCCTCCCTGATGCAGCACATCAGATTGGATTGTTGAGCATCTCCTGTCCCAGGCATTTTGCATAAGAGCTGCCATGCACTCTTTGCCACAGTCCCGTGAGTGAGGTTTTCTCCATCATTTACAAACAGGGAGACTGAGGCTCAGAGGCTGGCACTTGCCCCAGGGGCTCCAGAGTGAATAGAGCTGGGAGCACTGCATTACAGGCCACCAGGCCTCTACCAGCCAGGGATGAACCTCAGCCCGGTCCTGCCTGAAAACTGGTGGGGCGGCTGGAAGAAGCCTGGGCAATTTGGGAATTTCAGATGAAGAAAAGCTTTAGTCCTTAATGAACATAAAGGTCCTTTCTGTTCATTTTGCCCTCTCCCCTGGGTGTACTAAGAACATCCTTTAAAAATTTACAATAATGGGGAAATTAGAGAGAACAGTGGACAATTAGAGCCAGGACTAGGAAGTTGGTTTGGCCCCGGGATGCCTCTCAGCACAGAACAGCCTGGAAGCTGCACACGCCTGTGTGGGCAGAGGTGCCTGCTGGGAGGCGTGAAGGCTCTGGGCCAGGCTCAGCCCCCTGCTGTGTTACATGCTGCTTCCATTTCTTGCCCTGATTTTCTTCCTCTTTGTACTAGTTCATTTTCTGTTGCTTATAGCAGAATACCTGAAACTGGGTAATTTATAAAGAAATGTATTTCTTACAGTTGTAGAGGCTGCAAAGTCCCAGGTCAAGGAGCTATGTCTGGCGAGGGCCCTCTTGCTGCTGGGGACTCTGCAGAGTGCTCAGGTGGTGCTGGGCATCACATGGCGAGGGAGCTGAGCGTACTCATGTGCTAGCTCAGGTCTCCCTTCCTTTTCTTATAAAGTCACCATTTTCCCACCCATGAGAACCCAGTCATCCATCAACACATTAATCCTTGAATGGATTAATCCATTCATGAGGGCAGAGCCCTCACGACCCAATCACCAACTAAAGGCTCCAGCTCCCAACACTGCCACACTGGGGAGTAAGTTTCAACGTGAGTTTTGGAGGAGACATTCAATCCGTAGCACTCTTTTTTCATAGGGAGGCTCAGGGATTTCTTTTGGAAATGTAGTTTGGTTCCATGGCCTCTCAGGATCAGGCAGCCCTGGACTCAGATCCCAGCTCTATCATGTGTTAGCTATGTGACCTTCAGCACATCACTTCACCTCTTTGAGCCTGAGTTTCTTCCTTTATGGAATGGGATGATGCCTGCTGGATAAGTTACTCCAGGGATTACGTGAGATGATGTCTATTACGTGCTCAGTGCAGCCCCTGCCACCATGCACTGTTGTTTCCTCTGAGACCCGCACCTGCCTCCTCGCCACCCTCCTACCCCCTGTGCTGACTCCCTTTCCCCATAGATGACGTGGGCCGGTGGTGGGACCAGGCCTGCGCAGATGCATACTGGCCCCCACAGCTGGGCTCAGTGCAGGGTGAGAGGTGACATTTCATTGACGTTGTTGACCTTGTTTCACTGCAGCCTCTGGGGGAACAGGTAGGGGGACAGGGTGAGAGAAAAGAGCCGTGGTATTCACTGCACTCTTGTCTGAACGCAAAGGCCTTCTTCATGGTGCTTCAGTCCCCTCGGTGGTGTAGTAGAGGCTTTTGGTGGAGCCCAGGGGTCCTGGAATTATGTTTCGGTCCAGCCACGTGCTGTGTCAGGGAGGCACCCTGAGCCTCCATTTCCCCATCTCAGGGCAGCATGGACCTCTCCCATGGCGACCTCACACGTTGCTCTGGGGCTCAGAATCAAAGTGAAATGACATTTGTAAATGTGTCTGGCACTCCATAAATCCCTACCGCCTGCAAAGCAATGATTTATTATAATCACTTCTGTTTTAAAAGCTACAGAGTCTTTTATGCAGATATTTCTGTTATTCCTGGAAGATCAGCCCAGTTCTAGGAGCCATATACCCGAGCCCTGGTGTGAAAACTCACAAGGGGCTCTCCTTGAATCTGTGGCATTCATCCTCACCACCCCCTTGCCCACCCCAGGGACTGGGCAGTGCATAGACCCCCTTCCTGGCATCCATGCATGGTGGGGCCACCATCAGAGGGAGGCCCAGGCAGGAGCTCTTCAGTCTGGGGGACAGTAAGGAGAGGGGTGAGGCCCTGCGGTCTGGAGTGTGGCCCACGGCATTAAGAGGTGGTTACATGTTTTTCTTGCTTTCAGCGAGTCGGAATTGGCCCAAGAGCTGCCATCTTTTTCTGTCTCTGTTCTTGGAGAATTTGAGAAGGTGGTTTTGAGGTCTCGTTTGCATGGCATAGAGAGAT
Organism: Gorilla gorilla gorilla; assembly: GCF_029281585.2. Taxonomy (NCBI): domain Eukaryota; kingdom Metazoa; phylum Chordata; class Mammalia; order Primates; family Hominidae; genus Gorilla; species Gorilla gorilla. The sequence continues at coordinate 145,715,286 of NC_073231.2, read as the reverse complement.
GGTTAGCAGTTGGTAGGCCAGCTCTTTTTTTCATAACTAAAGAAAGGTAGCCTTGCCTTTGTTAGGGTGGTGGTTTGAGATGCAGCACTTCAGCCATCTGAGGACGGTCATCAGATGTGGCTGAGTGACTTCATCATGCGACCAGAGCAGGTCTATTTGTTAGTTTGGAGGACATAATTCCTGCTTCAGCAGGTTGTTAGGCAGCTCAGGTGGTATAAAGGGTGGATAGGAGATGGGGGCGCTTACCACATGTGATGCTCTGTAAATGAGTGCTGAGCAAACCAATTGGCAGTCAGATCTATTTTTGTTAAATTATTTAGGTATGAACAGAAAATACATCTGGATCTAAAGGAATTCAGATTCCCTAAAAAGACTAGTAAAAATGTAGTTCAACTTGTCTTAATATATTCTATCAGGCAAAAGAAACAAATTCCCCAGGGAGGGGTAGTCCAGCTGCTGCCACTCCTGGAGTGAGCCTGTGGACAGTCTCTCCAGCCAGAGGCCACTGGAGGAACCTCGGGAGGGCAGGAGGCTCCTTCTGCAGCACCATGTCATTTCTTCCCCAGGCTTGCTTTTTCTGTTTGGTAATTGATAGTGTTTGGGTTGCCGGTTGTGGGCACAGAGGCATGTTGGCAAATAATGCGAATATAATCCCTTTATCCTGGAGAAAATGCATGGCTTTTAAGAAACAATGCTAAGATCTGGAAGGCATTTCTGCCTTCAGGAGGTGAGCCTGTCCCTGCGGGAGCCCCGGCAGCGAGCAGCTCAGCCGTGCGCTTTCAGTCGCTGGCGGCACCTGCCAAGGCCAGGGCCTAGCACTACAGTGTGGAACCATTTCCAGAAACGGGGCATGATATTTTCCTGTTTGCAGTGTCACAGTTTATCTCACTATTATCATATCTTGCTGTTTCCAGTGAACATGTTAATACATACATTTTGATTCGATTTTCTGACTAGACAAGTTTTCTAGTTAAGAGTTACTGCTAGGTCAAAGGCTATGAACCTTTTTAGGGATCGTGAGATGTTTATTCATCACATGGGCACGTGACTCTCGATTGTGACGTGGGCACTGTTGGAACTTGGATTTCCAAGGTGATCTTCCAAGGGGGCACAGGACACTCAGCATTCCCCTGTGAGGAGGGTGGGGAGTGCAGGGAGGGTCTGGGTTGGGTCAAGTCCTTAAACCTTAAACGGGACCCCAGCACATTCTTGAGACTTTGCAAGTCATAGGGCATGGGAGCTGAACTGGGTAGCAGGGGTCAAGGTGACTCCAGCCTCCTCCCCAATGCTACAGCTGGATCTGTGAGTCCCAGTGGGGCAAGGGTCTTGCCATGGCCACCAGGGTATCCATTTCCACTCCTACTGCATTCTGCCACTTAAGAGACCCTTGGCATCTTTGCTTTGCTTGGGAGCCATGGCTATGCCGGCCGCCTGCACACCTGGGTTGGTCCCTGACTGCAGCAAGATCACAGTGAAAGCCTGCAGGGACCTCGGCTGAGTTGAATGGCATCTCTTCTCAAAGCAGCCATGTGGGGGTTTTCCATTTCTGAGCAGAGTCTTCTCTTTGAGCATTGTTTGGGATCACACATTTATATATCTGTGTATATACAAAGAGAGGGAGAACAGGCACCTTGCCCTGTGACTCATAGTTCAGGCCCTTGGGATGTGGAGGAACAAGCAGACGCGGACCCCGTGGAATGATCTTGGCTTCGAATCCCACAGACCTGCTTCTGGTCTCAAGTTTGCTGTGTTTTGCCAAGTTGGCCGAGTGCCCTGAGCAGTTACTTATGCTCTGAGCTCTGGTTCTCTGTGTTGTGACTCACCCACCTTGCAGGGATGTTGGGAGAATGAAACAAGCTAACACAAATAATTCCTTGCCATGTAACCAGTGCTCACAAATCGAGCATTTAAAATCTCCCTGGTTTCTTTCTCTGTCTTCTCTCTCTTCATTCCCTCGAGGAACTCCAGGCTAGGAGAGGAGGTGCCTGGGGTAGGACAGCAGAGCCAACACAGGGGAGGCCTGGGGAGAGCCTGCGGGGGCCGGAGCAGCCTGATCCTGCAGGCAGAGGGCACTTGGGAGGAGGGGAGATGGCTCTGAAGGGAAGGGGCTGGGATGGTGTTATGGAGGAGGGAGCTCTCAGTTGGGTTAGAGGGATGGGTGATTGGGTTGAGTTTACCATCTGGGCAGGGACAGGTGGAGAGTTCAGACCTTAGCTAGCCAGCCACGGTGTGGTGGTGCATGAGAAAAGGGTGAGTTTTGTCTGCCTCTCACTATGACCACGTCCTGCACCTACCTTCAGGCCCACTGGGAGCACGTGTGGTGCAGGGTCCGCATCCAGGGACACAGCCCAGGAAGCTCCCCTCCCGTCCCGCGCAGTGGAATCCAGGTCTCGGACCCACCCACTCCTCACCCCCAGCCAGGGCTTTGGGGCTGCCGTGTTCCCTGCGCCCCACCCCCCATGACCTGGGCTCCCCTCACCATTCTTCCAGAGTCCCCTCCAAGGATGAACTAAGGCTGCAGCTCCCTAGAAGCCCCCATGGCCTGTGGGAGTTTCTATCACACCCGTAGGCCGCCATGCTGGGCTGGGCCCTCGTTCCCTGGCAGACTCAGTATCCCCAGCTTTGGCCTGGCCTGACTGATTCTTTCTCTGACTTAGAGCAGGCTCACTAATTCAATTCAAAAAGGAAAAGTTTCTTCTTGAATTTTTGAATTTGTACATAGTTTTGAGACAGGCTCCTGCTTATCGCTCAGGCTGGAATGCAGTGGTGCAATCAGAGCTCACTGCATCCTTGACCTCCTGGGCTCAGCGATCCTCTCGCTTCAACCACACCCAGCTAATTTTTGTATTTGTTATTTGTATTTGTTAATTTTTGTAGAGATGGGGTCTCCCTATGTTGCCCAGGCTGGTCTTGAACTCCTGGCCTCAAGCGATCCTTCTGCTTTGGCCTCCCAAAGTGCTGGGAGTTCAGGTGCAAGCTAGCAGGCCCAGCCTCTAATTTCAAAGCAACTGTTTTGCAGGACAGCTCACCTGCTGGGCCAGGCGTGAGGTCTTTAGGTTGTTATTTCCGAGCCCTGCCACAGCCCTGAAGGCTGAGGTTCTCCCATGTAGAGGAGGAACTTGAGCTCAGCACAGCTGGTCTCCCCCAGCACTGCACAGCTGGGAGGGAACAGCCCCAGGTTCAAATATGAGTTCCTTCCACCAGAATCTCAACCTCCCGCTAGATCACTTCATGAAAGGAATATATTCTCATGGTAGAAGATGAGAGACAATCAGAAAACATAGATAAAAAAATAGCCTTTCCCTATCCCCAAAACAACCTCTAATTCATTTTTGTGCATTCCCAAGTCTTTTTGCTACTTTCCAATTCTAATTTTGTCCATAGGGATGATCCTACTGTATTTATACTTCTGTGTCCCTTTTTACGCTTGACAAAAGTATAAGCATTTCCCATGTTATAAACATGTCTCGCACATATTGTTAAGGGTTGAACTATATTTTATCAAATGAATACAAGATAATTTAATACTTGTTCTATTGTTGAACATTTAGATTGCTTCAGAATGTTTGCTATTATAAAAGTTACATGTAGTGGCTTTTTCTAGAGCCTTTTCTGTGTTTTGGGGCGATTCCCTCAGCGTGGATTCTCAGAAGTTATTAATATTTTATGGGATCTTGGCAGAGAGCAAAGCTGTCAACTTTATTGTGTGATGATGACAGCAGTTGCGTGGCTCGGACTGGCAAGGAGTCAGCGCTGAGCCAACTGGGGTCTCGGCACAGCCTCCGCTGCACCCTCGTGGTGAGTCTTGACTTCAGCTGATGGTCAAGTCCTGTGAACTTGGATTTCCCTCTTGTAAAGTGAAGATACTTAGTGGAGGTTTGAAGAAACCCCCAGGAGCCCAGCAGAGAGCATGTTCCTCATGTTCCTCAGGCTTGGAGCCCAGCAGAGAGCATGTTCCTCAGGCTCACAGAGGCGGGTGTGATCTTTGGGGGCTGTGCTGTGGGTGCTGATGCCAGACTACGGGCAGTGGGGGACCACCAGAATCTCCCTGCTTCTGGGGCCTGAATCCCGGAGTGAGTGTGTTCCTGCTGCAGAGGGTCTGATGGCAAGGCAGGAGGCAGAGGGCAGGGCTGGGCCAGGAGCAGGGCCATGCTCACAACTGGACCCCAAATCTGCACATCGGGCTGGAGCTCCCGAGGCCCCTCCGTCTCAGCCCGTGAACAGTCCTGGAAAGGGTGTGCTGCTCCCATCCTCCAGGTGGGAAGAGCAGGAGGTAGGGCTGGACCTTTCTGTGCCTGCTGCAGAAACCCAGCATGCTCCCTGACTGTCTATTTTGAGGACCGTCTTCCAGGCGTTTCCATAGAGACCTGGTCATGGTGACTAATGGGGCTAAGCGTTTGCCATGCGGATTTGAGTGTCCCACGACTGTGCCACCCTCCGCCTGCCTCTTCCACTGCTAACACTTTCCTCTTTATAGCTCTTTGTATTTTCTCAGATGCATCAATGATTGGTCTGTGCTGTCTTTCATAGACATCCAGTGAATACAGATTAGGTTTTATCCACATTATGGAGTGGATATTTTCAGTACACATTCTCCAACTAATCACCAAGCAAATCCCACCGTGAGCTCCAGTTCTGAGCTGTGATGTGAAGGCTGCACATGTGGGAATGAGGGCAACACCAGCCTGGGAGGCAGAGCAGCCACCTGATGGCTTGTGTGCGGGACAGTCCTCTGCCTTATCTCGGAGGAGATGTGGTGCTCTCATATTTGGGGAGCATGACTCAAGGTCCAAACTCTTCATGATTAGGAGAGTATAGCGGACAGCAGATACAAAGGCCTAGAAGAGTGAGGTGGGGCTGGACATGGTTCATGGGGACAAATGATGGCTGTTGATGGAGCCTGGAACCACAGGGAAGATGGGTGGGCTGGTAAGGAGAGGGAGGTGAGGCTGGGGACCTAAGGTTGCATGGAGGATGTTGATTGATTGATTGATCCATCCATTCATTCAATAAACATCTGTTGATCACTACTCTGCACCAGGCACTGTCCTCAGTGCTGGGGAGCCAAAAATAAACTCAATCCCTGCCTTAGAGCCACTCTCTGTCCGATGAGGGCTGGGGTTCCAGATCAGTCAGCAGGTTGTTTACACAGATCCTGGTATTTGCTGGCCTCAGAGCTTGTGCAGATGTCCCGGAAGCAGAGGCGAGAGACAGACTAGAGCCTGACCCCCAGCTGCCACCTTCCCAGGAAGGAGTCCCGGTGCGCATGAGGATGTGGCTCAGAACCCATGGGCCTCCCCGAGGACAGACCACCTGGAGCAGGCTGTGGATCCCATGGTGTCTGGGTGTTGCTGCTTCCATCCGAACAGCACCTTCTGCCCTGAGCCAGCTCCGTTCAGGAGTCTGGAGCCCACGGTGCCAGCAGCCAGAGCTCTGCCTGGTGCCTCTGAGGCTGAGCTGCGTCCTGGTGCTTTCTGGGGCTTTGCAGAGAGACATGTCCCTACACCGAGAATGTGCCCTTTCATCAAATTGTGTAACGTGGACATCGTGTGGGGAGCTTTGTTTATTTCTAACATGAAATTCATGTAGAATGGCTGCTACGAGTCGCTGAATACGTTCAGAGCTCAGACTGCCTGGAAAAGGGAGTGAGAAAGCCGGCTCCCACTAGCCGGACAGTAGGACAGCCGCACCGATGGTGGCAGTGGGTGCCCCAGGCCACCCTGGCAGCTGGGCTTGCCCACCGGCCGTCTGCCTCCTTCCCAGGTAGCTTAGCAACAGCACCAGCAGTGGATTTTTCCAGCACAGCCCACATCTCCAAACATCTGCTCCAGGCCAGTGTTAGTCAGTACTTCTGAGGCCTGTGGAGGAGCCTCCGCCCACTGGGGCAGGTGAACTGGGTAGTTTTGGTGACTCTGAGGGCCTGGTCTGCCTGAGCTGAGAGCCACTTCCTGGGGACCATGATGGCTTGTGGCAACTGGCCCGAGGCCCAGCTTGCCCGGCAGTGGGTGTGGGGGTCGAAGGCTGTCGCATGGCCCAGTTGGCATCCCTGGGCATGGGTTGACAAAGAGGATCATTTGTTTTTCTTTACAAAAGTAGTTACCTTCTTTTTGAAGGGGGAAAAAAATGAAAATAACCTATATTCAGAGGAAAAGCCCCAGCTCCTAATCCCCCATTTGGAGAGGCCTCTGCTCACAGGCCCCCGGTGTTCCATCTGTAGACATGGCTGCTGTGTTTCAGGCGCAGTCTCCTTTCTGCGTCCCTGTGGCAACCCTGGAGGAGGTTGCTACGACATCCCTCATGTGGACGGGAAAAAGGAAACCCGGAATGTGGCAGCCCCAGGGCCACCTCATCCCATCTGAACCCAGGCAGCCTGGATGCAGGGCCTGTCCCCACCCCGCCTGCTGCCTCATGTCTCTCCTCTCCCTCCTCTCTCTTCTTCCCCCGTCCTGTCTACCTTCACTCCTCAATCTTCTATTTAGCTGCAGACATCTCTGTTTGAAATACCATTTGGGAGCCTGCTTAATTGCGATCTTGATCCCCAAAAGAAAAAGTGTTTGTGGAGCACCTACTGCACCTGTCAGGAAGGCGTAACTTCCAGCGTCCCTCATCTGTTCCTCCCGATGCCCCAGTGGGGTAAGCACTGTCTGCTTTTGGAAGAAACCGGTGGGTGGAGAGGCTTTGTGACTGGTCCCATAGCTGCTGTCCCTGCCCCCGGTTATGCGCGTGTGGGACTTGTCTTTCCCATGGCGCTCAGGGCGACCTTCCACATGTGGCCATGCTTGTTGTTGTCCTACCTGGAGAATTCTCATGGCTACAGAGCCCTGAGGATGGACTCCCAAGCCTGGCCTTTGGCTCAGAAGGCCCCCCACTGCCCACAGCGCCTTCTTCATCCTTGCCTCCCTTCCCTGGGCCTGTCTATCTTCCCTGTGACCTGGGCTCCAGGCTTCCTCAGCTGCAGTTGCTTGTCCCTGTGAGCCATGCTCCCCCCAGGCCTTCATACCTGCTGCCTCCCATAGGCTTATCCAGCCCTTTCCTTCTAACTCAGGTTCTTGTAGGCAGCCTGCCTTGGCCTCCCTGGCCCCACACGTTTGTGCCTCGCCTGGGTCCAGCTGCATTTCCGCCTGCGCGTTTCCCCACCCGCAGCATGGTGTCTTTCTCCTTAAGGTTGTACTCTCTGCAGGCTGTGTCTTCCGCTGCTGGTGGGTGCCTGAGAATGCAGCAGCATCCTCAGCACCTGTGGGTGCTCAGTAAGGGTTTGCTGACTCCATCAAAGAGTGAATGAGGCCATCCTCCTCCTATCGGTCCAAGGCCAGATTTGAGCCTAGGCGTAGATGTCATTCTTCCACATGATTTAAATAGTTCCATGTTGATGTGCCCAGATGCACTGAGACAGTCCCTTATTATTGCTTATTAATGTTTCATTTTTCCATTTATAACTCTAAGGCAGGTATTCCTGGCATCTGCGTTGCGACAGCCCCGGTCAGTTCCCGAGGATCCATTCCCAGAGCAGCCTTACTGGTGCAGCGTGCGTGCCGGTGGCCAGCCTGGCCTTCAGGGTGGTTGACTGACCCACGCTCCTGCCGAGAAGAACGGCCTGACTGTGGGTCAGTCTGGATCCTCGGCAAGGCAGCAGCCAGTTTGAGAGGATGTGCGCTCCAGTCCCGGGAGAGGGAGGTGCTAACCCCAGAGCCAGCACAGAATGTGGCACCATGGTGGCTGGGCTGGTGTTTGTTTCTGGAGGCCAGAGGTGGACTAGGGGTTCTGATCCTAGAGCCAGGGCTACATCTTTCTGAGCCAGGTACCTGGAGAAAACTCCAGTACAAAGGACAGGAATATGGCCGAGAACAGAAGCCAAGTGGAACGAATTGTCCCCCCAGCCCCTGGCTGCTTCCACCTGAAGTAACTCTCACTGCAGGAGGCCTTCATCACCCTTGTCTGCTCCTGCATGACACCCCCTCCCATTTACTTGGCCATTTGTCTGTCCTCTTCCCAAGACTGTGAGCTTCTTGGAAACAGTGACTGTGTCCAGGCAGATGAGAGGAGGTGCTCTGTGTGGCTTCCTGGATCCTCCTGAGCAGGGCATGGCACTGAGGGAGAGCAAGTGCAGGGAGCAGTTTGCTTACCCCTGGCACTCACACACAGCCTGATGGAGGGGTGGGGGAAGGTGCTGGGGAGAAAGGGACAGTTCTGCCCAAACCAGGATGTTGGGAAGGGTCCAGCTGATGCACTTGTGAGTGTTCACTTATTACTGTTATCCTTTTATGGTGAATAATATGATCACCTATCAGTGATCAATGTGTTGGCATCCTCTTTCTATCCATGAGGAAAATGAGGCTGGGAGATGCTGATGGACTGACCCAGCGTTCCCAGACAAATCAGCAGTAACGTCAAGACTGGTCTTGAAGCACTATTCTAGACTTTCATTCACTTACTTTTATCCTCCAAGCATCCATTCCCCATCCCTGCCACCTACCCACCCACCTATCCAACCATCTACCCACCAACCCACTCATCCATCCAACTATTTACCCACCAACCCATCTACCAGCCCACCCACCCATCCATCCATCTACTCATCCAATCATTTACCCACCAACCCATCTACCAGCCCACTCATCCATCCACTTATCCAACCATTTACCCACCAACCCATCCACCAGCCCACCCATCCACCCACCCATCCATCCATCCACTTATCCAACTGTCTACCCACCAACCCATCCACCAGCCCACCCATCCATCCATCCACTTATCCAACCATTTACCCATCAACCCATCCACCAGCCTACGCATCTATCCATCCACTCATCCAACCATTTACCCACCAACCCATCCACCAGCCCACCCATCCACCCACCCATCCATCCATCCACTTATCCAACTGTCTACCCACCAACCCATCCACCAGCCCACCCATCCATCCATCCACTTATCCAACCATTTACCCATCAACCCATCCACCAGCCTACGCATCTATCCATCCACTCATCCAACCATTTACCCACCAACCCATCTACCAGCCCGCCCATCCATCCATCCATCCATCCATCCATCCATCCATCCATCCATCCATCCATCCACTCATCCAACCATTTACACACCAACCCATCCACCGGCCCACTGAGCCATCCAACCATTTACTCACCAACCCGTCTACCAGCCCACTCATCCATCCATCCACTCATCCAACCATTTACCCGCCAACCCATCCACCAGCCCACCCATCCATCCATCCATCCATCCACTCATCCAACCATTTACCCGCCAACCCATCTACCAGCCCACTCATCCATCCATCCATCCACTTATCCAACCATTTACCCACCAACCCATCTACCAGCCCACTCATTTATCCACAAGCCCATCTACCAGCTTATCCACCAGCCTATCTACACATCCATCAACTCATTCATCTGACCACCATCTGTCTGCTCCCACTCACCCATCCATTCATCCAGCCACCCACCAACTCATTCATCTACCTACCCATTGATCCATTCACCCACCTATCCGCTCATCAGTCCATCCACCCACCTATCCACCCACATATTCGTCCATTCACCCACATATTCACCCATCCAGAAAATTGCTATTGAACACCTTTGGTGCCAGTCTGTGCTAGACTCAGGGCGGCTGCCTCTGGGGTACCTCAGCTCTTACTCCTGCTCCTCTAGCTGCCTGCTGCTTTCTTTAAGAGACATCTTTTTTTGGAAGGGTAATTTCTGCAGTCGTCTATTCCTGTGGGGGAATGGGACATGGGGCCATGCCTTTCATCATGTGATTCAGACTCCAGGAAATATAAGGTTCTAATAGTCCTCCTTGGTGTGGCATTAGGCCAACTGGTGTGCTCCTAGTGCCTTCTGGCTCGCGGGGCTGGGGCAGACCCTCCAGCAGGAAATGAGAGACACAGTATAAATGCCTGCAGGTGCTGAGGAAAGGGTGATGTGAGTGCAGCTTTCAGGTTCTGAAAACAAGCTAAGGAAAGAAGTCTGAAATCTCCATACAGTGGCAAGTAGCAGGTTATTAATCCTAATAAGCCAAGAGCTAATAAAAATGGACTCAACATAGCATGCCCTATGCCTACCCAAGGTGGGCCCAGGTGTCCGGGTTATAACAAAACTGAGCCACAGAGCGAAGGCACCTCTCAGCTGGCGGACTCTCACTTGTAATCAGCATAACTACCTTTATTGAGAAGCCTCTACTGCAGGGACTTTGCTGGCATTTGAATTCACTCATGTCACACAGTCCTCACACAACCTCATCAGATACATAAAACCACCCTTGTTTTACAGAGAGCGAACTTGAAAATCATAAAGCTGATTTCATGACCACCAGCGAGTAAGTGTGGGAGCGAAGAGAGACGGCCACCCTCCCAGCACTGCCCCACTCCCCACTTCCGAGGGAAAGCCTCAGAATATCAGTGGAAAGCCTTTCTCCTACTGCGTGGTAGCCCCTGCAAGCCAGTGCACTAAGTGTTTATTTGCTTTATTTATGTTGCAAAGAAAAAATACGCACAAACATACTTCAGAATTTAGGAGGTAAGAAAGGATGTGCAAGTCTCCTTCTCCTTAACCCTGATCCTCTCCCCATGGGCTGCTGTTGTCCCATTTCTGGTTGTGTCTGCAGACATAGTCTGTAAATTTCTTTTCCTTAATGGTATCCTGTGACAGCTGTTCTACCATGTTTGTTTATTTTTATTTTTTCACTTAATGGTAGATCTCGGGTATGTTTCCATCTCAATCCTGTGGAGCTGGTGCATTCTTTTGAACCTATGCATCAGATGCATCCTCATTTATTTACTCTGTACCTTTTGATGGACGTAGGTTGTTTCTAATGTTTTGCTGTTATAAGCATGATGGCAACAAATATCCTCGTGAAATATGTCATTCCTCACCAGAGTGAGTCGCACTGTATATTCCTTTCAAATTGAGCAATCTCTTAAAAAATATCTTCTGTGTTGGAACCATGCTTTAAAAGACCTGCTTCATTTGGATTACGTTTTTAAAACATTCTCCCATGTTTTCTCCTGGTACGTTCATGGTCTCATTTGGTTTAATATTCAAATCTTTTATTTATCTGGAATATACTAAGATGAGTGCGGCATGGGTCCTCCCTTTCTTTTTCTAAAAAGCCACCTAATTGTCCCCAAGTCATTTAATCAATAATCTATCTTTTCCCAATCACTTTTCTCATATATTTAGGGAAATTGTTGGACTCTCTTTTGTCCGTGTACCCAGGAGTGAGCACCACCCTTGTAGTCGTTCTAGCTTTACAGTACAGTATATTTTAATATCTGCTATAGATAGTCCTCCCTCAATGCCTTTTTGCCTTTCTAAATATCTACCTGTGGGTTGCATATTTAATTCATTTAAAATTTCCTATTATAAATACAGTTATTTAAGGATATGAATTTTCCGGTGGTCCCTGTTTCTACTCTTTTCCATGTTCTAGAATTTAATGTTTTCATGTTTGATATGTTTTAGGCATTCTGCAATTAATTTATATTTCACTTCTGTCCCGAGAGTTGAAAGATAGTTTTTAAAAAAACTTCGTATGGTAATTACTTTGTTTTGTTTTCTTCTTTTGTTATTGCTTTCTAATATAATGGTATTATCAGTTCAGTACTATTTTTAACACTTACAATTTACCAAGTTTTCTTTGTGCTAAGATTTTTGTAACTATGCCATGGACATTTTTAAACAAGTTATGTTCCTTGTTTTAAGTGTATTGAATTGAAAATGTATCAATTAGCTCTACTTTATTAATGATATGGGGTAGTTCTTTAAGATCCTTTCTTATTTGATCTACCATGGGGTTTGAGAGGTGAATCACAACTAATGCTCATGTGGGTCCATTGCACCATGAGTGATCTTGTATTGATGTGACATGTTTGTGTCCCATGATACCTGCAGTGTGAATGCTGATGGCCTGTGGCACACAGATGCTCGTAATTATTGTCCTTTGGTTGTCCCCTTTACTATTTAAGATGCCCTTCTCTGTCTCCTTTCATGTTTTTTGCCCTTATTTCATCCCTCTTTGATATTATAACTACCACCCCTGCCTTCTTTTTGTTTGGCTGGTATACTTTTTCCTATCATTTGAATTTAAACCTTTGAGAATCACATTTTTATGTGGTTCTCTTGGATGAAGCATTGAGTTTTGCTTTCTGATCCAACTTCAAAGTCTTTTTAATTCACAAGTGAGTTTAGGCCATTTATATGCATTGCTGTGGTATAAATGTTTGGTCTTGGTTATGTCATACATTGTTTGCTTTTTGTTTTTGTAATTTTTCTATATACTTTTGTGATCTGCATTTTCTTGGTTTTATTCTGTGTGGTAATTTTCTTCCTCTTTCTTTTTAAACTTTCCTTCTACATCTTCTGTCTGACCTACCACTCCTTCCTTCCAAGGTCTGAGTTGCTTAATTTTTCTGCACAATTGTTATAATCCTCTGATATTTAGTCATATCACAGATTTGTTTCTTGTTTGTCTCTCTACCCTCATTAGAATATAAGCTCCATGCAGGACAGATTTGTTGTCAGTGTATTCTCAGAGCTTAGAACTGTCCCTGGAGCATCTATTACATGCGCAATAAATATTTGATGAAGAAGTTAATATTACAGACTTTACAACACATCTCCAGAGTAGGTAGTGTTATTACTACGCTTTAGGGGAGAGAACAAAGCGTATGTGAGGTTGTCATTCAGTCTGCAAAGGAAGGACCAGAACACAGTTACTGTGGTTTCAAAATGCACGTTTTTCCCAATATATTTATATTTCCCAAAATCATAATGATGAGCTAGTGGCCTCCATCTGGATTTCAAGCCTTGGTCTGCTGACTTCCAACCACTTATTCCACTGCAGCACACTCCTTTAAGAGGAAAGAAAGGAAATAATATCATGCACAAACTTGCAGAAAAGCTGCAAGTATGGTAGTAAGAATTTTCTTTTCCTGAACATTTTATTTATTTATTCATTTTTGAGATGGAGTCTCGCTCTGTTGCCCAGGCTGGAGTGCAGTGGCGCAATCTTGGCTCACTGCAGCCTCCGCCTCCTGGGTTCAGGCAATTCTGCCTCAGCTTTCCAAGTAGCTGGGATTACAGGTGCCCACCACCACATCTGGCTAATTTTTGTATCTCTAGTAGAAACAGGGTTTCACCATGTAGGCCAGGCTGGTCTCGAACTCCTGACCTCTGGCGATCCACCTGCCTCGGCCTCCCTAAGTGCTGGGATTACAGGCATGAACCACTGCTCCCAGCCTGAACCATTTTAGAATATGTGGTTGATCTGATGCCCCAAACACCTCCAAATTATTAATGTGTATTTCCTACGAACAAGGACATTCTCTTGTATAACCACAATACAGTCATCAAAATCAGGAAATGAATATTGATATATGATGATCTCATGCTGAGATCCCATTCCAGTTTTTCCAGCTATCCCAATAGTGTCCTTTATATTTAAGATTTGGGTCTCATGCAGAATCATTTGCTGCGTTGAGCTGTTATATACATTTAGTCTCCTTCAGCCTGGAACAGTTCCTCCATCTTTCTTTGACTTCCATCACCTTGACACTTGAAGATATTACCAATCAGCGATTCTGTAGAATGTTCTCACTTTTGGTGTATGCGATGTGTCCTCATGATTAGATTCAGTTTTGAACATTTTTGGCAGGAATGTCACAAAAGTGAGGCTGAGTCCTTCTCTTTGTGTCTATCAGGTGGCCCACAATCTCTAGTTGTACCATTGCCGGTGATGGTTATTTCACCATTTGATTAAGATGGTGTTTGCTTCCCTCTACTGTAAAGCTACTCTTTCTCTCTTTGTTGTTACTAAGTATCTTGCGGGAAGGTGCTTTGAAACTGTGTGGATATCCGATTCCTCATGATGGATATCCGATTCCTCATCAGACCTTTAAATGTGCTTATTTATATTTGTATGGATTCATCATTTTCAGTTTTATTCATTGGGTTAAAATTCATTGCTATTATTAGTTATTTCGATACCCAGATTATCCTGATTTGACCTCTGGGTGCTCCTTCAGGCTGTCTTCTGTGTCTCTTGACCTGTCTGCATCATTATTCTTTGAGCACACACTTATTTTCTGGCACAAGATATTCCAGGTTCATCTCAAACATAAGCCCTGATATCACTCATTTCTCACAGGAGTCTTGATTCCCTCTAATGAAAATTGATATTTAGAGGCCAGGTGCAGTGGCTCATGCCTGTAATCCCAGCATTTTGGGAGGCCGAGGCGGGTGGATCACTTGAGGTTAGAGTTCAAGACCAGCCTGGCCAACATGGTGAAACCCCATCTCTACTAAAAATACAAAAACTAGCCAGCTGTGGTGGTGGGTGCTTATAACCCCAGCTACTCAGGAGGCAGAGGCAAGAGAATCACTTGACCCTGAGAGGTGGAGATTGCAGTGATCCCATACCAACCAAGATCCATACTTTGGCGGCGGGGGGGGGGGGGGTGTCATTCATATTGGGATGTTGCTGTTCCCAAGCGTTCTCAGAGGATGGAGTTGGGAAATAGACATATACATATGAATAGAAATAGACACACACACACACACACACAGCCTCAACATCTCTTTCTGTCTATCCACCTTAACAGCCACTGGCCCACACTGACACCACTAATTTCAATCCACCACTGCACAGTTCCTTATGGTTTGTTCCTTTTCCTTACTGGTACCTCACGTCCTCAGCATGGAGAGGTCGGCTTTCATTATCTTTACTGTAATCTGTAACTTATCGGTCTTCCTGTATGTAACCAATCTGCCATCTCCATCCCAGCCCTTCCCACACTCTCAGGCTCTCAACGGGTCACCAAGGGGACCCAGCCCAGAGATCCCACAGGTTCCTGCCTTCCCCTCTCACTCCTGCTCTGGCACCCAGGCCAGGCCTCCCCACTGTGTGGATGCCCTCCTACCCTGGATGGGCTCTGGTATCTCACACGGGGTGCATCAACCAAAAATAAAGTTCTAAGGCCCCCTGACCATCTGAATGGACTTCCTCCTCAGCCAGGGCTCTTAAAATTGAACCTGAGAGACAGGTTCAGGCCATCATGGGACGTGGGGGTGGAATATTCCTCATTATACCTCCCCAGCATTAACATCAACACGTTTAGGTCTGATAAGAAACATTTTGCAACCTGTTGTCTCTGAAGCCCGCTAGCTAAAAGCTTCATCAGCATGATAAGACTTTGGTCTCCACAACCTGTTATGCTAACCTGACATTCCTTTGATCCCAGGTCTTTAGACAAACTTAACCCATTGTCAACCAGAAAATGTTTACATTTACCTATAGCCTGGAAGGCCCCCCATGTCCCCACCCCTTTGGAATTGTCACGCCTTTTTGGACCGAACTGATGTATTTCTTAAATGTATTTGATTGATGTCTCAGGCTTCCCTAAAATGTATAAAACCAAGCTGCACCCCGACCACCTTGGGCACATGTTCTCAGGACCTCCTGAGGGCTGTGTCACGAGCCATGGTCACTCATACTTGGCTCAGAATCAATCTCTTTAAAGATTTTACAGAGTTTGACTCTTTGGGTCAACAGGTGGCTCACACACGGGGCAGCTCTACTGTGTGGATACCTTCCTCCCCCTCCCTGGACCAACTGGGTTCTCTTGGGACCCCATGGCTTCAGGCTGAGTTGTTTGGGGAGGTAAGGGTTGGCCTCTGACCTTAGGTCCCTGCCTTTTCCTGTGACATTCCCTTCCCTGCCGTGTCTCCATAGCTTTTCTTGCCGTTCACTCTTACTCATTCTTCCCGGCCTAGGTCAACGGTGGCCTGGTCTCAAACATACCTTTTGCTTTCTCCTCTCTCTGCTCCCATCCCAGGGGTGGCTCTTTCTCACTCCCCTTTGATGATCTGTGTCTGTTTCACCCCCTCTATGAACTCACAACACAGAGTGGGTACAAAGTAAATGCTTGTTGAATGAGTGGTCTATAGTAAGCCTTCAACAAATACTTGTTTTGTGAATGAATGAATCAGAGAGAAACAGTCCGTCTCCTCAAGGAGTCCTCAGGCGTGTTGAGGAGAAAGTCTGTCTTCTGCCAGACCAGAACGCATGGACAAGGGACCTGATTCCTTCTGCTGTGGGAGAGCCACCTCTGTCTATAGAGACACCTGTGGCTCTCGCCCTGAGAGCAGCCTTCTGAAATGCTTTCTTCAAACCCCATGGGGACAGCCTTAGTTGTGTTGATGGCTTCTTTTGCTGGGCCTCCTTGAGTTTTTCCTCTGCCGCCACCTAATCACAGCAAAATCAAGAGAATGTAGACCGCTGGCTTGAACCGGTGCTAATGAGTGCAGATGTGAATCAAGCCCAGGTCTCTGTGGGATTCTTAGTTCCAAAGTTTCACGTGAGCTTCCGGGCAATGTTCAGACATGGTTCCTGCGGAGCTCATGGCGTCACCCTTGGACCTGGTGATATTTATTCTCCTCATCTTAGGATGCTTTCGACTGGGATGTGTCCACATCGGTGCAGGTGAATAACTGCTGGCATTAAACACCTTTGTTCCCAGCAGATGAGCCAGTCTGGGTCCAAGCGCTTTTCTTTTGCTGAGACTTCTTCACCTCTAGGATCAGGACAATGACCCTGGGAAGGGCGGTAGTGCCCACAGCCCTGCAGGGCTTGCTGGCGGTCGGCATGCTGCTGTCTGCTCTACAGACGCTGTCCGTTGCTCCCGGCAGGCCCGTGGAGCAGGTATGCTACTGTCATTTACAGAGATGGAAGCTAGGGCTCTGCAGTCCCCTAGCCAGGAAGTCACAGAGTGGGCGTTTGAATCAGCATCTGCCTGGTGCCATCCACAGGACGAGGCCTATGTCACAGTGTCCCAGATGTATTCCATCCCTTAAATGAGAAAATGAATTTCAAAAGATATGACGTGCTAAAAATAAGTGATGGAGATTTCAGTCTTTCTCCAGTTTTCCATTGTTTCCTTCTAAGATTAAAAACAAATTTAACCCCTGGCACCTTCATCTTGCAGGAATTTTTATATCCCCGAATTTTGCAGCCTTTCCAAACCCTCACATTGAAGGACGGACGTGGAAAGAGAAAACATATGTTGTTGGTAGAGATAAGAGTAATTGAATGGGCTATTTGGACGTGGATCAGCTGGGACTTACTGTACCAGTGAATGGAATCTCTTGTTTTTCTTGGATGCCTCATCCAAGGACAGCACAGGAAAGAGTCCTGGGCGCCAGCTGAATAAATGGCTCCTTGAACTAGCCTCGGGCTGCAGGAGAGGGAGGGGGGCTTTGTGGTGGCCTGATGGAGCTGGGCCAGAATGTTGGGTGCTTAGCAGGGCAGGGAGGCATTGGTCCCGCTGGTGGGTGGTGCTGTCCCCAGCACCTTGATGCTCTCTGGTCCCAGTCCTGGCTGGGAACTGTGGGGCTTTCTGGCCATCCTGGGTGATGTCAGCTAGAGCCTCAGACCTGCACTCTGTTTTCCAGCCTGCCCCGTGTGAATGCTGCTCCTTGCCCACTCCATATCCCCTCCCCGTGCCCCTCAGTGGCAGATCTATTTTTAGCTGCAGCTTCAAGCCAAGGCTGCAGACACAGCCAGTAGGGATGAGTGTGGTGATGTTCGGGGTTGTCCCTGCCTTCCCCACGTTGACGTGTTGAGCATCTCAGCCTTTCTCAGAGGCGGGAACAGCGATTCTGGATGGGAAGTGGAGGCCCCTTCAGGGAACGCCTGCTGAGCCATGCTGGGCAAGGGGCAGCAGTGCTCCTGCCGGGTAGTACTGCACCTCACACCATCTGCGAGTAGAAAGGTTCTCACCCCGCAAGTCCCGGGTCCCGAGCCTGACCTGTTACAGTGCTCAGGGTTCCACGCTCTGGATTTCACCACAGGCCTGGGGCAGCATTCCCAGCAGAGGAAGCAGTGTCCTGCCAGGGGAAAGAGGTGCTCCCAGGCAGCCTGGAGAGCATGTAGGGGCCAGACGCACCCCTTCTTTGGGCCCTCCGTGCCTCCTCCCTGTGCTGCAGCTGGGCAGCGGGCAGGTCTCTGTCCTTTGGCCCTTTCCGTCTCTGCAAGTCCTGGGCTTCCTGGGGCTCAGGGCCTCCTCACTGAGTCCTGGGGAGACAGGGACCGCGCCTGTGGGGTTAGTGCATCAGGCACCATGCTAGGACCCACCTGAGCGAGAGCTGAGAGGGGCTGCAAAGTCCGTCGCCTTCCTGGGTTCTGCCACTTTGCATAAAATGCAGCCAATTCCTGTGGCGTTTTCTCCCGGAGAAGACACGCCAAATGAGCTTTTGTCAGTAGTCTGGGAACTGTCTCCTGAGATGGGAGCAGAGCCTGGCCTCAGAGCCCTCCCCTCTGTGTAGGTGCTGGAGCTTCCTGGCAGAGGAGGGGCTGTGCATCCCTGTGCCTCTGCCACATGCCAGGAGATTTAGAGAGGCTCCCAAGGGCCACCCACCGGATCGAAAGGTGGCGCCACACGGAGCACACATGTCTGTACAATGACCTAGGCTGTGGGAAGGACATGGCACCCGGGGGGAATGCAGTGCCCTGGTGCATGTGGGGCCGGACCAGGGCGCTGTGACCCTGGGGAGCCCCTGGCCTCACCGTGCTTCCCCTCCCTTTCTGTGGCTTACTTAGGACTTGCCCAGGACTTGCTGAGTATGCACAGAGCAGGTGCTTCATGGAGAGTGAGATTAAGACACTTAATGTCCCAGGAAGGAAGAGAGGTCTGGAAGCACACGTAGTTCAGTTTAGGCCTTGGTACTAAGAGGTTTGGGGGAAGTCACTCCTTCTCCTTGGGAATCAACAGAGGAAGTGATCCTTACAGGCGTCCCCGCCTCTGGGCCCCTTTGAAGCTGACCTTGAGCCTGATGAGGCAACTTCAAAGACAGCCCCTGACCTTTCCCAGGCAGCTCTTGCCGACATCCTCTCCCCAAGGCCCAAGGCTGGTGCTCCGTCACTGGATGGCTGGGCCAGCCCAACAGCTGGAAGAACACGGCTGAGTAACCTTTGCTCTCTGAGACATCAGTGTTCCCAGAGGACAAGCCCCTTCTCTAGAAACAAGCTCACAAGTCCCCATTGATGGTGGAAAAGGCAGAGACCTGGTGGGGCAGGGCACACACAGGCAGCAGCCCTTTTGTGAAGCAACACAGGCCAGGAAGAGCTGAGGCCCTGGGGCCAAGTGCCCTGGCGGCGTCTCCCAGCAGAGCCGTTTTTGCTCAGTGACCGTGACCTTACAGAACCTGTTTCTGAATCTGTAAAATGGACCAGAGTCCCAATGTGTATGGCTTCAGAGAGATGAAATCAGGTAATGTACACATTGTATCTGCCTAGCAAAGGCACCTGATGGTCTTGCATTCAGACAGGCAAGTAGTGCTTTGCTGATCTGTGTCCAAGGCTCTTTGGAGAATGGAATGATAAAAACACATGGACACAAAGTTTCATCTTTCCCCTTTCCCAGGGAGGTGACCTTTTCACCCTTGGTCTACCTGGGAGGCCCCAGGCTCTCGGTGAAGACCCCTGCTTTTGTAGGGAATGGAGTGATGCAGCACTGGAGCATGGCAGGCAGGGGAGACAGTGCATCTTCACGTTTTCCCATATGGAGACCAAGGCTCGGAGACTCAGGGGGTCTGTTCAAAACCACTTGATTTGTGGGTTCCATAGCACCCCAAAGCACATCCCCTCTCTGGTGGCCTAGAATGGGCAGAAGGAAAAGTGCAGAGCATGTTAAATATAAGTGAACCCCAAGTTTCTTTTCAAAGAATCAATACGTCAGTATGTTCAGCTCTCTTATTCTTTGATTCTCCATTTTAAAGTTTAACTTCCTGGTTCTCTTCGCCCCCTTGCTTCTAGTTTCAGTAAACAACTTTCCCAACAGTCCTAGTCAGTAGTTCACATCTGTTCCCCTGGTCACCTAATCCATCCTGACTCATCCTGGTCAC
The DNA here is from genome assembly GCF_029281585.2 of Gorilla gorilla gorilla. Classification (NCBI taxonomy): domain Eukaryota; kingdom Metazoa; phylum Chordata; class Mammalia; order Primates; family Hominidae; genus Gorilla; species Gorilla gorilla. Next base: position 145,695,367 of record NC_073231.2, on the reverse strand, counting down.
CTGCTCTGACCTAAGTCACCTTTAGTTACCTGTTCCTAAGTGTCCTTCCCACCAGACTACTCACCCCACCACTCTGGCTCATACCCCGGCTCTCTTTAAAGTAGCCAGTCGGAATTAGCTTAGACTGTGCAGTCCAACCCTAGCCAATAGGGGAATGACACAGCAGTAGGGGCTACCTGCATCAGGAATACAGGTTCCCCTCCCCTGTCCAGGTATGCTCTCACCATTGTTAATCTGCAAGGAGCACCCTTTCTGCAGAAAGTAAAAATTGCCTTGCTGAGAAAATTACATTTATGTTCGAGTGCTATTTCTTTGCGGCAGCAGGGAACAAGCATTTCTAACAAGCACAAATGGAACCCAGTTCTTCCCGCCAGCATATGCCACCTGACAGAAAATATAGAAGGGCTGCTGCGGGAAAGTGCCAGAAAGCCGGTAGGCGCCAGCCTGTGAGACGCCTGCTCCACCGGCAGCCACAGCTCCCAGGCTCTCCAGGCTGTAGTGTTTGTTGACTGTAGCCTGGTAAGGAGCAGCTGTTTCCAGGTGGTGAAGGTGAGGGTGCAGAGCTCACAGCCTGGAGGTGTGCAGGGCTGGGAGGCCCCTCAGCAGGAATCTGCCACTGGGCCCGAGAAACCCGGGAGAGAGGCTGCCCCCCATGTGAGGGCCCACGGACGGCGACAGGCATTGGTCTGTGCTTAGTGAGGGATTCACTCGGTTAGCACTTGTTTGCTGACCATAGACCATGGACCCAGCTCTGGGCCAGGAACTGGGGTGCAGGAGGGATGAGCTGGGGGGAAGTGCTGAAGGAAGTGTGGAAAGAGCCAGGTTTGGGCTTCAGACAGCCTTGAGCTCCAGGCCTGGTTTGTTGGATTACCTGAGCATGCATGAGGACTGTCAGAGCCTCTTTGAGCTGGGGGCCGGGGATCCTGTGACACACAGCGGAGGCCCAGATCCTGGCGTTGGGGGTGACTATCCCGGAAACAGCCATTCATTCACCAAATGATTGTGCATGTAGCACAGAATTACGATGGCAGCAGAAGGTCTTGCACAGGAGTGGCCAGTGGCTCCCTGAGGTTGTTCCCCATCTCCACCCCTTGGAGCCGTGTAACAGCCCCTTTTGGACTGGGTTCTGAGAGCCTCAGCGTGTGTGGGGTCATACCCGGCTGGTCTTCAGTGGGCTTGCTCTACCTTTTGAAGATGATGTGGGCTTTTTTCTAGAGTGCGTGTGCTTGGTTAAGGCTCACTGACAGCCATGGGTGGTTTGGGAGGATCATTTATTCAACTGTTTATTCACTCCACAAACATCTGTCCAGCTACTGGATGTGCTGACACTGTGCTGATACTGGAGCTGCAGAGATAAAAGATGACCTGTTCTCACAAAGCTCACATTGCAGTGAGCAAGTGCTTGAACCAAGAGTCGAGGTGTGAGTCATCCCCAAAGCGTATAAAGTTGTACTCATTTTATGACTGTGAGTTCCTTTTTCTGGGAATAGGGTCCATAGTTTTCATCATATTCCCGAGGGGTCTGTGGCCCCAGAGGGGCTGGACTTGTTTTAATTAAAGAATTAGCAGAGCAGGTCCCTTCCCTCTCCCATCGTGGTTCCTTCAGGGTACTGCCTGCTGTCCCCCAACCCAGGTTGCTGGCCACAGAGCTCCCTTGACGATGGCCAGAACATACTGCAGCTTTTCCCAAAGACGTGCCTCTCTTCTTGGCACCCAACGTCCTCTGGGTGCCAGGGCCTGGCTGAACTGTTATATGTCCCCAGCTTCTCTCTGGCCGTCTGGCCGCATGGGGCAGATCTGACATCAGGACCCATTCTGTGTGTGTAGGCTGAGTGTCTCCGGTTGGGGAGCAGAGCAGCCACTGGTCATTCTCTTTTTTGGAATGGAGAAAGTGTCATGATGTCATCAGGGAGAAGCATGAATTTTCCTTCTTTCCGAAGCTGTGATATGTTACCATCCAGATGCCTCTTCTATTTCTGGAAGCGTGAACTTTATTATGCAGAAATTCAGCTTTGCTTAGTAAGCAATAGAAGCGCTGCCTTAACTAAATGTCTCTGGGGGTCATTAGGACAGTGAGCAGTAGTGATTGCTGCATCCAAAAATGGAAGCGCAGGCTGGGCTTGGTGATCGGGAAAGGAGCTGGCCTAAAAGCTCCTGGGTGCTGCGAGCCAGGAGTCCAGGAACGGAGAGACCCCTCAGGTCACACGGCCACACAGGGGCACGTGGGCATCAGACGCAGGCAGCTCGGTGCACATCAGTGACTCCTCCTGGACTCTGACTCGGGCCAGAAACTGGGGGGCTGGAGGAGTAACCCTGGAGAAACAAAATCCCTCAGCTTGGCCTCCACGCCACTCCTAGAGCATAGAGGACAGGGAGTGCTGAAAGGGCAGCGTCTGCTGTGGGAAAGGAGGGAGAACCCATTGAAGACGTGACATCTCAGAGATATCTGAAACTCGGGGCCCAATTTCACCGTGCAGAAGCAGAGGAGACGGCTTCTAGATGGAGACCGTAGGAGGAGCCAAGACTGAGAGATGGGACTTATGCGAGGCATGTTTAAAGGGACAGGTTTAGAGCGGGTGGGGAGGGTGTGCAGACTGTGCCCCCCCGGATTCACAGTCCCGGTCGCAGTTGGCTACTTGTCGGCTCTGGCCTCGGCAAAACCCTTGGTGCTGCTTGAAGGCACAGAGCGTTATCATTGAGCAGTTAAGTTCCTGCAGGTGCCGGCTGTGTTGCAGGTGTAGACACTCATGGACGAGCAGACTCTTGGGGAGGGGGCCCCTCACCTGTGTCCTGTCCCCTCTAGCACTGATCTCCCACCCACCCAGTCCCCAGATCTACTGGGGCCTTCGTGGCTGTCCCCGGTGTATACACACCTGACAGTGGAGTGCAGAGAAGATGTGAGTCAGTTGCAAAGTCAACTAAAAATCTTGGGAAAGATGCATGTTTCTCTAGATTGACAAAAATGGCATGGAAGAGCTGCATGCGGCTGGAGTCCCACCCTGAGCAGTGGAGGAGTCCGGCAGAGGAGCTGGCCTGGGTCTCAGCAGCTGGGCGGAGGCCCCGGGGAGGCATGGCAAGCATCACACAAAGATGCACAACCCTCTTTATGATCACGGAAGTCGGGTGCAAAGGAAGCACCCCATACTGTGCTGTCACACACGTTTGTCAGAAAAGTACAGGAAAAAGCAGACAAAACTTGACTCTTTCTTTGTTGTTCTTGTTGTTGTTGTTTTAAAGAGTTAGTCCTTATGGCAAAGGGAACCTGAATTTTATTAAGTACGACCCCTAATAAACTTGTTTTCATAATGTTTTTAGATTTCGTTTTTCAAGGCAAAGCCCCAGTCACATCATATTTGCCATGATGCTTTGTTCCCACTTCTGAGCAGGTTCCTTCGAGTAGCCTTTTTGGAAGCAGTTCTCCCAGATGGTGAAGCCTCCTTTCCCTTCCTTTCTACTGCCCGATGTTTATCCACAGTGGACAACTGGGAAGGCCCTGATGTTGAGCTGATGGCTCGATGGTTGGGAGACAAGTGCTAGAGATGGGGACAACTGCCTCTTCGGTGACCTGTCAATAACAGCTGAAGGCAGCAGGGTCCCTGGCCAGGCCACCTGGGTCCATTGCACCTTTTTTGGGGCTAGTTGCTCTCTCCACCTGCTGCTGGCTGTGTGCAGCTGTTGGCAGGCAGCCCAGGGCACCCAGCCTCGTGCTTCCTGGTGAGCAAGTTGCTTTACAAGCAGCGGGCCGCCCAGGCGGGGAGGAGGCAGAAGGTGGTCAGACGGCCCCATGCTCAGCTCCTGACTCTCAGAGGGTGCCACACGGAGCTCCTGTGGCTGCTCCGGCTGTTTTGAGGGTGCTCTGTGGCCACCATGCCTTCCTCGGCCAGTGGCTGCCGTGAGAGTGAACGGGCCTTGGACTTGGTGTCAGCAGGCCTGGACTGGGGTCCACATTGCCCCATGTGTTTATTGTGTGACCCTCGGCTTCCCCAGCTGTCAAGTGGAGATAAAATGGGGACTGTCGCCTTGGGTTGCTATTGGGATGTGGGGAGAATCGCACTCAGATTGTCGGCGAGCACACTGGAAATATTGCTATGCCTCGCCTTGCCTCCATGGGACAGGCCTTCCCCTGCAAATGTTCATTGGCACTCTTTATCCTCAAGATACAAACCAGACTCCTGCATGTGTCCTGCGATACCAGGCCCATGAGCCGCCGCCAGCCTCTGGCCTCACCTCCTGGCGCTCCACTGCTCCCTCCTCTGCTGTGCTGATCCCTGTGCAGTTGCTGGAAACCGTGGACTCTCACACTCCCCTGGCTTCGCACATGCTTTCCTTCTGCCTCGAGTGCCCTGGGCACCTTTCTGCTCTTTCAAAATGCAGGGTAGGCACCCCCCTCTGTCTGAACCAGCTCCCCCCGCCCAGATTCCCAGGGCGTCCCGACTGTCCCGTTGCTCCTTATCACCCTGCTTCCTCTCTCAGACCTCAGTGCTCCCGGGAGCAGAGGTGTGTGCCCGAGCTATCTCTGTGTCCCTGTGCTGAGCAGCGTCAGGTTCACAGCAGCAGCTTAGAGAATACTTGAATGAAACATGACAGACAACATTAGAATGAATGGATGGGTAGATGAATGTTTGAATGAATGAGCACATTCTCCTTCCACCTCACTGGTTTTGCCTGTACTTTTCCTCCATCCCCTCCCCTTCCTTCAATCACTTGGGGTTTTTTTTTTTTTTTTGCAGGTGCTGGTTTTTGACATGGGAGGAAATTAACAGTGAAAGCAAGCCTGTCCTATTTACAAAGGGAGTTAGTGCTCACAGTGCAGCTAATGCCGTTGCTCTTGAGAACATTCACAAATCCATCTTGCACACCACCCCCCGCCTCTGTCCAGCTGCTTTGCTGTTGACCTGTGTTACCCATGAGCTCGGGGGAAGCTGAGAGGACATTGTCCCACACCTCTCTCCTACTAGACTCAGGCTGCAGCGAGGAGCTGGTGGGTTCGCTTCCCAAGGCCAAGTCTCCCGGCCTCCCGGTCCCAGAGGGGGAGGGCAGTAGAGGAAGGGGAGCCGCCGCAGGGCTGTCTGAGGTCTTGCTTTCTGGGGAGCAGAGATGGCTTCAGGAAAAAATCCCCGGAGAGGGTTGGCCTTGACCCTGAGGTGGTTGCAGGGAGAGGTGGCCAAAGGCTGGAAGAGGTATGCTGAAATTCAGTCCCCAACCTGCAGCCCCTCCGGTGCCTGTGTGCCCCTCCACCCCCACCCCACAGGCCTCTCCTCCAAATCCCCACATCTGAGGGGCCCTGGCTGAGAGCACGGCACAGAGGGAAAGAAACTCAGTGCACTGGCTCAGTCTGTGCTCAGTGTCCCTGGCTGTGTGCGTTGCCTCGGTCACCCTCCCACACAGCCTGTGAAGCTGGAGAGCATCATTTGTATTTTATTGATGAAGGCCCTGGGACTTGGAGTTGGGGAACTTGCTCAAGGTCAGACTAGATAGAGAAGATCAAGAATTTGAACCCAATTCTATCTGTCTCAACATGCAAATGCTTTTTACCAGGCCTCACTGCCCCCTAGTTCTGTGGGGGACCCAGGTTTCCTGTTACTGATGAAATAAGAGGCATATGGCTTGGCCCGTGCTCAAGCAATTGCCAGTCTTATGAGCTTTATAAACCATGCATCAGGTGGCCTCTTCACAAGGGCGGCCCTGAGGTGCTGGGGTTGAGCGGGCTTGCGGCAGAAGACAGGACATGCCCCACATGCCGCTCCTGGACATCCTCCCACCTTGTAGGGCTTTTCATTAGAGGTTCCCAGAGGGAGGAGCCAGGGCATGGGCTGACCGCATAAGACTCCCCTGAAGAGCGTCAACAGGGGACTTCCCACTCCCTCACCTTCCAGGGAATCTTATCTAGAAGGTCAGGAGCGGAGCCGAGATCACGCGTCGTGTAAGCACTTGCACAGCTGTGGTGAGCTGCCTGGGAATTTCTTTTTATCCTCTCGGGTCTCCACGTGGACCTGCCATGTTGATGATGCCATTGTCATTTGAAGGTGTTGAATCTGAAGTTCAGAGAAGGAAGTGACATGGCAAGGTACCCCTGCCTGCTAGGGCCCTGGAGCTGAGCGCCAGGCACTGCACTGACCCTAGGGCTGCGTGGGAGCAGCGTGGGATTCTAAACAGGAGGTCTGGAAAGCCCAGGCCTGCTCATCTGATTACCGAGAAAAACAAATATTTAGCTGCTGCCTCTTCACTTCCCATACCTATTTTGGTTTGATAGTCTAGATGCAGAATCTTTGGGCCTATTTTATTTACTTGTCTTTTGATCTGCAGCCCAGCTCTGGGTTACAAGGAGACCAGGTACGCCCGATTGGCTTCCAGGGATGTTTGTGGAGGAGGCAGAGTCTCCCGCCTCTCAGAGACATGAACAAATAATGGTTTAATCATTGACGCGTCTGCCTCAGGAGACTGTGCCAGCTTTGAATGAAGACGATTGATAGGAAAGGAAGGAGCCAGCCCATGCCAAGGCTCGGTACCCCATCAGCCCTCGCTTCAAGCCAGGAAGGGGGTAGCCAGGTTGGGTGATTTTAGGGGGCATGAGCAGGCCAATGTGCTTCCCAGGCAGGTCGTAGGGAAACCAGCGCTGGCCTCAGTGCCTGTTTGGCACCCTCTTTCCTGAGCTTATTTGAGAACCTGCCACTGCCAAGTCCTCAGATGCTGCTGAGGGTAGCTGCAAGCAAAGCTTCTGTGAGATTTGACCAGGAAAGAGAAAGCAGAGAGGAGAGGATGAGAGCAGCACCTACTAGGATTTTACGTGTGCAGGCATGATGCCGAGCGTAGCTACGGCCCCTGCTACTCTTACCATCTCACCGAGGCTCAGAGAGGTTAAGCTCCTTCCCTGGAGCCACATAGCTGGAAGTGGAGGAACCAGGGTTTGAATCTGGGTGGCTGATGGGCTGCCCTTACTGAAGGCGTCCTGTGTGCTGGGTGCTCCAGATGTCACCTCCCTGACCCCAGGGCACAGACACGGACACCAAGGGCCTGGCCAGTGCCCAGCTTCCGTGGCTGGCAAGTGGCAGAGTGAGGCCTGCCCCAGCGTGGGCTCCTGCCTCTTTCCTGTACTAAAAGCGTCATTCATGGCAGCGTCTGTGAGCTGAGGCTCCAGGGAACCAGCCACCCCTATCGATTCTGACTCAAAGAAAGTGAGATAACTTCAGTTCTGATGTTCCAGAGTCATGTAGGGGGTGGAAAACATTCCAGAGTGTGGAAGAACTCAACCTCCTGAGGTTTCTGAACCCAGAAAGCCTCCCAAATCCCTCCCAGGGTCCCATAAACAGATAGAGAGTGATGAGTTTTCTCCTGTAGAATGTTGAAGGCAAAAACGTGGTCAGATGTGTTAATTTTCCTGGTTTTATTGTTTTGTTTGGATGACCCTTTCAGTGAGACCATTTGCCCTGAGGATTAAAACAAAATTAAACAATAAAATTAAATAATATCTTGGTATAATATAGTATTATATACATATGGTATACACATGTATGTGATAACTACACATATGTAGGTAGTATAAAATATTAACATATTTATTTGCAAATAATTAGAAAACCCAAAACTAAAATAAGAGCCCTTCGCTTCCTTTATAAAGATACCCTACCTTGGCTCTCAGGCCTTGTCCATTGAGGGGCCTCTGTCCCGGCTCTACCCTGGGTGCTCAGAGTGAGCACATGTTGCTCTCAGCAGTCCACTGCCCCCAGCCTACCCCTGGCCCTGCCCCTTCCTGGGTCCAGCCATCACTGGCCCAGGAGGAACTGATGCAAAGGCCTCCTGTTTTTTTAGAGCTTAGGCCTGAATCCCCACCCTGCAGGAGGTGGTGGCTGAAGCCCTGTTTGTTCATTCATTAGTCCTTGCATTTATTATTTCCTTCCTTTGTTCATTCGGTCAGCAAGCATTTCTTGAACACCTGCCTTGTGCTAGGTGCAGGTGATTCAGGATGAATAGAGTTCTGTCCCTTTCTTCCCAGTCCCTTCCACCTGTGGGGCAGAGTCTCTTTGGTGAATAAGATGGGGGAGTCATAGGTACCATGGGCACAGGGATACAGTTTCTGGCTCTTTCCTAAAAAGGAGAAGAGATTTGGAAAATGCGTCTGATCGCTTGGCCTCCCCTCCTCCTTTTCTCATGAGGATCCACACTGCAAATGGGAAACTGGTTGTCATGTCTCCAGAAGGGCAAACATCCTGCACATTGCTCCTGCCACCGCCATGTGCTACAGGAGCCGAGCTTGGGAAGGCTGGCCAGAACCATCTGGAACAGGGAAGGCCTGGGGGCCAGAGGCCTTTACAGAATTCAGCATGGAGCGTCCCCATGCTGACAAGACAGGAGTGGTTTAATGCCAGGTGTTGGCGTCACCACGGAACACTTCATGGGAAGCCTAGACTCACTGTTACAGGAAAGAAGATACAAAGAACCTTTGTGAATGACGAACAGCAGCGTATGGCTTGGTCAGCGGCTGACCCAGATGATCAGACGGGGCAGGCCAGAACTCAAGATGCCAGTTTGCTCTGCCTACCTCCAAGAGACTATGTTTGCAGTTTCCTCTCCCCAGGGGCTGCCCATATTTTGAAAGATGATATCCTATCCTCTTGAATAAAGGATGATGAACTTACCTTTTCATGTCATCAATCAGAAACACACATCTGCCAACCAGAGCTCCCGGCCAGCCAAAGGTAGCTGGTGTAACCTCATAGAACAGAGATCATGCCAGCCCAGAGGGAGAAAATGGAATATTTTCTTTGGTTTGTGCTGCCTGATGGAAGATAAACACATGATTTCCAACTGATTGTCTGAAATATTGAGAATCATTACCATTAACACCATTAGTGCCTTTGGGAGCCCAGGTAGAAATCATCAGTCTGACTGTTCTCTGTCATTTTACACATTTGGAAACTGCCCACAAGAAGGAAGTTCATCAGTGGCAGAACCAGGACCAGGGAGGAGAACAGATATTGTCAGAGCACCCACTGTGTATCTGGCACTTGGTGAGGAGCCTCCCGTCCAGTGGGGAAGGTGGATCATGAATTCATGATCCGGTACCAGAAATAAGATGGGCGCACACTAGTGTTCTGGAGTGTGAAGGAGGCAGAGGTTAGATCTCAGAGACTGTATTAGTCCATTTTCATGCTGCTGATAAAGACATACCTGAGACTGGGCATGTCTTTAAAAAGAAAGAGGTTTAATTGGACTCACAGTTCCACGTGGTTGGGGAGGCCTCACAATTGTGGTGGAAGGCAAGGAGGAGCAAGTCTCATCATCTGTGGAAGGCAGCAGGCAAAGAAAGAGCTTGTGTAGGAAAGCTCCTTATAATCATCAGATCTCATGAGACGTACTCACTATCACGAGAACAGCACAGGAAAGACCTGCCCCCCATGATTCAATTACCTCCCGCGGGGACTCTCCCACAGCACATGGGAATTCAAGATGAGATTTGGGTGGGGACACAGCCAAACCATATCAGAGACGTCCTTCGTTCCCCTGGCAGACTCTCCAGGAGCATCTGTGGGGTGCACAGCCAGTCCGTTCACCAAATCCAGTGTCCTTCTCCACCTGCCCCTCACAGAGCCCACCCAGATCCTTCGGGGAGACTGTGCGTGACTGAATGACTTTGGAGATCTCCTGCTGGTGCCAGCTCAGGCTTCTCTATAATGTTAACAACTAGTACTGTATGCAGCCATGCATATGTTCCAAAGATCATCAAATGTAAACATTTGCCGTGAGTCCGCAGGACCTTTCCCCTTCCCGACTCATTTCCCTTTTGAACGTTGGGTTTGGTTTTCCGGCACTCTCCAGGATTCCCAGGCTGTGTTCTCGTGTTAGTGCTATCCCACTTGCTCTGCTTCCTCTGGAGACCAGAGTTCAGGGACCTGCTCTGATGGATGATTTGACCGTTCATCCCCGTTTGAAATAGGTACCAGGTGGAAAGCAGGCCCGGTCCCATGCCTTCCGGGACGCACCACCGTCCAACCACCATCCTGTTGTCACTCTCATACAGCTCCCAGAGTCAAGATGGAGGAGCAGTTGGTGGCATCTGTGGTCAGCATCTATCTTTTGAGTTGCTGTGGGTCTGAGCTCTTGAATTCCAGTTGAAAGTAGCATGGTGACATGGGGAGAGTGTGTATTCTGGAATGACATTGACTTAGGTTTGAATCCGGTCAAGTTCAAGAAAGTATGCTGTTCCCTGACCCTGATATACTGCTCTCCTCGGCTCCCATTGTACTTTGTTCATACCTCTCTGCAGTGGTTCATATCGCTGTCTGATCACATTGTTATACAGAAGTTCGTCTATTCACTGACAGGTTAGGCTCTGACATTAACAGTGTGTAAGGAACCCATGACATCATCTGCTGCTTGGGAGCTGAGCTGATGTGCATTTTCTCCATTACTGATTCTTGTGAAAGTCCCTAAGGTGAAAATCTGTGGATGGAGAGCTTCTGCAATTTTCTTTTTACACGATGATCTCTTTTAGACAGAGTTCTTTTGAGCATGGAGGATGTCTTACTCATCTTGATCCTCCCATATCAGGAATGCTTCTTGGTGTGTGGTAGGACTTCATTAAGTGATTTTTGGGAAGGTGGATGGGGGCTGAGTATGTGGGAAGATGAGTTGATAGCTAGATGGGTCAGTGGTCAGATGGGTCAGTGTATAATTGGGTGAAGGGATGAAGACTGGATTAGTAGACAATGGGATGGTGAAAGGATAAATGGGTGGACCGCTGATGAGTGGGTAGATGGCCATATGCATTTGTAGATGGATGGATGAATGACTTGATTGTTCAACTCATTGACACAGAAAAAAGTTTTCCTTCTGTGACTTATATCCCTACAAATGGCTAATTATATGGCCCAGTGGTTTTCAGATGCATTGGCATGTATATTAGCATTTCGCTCTTCCTTTAACAATTATGATGACTTCTGATTACAGTGCTGTCACAGGTAGCTCAGTTTCTCCCCAGGACAAGGCAATGCTGGGATTGCAATGGCAAGAGAGCCACCGAGAGCTCCTGCCCCATGAGGGGCACTGGTGCTTTGGGCTATCTGGAAAGAACACTGAACTCTGCGAGACAGGAGCCCTGGGTTCTAGTGTTGGCTCTGCCCCTGCTTATCATGAGAACCAGCCATCTGCAGGGTAAGCATTAATTGATGTCATGCACATAAAATAATTACCACTGTGATCAGCCCATGGTAGACATTCAAAAATTCTAGTTACTACTTCATTCTTCTGAGCCTCTTCTCAGTCCCTCATACCCATTTGTCATATGTATGAGGTGAGAAAACAGATATCAGAGAATTTCATAATGGTCTAGTCCCCAGGGGAGCACTGAGAAGGGGCTCAGAGTTCTAAGCAATTGGACAGAGATGCAGGGTTGGGCTCAAGTGTTCCTGGGAGCTGATGCGGGAACCGAGAAGCAGAGCAGAGAGCCCCTGGGAGGTCTGGTCACTGGTGGACAAGGAGGTTAAGAGCTTTCAGGCCCTCAGACCATTCCAGGCCCTCTCCTGGACAGGAGCAACCTCAGGGCCTTATTCAGGTCGGAAGCTGCTGGTGCTGAGCCAGGGCGAAGTGAGGTATGCTGGCAGAGCTGGCTCTCTGTGCAGACAGACTCCACTGTGAAGAAGTGGCTTCACCTCCTGACCATCTCATCCTCTGTAAAATGAGGACATTAGTATCTAGAACTCAAGAATTCAGTGAGGCAGAGGGCAGAGAGCACTGAGCACACTTCCTAGTGTGGACACGCTCAGAAAATGTTCACACTCATGATGGTGTTACCACAACAGTGTCCACACACCATATGGCGCATTATTGAATATTACACCAAATACTCTGATCTATAACCTGGAACATGTGATCTGTTTAATATTGTAACGTAATACATTTACATTATAAAAGTATAGTTATTCCATAGTTTCCTTAAGACATTCTTGTGGCTAGAATAAGGTACATAATGAAAATGCAGAACCAGAAGGAGAGGAGAGGGAGCAGCTACACGTGTTCTGGTTTCTGTTCTGGTATCTGGCACACAGCGGACTTTCCCAGAGTCATGGCCTTGGCTGCTGCTGACCCCTGAGTAGAACACAGGGACAGCCCCAGTGGCAAATGATTGGAGATGCTTGGTGTCAACAGGGAACCTCTCCTGGTGTCAAGAGAGCAGTGTCTTAATGGCCCAACCCACATCATCCACCTCCCATTTGCTCTGTTTCTGGCTGTGGCCCTCTAAGTGGGCTTTTGGAGTTCTCAGGAGATCTTTTCTCCAGGTATCCTAGACGAAGGCTCAGTGCAATTTGGGAATGGCTTTGCCTGAGAAATGGCTGGTGATTTGTCATCCAGAGTCCAAGGGGACACTGAGCACTCTCGTTTGACTCAGGGGCCAGTGGGCACCTTGAGTGACTCTCAGGCAGAATCAGGGGGCCGGGAAGTCACCCACATTGAGTGTTCTGAATTGACCAGGCAAAAGCTTTTCAAGATGATTCCATCCAACTTTGGATGTCTGCAAAACACTGCATTCTGAGCAAATCTGTCTCTAGCCTCATATGGCACGGTCAGGCTAGACAGCACACCTGCTGAGGGGCTTCAGTATGTGAAGCAGCAGCATCTAGAGTTGGAGAAGCAAACGCTGAGCCAAGGGAAGGCTGCCTACGGGGAAGAGAAAGACAACAAGGGCTTGTTGGGAACATGGGCACATACCACTCCTGAGTCTTTCTTTTTAAACACTGTAATTCATCTAAGTATATAGGCTTCTATTTCAGAAGCTGGGAGATATATATACCCACACATGCATATTTATATGGGGAGAGCTGTATCTATACATTTGTATGTCTATATATAGAAGGTGATCCAACTTGAGCTATATGCATACACATAGAGTTTGGATATATATGTGTGTGTGTGTGTGTGTATATATATATATCTCACATATATGTTTATTCCATATCTCATGTCCTGGTTTCCTAATCAACACTGGAAGTTTTCCTCTCTGGGTTGTGTATTGCAGGCAATCTATCACCGTGTGATATGCCACCCTAGAGTGGATATCTGTATGCATGTGTGCATGCCTCTCATGCATGTGTGTATTTCATCTATTTTCTGTCATCTTTAGAGGCAACGTGGGCTTCAGTTAATAGTATTTTATCTACAGTGTTTGCAAGGAAGCTTGCAGAGGAGTGAGCAAAGTGCCCCTCACATGTGATGCACACTTGGTGCTCAGGAGGCGGCGGCTGGCTGGACAGGGGACATTTGTCTTCAGTCATGCAGTCCTGTCTAGACCTAGGCTGTCATCTGCCTGTCCCTCCATACCTGCTTCCCTTCTCCCTACAATGCTTATGGAAAAAGCCCTTTAGATGGTGTGATTTGTCCAAGGAAAGAGGCTATGGAGCTCCTGGGACAGGCCCTGCGTGAGGGGCTAGGGGCCTTGTTCCAGTTCCAGCAGACCAAGTCCAGGCCCCACGTGCCCCAGGGCTGCTGCTGACACAGGGCACAGGCAGCAGCGGCAGGGAGCGGAGGCTTTGGTGGTGGTGAGCTTTTTGCCTTGGAGGGTCTTTAAGCTTCTGTTGCCTTCACCCGCTGTCAGGGAGGCAGGTGCTCACACCCATCCCCAGGCCGGACCGTCAGGAAGGCAGGTGCTTGTGCCCATCCGCAGGCCGGGCCGCCGGAGAGGAAGGTGCTCATGCCCATCTGCAGGCTGGGCCACCAGGGGGGCAGGTGCTCAGGCCCATCCACAGGCCGGGCCGTCGGGAAGGCAGGTGCTCGTGCCCATCCGCAGGCTGGGTCGCCTGGGAGGCAGGTGCTCGTGCCCATCTGCAGGCCAGGCCGCCAGGGGACAGGTGCTCGTGCCCATCCCCAGGCCGGGCCGCCAGGGAGGCAGGTGCTCGTGCCCATCCCCAGACCCGGCCGAGGCGGTACTGTTGCAGGGTTTCCTCATTGGTCTGCAAGTGTGGTGTGCATTTGGGTGAGGAGTGGGATGAACTGGCTCTGGAACCCCCTGTGCTTGCACGTGTCTTTCCTTCTGACTGAATTAATTGCATTGATTCCATCCCTCAGCCAGGATGGAAATTGGTTCCATTTGTTTTTCACCTCACAGTTCCGGGGGTGTGTGGATGGAAGAGTGTTTCCCCTGCTCAGAAAACCTCTATTGGTTTTGCTGTCTCCCATCAGCCAGCATTCAGCTTTGTTGGCAAAAGCCCTTAGTTTTAGAAGGCTGCTGCATTTGCTCCCCAGGAACCCTGTGATCTGCTTCTTATGGTCTTGCGCCTTCTCCCCTCCCTGTTGTCAGAGCTTTGTCCTGCTGCGCACCCACAGTTGCTGGCATCTGGGGACCCTGCAGGGCAGGGATGGCTGCAAGCCCAGATCTTGGCACACAGTCATCTCTTAATAAGTCATCACTGAATGCATGATTGAAAGAATGAATAGTGTGATTGACTGGACCAGACAGCTTCAAGAGCTTGTTAATGGATTTAGATAATCAATTTGCATGATCAAAAAAATGGATTGATTTGCTGTGGTCTTGAATGCACAGCCTGCCTGTACAGTTAGCCTACTACCTGCGCCTGCTCACCCTGGGCCTCCTCCACAGACAGCATGGTGGGTGGCCTGCTGGGCACAGCCCCAGCACAGCAGGGACTGGATGAGGGAGGATGGGAATGGGCCTCTTCCATGCCCAACTCCAGGATGGCCTTGCGTCTGTCAGAGTTTTGAACGTATCAGTCAGCTTCCAATGCGGCTAGCATCGTGTTTGCCGATGCAGATTGACTAGAGCTCAGCAAAAGAGTTGCCTTTTCTTTCAGAGACCATTAAAATTATATGTGTGTGGGGGTGAATTTCTTTATAAGTTGTTTGTAAATATCCATCTTCCTTTTTCTTCTTATTCCTGAGATAATGTATTCACTGCCTCCACTTGATTTAGGATAATTCACCTCGTCCTGCCAGAGGCAGTCAGTTCGGAGAGATGAGTCTGCGTTTCACAGGCTGGTGCCAACTAGTGGGGCCTGGTCTTGGGCCATGGATAGGAAAACAGCAGCCAAGCCAGACGAGTGTTATCCTGATCCCCACCCTCCCGCAGTGCTGGCTGCTGCGGGGGGTAGGGGGTGGAACTAAGAGCTCAGTTCAATCTGGGATTGATCATTGATCATCGGGTTCAGTGGGGAGCCATGAGCGCAGGCCGGCATCTGTTCTTGCTGGGACTGTTCACACAGCCTCTACCGCTTCCGGCACCAAGCCGAGCTGTCTGACCATGGCTCCTCTCCCTGCAGCCTGTAGTGGTGTTTCTTCACAGAATGAAGTTCAAGGCCCATCATGGCCAGGCCGGCCCCCTTGGCCTTGGCCTCAGCTTGCGGCACCCACCTCTTCCTCCATGTTTCCCTTTGGAGCTTCCCAGTCCCCACGTCCTCCGAAGCCTTCCCTGGTGCTCTGGTCCTTCCTGCTCCCTCTTCAGAGTGTCTCCTCCACCGCTGTGACCCATGGGCTGGCTTTCTGGTCTCATCTGCCAGCCTGGAAACCCTTTGACAACAAGGATCCTGCCTGGCACCAAAGGCCACAGCTTGTCTGTTAGGGTCTGCTTGGCTGCAAGTAGCAGAAACCCCCGAGTAATAGTGGCTTCAGTAAAGCTCACAGGTCTCCGTCACATTAAAATCTGGTGGCAGACAGGCCAAAGCTGATGTGACCTACCAGTGCCAGGCACCTGCACTGTACCTCTGCCGTTGCCCTGGGGCACAGCCTGGAGTCAGGACAGCTGCTCCCACACCGCGGGGAGCATGGAGGAAAGGAGGAAGGCACTCCCTCCCCGGTGTAAGGATACCTCCTGGAATTTGCACAAACCCTCTCCCTTCATCCCTTGGCCAGACTTAGTCATAGTGCCATACCCAATTGCAAGGGAAGCCTGGAAGTACGGGCTCCGTTAATATGCCCGCTAAATATTGGGGTTCCATTCTTTTGGAGGGAGAAAGTGGATATTAGGAAGCTATTAGCCATCTGGCACTCCAGTGCGTTTTAATGTCGTACACTTTGATGGAACCCGTATATGTTTATAAAGGCCTGGGCCAGGAATGCAGTGGAGCAAAGGCGAGAGTTTGTGCCTCTATTGACTGCCAGCCTGGGCCACCACTGTACCCCATGCAGCTCCTTTCCCCCTCCCCATACCCTACAACACTTGGTGGCATTAGCCTCATTCCTGAGACCCAGAAAAAGTAATTTTTCCAAGTCATACAACCGTATAACCAGTAAATGGTAAACCAGGGGTCAAACCTAGTATCTCCTTAAAGGCGACATCATCCTTAGCTACCTCAAATTGGAGAAACTCAGCTCCGTGTTGCTTGAGTGCTGGGACACACAGGAAACCACGATGAATCCGGGCAGGGCTGGAGAGGGGGCAGATGGGAAGGTGTGGAGGACGTGGTACTGATGGCCCAGTGGGACACCAAGCTGCTGACACGGGATGTGCCAGGCCTGGGGACGGGGTGATGAACTGGGAGCATGGGGGTGGCTGAGGCCTTCAGGCCAAGCCTGGCCAGCAGGTTGCCGCAGCCAGCTGGGGGCCCCGGGCAAAGGCATCGCATTTATAAGCAACTTGGACCTTCTGAGAAAGCAGGAGAAAGGCCTTGCTTAGCTGGTGAATGAGGTGGCCTGCCCTTCCACAAAATGAAAAACAGTTCTATTTTCCCCAGACTGTCCCGAAGTTTATTCCAGTCCCCACTCCCACCAGCAGTCCATGCCAGCAGAGCTCCTCCCCGCTCTCCTGCTCTTACCTGCCTCTCTTCCACCTTTTCTCTTCCTTAATTTAAGGTGTAAAATTTAGAGTCTGTGGTTTGTGTCCAGACAGGACCAGCCCAGCCATAGAGCAGTCCTCACCCACTGCCCGCCCTGCACAGGGCTCTGCATACTCTCCTTTCTGGAAAATTAACGGCCCCTCCGTTGTTCACAGAAAGAGCAGGGAAGGAACATCTTGACGAAATAGAAAAGCCTCATCCTTCTCTCTCATCCTGTGACATGTTTAGAGCCCAATTATTTCATGTGGGGAGGACAAAGCAGGGAGCCACCCTGGTTTGACCCCCTTCTCCTGCCAGGCATTCTGCCAAGAAATGGACATGACCTTCACAACAGCCGGGTGTGGTCTCAGGTGCCCTGTTTCACATAGGAAGGTGAAGCTGGGGAGGCGCTGTACCAGCAGGGCAGGGACAGAGTTGGGAGTCTACAGCTGTCCTTGAATTTGTCCTCCTAGCGATGAGGAGGTTTCCTTGATGAAAGCCACTCTATGACTCTGGCGGGTGAGCATAGTCACCTGCCCGCCTGCAGATGGGTCTCTGGGAAGCCGCTGAAGCCTGGAGAAGTCCACAGCCCATGCCTTCTGGAGACCCAGAGCTGAGTGGGGAGGACAGGATGAGATATGCCACACTCAGGTTGCCAAGGAATAGCTAGAGAGCACTGTATGGGGAGTGAAGGCCCAGCGCTGGAGTCCGCAGCTCATCAGCTGCAGCAGTGGCTGGAGGCTGCTCTGGTGAATCAGCGTGCACATGGTGGCTTAAAGCAACACAGGTTTATTCTCATGCGGTGCCAGAGGGCAGAGTCAGAAGTGGGGCTCCTGGGCTAAAATTGAGGTGTCACAGGGCTAATTCCTTCTGGAGGCCCTTGAGGAGGATCCATTCCTTGCCTTTTCTGGTTTCCAGAGGCCACCTGCTCTCCTTGGCTCCCGGCCCATTCCACCAAAGCCAGCAGTGGCTGGTCCAGCCTTTCTCTTGATGCCCCCTCCCTGGTTCTGACGTTTCTACCTCTCTCTTTCACTTTTAAGGACCCTGGTGATTACATGGGGCTCACCTGGATAATTCAGGATGAGCTCCCTGTCTCCAAGTGAGCTTAATTCCCCTTTGGCCATGGAAGAACACCAGTCCACAGGTTCCGTGGGTCAGGATCTTTGGGAGGGATTGTTCTGCCTATCACACCTGCTATGAATGACAGAAATTCAGAGGAGTCCAAGTTCACTTGATGCACAAGTGGACATTTCAAGGCTTCTCCCTTCTGGTTCTGCAGGCACCTGGAAGTCCCAGAGAGCAGTGAGCCAGTGACCAGCCCTGGGGCCGAGTCTCGGCCCTGCCGCCCTCCTGCTGGCTCTGGGAATTCACTTTTCTGAGCCTCAGTTTATCCGTGCATAAAACGAGGCCAGTGGTCTCTGCCTTGTTTACCTCACATGACTGTTTATTCAGCAGATGCCCAAATGCCTACAGCATGCCACGTGTTCTTCCACTTAGCCCTATGTGTCCTTCCACTTAGCCCTATGTGTCAAGTGCCCACCATATGCCAGGCATGGTATTGCACATAAGGTATAAACCAACAAACAAGACAGCCCAGTCCCCGCCCTTCAGCTGCCTCTACCTGGACCACCAGGCCTGGGGCTGGGCAGTGGCTGGGGCAGGCCAGGTTGGCTGGAAGCATCTGGCAAGGTATGCCCAGCCTGCCATGTACTGTTCCTTCACCTGCCTGGACCTCAGCTTCCTCATCTGTGCGATGAAAATCTGCTTAAGATTAGAGGGGTGACATGAAATGAAAGCCGGTTGTAGGACCTGGCAGTGCAGCTGCTACATTAGTGACTGTAAGTGCAGAACTGGGGGGACCCACCAGCTGACCAGGATGCCCTCCCAGAGGCACAATGGCCAGCACCCTGAGCCTGTCTATGGGCAGGACAGCAAACAGCAGGACAGGGCAGTGGAGGGACACTTCTCTGTGCCACAGGCCCGCCCCCTCCCCACCCCCTGCCGGCCCCTCCTCCATGGGAGTCCAGCCTTCTCAGGCGGGGGGCCATGCTGTGATCATGGCCCCGGGCACGAAGGCGAGAGCGGATGTTGATTCAATTTACAAATGTGATGAATCGCCTGCCGACTGTGTTTATTTGTCAGGGCTGCTGTGAAGCTGGTGTCAGTGGGGGATGTCTGTGCGATCGAAGCCAGTATCTGCTTTGACAAGAGTTAGAAGTAGGGTTTGTTTTTTCCCTTAGAAACTCTTGCTGTTCACTTTGAATGTGGAGTGCGGAGGCCTGGCTGGAAGCCTTCTCCTCAGGACAAAGAGCTGGACAGCAGTGGAAATTCTAGAGCAAGTTTCCACAGGTGGGAAGCTCTGGGCCTAGACTGTTTAAAAAGCAGGTGGAGGAGGAGAAAACTCCCCAAGGCCAGCAGCAGCAATATTTCAAGAGGCAATGAAATTAACTCTCCCTGCAGCTGTCAAAAGAGAGGCTGCAAATTGGCCAGGTTGATGCCAGGACAGTGTTTTAAAAGCACAGCTCTGACCAGTGGCCAAAAGTCCAGTGCAGAGTTCCTAGTTTCTAATGCAAGGGCCTCATGGACCGGCCTCTGCTGAGTTCTCTTTCCTCATTTCGAAGCCCCTTTCAGTTGGACTCACACTGCTGTGTTTTCCAAAGCGGTCTGGGCTCTCCCATGTCCCCGGTCTTCACTTGCTCAGTCCTCTCCACCCCAGGTCCCCAGCTTCCCTCCTGCCCTGTCTAGTAAACCTGGACATTGTCCTGTGGCTTGTCTTTCAGAAGTTCCCTGTGTTGTGCAGTCAGCTGGGGCTGCTCCCCAGTGGGTGGTGGCTTCGTCCTGGGACTCTGTCACTTGGTCTTGGGGTGCTTTAGGGGGCTGGGTCCCCCACCAGCCAGTGAGCTCCTCGTGAGTGGGCAGGGCCCAGCATGGGGGTGCCTCCCATCGGCTCCCTACTGTGAGCACTGTGGGTTCTGCAAATTCTGCCTGCACCAGGAGCTCCTGCATCCATGAGGTGCCTGTGACCACACCAGGGACAGAGGAGGCTGTCAGCAGCACCACCCTCCCTACCTGGCCAGCCTTGCCCTGGGATGGATTAGCCAGAGCCTGCACTCGGCAAGTGTGTTGACCATGAGCACAGTCATTTCCGTGCTGCCTGACTTCAGGGGTCAGCTGCTCCTGCCAGACAAGCAGGCATGCTGGGGGAGACAGGGAAGAAACAGCGCAGCAGTGAGGCCTGGCGGCCCCCACCAGCAGGCTCCTGTGCCCCCCATGTGCTAGGCAGAGCAAGCAAGAGCCCCCAAGATGTCCACAACCCATCCCCAGAACCTGCAAATATGGTACCTTACATGGCAAAAGGCAATTAGGGTTGCAGGTGCCGGTAGTTACTAAGCAGCTGACCTTCAAGCCTGGTTATCTGGATAGGCCCAGGGTAATCACAAAGGTCCTTTCAGAGGAGAAGAGGGAGGCAGAAGAGGCAGCCGGAGTGATGCGATGTGAGAAGGACCACAAGAAGGAGCCGGGGGCGAGGGGATGTGGGAAATCCCTCAGCAGGAAAAGGCAAGCGAGGTGTAAATGTTTCCCTGGAGCTTCCAGGAGGAATGCGGCCCTGCCAGCATCCTGATTTTAACCAGGCGAGGCCCCTTTCAGACTTCTAGCTCTAGAATTTCAAGACAGTGAATTTGTCTTGCTTCAAACCACAACAATAGGAAACTAACATATCCCTTTGTACCTCCCAGACCCGAGGCATCAGATCCTACCCTTCCAAGCACCCTAGAAGGGCTGGCTACAGGAATGTCAGAGTCAGGCAGCCATAGAAAGTAGCAGAAAACTCTGTTCATGGGCACAAGGGAAGGACAAGCCTACCAGAGGCAGCCAGGCCTTGGTGAGCGACCCTGGGCTGTGGGCGGGGCAGGCTGGATGTGCCTGTTGATTGACACATCCGAGAATGGGCAAGGCCAGTACAGAGTGTGAAAGTGTGGACTGTGCCACTCCATTGCTGAGAAACCTCCCATGCGTGGAAACCGCCACCCTCCTGGCCCGACTGTCCAGTGCAGAATCCCCGTTGGTGTGTTGAAGGCCCGCTAAGGTTTAGGGTCAGGCTGCGTTTCTGGTCTGTTCTCCAGGAACACGCTACCCTTGCCGACCTCCAATTTGAGTCGTGCAGTTTCCTCATCAACGTCCATCGCTGCTAAGTTAGTTCCTTTGCCTCCTTCCAGGCCCCGTTCACATGGTGCCTTTGCCATGAAGATTTAAGCATTTGAGTCTCAATGGAATCAACTCACATTCCCCGAATCCAGGATCACTCCTGATCCATAGGAGATTAGAATCAATTCTATTGGAACCAGTGAAAAATGAATGAGTGAGGGGACATGAAAGCGGCAGAAGTTTCCCCGCTCCTCAGCTGTTCCTCAGCATCTGAGAGGAGTGGCCATTGCAAGCCACCTCCCTGCAGGGGAGGCCAGGGCTGCCGCAGCCACAGTGTCACAGCAGAGCCCTCTCTGAGGAGAGGCGTGGCAGTAATAAGGTCTACTTTGTGTGGTTCACATCTCCTGGGCCTGCTCTGCCAGGCCGTGGGATGGACTGCACAGTCCAGGGGAATTTAGTACAGACTCTCTGGTGGTGCCCAGACTGGCCGAACGTTTCATTTACTGTGCTTTTGGTGGAAAATAACTACCCTCTGTGGCTCTCACTACAGAAATAAAGTCATTGTTAATAGCCAGGGTTTCTTTGGAACGCAGTCTCAGAAAGTGAAGTCTGTTGGCTACAACGTAGAAAACTGCCGTGAAAGCAGGCATCCGGAAGGGAGAGGCCATTTGTTTGTGTCGCTGTCCCAGTGCCTGGCACTGGCTGGCACTTTCTGTCTCCGGAATAGGCCATGCCCACTCTCCCTTTGGATGGTCCGTTTGCTCACCCTGGAACATTCTTTGAACTTGGAGGCAGCACCCAGCAGAGCTGGAGGCAGCGGCATTTCAATTGTGACCTGAAGGATGAGTAGGCGCCCCTAGGAAACAAGCAGTGGGAAGAAGGAATGTGCCATGAGCATCCGCTTTCAGGGAGCAGCTACTGTGGGTTCTGAACATGACTAATGAGGAGGGATCAGTCTCCCCTCTGCTGAGTCCCTTCACAGAGGCCAAAACCATTGACCCTACTGTCTACTCCCCTGAGAACCTTTCTTGAGCCCGCCATTTCTTCCCCACTGTCCGCATCCCCGCAGAGATGGCCTGTCAGCCCCTCACTACCTGGTGGCCTGTCTGTCCCCTCCCACAGCATGGACTTGGTTTGTCGAAAGCCATCCCTGCCCTGGGGCTGCATAGGACGCCTCCACCTGGATCCCGTTCTGCTGCATTCACTGCCCAGCCCCCGGGGTCTCATTCCAGAGTGGTCTCCATGATGGCGTGTCCACGATGCTCACATCCCCTGAGAATGTCCCTGGTGCTGAGCATAGTGTCTAGCGTGGCAGGTGCTCAGCATTTGCTGAATGTGTGAAGTAGTGAGTGCCTGGGCCCAGGCCTGTGCCACGTCCTGGACAAGCACAGTGCTAGGCCCAGCAGTCAGACCTGGGAGGGTTATCTGGCCAAAGATGCACCCTGAGTGAGAGGCAGGGGCTGAGCCACCCTACGATACTGTCTGGCGTTATTCAGGAGATGCGTCTTCTAAATAGGGCTTTCCCTCTTGAAAAGGGAGAATTCCACCCCTCCCAGCATGGCCATGTGGATTTTGCCCCCTGGTGTGTCCCTCTTGCTGCATATCGGCTGACCTGGATCCTCAGCTACACTCCTGGTAACATCCAGGTGAGGCCCTGAGCCTCTCCACAGCAGGGCTGGACGGGAGAGCAGCAGGAGGAAGAAAACTGATGTCTAAGTTCCTAGGCAAGCCCTGGACATCAGGCCCCATTTAGAGAGTCTGTGTATCAGAGGCAGCCAGAAAAATACCTTTGATGCGGTCAAGAGTGTTCCATGAGGCTGCTCCTCCTCCTCCCAGAGGCTGGCAGGCCTCCTTGGTAACCTTGCCAACCCCCATCATCACAGCAGCAGCCTCTTCCTGGAGAGGCCTGGCCCTGAAGGAAAGTGGACTAACTCTGCGGCCAAGGAGCCCCATCAGGGTGGTTCAGAGGCTCCCACATTCTCTTCCTTGGGGGGCTCCGAGCAGCCCATGAAAGTGGCCCACACCAGAAAGGGCCCTTCCATGGCCCAGGCTCACTCCCCGCTCGGTCCTGGTGCCACCCCACATGCCCCAGAGGTCATGGCCTAAGTTATTCATGTTTGCTTGTTCGTGTTTCGGGTTCTGACGGTAAGCATGACAGATGTGACTCCTGTGCCCCCAGAGCTTGCAGTCCAGTAGGGAAGAAAAGCCATAAGGATGTCACACTTCAGCAATGTGTGCCAAGTGGGAGAACAGGTAAAGGCAGGTGCGTGTGCCCAGCACAGTGGGCAGGGGAAGCCTCCTGGAGGAGGAGATGTTTCAGCTGAGACCTGCAGGATGAGGAAGAGCTATCCAGTCACAAGAAGAGGCAAGTCACGGATGGAGAGCAGTGCATCCAGGGGTTTGGGGCTGTGGCTGTGGGGAACTGGGAGAATTCCACAAGGAGAGAGCAGAGTCCTGGTGCGGAGGCCTGTGGGTGCAGTGAGCCCTTTAGACTCTTGTCCTGGAAGCAGGGGCGTCGAAGGCTTTGGGTGGTGTGATCAGATGTGCAGTGTGGAAGGAGCTTGCAGCCTGGGCCAGAAGAGGGGACAGCATGGTTAGAGATGGGCGAGCTGTGAGAAGACAGTGTAGCCACCGGGCCAGGAGCTCCTGCTGGCCTGAACTGCCATGCCAGCCCTGTGGACAGACAGACATGGGCTGACTGGATGGACTCTGGAAGGAGAATCTCGGTGGCAAGTGAGAAGCGGAGAGCACAGAGGAGGGCCGAGGGGCTCCTGGCATCTAGGTTGGGTGCCTGGAAGGACAAGAGACCAGGGGTGTGGGGAAATGGCAGGGGACAGCCACGTGGGTGTGCCAAAGATGTGCGTGGACAGAGCTAGGACTCGGCAGCTCAGAAACGCCTTGGGCTGGAGACAGGCCTGCCTTCAAGGGGCCAGTCCCACTCCATGGGTCTCTGTGAGGCCACCCAGTGAGAGCAGACCGAGGCAGTGCAGGCAAGGCCCTCCCTGGGCACGTGAGCCTTCAGGGGGCTGGTGGGGAAGTATGTTGTTGAGTTCCTACCATGGCAAGAAGTACCCCTCAGAGTTCCTCTTTGGTCCCATCCAGTTGCTAGCTTTGCCTTGGACAGATGGCTATGGGAGGACGGGGGCCTTTTTGAAGTGCCGTTGGGGGCTGTGGTGGGCTGTCAGTTGGGAGCCGGAAGACCCTGCCCTGTGGCAGCTGTGCACTGGGGGTGGTGCCTCTGGTTACTGTGCTGCCTCGACAGGGTGTCACAGAGTGAAGCATGCCCCCCAGCTGGCGTGAACAGCGGCAGCAGGAGGGCTGTTGCATGTGTGTCACGGTGATGGTAAGAACCGTAGTCCAGCCTTTCTGTGCTTTGCAGATGTATTATCTTGAGCTTTGAAGTTTACCGAGGGTTTCTCTGTTCACCTCCTGGTTTGTTCCCTGAACTAACACCACCAGTGCATACACTATTAAAACCTTACTGTCACCTGTACAGGTCCTGTTCCTTGCTCCACGTCTCACAAGCAAGCAGGACTTGAACCCAGATCGCTAGGCCCCAAGTCCTCCTTGTCATTTCTTTTTTTAACAACAACAACAACGACAAACCCACAGAGACAGAAGCCGCAGTTCACATGAAGCCTTTCTGACCTCCCTGGAGGTGATGGGGTACCATCATGTCTCATTGTTTCTGGCAATGATGGCAAACATCGAGGGTTTATAAAGATCCTATTTTTTAGCTTACAGAATGAAGTATCTCCAATTAGAAGCATCCTCCTGAAAGAGCACTGTTTCTTCCCATAACTAATTGCATGCATGCTGAGATTTTGTGGAGCCTTGGTGTCTGCTCCTGGGAATTCCACAGAATGTCCCAAATGACTCTCGGGAAGCCACACCCATCTCTCTTCAGTTCTTTTTGGAATTGGGATGAATCGTGTGAGTTTTCAGTCTCCCTCAGTTGCCCCGTGTGGCGGCAGCATCTGCATTGCTGCAGGGGAGCAGTTGGGCTTCATGCAGGCCTGGACTGGGCCCTACCTCCCTCCTGAACCCTGAGCTTGCTCATGGAAGCTCTTTCTCCTCTGGGTCCCCCCAGCGGCTTCCCATGCACTTGCCCCTGGGGAGAATTGCAGGAAACACATACATCGAGTGCCGGGCGCAGGGCCAGAACCAGGATCGGTCCCGCTCCGGGGTCTGAGATGGAGAGCTGGTTCTTCTTTCAGAACTGCTTCCCTTTACTGGGGTGTGGTGGCTCATGCCTGTAACCCAGCACTTTGGGAGGCCAAGGTGGGTGGATCACCTGAGGTCAGGAATTCGAGACCAGCTTGGCCAACATGATGAAACCCCGCCTCTACTAAAAATATAAAAATTAGCCAGGCATGGCGGTGGGTGCCTGTAATTCCAGCTACTCAGGGGGCTGAGGAGGGAGAATCACCTGAACCTGGGAAGTGGAGGCTGTGCTGCGCTGAAATGGTACCACTGTGCTCCAGCCTGGGCGACAGAGTGAGACTCTGTCTCAAAAAAGAAAAAAAAAAGAAATGCTTCCCTTTGTGCTACACCTAGCTTTCCTTGGTGGAAAATAGCATTTATGATAGACAGATGGGTAGGTAGACATAGATATATATAACCTGTCCAAACAGCTGGCAAGCTCAGGCCACATCCTCCACTGCTGATTGGGGTGGTGATTCTTGCACTCTCTGCTGTCCTCGGAGCCTCATCCTTTTTGTAACGGATTCTGTGGGCTTTCTAGGGAAGCTTTTTTTTTTTTTTTTTAATCTTCAGCTTTCCCTCTCATGTCTTGGCAAAGCAGTGAGGCTTGGAGTCTCTTCATTTCACTCTGACAGCTCTTATCAATCTCCGCCTTAATTAAAGAAAGCAGATTTGGCAGCGGTGTCTCTTGTCTGCTGTCCTTTGGGACTTGATCTCATTACAGCAGCAGCACTGATTGGCCTTTCTTGCTGCTTTCCCCACTGTCCCCAGGTTTATTAGTGAGGATGTCTCGTGGATACAAAAATAGATACCTAGATGAATAGATATTAGACATCCATCCGTGCATCCACGCACAGCACGGGCAAACGTGCGTGCCATCACAGTGACACAATGGGGCGCAGGAGGGAAGGCTGGACGGCGGTGAGGATGCTTGCTGCGGAGTCGCGGGGCAGCGGAGCCCCGGAGGACCTGCCAGGTTCCTTGGCTCAGTGACTTCAGAAATTTATTAATCAAAGGCAATGTGTGCACAACGCAGTATGTAAAACACATAAAAAGCATCTCTGTTCTGCTCGAAGTGGGTGAGGAGGTCAGAGGAGCTGGTCAGATGGGGGAAGATTTGAGGGTGCTTTCACCCCTATTGCCTCCAACTCCCCTATTTAAAAACCAGTGCTCTAGTCCAAGGCTCCAAGAGGAGAGGTGATTCACCCAAGGTCGCATTCATTAACAGCAAAAACCCAGTCAACAGAAACCTGCTAACGAGTCCGATGCCCACTCCATGGGGGGCACTTTCACCTTTGAAATCTTCACCTTTGGCATCTGGCTTCCCTGTCCAGGCGAGTCAGCACCGGAATGAAATAAATCCTCAACAGGTGGGATATAAATCGCCTATTTAGTGACTGCCACGGGGTAGTGGAGAAAACACTGGACTCAGAACCTGGGAGAGCTGGCTCCCAGCAACAGCCCCGCTACTGGGGCAAATGACTTGTTTTCTGAGCTGCGGTTTACACCCTGAAATGGGCCTGATGATGACAGTGCCTGTATCTCTCGGGTGTGAGATCCCTCTCGTGAACTTGGACATGGCAAGGAGGGATGGAAATACCAAGAGCTTTGCAGCCTGCCAGGCAGGACTCCAAGTTCAGGCTACTCTGCCTGTACTCCTGGTAGACCATGGATAAGCCACACTCTCTGGCTTCAACTCCCTCAGCTGTGAGATGGGGCGACAACGTCCCCACTAGTGCACTGGTCCTGAGGGCTCAGCGTCATGGAGGGCGGCTTCCCTGCCATTCATCAGACGCCACGTTCCGCCTGCCTGCTGGCGATGGAGGGGTCCCCCGTGCCTTGCAGCTGTGCCCGCCCCCCTTCCTCAGGAAGCCAGCTCTGTCTCTCAGTTGTGCATGTCACGTGGTGAACACACACGTCATTGTCCTAGGTCATTAGGAATGTCAGACTCACTGCTCCCG
This sequence comes from Gorilla gorilla gorilla, assembly GCF_029281585.2. Lineage (NCBI taxonomy): Eukaryota > Metazoa > Chordata > Mammalia > Primates > Hominidae > Gorilla > Gorilla gorilla. Next base: position 145,668,300 of record NC_073231.2, on the reverse strand, counting down.
ACACAGCCCTCTATGGTCCATGGAGCCTTCCCTGGATCTCCATGCAGCTATGGAGTTGCGCCAGGTTTCTGCTGCCAGCTGGTGTAGGCACCATCACTGCAAGAATACCTCACCTTGACTGATGTTCTTGCCTGGCCAAGCCTAGCAGGTGGCACTAACCACACCACCAGCAAGCAGAGTCCCTTGTGACTCAGCTCCCACTGTGACAGGCTCTGTTGGGCGCTGGGTACACAGAACCTCACTTCAGCCTTACAACAACTCTATGCACTGGAGTTTCTCACCCTGCTTCGTTCCAGAGGCCCACACAGAGCCCCATGACTTGCCCAGTGCCACATGGTTACCAAAGCCACGTGGCTGGTAGGGGTTGGGTAGCGATTTGCACACAGGTCATGCCACAGGAAAGCCTGCGTTTCCTCCACCGCCAAGGCACCTCCTCACCAGGGGCTCTCATGTTTCTGATCCCTCCTGACTTTCAGTAGCCATACCCAGGAATAACACCAGGGTGGCCCTGCCTCCCCTCCCCCACACTCAAGTTCATTCCCCGCCCCTCCTGCTCCTGAAGCGGAAGGAAGCTGAAATCAGTCAGTCCAATGACAGGCACACCTCTCAGCTCTTCTCATGAGAAGGTCCACACTGCACGTTAGCAGCGTCCCCTCTTTGGTGGCCGCAGCTGCTTCTGGAAATGCCTTTTTCCTGCCTGTTCTGCTGGGAAGGCCACGTCTGGGAAGGGGCAGCACAGTGCCCTGCCTGTGAACCACCCCTCAAGGCCTGCGTTTAGAGCAAGCCTCCGCTTCGAGTAAGGAAATGACTTCTTTAATCTGCGGGGCATGTGCCCTGCCAACCTCTGAAGTCAGCCAGGTGCCGTGGCCAGGTTCTTCGTGACCAGCTCCTTCCATTGCCAGAGCAGAAGAAGCTGGGTCATCAGCCAAAGAGGGTGGGCCTGTGCGGGAAAGGCAGGACACAGGCAGCAGCCTGCCTGGGAACACTGCTGGCCCAGCAGGTAGCAGGGACATTCTCTGGAGAAACTGAAGCAGAATTGCTGCCCCTTTTAGCAGAATCTTAAAGCTAAGGAAGGGGAAGTCGGCTGGGGGAAGGGGGCTATAGGTTTTATGAAGGTTCTCTGCTCCAGGATCACAAGGCTAAAATCAGGGTGTTTTGTCAGACTGGGTTCTCATCAGGGAATGGAGAAAAATCTACTTCTAAGCTTGTTCTTATTGTTGGCAGAATTCAGGTCCTTGTGGCTGTAGGACCGAGGCCCCAGCTTCCTGCTGATGTCCACTGGAGGCTGCTGTCAGCTCCTAGAGGCCACCCCCATTCCTGGACACGTGGCCCCTCCATCTCAAACCTGCAGTGGGGTGTTGAACCCTTCTCATGCTTCTCATCTCTGACTTCCCCTTCTGAGATCAGCTGGAAAAATTTCTCTGCCTTTAAAGAGCTCACCCTGTTAGGTTAGGCCCACTCAAGGAATCTCCCTTTTAGCAGAGAATGCCGTAATCATGGAAGCCATAACATTCCCAAGTTCCCACACCCTCATAGGGAGGACGCTATCCAAGGGCGAGGGTCTCCGGGGGTCATCTTGGAGCTCCCCACAGGAAGGGACACGTCATCCACCTTGGAGGTCAAGGCTGCTTCCTGCAGGAGGCTCTTCTGGGCAGGCTCATGAGGCGGAAGAGAAGTCAGCCAGGCTTAGAGCCCCGCAAGCAGAGGGAAGGCCTCTGTGCTCACTCTGGCGGACCTTTATTTACCTTTCCCCAGAGTATGACACGTGCCCTTGGCAAAGAGGTCGCTGAGTTCAAGGTGGCAAAGCTGAGTCCTGGGGAGGCTGGGGAAATGGCATCGTCCTCCTGCTGGGCCCTCTCCCAACTCCGTGCCCACTGGTCTCCCACCCCCACCAGCCTCCCCTGCTTTGGGCCATACCTGCTTGTCCCAGACCAACCAGCAGCTCGGCTTCTCGCAGGAGCGGCAGGTCTCACTAGCTGCTCCACGCGAACACCCCGCGCATTCTGTCTGCATGGTGTACGTGCCTTGTCAGATTTCGAGTATTAAAAGCAGTCTCTGAGCTGGGTGGTCCTCAGATGTTATCATGCAAATGTAGCTATTTTTACTGGAAGGCCAAGGAAGAAAGAGGCCGTTTTGCTCATTGATTAGAAAGTGCACTCACAGGGTATCAGACTTGATCTGATGATTCTGGCAGGGCCGGGAGAGCCTTCCCAAGGGAAGCTTGTGAGCTCGAACGAGGCCCTCAGAGGTGGCCCCTGCCCTCACCCTCTCAGAGCTGGTTACTGGCAGGGGACGGCTGTGACAACATGAAAGGTAGGTGCTCGCTACGAGCACCTTGAGAGGGGAAGCGGGAACCTGGAGACACAAGGTTAATGGACACTTCACGGAGAGGAGAAGGGATAATTGAGTAATAGGCACTCTGAAACGTAGCCAGGACAATGGGGCTACTCAAGGCAACGTGACGGAGTGGGCGGAAGCACTGTGGAAAGAGCACGGAGGCAGAGGCCTGGGCAGCCTTCCGCTCTCCCTACTGCAGGCCGAGACACTCCGAGCACATCCATCCCCCTGGGCCTCCATTCCCCTCTCTAAATTGAGGAGAGTAACACTTTCACTCCTGCAAGTTGCTTTGCAAAGCAAAGGAGCTTCCTCTCACATGATACCTGACCCCCATCCAGTGGGGCTCAGCGAGGGGTGGGGTGGATGACTGGATGGAGAGGCTGGCACAGGCTGCGGCGGTGGGGGTGTTCCCACAGGCTGTGGGGGCACTCATCGGGGTGGGGAGCTTGGGTAGGAGTCCAGGTCTATGCCAGTTCCTTATAGGGAACAAATGTAATTAATTTCTCAGTTAAATTGAGGTGATTTGTGTGTGTTTATGCATGCCTGTGTGTGACTGAGCATGTGTGTGTTAGTGTGCGTGCATGCATGCATGTGAGTGTGTGGGAAGAGTGTGTGTATAAATTGTGGTCTGTTCCTGTAGCCCCTGTTAGGATCAAATATCAAGAAACCTCACTGATGGCTGGGAGAGTCTCTTGCCCACCTTCTCCACCCCGGAAACCCAGGTCTCGGCACAAGCAGATCCTCCTCAGAGTCTGTCAGACACACAGGACACAGCAGACCACACAAGTCCAACTAATGTGTGGGCGGCTGTCTTCTGCCCCAGATGTGTCCTTGGAACCTACAACAAGAAGCTTAGAGTGTGAACTTGTGGAGCCTGTGAGCCCTGGGTTCAATTCCCAGCCCTCTCTCCTGTTTGCCCACTGAGTGCCCACAGGGAGCTCCTTCCTGTCTCTTAGCAGATGGCTCGTTTCTGAAATGGGGCAAGTGCTCCCGCTTCCCAAGGTCGCTGTGAGTGCCAAGTGCACATGAGCATTCGGCACAGGCTGTGTGCAGGGTAAATGTCAGTCAGCGCGGCCAGCGATGGAGCTTGCTGCCGTGCACTTCGTCACTGTTCAATAACCCTGACAGTTCAGCCTCCCTGGAGAGCAGGTGTCCTGGGCGGGACCCTCTATTCGTGGTCACCAGCAGCCTTGCTCTTCACAGTGTGGGCCTGGGATCCAGAGAGGCTTCCGGGCTCCCTGGTGCAGCAGCCGAGGCTGGTGTTTGGCATTGGCTGACACAGCCCCTTCTAGAGGTGTGTGTCTGTGTGTGTGTGTATTTGCATGTGTGCATGTGTATATGCATGTGTATGTGTGTGCATGTGTATTCGTATGGGTATGTCTGTATCCTTATTTGTATCTGTGTATGCATGTGTGTGTATGCGTGTGGTGTGTGCATGTGAATGTGTGTGCATGTGTATTTGTATGTGCTTGCTCATTTGTGTGTGCATGTGTGTGTATGTATTCATGTGTGTATGTGTGCATCCTTATTTGTATCTGCGTATGATGTGTTTATGTGTATGTGTGTAGTGTTTGTGTGCATGTGTATTCGCGTGCATATGCTCATTTGCAGGTGTATGCTCATTTGCATGTGTATGCATGTGTGTGTATGTGTAGTGTGTGTGCATGTGTAATTGCATGTGTAATTGCCTGTGTATATTCATTTGTGTGTATGCTCACTTGTGTGTGTATGCATGTGTGTGCATGTGTAGTGTGTGTGCGTGTGTATGCTCATTTGTGTGTGTATGCTCATTTGTGTGTGTATGCTCATTTGTGTGTGTATGCATGTGTGTGCATGTGTAGTGTGTGTGTGCATGTGTATGCTCACTTGTGTGTGTAAGCATGTGTGTATGTGTTTGTATACATGTGTGTGCACGTGCACGTCAGGCTCCTTCCCTTGCTTGCGTGCTAGCAGGCCACAGACCATCGTCCTGTTTCTACATAGCTCTGTAGGTGCATTTCTGTTTCCAGCTAACTTCAGCTTGTGCTAACGGAGTATTTGTGTTCACAGTCATTCATCTTCTCTGTCTCCTTCCATGTCACTCTTCTCCTTGCCACCCCTACCCATGCATGTAGAGAGGAGAGTCTATGGTACCAGGGCCTGGGAAGTGCGTGGTCTATGGACACACATGTGGCTGGATTCCAGCCCCAGCACTGTCACTCACTAAGCATGCGACCTTGGCCAGCCATTGACCTCCGTGAGCCACAGTCTCCTGGTTTAGAAAGTGGGAAAGCCTAGCTCGTGTGTGTAGCATCGCTAGAGACAGTAAGGAGCAGATGTCCATTCTTTCTGCATTTTTCGTCCCTTACCTGTCTCTCAGGACCCATTCTTTTCGCTCTTGTGTTATAATATTTGGGATCATAGCCCCGCAAACTGTGTGCGCTGCAAGGGCCCTCCCTCCTAGAGTGCAGGAGTTCGTGTTGATTCTCTCCCACAGCGCCCATCCCAAGGCTCTTTCTTGGTGAGAACCAGGGTTGTGAGCATCTCCAGATGGGGGTATCCAGACGTTGCTCCTCCTGGGACTGTGTGTTAGTAGATTGCACTCGTGTGTTTGCGTGCAGATGAGCATTGAGGCAGAGCTCTCCCATTATAGCACGTGTGGGAGACCCATGTCAGGTGGTGGAACGGGAACGGGTCACAAGGCTGCAGCTAAGACAGAGACTACTGCTTTAGAGGCTGTGAGCTTGGGCAAATATTTGACATCCCTATCGTCTGCTTCCTCCTGTTTGTCTGCACAGTGATTGTGAGAAGTAAAGGAGACGATGGCTTTAAAAAGTGGTGCACGCACCAAAGCAGTGATGGGATTGGTTCGTAGAGCGAAGAGAGAGCAAAGACTTTATACCCTCCGGAAGGGCGTCTCCGTACATTTACACATTCTCACACATTAGTCTAGTACACATATGTATGTTACAGTCAGAAAAGAAACTCTCTCTAAATATAGACGAAGATTTGTACAGGAACAAGGAAAGAGAAGCTTGCCATGTTGATCTGCGGGCATTTTTTTTCTTCCTCCATTCTGCGTCTCCAAATGTAGGAATTTTTAAGCAGAGAACATATATGGAAGGAAAGAAGAATTTCTTTTCTAAGTTTTGATCTTACAAATATAGAATAGTTGGGTATCTTTAGCTGATTTTATTCAAATGAATCTGTCATTTCATTGGGTGAGCCCTCCCTCGGATTGCATGTATTTGTATAAATATTGCTCATCTCTTATTCATTGGTTTCATGCTGAGATTCAGACGTTGGGCTCTGGGGGACAGAGGGCCTGCTGGCATAGTCCTAGGGTGCCGTCTCTGGAGCCAGACAGACCTGGGCAGTGTTCCTTCAAGTTGCTCGCTGGTGATCAGCTTCAGGGAAACAAAATGATGTGTCGATGACCTTGTAGGCCTGGCCCTTAATGAATGTTACAGCCCAGTGTCAGACACCCTGGGGAACTCAAGCAACAAATATTAATTGCATCGCCCAGCCCCATGCCGGGAAATCTCAGGATGTTCCTTCAAAGGAGCATTTCCCGATTTGGTAATGACTTTTCTCAATGGAGCTTGGTCTTTGAACCACTTGGTAGAAAATGTGAGCGGTTATCTTCAATTGACAACCTTTGGTGTGCCTTTGGCCGCATTGTCTGGCTTATTTTGAGGATAACATGTAGTGTGGTTTCCTAGATTAGCTCCTGGGGACCAGAGATGCCAAATAGATCATAAAAGAGAATGCTAGGAGGAAAGCAGCCACCCTCGCAGAGTAGAGGATATTCTGTCTTCATGCCAGTTCAGGACAAGCCAATACAAACTGAGGACCTCTGTGTACCAGGTACAGTGTGACCCTCAGCAGACAGGCGTCATGTGGGCACACTGGGCAACATGCTGGGGAGAGGTGTGGAGTGAGGGGAACACAGCCCTGCAGCCAGACCCATCGGGGAAGCTTGCTGTAGTTGGGATGTGTGTGTGTGTCCCCTCCAAGTCTCATGCTAAAATGGAATTCCCACTGTTGGTGGTGGGGCCTGGTGGGAGGTGTTTGGATCGTGGGGGCGGATTCCTCATGAGTGGCTTAGCACCTTTCCCTCAGTGATGAGTGAGTTCACGTAAGATTTGGTTGTTGGAAAGAGCGTGGCACCTCTCCCTGCCTTGTTCCCACTTTTGCTCTCACTGTGTGACACGCCTGCTCCCACTTTGTGACACGCCTGCTCCCACTTTGCCTTCTGCCATGAGTAAAAGCTCCTTGACGTCTCCCCAGAAGCTGAGCAGATGCCAGTACCATGCTCCCTGTACAGCCTGCAGCACTGTGAGCCGATGAAGCCTCTTTCCTTTGTAAACCACCCAGCCCTAGGTGTTCCTTGATAGCAATGCAAGAACAGCCTGGCACCGAGCTCCTCCCTCTTGCTGCTGTCCTGGCTTCTCAGAGCCTCCATTCACTTATCAGTCACGTGCGGGCACGCAGTCCTTATTGGCACCACCCCAGCACATGGCAGGCCTGGGTTGAAAGGTGAGACTGCCTGACCTCCTTTTTGTGCTTGCATCCTAGCTCCTGGGGAAGCCAACGCGGTCTCTGTGGCCATCTCCCTTAGCCCCATCTAAATGCTGCTACCCTGCTCCCGGAGTCCCCATCAGGGGGTTCCCAGCTTGCCGTGGTGTCTTCAGAAGCTGCAAGAAGCTTCAGAATCCCTTCCAAAGGGATTACGGGGATCAGCCATGGCTCAGCCTTCCTCCGTCCTGCATGCAGGGCCACTAGCAGTGACGTCTAGCATGTGCCAGACACATGCCTCAGCCCTGCGGATACTGAGATGGTGAAGAAACCAAGGTGCCTGTCCTCCTCAGGCACAGGGAGCCACTACCCTGAGCCGTGAGGCCCTGCTCCAGGCCGAGACCTGCTCTAGGCGCTTCCTGGGCTCTAGCTCACCATTCTGCAACAGCTGTGGGGCAAGTGCCATCCCTTCCCCATTTTAGAAATAGGCAAACAGGTGTGAGAGGTGTCCTGTGAGGGTTTCCACCTGGTGGCTATGTTCTGTGTTAGCTCCTGCATTGGGAGCTACTGCAGAATGACTCCAGGTTCCAGAAGATGGACCGGCAAGCAGTCTGTCCCTTCTTTGATCACGTGTATATTCCCTGAAAACATGTGTGTTCCATTCTTTCCGGGCTTCTGACTGGTTCTCCTTCCCCATGGTGTGTCTCTGGCTTCTGTGCCTTGCTCTCTGTACTGATGGCTCCCACAGGGACCTGTACCAACCTCTCTGCAGAATCCCAGGCTCTCCTACTGTACCTTTCTGTTCACAGTTCAGTGTATCTCCAGAATGGAGTTATTTTCCTTCCCTTCCAACCTTGCTTTTCCCCCGGCGTCCCCAGTACACAGGAACGGCGTCAACTCCAGCCTTTCACACGAGCCAGAGCCCCGGGCCAGGCTGACAGCCTCACACTCCTCTGCCCTTTCCTGTCCATCGCTGAGCCCTGCCCATGTGGCCTGGCAAGGTCTCTGCTATCCCCTCCTGCTGCCCCACTCCGCCGCCTCTGCCGTGGTTCCCACCCTCTTCATTCAGTTGTGCGTTTATTTGGTGCCACTCACAGGGGTCTCTGTTCCCCCTAGACACTGACCCTGCGGGGGAAGGAGGCCATAGCCCCAGCTGGCCAGGGCTGAGCATGGCTTGCCCAGGCTCACCCGGCCAGCTCCTGCAGCCCCCATCTGCTGAGAAGCCCTGCCTTGTCTTGTCTGGCCCACACTGTCTCTCACTCTCCTGTTCCGTCCCTCCTCTTTTCACCTGCAGTGTAGTCCTCTGGAAGCGCCCCTCTGATCAGTCACACCTCTCCAAGGACCACAGCCCAGTGGACTCCCTGTTTATTGATTCCAGGCCCCCAGAGTCTAGCTTTTAGCCTCTCCCTCCACTCCCCTCTCACAGCCTGCCCCTCTGGGCCTAGAAAGACTGGGAGAACCAACAAGGCTCCAGGTTGGGTCACCCTGGGCTCTCTGTGCCCTCCCCTACTTCAGACCTGGCCAGGAAGACTTCTCCACGCTCCTCTTCCTTGCCCACCAGGCAGAATGGGCTCTCACCCCCACCTGGGAGAGGACAGGGGCCCTGGAGCTCCCCTGCTGTTGCACGTCCTCATCATGGCCTGGTCCACGGGTGGGTGATATCCGATGCTCACCTCTCCCCACCAGAGCCTGGCACGGCGCTTTGCACAGGAAATATTCTGATTCAGGAACCCATGGGTGAGGAAGCCCTGGAAATCCTTGGGCGTTGACACTCAGCTCCGGCCATCATCTCATGGCTGTTGTCTCGGAGGCTCGGCTGTTCTTCGGAATTGCCTCCCTTTTGCCTTCCGGGCAAGCCGGCTGCGCGGCGGTATCCTCCACAGGGCGTCTGATCACTGGCTGTGTCCTGCAGAAGCCCTGGCCCAAAGCAAACAAACCAGAGCCATGAAATTTCCCCCGGGTGGAAGTGACCTTTTTCTCAGAACTTACTATGGAAATTAAATTTCCATTTTTCTTGGGAACATTAATTGATCCCAAAGGGATTAAGGGCAGAGATTCTCTGAATAGAGATTCAGATCCTGAGGTCTGAGGTTGTGCATGCGACCCATGCAGCCCCCACCTGGCCCTGGTGCCCATCCATCCGGCGCCCAGGAAGCACTTCCTGGGCCCACAGCCCATCCATCATTCCTTATCCTGCACAGCCATGGGATGGACAGGCCTTCATCCTCACAGGATGCCAGTGCCGCCTGCACCAGGACCTGTGCTTCTCCTCTCCTCCATTCGGCGGGAAAGAGCGGGCCCCAGTGTGGCTGCAGGTCCCAGAGGAGTGGCTAGTTCCCTGAAAGACAGGAGCCGTTTCTCTGCCCACCCTGCGTGGGCTGCCCTGTTGGGCTCTAGCTCTGCCTTGAGGCCACCCCACCCCTCAGTAAGACCTTCTCAGACCCCTCTGTAATCCTGTAGTCCCACAGCCCACGTCCCAGGTCCAGGGCCAGGGTCATCTGTGACCCCCACTCCAGCAACCCCACCCCTGAGTGTTCTCTGTGGAATGAGAGGTCCTTTTGGCGCTCTGTGAGGGGGAAGAAGGGCTTCCCTGGTCACGTCCATCTCCCTGCAGGGGACTCACGAGAGCACACAGAAAACCCTGGAGGCCTTGAGTAAAGAAATCTGTGAATCCCATCACACCCAACCGGGCCCAGCCTCCTTACAGCATGGAACCTTTTACAAAGGTGAAGTCAGCTAGGCACAGTGGCTCACACCTATAATCCTAGCACTTTGGGAGGCCGAGGTGGGTGAATTGCCTGAGCTCAGGAGTTTGAGACCAGCCTTGCCAACATGGCAAAACCACGTCTCTATTAAAAAATACAAAAAATTAGCTGGGCGTAGTGGTACTTGCCTATAGTCCCAGCTACTCCAGAGACCGATGCTCAAGAGTCGCTTGAACCTGGGAGGTGGAGGTTGCAGTGAGCCAAGATCGCACCACTGCACTCCAGCCTGAGTGAAAGAGCGAGAATCTGTCGCCAAAAGATAAAATAAAATAATAAAATAACATAAATATAAATATAAAGGTAAAGTCCATTAAATCCCTTAAAATGGGTGTTCCCATGGAGCATCCTTTGGAAAGTCGCCCTGCTCAGACGTGGGTTTCCTCTACCGCCTGACGTGCTCCACTGCCTCTCCTGTGGCCCTGGCAGCTCCAAGGCCTTAGCCACGTGGTGACTGATGTTAATGACAGTGCTGTGGTGCTGGATGTCCCTGCAGGCCCCCGAAGCTCTGCACAGGAAACACGCTTGGCATCCTCACAGTGACCCGGCGACTTCCTCACCTCGTCCGTTTTGCAGATGAGGAAACTGGGCTGCCGAAATTACGTGATCTGTACACACACCGCTCAGGGCTAGTTCCAAGACCCAGAAAACCTTGTGGCCAAGACCTGACCACTTTCTTTAATGGTCAAATTCTTTGAGTCTGCTTTCTCCCTTGTAAAATGGGGGAGACATCACCTCCTTCCCATAAGTTTTTGGCTCTGAGTGAAAATGGGGTGAACTGATACACGTGAGAGCCCCATGTAAACTGCTGCCTGCTCCTGTAATAGAAGACCTGGGTATTTTTATCCGGATCCTCACAGGCATGTCTAACAAATTCTCAGCAATCAGTCCAGCACCTTTCAACTCTCTCTCCAAGACCTTCTGTGCCAAGGGTGGGTGAGAGGGCCTGGAGGGAGCAGGTGTGGGCTTGAACACCATCCTGTGGCCGCGAGACCCCAGCTGTTCACGTTTTATTATCCTGAGGATGCCCATCAGGCCTCTCTTTGTGGCAGCACAGTTGCCTCTGCAGGCCCCAGGGATGTTCAGAGCTCAGCGTCAGCCCCATACCTGGAAAGACTGGCACCTCTGCTGCAGGGCTTCCCAGGAACACTGTCCATCAGCAGACAAGGCTTTTTATAGGTCTCTGTTTCCACCTGGGAGAGACCCCCGTGCATCCCTCTTCCTGGGCATGGCAGCTCCTGGAGCACAGGCCCAAGTCCAGGGATAAACAGGGGCATCTGCTGGTCTGGGTGGGTCACTGTGACCCTGCCAGAGTCTCTGATGGTTGCAGGGTTGGAGGGGACATCTGAAGTCCTTGGCGTGGCGTTTCAAGCTCTTCGTGGCATCTTTTCAGGCTCCTCAACCACCCACACCCTGGGCACCTTGGTCTCTTTCCTGTGAACCCACTCTGCATTCGGGCACCAAGCCTCTGCTTGCTTGTGCCCCTTAGCCTGGATGTCAACTCTCGGTCCCCACCTGCTTCCCCCACTTAAAATCACACGCTTTCTCCACGTCAGGCCGCTGGGCACCTGGTCCAGCTCAAGCACTGCCTTCCTGTGACAATCAAAGCTCCTCCCACCTCGTGCCTCTGGGGTGACTGGGCACTGGGAAGGGTACTGGTACGAACTGAATGTGTCGCCCCAAAATTGTGTGTTGCAGCCCTAACCCCCAGTGTGGTTGTATGTGGATATGAGACCTCTGAGAAGGCAACTAAGCTTAAATGGGGGATGAGAATGGGGCCTGAGTCAATCAAATTACTGTCCCTGTAGGAAGAGGCGCCAGAGAGCTGCACATACCTGAGGAAAGGCCATCTTGAGCTCACAGCAGCAGCTTAGCGGGCTGCCAGCCAGGGGAGGGCCCTCAGCAGACATCCACCCTCCTGGCACCTTGGTCTTGGACTTGTAGCCTCCAGAACTGTGAGAAATCAATGTCTGTTGTTTAAGCCACAGTGGTGACACATTGTGACAGTTGCCTGAACTGACTGTGGCAGGCAGGAACAAGGCTTTGCTCATGTTTACACTACTGCCACCCTACCCAGCCATGGTCCTGGTGTCTGAAGACTCCATGTGTCAGCGGCAGGCAGCGTGTCTGAGAGGGCGCATGCACTCAGCAGGCCTCTGGCAGATGGCAGCCCCTCTGCTGTCCTTCCCATGGAGGCAAGGCAGGCCCCCCCACCATCCTACGGCTCTTGGCTCTCAGGTCAGACTCCTCTCCTTGAGGGAGGCCATCTCTAGCACCTGCTTGAGGTCTGGCCCCTGGGTGTGCTGTTTTCAACCGCACAATAGGGTGTCAATACACAGGCCCGGGTTGCCAGTGTCGGTGTCCTCACCTGAGCTCCCCAGGAGCCTGGGGCGGGGTCTCCTTGCCCTATGTAGCTGGTACCTGGCATTGTTCTCTCGGAGCACATGAGCACCTGGGCAACCCTTTCATTTTACAGATGGGAGGCCATGCCTTAGAAGGCTGTGGAGATCATCTCCTCATGTGTCACTGACCCCAGTAACCTGGGAGCCACTTTGGAGTGGGTCATGCCGTCTTCCAGGTCTGCTTCCTGGGTGCTGGTGTTTGGCCTGGAGTAGACGCTAATACAGGATTGAGGAAGGGACTGAGGAAGTCACCTCTCCTCCCCCACGGCCTGGCCCACAGCTGCCCAGGTGATGGGTTTTTAATTGAGCTGGATGAACTGGTCTGCCCAGAGCCTCAAGGCTGTTTGCAGCACCCCACGGTCCCTAATAAAGCCATCACGACTGAAAGGGCAGGGGTCAAAGCCATTGTGCCGAGAAAGAACTCTCAAATCTCTCTTCTTTATTGCTCAGCCACTTAACGAATTCTCAGAGTAAGGAACAATTTAGGCCCAGCCAATAGCCGAGCATGGCACTACGATTCATTTTCTCTCCGTCGAGCTCCATGGGGAGAACTCCAGCTGCTACCTTTTTGATTCCTATTTACCAGGCTATTATGGCACACGAATCTGTTGGTCTCTACTCAGAAGCCTTAACAAGCTCACGGGTCCCGTGCGCAGTGGTGGCTGGACCGTCATGGAGCCTCACCGTGGGTGCTGGTTTGTAGTCGAGAAAGCACTTTAAAGACATTGATTACGTTTTTTAAGCTATAAGAGTAATCTCTGCTTATTTTAACTATTGAAATAATGCAAAGCAGTATAGAAAGTGTTAATCTTCTCTGCCACCTCCATTCCCATCCTTCGGAGAAGCCCGGTCTGGACCCTGGGGTAGGACCTTTTCCACATTTCTCCAGGCTCACATTGATGCATATGGAGATGTATTAACATATAGGAAATGGGTTTGTTTTACAGAAGCGGGGTCCTGCTATTCTTAGATTCCTCTGAGACCCGCATGCTGACATTTTGACCTGTGCCACAGCATACTCTCCAAGTACCAGGCTGCAGCATCCACGTGGCCCCAGCCTGGGAGAGCAGCCCCTGGGCCTCGCCCTTCTCAGCACTGTGCACATTCGGGGACTTCATATTTTGCCATTTGCCATCCACCGGATGAAACACATTGTTGCTGCTTTAACTTGCTTTTCGCTGGCTGCTCCAGAGGCTGGGCTTTGCTCATGTGTTTCTTTGATCATGTGGATTTCTCTCCTTAGATGCCCTGTTCACGTTCTCTGCCTCTTCCATAGAATTGTGTGGCTTTTTCTTATCCATTTGTAGGAGATTGTGACCTGGAGTAGGAAAAGACTGCCTACTGCAGATACATTTCCTGGTGCTGCAGATACATTTCCTGGTCTGTTATATTTCTTTTGACTTTGTTTTCATGGCTTTTGCCACATAAAATTTGTTCATTTTTCTGCAATCCAGTATATCTTCTTAGGAATGTCTCCCCCATTACCAGATTTTATATATATAAAACATATATATACACACATACTCTCTGATCATTTTTAAAATTTAAAACATCTGGAATTCATTTGTGCATATACAATAAGATAGATCCTTGTTTTGTTTTACTTTGTGTTTAGTTGGTTATGCCAGGACCAGTTGATTTTAAAAACCATCAATTTTTCCTTGAATTAGCATGCCACCTTTGTAATATATTTAGTTCTTTTGTAAACGCGGATCTATTTCTGAATTATCTGTTCTACTGTAAAGACTGCCGTGCTAATGCCATGCCCTTTTGTCGTAATGGCTTTAAGATATGTTTTAATACCTGATAAAGCAAGTTCTTTCTCACATTTCTTTATGGTTTTTGTAGTTATTTGTCCATTTGAACTTTAAGAACATATTATCCAGTTTAAAGTTAGCATTCTATTTGGAAATACATAAAAATGTGTATATGTGGAATATTTGTTTTTTAATGAAATAGTTCTTATAAATTTGGCCAGGTGTGGTGGCCCATGCCTGTAATCCCAGCACTTTGGGAGGCCAAGGCAGGTGGATACTTGAGGTCAGGAGTTCGAGTCCAGCCTGACCAACATGGTGGAACCCCGTCTCTACCAAAAATACAAAAAGTAGCCAGGCATGGTGGTGCATGCCTGTAGTCGCAGCTACTCTGGAGGCTGAGGCAGGAGAATTGCTTGAACCCAGGAGGCAGAGGCTGCAGTAAGCCGAGATGGTGCCACTGCACTCCAGCCTGGGTGGCAAAGTAAGACTCCATCTCACAAAAATAAAAAATAAATAAATAAGATAATTTTTTTCTCTCTCCATTTTAAGGGTTTTCTTTTCTGAAATCTGGAATTAAAAAAATGTCTTTTGGCATTTATCAGCATACTTGTAACTTTTTTTCCCTTTTCAATGTTGTAATGATTTTGGATGGTAGTTTTCTCTTTTTTTTTTTTTTTTTTTTGAGACAGAGTCTTACTCTGTTGCCCAGGCTGGAGTGCAGTGGCGCAATCTCGGCTCACTGCAACCTCTGCCTCCCGGGGTGATTCTCCTGCCTCAGCCTCCCGAGTAGCTGGGACTACAGGCACACGCCACCATGCCCGGCTAATTTTTTGTATTTTTAGTAGAGATGGGGTTTCACTGTGTTAGCCAGGATGGTCTTGATCTCCTGACCTCATGATCCACCCATCTCGGCTTCCCAAAGTGCTGGGATTACAGATGTGAGCCACTGCGCCCGGCCTGGATGGTAGATTTCTTGGTGTGAGCTGTCCTTGGATTAATCATACTTGGTGCTGGTGGATGATTCTTTCGATGCACTGCTGGGTTTGATTTGCTAATGCTTCATTTAGAATTTTTGCCCTGTGCTCATCAGTGGAATTTATCTATAGTTGTCTCTGAAATACTACTGTCTTCCATATGCCGCCTCTGTGCACCGATGAGATTGTCCCTGTCCCAGGGGCTTCCAAGGAGTGATGATAAATGCTAGAGCAGTGGTCCCCAACCTTTTTGGCATCAGGGACTGGTTTCTTGGAAGGCCATTTTTCCATGGACAGTGGTGGGGGATGCTTTCAGGATGATTCAAGCCTGTTACATTTATCGTGCACTTTATTTCTACTATTATTACACTGTAATATATAACGAAATAATTATATAACTCACCATAATGTAGTATCAGTGGGAGCCTTGAGCCTGTTTTCCTGCAGCTAGACTAGATGGTCCCATCTGGGGATGATGGGAGACAGTGACAGATCATAAGGCATTAGATTCTCATAAGGAGCACGCAACCTAGATCCATCACATGTGCAGTTCACAATAGGGTTTGCGCTTCTGTGAGAATTTAATGCCACTGCTGATCTGACAGCAGGTGGAGCTCAGGCAGGAATACAAACGATGGGGGGTGGCTGCAAATACAGATGAAGCTTCACCCGCCGCTCACCTCCTGCTCTCCAGCCTGGTTCCTAGCGGGACATAGACCGGTACCAGTCTGTGGCCAGGGGGTTGGGGACCCCTGTACTAGAGAATAAATCTTGTGGTTAAGATGTGTACAAGGGACTAAGAGGTCACAGAAAAGAGTGTGACAAATTGTATCTGAAGAGGACAAGGAAAGTTTTCCCTAGGTATTGCCATTTGACCTGGTTCTCATACCAATGGGGAAGGGCTTTGCCAAGCGACGGAGGAGCAAGACTGTTCACTCCACTTGGACAGCTCACATTGTCAGGAATTTCATAAGCCAGTTAACATCACATTGGTAACTAGAAATCAGCCAGGCAGGAAGTATTTACACCCTAGAAATTGGCAAATATTAAAAGTCAGGTTACCCCCACAATAGCCAGTTGTTAAACATATACCAGCACACCACTGACTGTGTTACTATTTTTTTCTTTCTTTTTTTTTTTGAGACAGAGCCTTGCTGTATTGCCCAGACTAGAGGGCAGTGGCGTGATCTCAGCTCACTGCAACCTCTGCCTCCTGGGTTCAAGCAATTCTCCTGCCTCAGCCTCCTGAGTAGCTGTGATTATAGGCACACACCACCATGCCTGGCTAATTTTTGTATTTTTAGTAGAGATGGAGTTTCACCATGTTGGCCAGGCTGGTCTCAAACTCCTGACCTCAAGTGATCTGCCTGCCTCGGCCTCCCAAAGCACTGGGATTACAGGCATGAGCTACCACGCCAGGCCTGTCTTTTTCTCTTATCCTCACAGCTCCTAATCAGACTTTCCACCCCTGAGGGAGGGATCACATCATTTCATCACTGCACAGGGCCCAGCACCTAGAGACAGGGCATGCATGCAGGAAGCTGTTAAGAATACTCTTTGGAGTCAGAAAGCCCCGAGGTCAGTCACTAACTAGCCAAGGGCAAATGACCTGAAGTCTTTGAGCCTCTCTTTTCTCATCCATGAAATGAAGATAGTAAGCCCTACACTCATGTGTAAACAGTGTATGCCCAATTACTTAGCATATACTGGTACACACAGTAGCTCAAGAATAAATTGTGGAACTGAAGTGGATTAATTCAGCACATTTTTGTGATCCTCCTGTTTGTCTTTGCGGATCTCGGTATGGCTTTGTAAGACATGAGTAAGCAAGTCTCTCCCTGACCCAAGAGTGCAGGTCATGTTGTATATGGCTCTGTCTGTTCCCATAGCCTGGAGGTATTCCCGAAAGTCTTTTACCTAAGTTGCCTCTATTTCACCATCCATCCCATAGAGGAGTGAGCAGCTCATGGCTGAGTGGTACCCAGCAGTGAAGGAAGCAGAAATCATTAGGACCCTTGCAAAGGAAAAACCTTCTAAAGAGAAGGCTGTGTGGTGAGCAGCAGCCATGGGCCCAAGCCTCGCCCTTCTCACCAGCCACGTGGCGCCTGCTGCCAGGACGCATCCACGGGTAAGGGGTTAATGAACAAGAAGCCAGGCCTGTGGGGCAGGAGACCAGGAGGGCACGCCGCGGCTGCTCGATTGAGGGCCGTGAGGACGATCCACGGGTCTGGCTGCCTGGAGCAGCACTGCATCGCAGACTCATCCTGCTCCTTTGCCACTAGTTCATCCTCTCGGTAGTCTATCAACTTCTCAGTTTTCAAGGAAAAAGGAACTCCTGAGATGTAACTGCCATAAGTAGCATTCTAAGATTCTGTCCTCAAAAAGAGACAGAGCTGTCCCCTCCACTGCTGCATGGCATGTGGAAATATATGAGATTTGCAGCCTGAACCTGCTATCCCCAGCCATGTCCACTGAACTGGTGTCTTGGCTTCTCTAACCTCATTGACTTAACTCCAGATGGGGTGCTGTGAACCTGCTCCAGCGGCCCCTGCAAGGCGTGGGACTGACCTGCACAGAGCACCAGGCCCAGCCTGCAGCACCCTGGGGGTGCTCAGAAAGCAGTTGCTGGTGTGTGTGTGTGTGTGTGTGTGTGTGTGTGTGTGTGTGTGTGTGTGTGTGTGTGTGTGTGTGTGTGTGTATGTATGTGTGTGTGTGTGTTTAGTTTATGTTCTCCCTTACTGAAGATAGGACTTAAATGGCTCACAAGGATTCATCAAAAATGCAAGATAATATACACTTAAATGCATATCATCTGGAGCAAAAGGAGAAAAAGAAGAAGATGGTTATTAAATGGAGACAGAAATGAAGCTGAGACTGTGCCTGCATGTGCAGTAAGGGCGGGCCGTGAGTTTGGTTCCAAGCAGCTGATGGAAGGAGGTGGGAAGTCACTGTTCCTGGCAGGAGTTGGCGGACCCAAGACAGTGTCCTTATCCACGAAGCACAGGAAGGGTCGCTTGGCATTGCAGAGGTCATGACAGATGCCCTTCCATTTTAAGATGTGAATATTATGTAAAAACGAAATGACCCTCTGTAGGAGGCTCCGTCTTATTCTTTGTAGGCAAGTCCCAGACCTGCAGTTGGGTCCCAGAGAACACTCAGGAGCCGTGGGATGTTCTCTGAGGAGCAGTGGGGTGGGAGGGGACTCTCTGGGCTCCACCTCTCATCTGTCCCCTCTGGGTCGGCCCCTGTGGCCCATCTCCATGCTGAGATGGGGGCAGCCCCCTTGCGTCTCTCCCAGCCCCACAAGCCAGGGACTCAAAGCTCTCCCAGTGCTGCAGCACGCCCAGCATTGCTCTAAATCTGCACCTGGTGGGCTGGCAAGGAACGTTCTGGGGACAGATTGACCAGCCTTTCCTCCTTTCCCCAAAGCCTCACCAGCATCTGGCTGGCCCAGCTGCTTTCTACCGGAAGGTACCCACCATCCCCTTGCCCTTGGCTTTCCTCTGAACCTTGCTCTGAAAATCCAGTTCACCCAGGCCCCACTTTGCCTGATCACCCGCTCTCATCTATCAAGTCTGGCCTTCCAGGCCTCCGCACCACCCCTTCCAGAAGCTTCCCGAGTCACCAAGGCTGCCCCTGGTGCCCTGCGGTTCTCCCACCCACTCTGTGCTTCCCAACCATAGCATCTGCCAAACACAGCCGTTCTTGCCAGTTTCTCCAGTGGTTAAGCCAGTTTTATCCAGACTCGGGAATCCACCCGCCCGGTCCCCAGCCTGGCTCCGTCACTCACTGCCCGTGTCCCTTATGCAGGTTCCTTAACCTCGCTGGGCCTCGGCTTCTACATCAGGTCTCAGGGTGACTGTGAAGAGTCAGTGAGCTCCTAAGAGTCAGGTGATGAGTACAAGACCCACCCGTGTTTGCACACGCAGCCTCCTTGCCCTCTGTGTGTGTGTTCCCCTGCTGGTGATCCCTGGAGCCACTGCTCACCCCGCCTTCCCACCACGAGTCCGTAGGTAGCACAGTCCCTCCTGTCAGGAAATATCTGTGGATTGGCTGTTGAATGTTAGTGAGTGCTTGCTGGGCGCTGTGGCTCACGCCTGTAATCCCAGCACTTTGGGAGGTTAAGCTGGGCGGATCATTTGAGGTCAGGAGTTCTAGACCAGCCTGGCCAACATGGTGAAACCCTGTCTCTGCTAAAAATACAAAAATTAGCCAGCCAGGTGTGGTGGCGCAAGTCTGTAATCCCAGCCACTTGGGAAGTTGAGGCGGGAGAATCGCTTGAACCCAGGAGGCAGAAGTTGCAGTGAGCTGAGATCGCACCACTGCACTCCAGCCTGGGTGACAGAGCGAGACGGTCTCAAAAAAAAAAAAAAAAAGTTATGAATGCTGAGTAGTTGTGGTGATTTAGAAATGGAAGGAATGTGAATTTCAGATCAGCTTTGTGACCTCGAGCAAGTTATTTGCTACCCCTGCCCCCATTCTCATCTCCAGTAAGAGAGGATGACACGCACCTTCTGCCACAGGGAAGGCGGGCAGGGAGCTGGGAGTGATGGGAGCTTATCTGGACTGAAGGCTGTCTTGCATTTTTTCTCTTCCTTTTGCAGTCTCTTCCCCTCAATTGACTGATACAGATGTTCTAAAGCAGTCTAAAACAGACTGTCCACTGCAGGACTTTACAGGTGACCCTGGGATTGAAGCTGACCCACAACAGGACCTGGGGGAAGCTGCTAAGAGCCGGGCCCAGGTGCTGGCAGCTTTGCCGTACACATACTGGTGGCAGCAAGGAGCATGCGGGTTTCCTGTGACATCAATGGCCCTGCTGGCATCAACTTGGTGCCCGGCCATGTCTGTCCTCAAGGAGCTAGCAGCATCGTTTTCCAGACCCTGCTCTGCAAGCACGTTGGGTGATTTATAGGAACTCCTTGGGTGCAGGATTCTGAAACCACACCTTCTGTCTGTCTTTGGCACCTTCTGGGAGTTTTTTAGGATAGCAACCCTTGGAGCTCACAGCTACTGTTTTTCTTCCTTTCCTTTCCTTTTTCCTTTCCTTTCCTTTCTTTTTTTGAGGCTAACTAGCAGAGTTTAGGAGGGAAAGCTTTGAAAACAGACCTGGATTCAGGTTCTAGCCCTGCTACTTATTGGATGTACAACTGGAAAAGTTAGTATTTCAGAGTCTCAGCTTCCTGTCTACCTGGAAGGAGAGCTGTGAGATCTGAATTTAAGGAAAGTAAAACTGGGCCCAGAGGAGCCTCTGAACTCTGGATTCACTGTCCTGTCCTTTAATGTCCTCCTCAGGGGCCCCAGGTCCTTCCCCTGGGCCTAATGTCCTCCTCAGGGGCCCCGGGGTCCTTTTCCTGGGCCTGCTCTTGCCTGAGGGACTTCTCACCCTCCCTCCTGCTAGACAGTCTGCTCTCCCAAGCTGAGCAATTTCTCCCCCATTTCCTGACAGCTTGAGGGGTTCTGAGCAGCGACGGTGACTGTTCTTGGCTTCTCATCGCCGTGTCTCCACGGGGAAGGCCATTGGCATGGAAACAGGCCCAGCTCGAGGCTTCATCTCTGTCCTGCCGCCTCTCCCAGCAGACATAATTCTCCCTGTTTGACATCACAGCCTGCCCCTGGCCGCCCACCGCCTGCCTCGCGGAGCACAGGGATGCTGGGCGGACTGAACAGCTGCTGCGGCTGCCGGAGGAACGTGATTCTTCTTGCCGGGCTTCGAGCTCAGAGGCGGGAGCTCAGAGGCAGTGAGGGAAGATGCAGGGAGAGAAAAGGGGACTTTTGAGTCAGCTGGACTGGGCTGGATTCTGGTGTCACCTTTTCCAGGAACTTTCTGAGGCACCCTCACCGACCCCTGTGCTGGGCTGTGAGGTCTGTCCTCTGTGAGCCACATTCCTGTCTGCAGCCCTCTGTCCCCACGCTGTCACCTCTGCCCCGGCACCGTCACCTCTCCCCCGGTGCCGTCACCTCTGCCCTGGCGCTGTCACCGTGTGGTTTTTGTCTGCTACCTGCCTGTCTTTCCCATGATTCTGTGGGCTCCTTAGGGCCTATGATGTCTGATTCATTCTGTGTCCCCAGGCAGCCCATTCTGCAGCCTTGCACACATTAGACCCCAGGAAGCCTGCCTTGCTGACCTGGGCACCAAGCTTTCCGAGGCCCCCCAACTAGTGCTGAGCAGAGCTGGGCCCAGAGGCAGCTCTTCAGGCCTCATGGTGAGCTGTTTGCCTCTCCCCACCCGGTGCTGCTGCCAAGGTGCTGGGAACAGTGTTCAGGGAGGCCTGGTGCTCCCTCCTCTCTAGGCCTGGCCCTTCTCAGCTCATAGACCAGCACCAAGTCTCATTCCTGCGGCATCTGCCATTGTTCTAGAGGACGGTTCCAGAAGGTACCTTCTCTCCGGAGCATGATGGGAGAAGGGGGCTGGCCGTGGGCCTGGGAGGCACTGCAGCGTGTTGCTTGTGGGACAGGAGGAGTCTGAGCTGGTGCTCCCCCTCCTTTCTTGCACTGTCCCCACACCAGCCTCACAGCAGGTGCCTTGCCATGACATTTTAAGAGGAGGAAACTGAGGTGCAAGAGGGGACGTGACTTACTCTAGGTCACACAGATGTGAGACCTCATCAGAGTGGGCCTAGTTTGCCTCCTCTTTATGTTCTACCTGCTGGGGCACGCCCTGCTTGTGGGGACACAGGGTGACCGGCAGCACAGTCCTTGAGCAGCTGGCACCCGGCTCTGCATCTCAGACCCCTTCCCTGGTAGAGCTCAGGAGAGCTGAGAAGACAGCCTGAGGAAGGGTGGAGAAGTGGGCCGGTCACACCCATTTGGAGGAAGCTGTCAGGGCCAGGCGTGGAGCTTGCAGCTCTAGAACCTTCTAGCAGCTGTCTGCAAAGCACCGTTCTGGCCCAGCCTCACACACGGTGTTTTTAACCTTCTCGAGACCCATGTAAAGTAGCTTATGTTTTCCCCCATTCCATAGTTGAGGACACTGAGGTTCACCTTAGCTATAGCCCATGCCCCTGGAAGGCAAAGCTCTTCCAAGGGTTCAAATTCTAGGCCCTGATTCCAACACCTTTACTCTTGGTTTGTGTGTTTTGGGGGTGCAGAAAATACACTAATTTATATAAGAGTCTCTAGTTAAAAATATCTATTTAACTCATTAACATTTTCCTTTAATGATGAGTTTTCTGTAAAGGTTTTTTATTTTTAAGTGATATATACATGTGACTTAAAAAGCCAATTCATTCCACAAGGCACATAACGAAGACCAACAGTCCTCACTCCTGCCCTCCCCATCACCCAGCGCCAGTCCTCAGAGGCGCTTCTGTAAATGCTAAACTATTTCCTTAGGTATTTACCTTGAAAATATGATTGAATTAACGCCAAATAGAGTACCCTGGTGTAGTGTGATCTTTTGGTGTTAGACATCGTCTGTGGGCTGCTCACCTCTACCTGTCTACTACAGTTCTATCACAGTTCTTGGTTAAATCCCCACAGAGTTCTTCTGTTCATTTTTACTGTGACAATGCGATTGTTTTTCACAGCTAAGCCAAGCATGTATTATGATTATACTTCCCTTCCTTAAACAGTTTTTTTTTGCTTTTTCTAGAATTGTAATTGTATTTTCTGTAGTGTTTATTTTTCTGTGATGCTAATTTTTCTTGAACTTTCCATCAGAACCACAAAATTCCTCTCAATACCACCAAACCCATCAGCTACATCGTGTGTGCATGCGTGGTTCCAGGAGATGTCTCTCCAGCGTTCTCATGTCCTGCTTCCATCTGGCCTGCCGTCCTCCAGGTCTGCTGCAGGGCTGTGGTCCTGGCACATATCCTCCCACTGTCCCCAGCAAGCCTCTGGACTCTCGTCTGTGCCAGATCCTGCTTGTGCTTCTCCTGCCTTTCTCTTTATCAGTTTACTTCTTCAGTTTGCTGGAGCGCATCCTCTAGTGCTTTTCCAGGAAAGAGTGCATAGGAAAAAAATGTTTTTGAAATATTGCATGTCCAAAAAAAAATCTTAAATCTCCCTCAAATTTAATTGATCACTCAGCAGAATTTAGGATTTAGATTCTTTATCAGTCAGGTGAATTTAGGATTTAGATTCTTTTCCCTTTGGAATTGTGAAGGTGTTGCTCTCCTTTCTTAGCTTCCAAAAATACATAGCTTTAAAAAACAAGCTCCCTCCATCCTATTGAGAAGTCCCCTGCCATCCAGATTCCGAGCTCCTGATCCTTTGCAGGTGACCTGCTTGCTTCTCTTGGGAAGCCTTTGATATCTTCTCTTCAGTCTCCAATGTTCTGGTTCTGTAATTTCACATAATGCCTCCTGCTGTTGTTCTTCGAAACTCATTTGTTCTAGGCCCTCAGTGGGCCATTTCAGTGAAAACAAACACAGGCATCAAAACAAGGACTTTGAAAAATGATTTTTAAACTAATTCTACCTCCCTGTTCCTGGGTTTTCTCTTCCAGAATGCCTGTTTACTGGATCTTGGACCTCCTTGGCTAGTCCTTTAATTTTTTTTTCTGTGCTGTTTCCTATCTCTTAGAATGCTTATACTGCTTCCTGGAAAATGTCCACAATTTCATATCCAATCTCTGTATTCAATTTTTTTATTTAATTTTTAATTTCCAAGAGCTCTTCCTTGTTCTCAGTTCCTTTTTATAGAACCTTGTTCTTTTGTAATGGCTGGACTGCCTTTTCTTATCTCTGTGAGAATATTAATTGCCACTTTCTGTGAAGGTTTCTTTGTTATGTGAATTGTTTCTGCCTTCCTCTTTGTCTTTCCCTTCATTTTTGTTTGTCTCTTTTACTTTAAAGGTTGTCCTCAAGTGGCTGTGCCCTTTGGCCTTTGTTTCTATGAGGCCCTAAAGTAGATGGGAAGTGCTGGTCTCTGTGCTTGGGCAGGATGGCTGACTGGTGGGCTTCACAGACAGGAAGCATGGTGGGCCCCACCCAGAGTTCATCAGGGACTCCGCCACCTATCCTGAGTCTGTCCTCTGGCCTGGTCTGTCCTCTGGCCTGGCCAGAGGAGATCCTGGAGTATGCCATGGACCTCACTGCCAGCATTCAGGGAGCCACATCCAAGAAGGAGGCTGCCCCTCTCCATAATTCATGTCAGGACTTTGCCTTCATCCCTCCTTCATGGAATCTTGAGTCCAGAGGCTTCCTGGCCCAAGTCCTGCCAAGAATAGAACTTCTGCACCATCCACCGAGGTCCTGTTCATCCCTGGCCATTTGAAGGAGGAGAGCTTTACGCAGCGGTGTGCTGGTAGAAGTTTAACACCCAGCTCTCAGGGGATGGGGGAGCCCTGGTCTGTAGCATTTGCTGGTTTCTGAGATGTAAACACTCCTGTAGTGGCCAGTTTCAAGGTCCCAACACGATGTCAGCCAACTCGTGAAATCCCTGAAACTTTGTCAGCTCTGGCTGGACGCTGGCTCGCAGGATCCGTCATGGTCGTTCAGCTGCCACTCTGCACCCATTGCTCATCCCTGCCCATGCCCCGTGGCTGCTCCTGCTTCATGAACCCTCACCTCCCCACCTCCAGCAGTGGCCATGTCTCCTTGGCGTCGCCTCCCAGGGTTTAGCTTCTGCTGCTGTTAGGTCAGTTACCCCTCACCCATCCTCTTTGCTTCTTCCAAAAATTAGTTGCCCTCTTTCCACAGCTGTCATTGCCTCCTCTTCCTGGTGGCTTCATATCATATTTATTCTGGCACTGTCTGTCTCTCTGTGGGTTTCAGGAGGGAACAGGGTGAATGTGTGTGCCAGGTCTGCCTGTCTGAGCAGAATCTCCCCCCACCTGTATGTTTCCAGTTACCCAGTGATTTAGCATCAGGCAGATGTGCAGAGATGCCAGATGTGCCTCTAGCACCTCTGCTTTCAGCACACACAGGAGTCAGGGAAGAGGGTCTGGGGTGGTGGGAGGAAGGGGGGGTCACTCAGTATCCTGCCGCTCAGGAATGTGCCTTGCCAACCTCAGGGGCTGGCATGTGGGGTATCTGGTGGCTCAGCAGGGTGGTGGCCGCCGTTTATACGGCAGGCACAGTCACAGCTACTGGGGTTGAGGTGGGGGTTGGCTCTTGTGGCTGGGAGAGGATGGTGCCTACAGGGCTGTGCTGGCTGTCATCTGGGGACTCCTTAAGAGAGAATGGGGGCTTCTTCAGGGAGAGCAGGAAGATCAGGGCTGGGCTGTCAGGAGGCCAGGCTCTGGAGGACCCCAGATGCCAGCAGGGAAAATTAGACTTGCATCCTGAGGCCGCAGAAAGGCCCTGCTGTGGGACAGAGACTGAAGTTGGAGGCAATTGCCCAGGCCCCCTGCTTCAGTGAGATTTACACCCGGCTGTCGTATCCACACTCAGTGATTTCATAGCCTGCCTCCTGTCTGGCGCAGGAAGTTGCCCGGTGGCTCTTGGGAACTTTCCTGCTATTCCTCAGTTCGCAGTCTCCTCCCTCTCCAGCACTGTCAGCCTCTAGGCATGCCTAGAAGAGGACGCTTCACTCCCATTCCCCGTGCTCACTTAGTGTTGCTGATGCACTCAGGGCAGACTGCTGCATCTGCCTTTGGACAGGACTGTACTGTGAAGTCAGTTTCAGAAATGGCTTCTGTGCAATTCAAGGTGACTTTTTCTCTCTTGTTTGGATAAATGCTAAGTGGGACAAGTTAAGTGGATTATCTGGATCTGGCATTTGTTTCCTAGTCCTTAGAAGGGTTATCAAAATAGATGTTTTTGATAATGAAATATTACAATCAGTAGACTCTGGTGTTAATCCATGTTGGAACCTTTGTCAGATGCAAGTCAGAGAACACAAAGGGGTTTGGAGTCAGGCACATCCACTCCTAGGCAAAGAGCATTGAAAACATACATCCACACAAAACTTGTACATGCCTGTTTGTGGCAGCATTTGTCATAAAAG
This sequence comes from Gorilla gorilla gorilla, assembly GCF_029281585.2. Classification (NCBI taxonomy): domain Eukaryota; kingdom Metazoa; phylum Chordata; class Mammalia; order Primates; family Hominidae; genus Gorilla; species Gorilla gorilla. The sequence goes on along the minus strand of NC_073231.2, from coordinate 145,642,675 downwards.
CAAAATGTGAAAATAGCCAGCTCAAGTGTTTTTGTTTACCTATCCATCAGCTGATGGGTAAAATGTGGTATATCCATACAGTGGAATACTACTCAGCCAGAAAAAGGAACAAAGTACTAATATATGTGAAAACATAGGTGAATATTTTAAAATATTATGCTAAGTGAAAGAAGCCAGACACAAAAGCCCCCATATTATGCAAATCTGTTTATATGATACATCCAGAATTGGTAAATCTATAGAGATAGAAAGTAGATTAGTGGTTGTCAGATGAGGTGGGGAGGGTAGGGAATGACTGCCAGTGGGTATGGAGTTGCTTTTTAGGGGGACATGGGAATATTCTGGCATTAAATAGTACTGAAGGGAGATAGAAATATTCTGAAATGTAATAATGCTGATGGTTGTGATATATTTAAAAAACCCTGAATTGTATACTTTATTTTTTTGAAATGGAGTCTTGTGCTGTCGCTCAGGCTTGAGTGCAGTGGCACCATCTCGGCTCACTGCAACCTTCACCTCCTGGATTCAAGCGATTCTCCTGCCTCAGCCCCTTGAGTAGCTGGGATTACAGGTGTGCACCACCACGCCCGGCTAATTTTTTGTACTTTTTAGTAGAGACAGGGTTTCTCCATGTTGGTCAGGCTGATCTCAAACTCCTGACCTCAGGCAGTCCTCCTGCCTCGGCCTCCCAAAGTGCTGGGATTATAGGCGTGAGCCACTGCGCCCAGCCTGAATTGTATATTTCAAATGGGTAAATTGCATGGTACATGAAGTATGTCTCAATAAAGATGTTAAAAAGTAATAGTTAATAATGGGTCAGGCTGCACCCACTTGCACTCCTCTGTGATCCTCAGGCTTGGTGACTTTAGCGAGGATTTTCCCACCTCCTGCCCTCCTCTTAGGTCAACAAGATACACACCTGTAGGGATGCATGTTCCATTTGTGCCTGCCCCCACATCCGAATGCCCTTCCTGTCTGTGGAGAAGTTCTCATGTTATGAGTCCAGCCCATCCAAGGCACAGCCAGAGCTCATCCCTACCTCCAGAACCCACCCAGCCGGTGCCTGTGCTTTGTTCATTCAACAGAGCTTCATTTTTCATATTTTTTTATTTATCTGATTTATATTGAGCTCCTCCTGTGGGCTCTACACTGGTTTTCCTTGAAGGCTATTAACAACCTCTGTGCTCATAGTCAAAGAAAGAATTTCTCGGGTGTTAAGCAGAGAGGAGCTGTAACACAGAACCCCTGCTTGGTACCATTCGCCCAACTTTTGTGGAGGACCTGCTTCAATCTCCGCACACTTTCGTCCGCAGTGCCTCCGCCAGTGGTTGTGTTGAGGACATCTCCTGTCGGCTCCTGTGCTGTTCATTGTGTTTTCCTTGCAGATTTTTGTTGGTGATTAAGCAAGAGCACATTTATGAAGTGCCCCGTGTAGGGTCCTCTGTTTTATTAATGGAAGGGAATCAGTAAAGCAAGTTCATGTTCCTCCCCACTCTTGGTTTTACCAGAGCTGCCACCTCTGCTGGCCAGGGAAAGGGCTGCCAGCTGTCCACTTTGCCCCTTGGAGTTCAGAGGCTCTTCTGAACGCATGGGTCATGAGGAATGTGATTCTGGGGTTGGGTCTCTGATCCCTGTGACCCTCTGGGGCTGGTGTGAACTGCACCGCTGTGGCCTTGGCAACAATGGTGTCTCTTCAAAGGACTCCTGTCCTGCTGGCTATGCTTTCTGGCCCCTACTCACCCCACAGACAGCCCCAGCTCTCTGCGCTGGAAATCCCTGGCTTCCCAAGTTTTCTGTCCCTTCCCTGGGAAGCCTCAGTCCTTCTGAGTGGGTGGAGGCTGTGCAGGGCATTATTAGGTGACAGGCTTCCTCCTGCCTCTGAGGGCCCTTGGTTGGCTGAAGGTGTCTCGAGGGCATCGGCAGGTGGCTCCCCGGAGGCCGCTAAGTGCTCGGGCCTTCCTGGCCTGCGGCCCATCAAAGCACTGGCTCTTTTCCAAAGTCAAGCTGAAAGACAACTTTCCTTAACACCCCCGCCCCTTCTATAAGCTTCTCCCCCGTGTGTGTGCACACCAGAGGAGTGAGGAAGCCTCTCTCTCCCCATCATGAGAAGCAGGATCCTAAAGGAAAGGGTACAGCTTTGATGCAAAGGGCCTGGTGTGAATCCTGCAGCTGCTGCTCGAGAATCAGGGTTCTTAACTGCCAGCAACAGAAACGGACTCTGGTCAACTTCAGCAGAACAGCAGGTGCCTGGGCAGGCTATCAGGCAGTTCAAGGAGCCACTCAGAGTCAGGATGGAGATTCAGGAGGCTCGGCTACTGCCGGACCCAGCTGAGGTCACACCTGGATGCCGCCTGGTTCAGGTACACCCTTGGGGAGCTGCTCTGGGACCTGAGGCTACTTCTGCTCCACTCTTAATCCTGTTGCTGCTGCTACATATTGTTTTCATGGGTCCTTGGTGTCATTGCCGCTGAGCCCCAAGTGGAAACATCCAGGTGGCCAAGATCATGTGCCTGTGTTTTAGTCCACCAAGGACAGTGACAGAGGGGACAGGGAAGCTCTCCCCACAGCCAGGACCCACATACCACCACTGCTGCACACAGGAGGGAAATCTACCCCTCCCGCCGGGCCCCCACCCATGGGAAGGGGCAGAGACTGTGTGACCACACAAAGAAACTGGCAAAGATTTGCTGCTCCCTTTGATTGTAGGTGATCGTTTGATCTCTGGGAGCCCTGGCTTCCTCGCTTGGAACAGGAGCCACAGCTGCTGTGTGGGATGATGGTAAGGGTTAAGCCCTCGGAGTTTATGTTTAGTGCCTGGCATGATACTTGGCAGGTAGGAAGCTCTCAATTAACGCCCCGTTCTCGAGCTACACTTTGCAACCCTTGACTGTTACACTGAGAGCTCGGGGCTTCCTTCTCCAGCGTGCTCTGCGCACACCCCTGCCTCTGAAGGCATCATTATGTGATTATATGGATGCATTGTGATTACAGGTTAGCCTTAACCAGGCTTTTATACATTGAGACACTTATAGGCTTGCATTTGAGTTCAATCTGGAGTGGGCTTTCTGGTACTTTGAAGTGTATCATGAGCCCTCCTTCTTCGTTCTGTGTATTTTCGTCTATACTTAATAGCTGTTCTCTGAGGCCACATTCTCTGGGTCTGTGGTTGATCTTTTTAATACATGTCAGGAATTACCAGCCCTCCCACTCATGCTACGGGCTCCTTTTATAACTCCTCTTGTGGACTCTGCGTTTTGAAAGGTTTTATATGTCAAAATATATACTACTCAGAAATCATTAATTCACTGCTCCTGGACAGTAGGGGAGCCTGGCCAGCCCCGACTCCCAGAGGAACGCACCAAGCACAGTGCCAAGCCCACACTGGATACTCAATAAACATTTTCTTGGCAAATGAGAGAACAAAGAACCCGGGGCAGGATATTCAGTGTCTTACCCTGAGTGCACAGCTGACAAATGGCAGGGCTGCCAGGTCTGCAGGTCCCCACCTGCCAAGTGTGGGGTTCTCCCACTTCCGACCCTGGTGAGGGCCCTGCACCGGGAGGAGGTTGGACTGGGTGGACTCTGGATGCCTGTGCATGGCCTGGAGTTTTCAGACTTCCAGGCAGGAGGCAGCCCAGGCACACCCCACGCCACGCTGGATTCCACAAAGCCACTGAAACTACCAAAAGGACACACTGGGGGACGCCTACTCCACATCCAGGGGGTCTCCGCAGGGTTTGGTGTGGATCCAACAGTGGAAGGAGGCCAGGAGACAGCTGTAGTCTGACCTTCACCTGCAACCCCAATGGGGTGCATGATGAAGAGACACCTCCCTCGGGTTCTATCATGCCCCTGGACACCAGCATGAGGACCCCTCTCCAGGGGAGGGGGCTTAGTGAGTTCATGCATGAAACATGCTGTGAGTGTTGCCACTTGAGGACCTGGCCCTGAGCTCCAGCCTGCTGCTCCCAGCCATGGTGGCTGGTGGGGAGCTTTCCTTGGTTGAATTTTATACTCCTCCCCTACAGGGGGCCTCATGGGATTCAGTAATGTGTCTGAAGCACTGCATGGAAGAGGCTGTGGGGAGATAGCTGCCTTGGTGGTGAATGGTGGCTGTGGCGGTGGTGCTTGGTGGTGGTGGTGGTGGGTAGTGGCGGCGGTGCTTGGTGGCGGTGGTGGGTGGCGGTGATGGTGCTTGGTGGTGGTGGTGGTGGTGCTTGGTGATGGTGGTGGGTGGTGGTGGTGGGTGCTTGGTGGTGGTGGGTGGTGGTGGTGGTGGTGCATGGTGGTGGTGGTGTTTGGTGGCAGTGGTGTTTGGTGGTGGTGGTGTTTGGTGGCGGTGGTGTTTGGTGGCGGTGGTGGGTGGTGGCGGTGGTGCTTGGTGGCGGTGGTGGGTGGTGGCAGTGGTGCTTGGTGGTGGTGATGGTGCTTGGTGGCAGTGGTGGGTGGTGGCGTTGGTGTTTGGTGGTGGTGGTGAGTGGTGGTGGTGGTGCGTCGTGGTGGTGGCGGCGGTGCTTGATGGAGGTGGCGTGTGGTGGCGGCGATGGATAGTGGTGGTGGTGCTGTGAGAGCAGTGGTTGTTGTGTTGTTTGCAGACTTGAGGGGTTCACTGGAGAAAGGTGATTGGGGACCATCTTTCTTCATCTATGGTAAACTCCATTGAAAGTTCAAATGACACATTTGGACGTCATTTATTTCAGACTACTGCCAAAGTGACTGAAATAAAAATCCCAGCCACAGTCCGGTCCTCCTGGGGAAGTGGTAAAGTGGAGCAGCAGATTCTGAGAAAAGAAACTAGACAGCGTGATGCATGTATCTCAAGAAATAGCCCTGCCTTCCAGTGACTCCGGGGAACAGCCACATATCGCCTTTGAGAAAGATGGGTTTGAAGTTCTCTGGAAAACCTTCTGCCAGTAAACTGGGAAGGAAGTGAACATTTGTTGATGGGCTGATATGTGCAAGTGATAGGCAGAACATGAGACATGAGGTGTTGGCATCCAGCTGTGTTTGGGGTCTGTGTGTGCACACCCTCCAACTGTGGGCTTATGGTCTGACTGCCTGCACAGAGAGCGGTGCTGGGCCTGAGGCTTCCCTGCAGTTGCAGTGTCTGGAGGGTTGGCTCCCGCATGAGGTGGCTGTGTCCCCTGGCACTGTGTGTGGTTCATCAGAGGCAGGAGCACCTGTATCCCTTCTCCTAGGCAGTGGCAGAGTCAAATTTCTGCCCACGGGGCTGGAGGGCAGGGCAGGCTGCAGGACTCGCAGCTCTAGAGTTTCCAATGGACGTTGCCTTCCTCAGAGGCTGTGAGCCTGATGAGAGCCTGTGACACACACACACTCAACAGCCCACAGACATACACCTTCACATACACATTCACACATGGATGCACACACAATGACATACACAACGCACACACAGCACACTCACACGACGGCACACAGACACACCTTCACATACACATTCACGCATGGATGCACACACAATGACATACACAACACGCATGCAGCACACTCACACGACGGCACACAGACACCTTCACATACACACACATTCATCTACGGATGCACACACAACATACACCGACATACATAACACGCACACAACGCACTCACACAACAGCACACATCTTCACATACACATTCACACATGGAGGCACACAACACACACCGACATACACAACATGCACACAGCGCACTCATACAACAGCACACACACACGCACCTTCAGATACGGATGCACACGTGACACATACACTTCACATTCCACACCCCGCTAATGCCTACACTGCAAAGCTTCAATTCTCAAATCAGAGCCTAGAGGCACTGACAGTCACTTTTTCCAAACAGAATGTTCCACATGGAAAGCATTCCCATCATCGTCAGCAATGAATACTAGTTGATCTCTTGCCCGTAAAAGAGAGTATTACTCAACTTTCCACTACTGGACTAACATAAGCACCTTACAGGATTTGAAAGCTTGCAATCACTATGATATTTCATCGTCACAGCGATCCTGTGAACGGTTTAGTAGCAACCTCATTTCAAAGTTGAAGGAACTGAGTCAGAGGGCCAAGGGATGCCTGAGTCCTCACTGGGTGGTGCTGGGAGCCAGGGTGGGAAGCCCACTCCTCTGACTGCACTTCTCCTCCACTGCCCCGGGGACCCCTCCCATAGCCAGGATCTCAGATCATTGAGGGACCCTTTTCTCCCAAACACAGCTCCTCTCCTTGTCTCCCCTCCACCCCTAGTGAAAAGCCAGTCCCCGTGGGGCCAGCAAAGCAGAGGTGTGAGCAGGAACCCATGGCCTCATTTTCTCACTGGTCTCTCCTGCGCCATGATCAGTTGGGCAGTCTTCACTCCAAGTACATTTGTGCAGGGCCAGATTCTCCACCCTGCTTGCTCCCTGCCTGGCACAGAGGGTGTGCTCAGCTGACCCATGCCGTTCTGTACTGGGTTGCATGGGACAACAGGGAGTGGAGAGGAGGGAAGAGGAATGGGCTACAGGAAGAAGCCCAGAGCTAGAAAATCAAGCTCCAGCCAATTCCTGGGAGACACAGCACCTTGAGTGGGCTCTGCTAAGAGCACCTGGGTGGGGAAGATTTTCTGGAGCCCCAGGAGAGGTCCAGGAACCATGTCCACAGGCCTCAGAGACTCCCTGGCGGATTCTGCAGGCCCAGTCCTGGATTAGGAGGTTACCGAGAGGCGCTGATTGTTGACAGGCAGACCACTGCTTCAGGGTTTGCATGCTCCGCAAATCCCATTTATTAGCTAATTGGCGCTTGAGAGGTTTCAGGATAAAGAACAGATTGGAAGAAAGGAGGTAACACAGCATAACTGACACAGAGGAGTTCCTGCGGATTCCTGGCAGGTCCCATCTGCGACTGTGCAGTTGAAACCCAGAACTGTAAAAGTCACAGTGCCTCCTGGCTGGAACAGGAATCCCGGTTGATAACCGTACCCCACCCCCCACTTTCGCATCCCCATTTCCCAGCACCCCATTATAGGTTACAGCTCCTGGCATTTTCACTGCCTCTGCTTCACTCACATAACAGTGGACACAGCCAAGGGAAGGGGGGCGGGGCAGGAGCTCCAGCCACCATGCCTCCTTGGGGGCCAGGTGTCCCTCTCCATAGGCATGGGCTCCCCCGGCCCCAGATGCCTGCCACACCCACGCACCACTCACTTGTAAGCCCTGATGCCTGCGGCTTTGCTCCTGGTGAGCACCCTGGCTCAGGAGGTGTCCGGGCTGGGATGCTGGGGTGTGTGGCCCAATGTGAGCAGGAGGCATGAACTATGTCACTTTCAGGAGGATGCATCTAAGCAGGGAGGCCACCAGCCGAGTCTCCCCAGGAAGAGGAAGGCATTGTGTGGTCTGTCCCCACCCTCATTCGTCTGGCACCTCACACTTGTCCCTGTGGAGATACCCATCCCAACAACGGACAGATGCTGGAGGGAGGGAAGATACAGGAGGGAGGGAAGATACCAGAGGGAGGGAAGATACCGGAGGGAGGGAAGGTACAAGTACCGGACGGAGGGAAGGTGCCGGAGGGAGGGAAGATACCGGAGAGAGGGAAGATACTGGAGGGAGGGAAGAGTGTGGTTTCAGACAGCTCTCCTGGGCTCCAGTCCCTGCCCTGCCATGGACCAGCTCTGAGACCTCAAGCCAGCGACTGAATGTCTTGGAGTCCCATCTCCACACAGATGAAAACCTGCCTTCTGGGGCAGTGGTAGTGGCCGCCTCGGGAACAGCTGTCAGTTCCTTCCTGGGAGGGGCACTTGCTCTTTCTGGGAGCTGCACATCTCACTGCCCCTCAGCTTTGGGACAGGCGACCCAGAAAGCAGCTGGTCTTTCCCAATTGTCTTCCTACCTCTGCACGGACCCGCCAGAAACCCTGCTCTTGGCCCCTCAGGGTGGACACGTGTGTCCTCTTCCAACAGCTCAGTCTCACTCGGTCTCTGGGGCACATGCTCCCAGGATGGCAGCTCTGGTCACCCACTTCCCTGGCCCTGTTGGCTGAGTTCTTGGGCCTGACTGCTTCTCAGGCCTTGGCCAGCCACAGAATGCTGTCCTGGCATAGGTGGCTACCACATGTGTAGTCAGCATGGCACAGGTGACAGGTCTCACAGCACCACACAGCACAGCGGGCTGGGGACCTCAGCCAAAGGTGCCCCAGCAGCAGGAGCGCAGTCTGGCCCGCCCAGTACAATGCCCTCTCCATCTTTTGGCACCTGGCCAGCTGCTAGCACGCGTAGGTGTTTTGTGGCATCTGTTTGCTGTGCCTTCCATGCGTCTGCGGAATCTGACTGCCTCTGGAGCTAGTCCTGCCCTTTGTCCATCTCCGTGTCTGTCTCAGCTGCTGCCCTCTGGGCCCCGCATCACTTCCCTCTCGTGATTAGTTTCCTTGCCTGTCTTTCCCCATCGGTCTGAGAAGCCCTCGAGGACAGCAGTTCTGTTGTATTTGCCTCAGTGGCCCCATGCTCGGCACGGTGTGGGGCTCTGAAAAGGGGCACGAGCCCCAGCCCGTGGGACTGCAGGGCCTTTCCCAAGGCTGCCCGGCCCCGCTCCTTCCCCTGCCAGGCCAGGGTAGGACATTCTTCCTGCTACTGCTCTAAGAGCTCATGGGAGCTCTTCCGTGCTCCTTGCCCACGGACTGAGTGTGGACAGTTGGAGACAGGGCATGGAATTTTCATGGGGGTTGATGTGGAATTGGGGATACAGGGTCTGATGGAACCCTGTGAGACTGGATAGCAAATGCAGTCTGAGGAAGCAGACCCTCGTGGGAGCCAGCAGTGGACTGATGGCTTCAGTGGGTGATTCAGGGAGGGTAAGGGCTGGCCCCTCCATGGATGTGGTTTTGGGGATGCCATGTGTCTACAGAGTTATCCTCATCTGCACAAGGAGCAGTGTGGTCAGTGGAAAAATGGCCCTCCAAAAGATAGGCATGTTCTCATCTCTGGATCGTGTGCATGTTACCTTATAGTGCAAAAAAGGTTGGGGTGGATCTTTGCAGATGCGATCAAAGAATTCAGGATGGGTGGATTATCCCGGATTACATGGGTGGGCTATGTATTAGTCCATTCTCTCACTGCTATTAGAAAAAAAAAAATGTTAGGTTTTCTTGCCATCATGAGAACAGTACCAAAAGGGAAGATCTACCCGCAGGATCCTATCACCTCCCACCAGGCCCCACCTCCAGCATTAGGGATTACAACTCAACATGAGATTTGAGCGGGGACACAGATCCAAACCATCCCAGGCTCTAAACACCATCATCACATGCATTTTTCTAAGAGGGAGATGGGGGATTTTACCCATGGAAGAGGAGGAGGCCACGATTGGAGTGATGTGGTTACAAACCAAGGAATTCCAATGGCCCCGAAAAGCTTGAGAAAACAGGGAACAGAATCTCCGCCAGAAAAAGTACAGCCCCGCCGACACCTTGACTCGGCCCGGTGGTTCTGATTTCAGACTTCTGGCCTCCAGAACTGTAAGGGAATACATTTCTGTTGTTTTAAGCCCCCAAGTTTGTCGTAATTTGTTATAGCAGGAACTGATGCAAGAGTATTTCTCAGATCTGGTTATGTGTTCCCAGATAAACTCAGGGAAGTGTTGGCTAGGACCCTGAGCTTCAGAAGAGAACCACTGGCATACCAGCTCTTCCCCAGGGGACCGTATTTACGCCCTTGACAGAGCTGACCTCTTTCAAAGCACAGATCCTGAGAAAGCCACACCTTGGGCCACACCCTGTCCAGACCTCCCCAGTGCCCCTGTCTTTGAAAAAAGCAAACAAGCAAGCAGTCTCTGGAGCAATCACAGCCATTGCTCAGGTCCCCATCTTCTCATCCTGGGTTACACATCAACCCCCTTCTGATTTCAATGTCCCCAGTATCTCCAGAATCTTCTCTTTAGGGTGCTAAAGTAGTATTTCTAAATCACAGCTCTGTTTAAAAGTCTCTATTGCCGTGCAAGATTGGTATACAAAAATCAATTGTGTTTATATACACCAGCAGCGAACAATCCAAACATGATATTAAGAAACTTCCATCTACAATAGCAGCAGAAAAGAATAAAATACTAAAGAGTACATTTAACATAAAAAGAGCATAGCATGTACACTGAAAATTACAAAACATTGTTAAAAGAAATTAAAGACATTTTTAAAAACCCAAATAAATAGACACCCTGTGTTCATGGATTGGAAGACTTAATTTTGTTAAGATGGCAACACTCCTCAAATTGATCCACAGATTCAACACAATCTCTGTCAAAATCCCAGCTGGCTTCTTGGTAGAAAGTGACAAGCTGCTGATCCTAAAATTCATATGGAAATTCAAGGAACTCAGAATAGCAAAAATAATCTTGAAAAAGAAGAACGAAGTTGGACAACTCACACTTCCCAATTTCAAAAGTTACTACAAAGCTGCAATAATCAAGACAATGTGGTGCTGGCATAAGGATGGACGTACAGATCAACAGACTGAAATCGAGTGTCCAGAAACCAACCCTTGCATTTACGGCCAAGCGATTTTCAACAAGGCTGCCAAACAGTTCAATAGAGAAAGAATCAGATTTTCAACAAATGGTGCTTGAATAACCAGAGATCCTTATGCAAAAGAATGAAGTTGATCAAATATCTAACTATGACAGCTAAAACTATAAAACTCTTAGGAGAAAACACAGAATTCTTCCATGGCCTCGATTTGGCAATGGTTTCCTAGGTAGGGCACAAGAAGTGCAAGCAGAAAATAAATAAATAAATAAATATAGCCAGGTGCTGTGGCTCATGGCTGTAATCCCAGCACTTTGGGAGGTTTAGGTAGGCCAATCACCTGAGGTCAGGAGTTTGAGATCAGCCTGGCCAACATGGTGAAACCCCGTCTCTACTAAAAAGTCAAAAATTCCCAGGGCATGATGGCAGGCACCTGTAATCCCAGCTCTTCGGGAGGCTGAGGCAGGAGAATTGCTTGAACCCGGGAGGCGGAACTCGCAGTGAGCCGAGATCACGCCACTGCACTCCAGCCTGGGCGACAGACCAAGACTCCATCTCAAAAAAATAAATAAATTGGACTTCATCAAAATTAAAAACATGTGTGTTTCTAAGAACACCACCAAGAAAGTGAAAAGACAACACACCGGATGGATTAAAATATTTGCAAACCATATATCTGATAAGGGACTGGTATCCAGAATATACGAAGACCTCTTTCGACTCAACAGTAAAAAAGACAAATAACCCAATTTAAAAACGGGCAAGGACTTGAATAGAAATTTTTTCAAAGAGAAATATAAATGGCCAAGCAGCCACGAAAAGATGCCAAGCATTATTCATTAGTCATTTGGGAAATGCAAATCAAAACCACAATGAGATGCTGCTTTTCACCAGCTAGGATGGCTAGAATAAAAAAGACGGATAGTAACAAGTGTTGCTGAGGATGTGGAGAAACTGGAACCCTCCCACTGCTGGTGGGAATGTAATAGTGCAGCCACTTTGGAAGACAGTCTAGCAGTTCCTCACAAAGTTAAACATAAAGTTACCGTATGACCCAGAACTTCTACTTCTGGATATATGCCCAGGAGAATATATGTTCACACAAAAACTTGTACACAAACCATAGCACCATTGTTCATAATAACCAAAGAGTGAAAATAACACAAATGCTCATCAGCTGCTGAATGGATAAACAAAATGTGGCATAGCCATAACATGGAATATTATTCAGCTCTGAAAAGGAATGAAGTGCTGACACATGCTATAACATGGATGAACCATGAAAACATTATGCTAAGTGAAAAACGCCAGGCACAGAAGGCCACATAGTGTATGATTCCACTTATTTGAAATGTCCAGAATTGACAAATTCGTAGACACATGCATTCAAGGAGTGGTTGCTGGCTGGTGGGGATGGGGAGGTGTCTGATGCATCATTGGATCAGGGTGTCTGGGCGGGAACCGACTACCTACCAGGTAAAGTGAGGTCAGCTCCTCCCCCTTTGCTGGTGAGCCCAGTATCACTGAGTGACCTGCCTAGGCCCTCAGATAGGGCAGAGCAGGGCTCTGCTTAAATGGACTGAGTTATATGAATATGTTTGTGAACAGCACCGAAGGGAAGCCTCTTAAGCAAAATCATCACCTCCTCCTCCTCATCCTTCTCCTCCTCCTCCTTCCTCCTCTTCCTCCTCCTTCCTCCTCCTTCCTCCTCCTTCCTCCTCCTCTTCCTCCTCCTCCTCTTCCTCCTCTTCCTTCTCCTCTTCCTCCTCCTCATCCTCCTCTTTCTCCACCAAACCCATTTCATGCTCTTACCAAGGGTGCGAGATTCTTAAAGACAGCAATTTGAGTTTGGCCGCCTTCTACTGTGTTGTGTTTGTTCAGTGAGCGTTCACCGTGGGCTAATAACCCTGTGCATTCACGCACTGGGATCCAGTTCCCTCCGTGTGCCATTTTGAGGATCCATCTCCGGGTGGTAATTGGCTTGTGCGCAGCTGATTTTCTGTCCCAGAGGGCCGCCTCCCACCCCTCACGCTCACTGGCCCAGGAGAGCATCATGAGATCAGATTGTTTCCCAACACTTTAATTGTGTACTCTGGGTTTCAGGTTAGTTTGCGGATTATCTTTCAGATAATTGAAAAGGATGCTTTCAGATGCCAAATGATGACTGTAAGTACTCATCAAAGTGTCCGCTTACTGATGACTTCACTTCTCCCCACCACCCCCACCCCTTCCCTGCCCAGCTTTGATTACAGATCCTGTCAGCTGCATTGCCTAGCAATTAAGCCATGTGTGGCTCAGGGGAAAAGCTGTGTTTGAATCACACAAACACAGGCTGCAAGTGGTGGAAGGGTCCCTGGGGATCATCTGGTCCGACTCATCTCAAAGGCAGTGTTTTGAGATCTCTGTGTCCAGGAGAAGTGTGGCATCTTCCCGAAGGGCCAATGGGGAATTAACTGCAAACACGGGATGGCTGCCTGGCTCTCCTGACTTCTCGGCAGTGCCCTTCCTCTCACCGTAATTGTCTGATAAATGGGGTTGTGGGCACGATGCAAACCTTGCAGAGAAGAACAGGCTCTGTGCTGGAGCCAGGACACCTGGGCCCCCAGGCCTTCCCCAGCAGGGCCCATGGGGGACCTGGGCTGGCGGTGAAATCAGTTTTTGTGCCTGCCCATTGTCTTTGGTCTCCCTTCAAGACCCTGATAAGTTATTTTTTGTTGGGGAGTTGAGAGGCCTAAGCAAGCTAAGGGATGAGAAATAACTGGGACGTAGTAAGTGCTTAATAAATGCTGGTTCTTGTCTTTTTATTCCCTGCGTTCTCCTCACCCCAGGTTTAGAAAAGGAGCTGGATCTGTGTTGGTCCATGGACCTGATGTCAGGTGACTCAGGATGGCACAGCCTCTGCCACGTGAATGGCCTTAAAAGTCCAATGACTTTTGGGCCATCCACTGCTGCTTGTGCAGAATGGTAGGCGACTCCCACAGGCTGGTTTGTATGGTTGGATTGCTGTCTTTACTGAGCACTCGTCCTCGCCAGCCCCTCTGAGGATGGCAGGGACCGGCATAGCCTCAGGCACCAAGAACTCCCAGGCAGAAGCACTGGGTCCCCAGCAGTGCTCCTGGAGAGGGAGTGCCAGGAACGGGAGCCAAGAGGATGGCCAGGTCATGGCCCTGCCCTGGGGGAGCACACAGTTGCTGGGCAGGGTTCACACCTGGCAAAATTTCCCTAAGTGTGTCCCTGAAGTGGGCACAGCGTCTGTTGTGGAAATGCCAGCACCTCAGCTCAACTGAGGCTCCCAGGAGTCTCTGCCTAACGAAACCGCTCCCCTTTGGTAAGCGAGAATGCCTCCATTTGGCCTTGGAGTCCCCTTTTTCTGGCACACCTGTCTATGGACAGTGACATCTGGAAACGGCCTGAGATGGGGTGGTAATTTGAGATGTCTGCAGGCGAGTACCCGAGGTTCAGCTAGAAGACAAGTGCGGGCAGCTTCTGAGGAGAGGAGGCCCTGTCTGACCCCACGGCACATCGTTAGGGGACCACCAAGGTCACAGAGCCAGGCAGGATTCTTGGTGCTGGGACCACAGTGGGAGCCAGGCCTCTGCTCTCAGGAGCTCCTGGGGCAGGTGGCACGGGGCAGGCGTGAGCCGCATGGGTAGGGTCTGCCCAGCGGCGCTCAGAGCCATGAAGAACAGCAGAGCAGGGTGGGGGACAGGAGTAAGTGGGGCAGGAAGGGGGTCAGCAGGGGAGGCCTCTCCCAAGAGACCTGCAGGGGTGATGGGGAGGAGGAGCCTGTGGCTGAGGCCCCAAGCATGCAGAGGCCGTGTCGGGAGGTGCTGTGGCCAGTGGGGTGGAGCTGGGAGCTCAAGTCGTAGGGATGATGGGAGAGGAGGACATGGGGCCCTGCAGTCCTGGGAGAGACTTTCCATTTTATTTCAAATATCACCCCCTCCTTCATTCCGACTCAGGTTAGTGAGTGAACTGCCCTTTTTCCACTGTCTGGAGCCGCGCAAGCCGGATGTGGATCTGGGACTCCATGTGGATCTGGGCTGACTTGTGTACCACCCACGGTGTACCGTACCACCTCTCTAAACAGCCACAGCCTCTGACCCCAGGCCACCCCCAGCGACTTCAGCCCTCAGGGAAGCTGTGTCTCCTTCAGCTGAGGCTCCTGAGCTCTGCACTAGGGTGCAGAGATGACTAAGTCTCTATCCAGTCTTCGGCACTCTCAGTCCGTGGTGGCACAAACAGGTGACTGTCAGTAACAGTCCAGGCCCCAGGTCAGCGCAAGGCACAGTGGGCTCCCAGGGGCCAGGCGGCAGGTGGCGGGCAGGAGCCTGTGAAGGCTGGAGAAGGTTTCCTTGAAGAAATGCTGCTGGGGTGGAGCCCTGTGGGCTGAACAGGAGTCCCCTGATGAGTGACAGACCTGCAGTCTCCTGCAAAGACTGGCACGAAGTAGCGCAGGGCACACCCATGAGCTGGAGTGGGCACAGCCGGGGTGGGCACTTTGCGTGGATGGAACACACAGGGAAAGGAGTCTGGTTGGGACAGAGGGGTCCTGGAAGAGAAGGCTGCAGAGGAGGGGACAGCCGAGTCCCCTGATTTAGTCCTGACAGCGACTCCAAGAAGAAATGTAGGCTCCGAGAGATGAAGCACCTTGCCCAGTGCATGCAGCTTAGTAAGTGGCAGAGGCTGGATGTGAGCACAGCATTCCTCCCTGGCAGCTGGGCTGCCTTGGACCCCTGGCTGGGTGTGCATCTCAGTGCAACGCCAGACCCAGCGGATCACTCTGTCCAGGTGGCAAGCTAGTCCTGTGGGCCCCAAGATGCCAGGAGCTGCTCTGTGGAACTGTCCCTGCCACCTGCCAGCTCCGTCCCTTGACAGAAGATGGCCCATGGAGACCCTGTATTCCTCTTGCTTCCCTGTGAATGATGTTTTTTCCAACTGCTGTTGGTTCTCGTCCCTGTACGAGTAGGATGTAAAGTCTGACTAGATAGCAGCACTATTGCTCCAGGTGGGGTGCAGGCTGAGCCCATCCCTCGCCGGCCGTGGGTCCAGCTCTGCAATGCACTGTGGGGGTCCCAGGCCTGCAGCCCCAGAGCTCCTGCTTCCTTCCTTGTGCAGTGCAGACACCCAGGACTGGTCTTCAGGTGCTGGGTTAGAGTTTTCAGACACAGGGTAGCAGGGCTTCTAGGCTAGTGGCCCTGGCTCCCCAACCTGGCCCTGGCCCACCCCATCAGCCCCACATCCAGGCGTCTGCCACCAAGTTGCTGCTTCGTTCAGTGGGAACAGCGGGGCATTTGTCTCCCAAGTGCATCTGTGTATGTAAGCGCCCCACAGCATACCATGCCAGGCCCACACGCAGCCAGGCCCACACGCACACGCACACACAGACTGCTCTTTGGCCTCTGCTCACACTGTTCTCTCTGCCTCTAGGCCTTTCCTGCCTGCTGCCATCTGGATAATTCTTTCCACCCTCAGCATGCCACTTAGGCATGTCCTCCAGAAGCTCTCCTGAGATGGAGAGGTCCCCCTACTCCCCTGGCCACCCCCCATCTCAGGACCTCAAGGGAGACTAAACCTGCTGTCTGAGTGTCTGTCTCCCCAGCAGACAGGAACGGGGGACTGTGCTCTCTACCCCTAGAGCCTCTGTACCAGCACAGGCCTGGAGTCTAGCACAGGGCAAATGTTGACGGGGACAGAAAAAAAGGATAGGCGGCAGGCGGCGGGCAAGAGCCTGTTTTATTTGGGGGAAATTAGGGAGGGCTCCCTGTGGGAGGTGACGTGTGCTGAAAGCTGGGGTATGGACAAGTAGCTCCTGGGAGCCTGGCCACGCAGTGATGGTGGAATCCTTGTCGAGGGGCTCCTTCCACACCCCCACCCCACGCGCGCTGCAGAGGGGTGATGGCAGTGCTGAGTCCTGGGTTGCGGAGCCGCATCCCATGCAGAGTGACCTGTGCACTGTCCCTGTCCCTTTGTGTTAGGCAACTGGGGCTCTAATGAGCCAGCAACCACCCAGCTGGGCGAGGACAGAGCCAGGGCTGCCCCTGAGCTGGGCTTGTGACCACCATGCTGCCCTGCCTTGACTGTAGCGCCAATCCATACAACATCCAGGCTAGAAGGGGCACCAGAGCCCAGCGCCTGGCCTTACGGGCAAAGCAGTGCAGGGGAGACGGGCGCCTGTGTGAGTGTGAGTGTGAGTCTGTGCAGGGGAGACGGGCGCCTGTGTGAGTGAGTGCAGGAGAGACGAGTGCCTGTGTGAGTGTGTGCGTGAGTCTGTGCAGGGGAGATGGGTGCCTGTGTGAGTCTGTGCACGGGAGACGGGTACCTGTGAGTCTGTGCACAGGAGACACACCTGTGTGAGTGTGTGTGTGAGTCTGTGCAGTGGAGACGGGTACCTGTGTGAGTGTGTGCAGGGGAGATGAGCGCCTGTGTGAGTGTGTGTGTGTCTGTGCAGGGGAGACGGGCGCCTGTGTGAGAGTCTGTGCAGGGGAGACGGGCGCCTGTGTGTGTGAGTCTGCGTGTCAGAGTGCGAGTGTGTCTGGGCTGCTGCAGTTGCCCGAAGCTGGCCAGCTGGCAGCATGACAGGGACCGTCCCTGCGGATCTGCGACCCTGTTCTCACCAGCATGGCTTGTGCACTCCCCTGGGAGCCTCGTGCCTTCCTTCATTGCTGTCAAGGAATACCTGAGGCTGGGTGGCTTATAAAGAAAGGAGGGTGAATTGGCTGGTGGTTCTGCAGGCTGTCCAGGAAGCATGGCAGTATCTTCTTGGCTTCTGGGGAGGCCTCAGGGAGCTTTGACTCATGGCAGAAGGTAGAGTGGGCACAACAGAGAAGGAGGAGGAAGTGCCACACTCTCCTAAACAATCAGACCTCTTGAGAAATCACTCACTATCGCAAGGACAGCCCCAAGGCACTGGTGCCAACCATTTATGAGAAATCCACCCGTACATCGAGTCACCTTACACCAGGCCCCACCTCCAGTGCTGGGGATTGGATTTCACCATGAGATGTGGTGGAGACAAACATCCAACCATAACCACTCTCCACCTGGACAGACGGACATTTGGGGCCCATCATCCTGTGCCGTGGGGCTGTCCTGTGCATTGTCAGACGTGCAGCAGCGTCCATGCTCTCCACCCACTGAATGCCGGTAGCACCCACTCTGCCAGATGTGACAACCAGCAATGTCTCCAGGCTCCGCCAAGTGTCTCCCCAGGGGCAGGACCACCCCTGGTGAGAACCCCAACCCCTTGGATTGCAGTCAGTGCCCGGAGCCTGCCTCTCAGGGCAGAGATGGAGGCCTGCCTTCCCCTGTGAGCACCGGCTCTGGTCTCTGAATCCCATACCCCACGCTTGTCCGTGCCCCTACCATGGCACCTCTTGCTGAAGAACAAAGCGCTCCCCGGTCTCTTTCATTCTCAGCGCACAGTTTCTGAAACTCTAGGTGGTGGGCTCGGAACTTCTGAATGTGATTAGTGGAGCTGAGCTCTCTGCGTCAGCGGCAGCAGAGCACTTGAGTTCCTGTTCAAACAGGGCTAAACTTATCTTTCAGAAAATAGGCTGTTTTTGAGGCCTAATCATAGGCATTAAAGCCATTAATTAGTAATAAGATTCAATTTCCCAGTGTCCTTGCCCGTGTGTGTGTCCTGATGTAGAGATTGTGCTGCGAGCATGTTCCGCAGATGCATGGACAGACACCTGCTGTTCCCGCTCAGCAGCGACGCGGCGTCATGTTCCCCAGCCCGGCCAGGCCCCAAATAACCCCATTACTGAGAAGGATGATCCACACCAAATGTCCTTCCCCTGGGTCGGGAGGGACGCACAGGGATGGGAGCCCGAGAAGGCTGCTGGTAGGGCCCGCCTTCATCAGAGCACCGCCTTCAAATGCTGCACTGAGACCGGCCTACAGAAGGGATGTACCGGTCCTGGAGTCGAGGTCTCTGCTCAGTAAGACCGCCATTCGGTCCTCCCTCGATCACATGATTCTCTCGGTTTTCCTAACCACCTCCCTCCTACCTGGCCTTCCCCTGGGACCCACACAGGCTTCCGGCGTCACAGGTGTACTTACCCTTCATCCCAGCACAGGGCACTCGGGAGCAAAGAGCCAGGAACATGTGGACGGCCGGAAGAGGGAGGTCTGGGTGTCCCCCCAGCACTGTTGACCACACAGGTTGGGTGCCAGGTTACATGAGCAGATGCCCAAAAATGCTGGGCCCATAGGAAGCTCTCAGAGAGGCACTCGCCCCTCCCTGTGTTAAAGGGTGGCTCAGGAGGTCTGAGATGTAAATATCCTGGGGTGGGGGACGAGGCCGCATCTAGACAGGCATGTGAAGCTGGGTCAGGGAGGCTGCTGTGATAACCACACACAGCCACGCACCGAGGGGCAGCGTGCACACCCTTGGACCACATCCCTGTGGCTCCCAGCAGGCCTGAGGAGTGGGCAGGGAAGACCATGGAATCCTCAGTTTCCATCTCACAACCCAACCACGCAGCTCCCCTCAAGGCAGCACCAGAGCTTGGCGCAGGCCCGGGACCCTAGACACCTGGCTGTGTGCTTCCGAGGCAGGCGTGGGTCTCCCGCCCGCCACGCAGGCCGTGCTTCCGAGGCAGGCGTGGGTCTCCCGCCCGCCGGGCAGGCCGTGGGCTGCAGCAGATGAGTGTGAGCCAGTGCCAAAGTGAATGGAGCACTTTCCCACACAAGAGCTCCAGACTGACATTTCTGGTGCATTTTGGATAATTTATGATGTTTAGGTGAACATGCATGCTGATTTGAGCTGTACCGTGTTCTTAGCCTCCCATAATTTGTTTGCATCTTCATGGATAGAATGTTTCTCAGAAGGAATTCAGTGTTTTGTTTTTGGCTTTTTCAAAACAAAATGCTCCCCACGTGGGCTTTTCTTTTAAAACTTTGGTCTCACCTGCAGAAGGTTGGCAACAGGGCCCCTGTGCTGGCCCCCAATATCTTGTTTTGTTTCTGAAAGCCCCCCACCACACCTCTTGTGAAGGCAGCTGGCCCAGGGTGTTGTGTGATTTGTGGGTCACAGTGAGTTGACTTTGTGTCAAGGGAGGGCTGTGGACCTTGTGCTCAGCCTGCGCCCACGAAGGCAGGCGTGATGGTAACTCGACTCTGCGTGGCCGTCAGGAGGGAGGTGGGAGAACAAAGCGTGTGCCCAGGGCCAGCATCTCACACGGGGGCGGGGGTGGGTACCATTCTTCATGGGCTGTCGTGGAGTGGCCACAGACCTCCATGCCAGGGTCTGCTGGCACTGCCTGAGCAGCTGCCATGCCCCAGGACCATGGGCCGCCCGATGGCTGGCTGTGCCTGGAGGGTGCTGGCACCAGGAAGGGCCAGGCTGGGATCCTCCGCAGCTCCCGCTCTACCTCCCCAGCAGCCGCCATCCTTGCCCTGCCTGATAGTTAACAGTTTTGACAGGCCAGGCTATTTTTAGAAACCTGTTCCCACTCCTTTTCCCTGTGGGAAAAAGGAAAGCAAGTTAAATTTTAAAATTAATCCACCACCCTTCCCCTCCTCCAATATACACTGACACACACATTAGCCACCCAGGACCTGAAGCTCAGCAGAGTCCTGGGCCACAGGAGGGGCTGCCCTGCCAGGCGCCAAGAAGGGCATGTGGGTCTTTGATCTGGGAGGCAGTCCTGTGGGACTTAGGGTGTTGTCATCATTGTCCCCAGCAGAAACCAGTGCAGAGGGGAGGTGGCTTCTGGGCTGAAGCCTGGTTGGAATTCGGGTTCCTAGTTCTGAGTCCATGCCCTTTGTAGTACCATGGTTGGCAGTGGTGGAAGACGCCACAGGGTCAGATGCCCGCGGTGGGGTTCCTAGTCTCACTTCCCACAACCCCGTGCCTTGCAAAGCTCTTCCATGCCCCCACCCGATTTGGTCCTGACAGTAGCCCTGGAAGACAGGCCCAATCAAGATTTTCACCCAGGACACATCTGGAGACCTGGCGATGAAATCAAAATTGCTCAAAGCCTCACCCCTGGGAGCCGTCTTCCTGTGGGGTCTGGTGAGCACCCAGTGGTCTCTAGACAGAAACACACCCAGGTACTCATTGGCAGGTAGCACCGACCCCGGATAGGGACGTTGAAAAACAGTGGTGTTAGCTTGAACAATAAATTTAAAGTGAAAGTTAATAGTCGCCAGTTTTTAACTATTAACCTAATAACCATGTAGAAAGAAATTCTGTGTATATCAGCGTCCTTGGCTTGGTTCATTTACATTTAAGCTTTCGGTGAGGCCCTTTTCCATATTAGGCTTTGAAAGCGTCTGCAGAGTCAGGGCAGAAGGGAGGACAGAGCCAGGCAGGCCCAGTTCCCACCTTCCCTTGGCTCTGCCCCTGCCCGGCAGGGAGATTTTAGGGAAGGTGTCACCTCTTTGAACCCCAGGTCCTCATCCTTAAAGGGTGGCGACAGCAACCCCTGCTCCCAAGGCTGCAGTGAGGATGAAAGAGTCATGACTGTACAGTGGGTCCAGCCACATCTGCCCCCCACCCCTCCCCGCTCAGGCTACAAGAGTCATAAAGCAGCTCAGTTGCCTCTGAACAAGATTTTTCCTCCTCGAATTCAAATCAAGCAGTGACTGGCCATTCCCCCAGGCTGTGACTGTGCCAGGTGGCCACACTCACTCATGCCTGTCAGCTCGCTGTGTTTTCATAAAAAAGGCAAGGACTTATTGGGTGCTGGTAGTAATAGAAGTGATTGTTGTTGTGCCATGACTGACTCAGTCTCTGAATTTTTTTTAACAGCTTTGTTGTAGTCTTACTGACACACAATAAATGAAACATATTTAACGTGTATCATTTGGTGTGTTCTGAAGCATACACACCCATGAAACCGTCACCACCACCAAGATTGGACGGAGCGCGTTGATCTCTCCCAAGCTCCCTCCTGCTCCTTTCTGACCCTCCCTGACACCTTCCCCTCCGATCACTGACCCGTTTTCTGTCACTGTAGGTGAGGTCACACTTTCTAGAGTTTTAAATAAATGGATTCCTACGCTGTTTTTTTAACTGGCTTTGTTCATGCAGTGTGATTCAGGTATGTTTTTGCATGTCCCGGTAGCTCTTTTGTTCTGCTGAGTAGTATTCCACTGTATGCATATACCATAACAGTTCTGATCCACTCACTTGATAGACACTTGGCTTGCTTCCAGTTTGTGGCTTATTACAAATGTAATTACAAATGTAAAGCAGCTAAGACCATTTGTGTAAAAGACTTTGTGTGGACGTGTGCTTTCATTTATTTGGAGTAACTGCCTAGGAGTAGAATTGCTAGGTCAGGTGGTAGTTGTATTTTTTTTTTTTTAAGAAGCTTCCAAACTGTTCTACAAAGTGGTTGTGCCATTTTACATGCCCACTGGCAGTGCACGAGAGTTCCAGTTCCTCCACCTCCCCACCGCACTTGATGTGGTCGGTCATTTTCACCCTAGGCCCTCTAACGGATTAGTGAATTCGCGTCTCGCTGTGGTTTTGATTTGCATCTCCCTACTGACTCACGGTGTTAAGTACCTTATATGCTTACCTGCCATCTATGTTGTCTTCCTTAGGAAGGCGTCTATCAACTCTTTTGCATATTATTTTACTGGGTTTATTTGTTTGTTTGTTTGAGACAGGGTCTCGCTCTGTCACCCAGGCTGGAGTGCGGTGGTGCGATCTTGGCTCACTGCAATGTCTGCCTCCCGGGTTCAAGTGATTCTCCCACCTCAGCCTCCAGAGTAGCTGGAATTACAGGCGCCCACCACCACACCCAGCTAATTTTTGTATTTTTAATAGAGACGGGGTTTCACCATGTTGGCCAGGCTGGTCTCGAACTCCTGACCTCAGGTGATCCGCTGCCTCAGCCTCCGAAAGTGCTGGGATTACAGGTGTGAGCCACTGCACCTGGCCTTGAGTTATTTTCTTATTAGTAACATTTGAGAGTGCTTCATATATTGTGTATATAAGTCCTTCATAAAATTGATGATTTGCAAGTACATATTCCCGATCTGTAACTTGTCTTTTCATTCTCTTAATAGTGTCTTTTGAGAGCAGGAATGTTTAAGTCTAGTTTATCAAGGTTTTCCTTTTTTCTTCTCCTTTTTTTTAGATGGAGTCTTGCTCTGTTGCCCAGGCTGGAGTGCAGTGGTATAATCTCAGCTCACTGCAACCTCCACCTCACGGGTTCAAGCGATTCATGTGCCTCAGCCTCCCGAGTAGCTGGTACTGCAGGCGCCCGCCACCACACCCAGCTAATTTTGTGTGTGTGTGTGTGTGTTTAGTAGAGATGAGGTTTCACCATGTTGGCCAGGCTAGTCTCGAACTCCTGGCTTCACGCGATCCACTCGCTTCAGCCACCCAAAGTGCTGGGATTACAGGTGTGAGCCACCCTGCCAGGCCAGGCTTTTCTTTTAAGGCATGTGCTTTTGGTGTCGTATCTAAGAAATCTTGGCCTAACTCAAAATCACAAGAGTTTCTCCCACATGTTCTTTCAGGAGTTTTATAGTATTAGATTCTACATTTGGGTCTCTGATTCATTTTGAGTTAATTTTTTACAGAATACAAGGTAGGGACTGAAGTTCATTTTAGCGAGTGTGTATTCAGTTGTTCCAGCCTCATTTGTTGAAAAGACAGTCTTTTCTTGACTGAATTGCCTTTGCATATTTGTCAAACATCATTTGTCCGTATATATGCAGATCTATTTCTGGACTATTTATTCTGTTTTATTGATCTGCTTGTCTGTCTTGAAACTAATACCACGCGGTCTTAATTATTGCTGTTGTGCGAAAACTCCTAAAGTCAGGTAATATTTTGGCCATTCTAGGTCTTTTGTATTTCCATATGAATCTTCTCATCAGTTTGCCACTTTCTATTTTTTTTAAGGCCTGCTGGAATTTTAATTGGAATGATGTTGAATATGTAGATCAATCTGGGGAGAACTGACATCTTTGTATTGAGTTTTCCTAACCAGGGTCAAGGTATATCTCTTCATTTTTTTGAGCCGTCTATAATTTCTGTAAATATTTTGTGGATTTCCACATACCAGTCTCACACGCCTTCTGTCAGATTCAGCCCTAAGTATTTCATATTCTTTATGCTATTGTAAATAGTATTTTTTAAGTTTTAATTTCCAATTGCTTATTATTACTGTATGGAAATGCAGTTGATTTATATATATATATATATATATGTCCGTCTTTTATTTATTTATTTATTTTTTTGACATGGAGTCTCTCTCCGTTGCCCAGGCTGGAGTGCAATGGCGCGATCTCTGCTCACTGCAACCTCAGCCTCCCGGGTTCAGGCCATTCTCCTGCCTCAGCCCCCTGAGTGGCCGGGATTACAGGTGCCCGCCACCATACCCAGCTGATTTTTGTATTTTTAGTAGAGATGGGGTTTCGCCATGTTGGCCAGGCTGGTCTCGAACTCCTGACCTCAGGTGATCCACCCGCCTTGGCCTCCCAAAGTTCTGGGATTATAGGCGTGAGCCACTGCGCTGGGCCTATATGTTGATCTTATAGCCTAAAACCTTACTAAGCCTACTTATTCTAGTGGCTGTTTTTAAAGATTCCACTGGATTTCCTACAAAGTCAATCATGTCATCTGAGGATAAAGACAATTTTAATTCTTTTCCAAACTAATGCATTTTATTTTTTCTTTGCCTAGTACTTCCAGTGCAGTGTTGAATAGAAATGCTGAGAATAAGAAATTTTCTGATCTGAAGGGGAAAGCATGGGGTCTTTTACCCTTAAGTATGATGTCTGTGGATTTTCAGAGATGGCCTTGATCAAGTGGAGGCACCTCTCTCCTGTCCTGGCTTGCTGAGAGTTTTTACATTTTCAGTCAGGAATGAATGTTGTGTTGTGTCACACACTTTTTCTGCAACCATTAAGATGATCATATGGTTTCTCTTTTTTTTATTTGTTAATATGGTGAATTACGTTGATTGATTTTCAAATGCTAAACCAACCTTGCATTCCTAAGATGATCTTCAGTTGGTAATGATATTATGTTTTCATATATGTTGGATTCAATATCCTAAAAAACCTTGTAAGAATGTTTTAATCTATGTTTATAAGGGATATTTGTAGTTCTCTTGTAACATTCTTATCTTGGTTTGGCATCAGGATAATGCTGGACTCAGAAGATGAGTTGGAAAATATTCCCTCTGATTTTCTGGAAGAGTTTGTGTCTTTCTTCAATGTTTGGTAGAATCTGCTAGTAAAATAATCGGGATCTGGAGTTTCTTTGTGGATGTTGACTATGAATTCAACTTCTTTTGTAGGCATATTAAAGAATAGTTTGATTAGCTGTTTCTTCTTTAGTGAACTTTGGTAGTATGTGTCTTTCAATGAAATTATCCATTTTATCTATGTTGTCAAATGAAATGAAGCTTTTCAGAATATTTCCTTATTTTCTTTTCAATATTTAGAGAACCTACAGTGATGTCATGTCTTTTATCGTGATATTGATAATTTCTGTCTTCCTTCCTTTCCTGATCAGTTTGGCTAGAGATTTATAGATTCTGTTGAGCTTCTCAAAGAACCAGCTTTTGGTTTCATTGATTTTTTTTCTATTGATTTTCTGTTTGTTATTTCATTGATTTCCATTTTGCTGTTCATCCTTTTCTTTTCTTTCTTTGCGTTTAGTTTGTTCTTCTATTCCTGATTTATAAAGTGGAAGACGAAATCATAAATTTGAGTTTTTTTCTAATAGGTGATTTGTGCTATGAATTTCCTTGTAAGCATTGCTTTAGTGATGGCTCGCAGGTTTTGATATGTTATACTTTCATTTTCATTCAGTTTGAAATAATTCTTAATTTCTCACTTAATTTCTTCTTTGACCTGAGGGTTATTTGGAAGTGTGTTGTTCAGTTTCTAAAGATTTGGGAATTTTCCATGTATTTTTCTGTTAGTGATTGCTAATTTAATTTCATTGTTGTCAGGGAACATCCATTGTATGACTTGAATCCTTTTAAACTTCTAGTCAAGAATATGGTCTATATTGATAAATACTCAATGTTCACTTGATATAATTTATATTCTACTATTTTCAAGCAGGATGTTCTGTAAATATTGATTAGAACAAGTTGTCTGACAATGTCATTTCAGTCTTTTATGCCCTGGCTGATTTTCTATTTGCTGGTACCGATCATTGAAACAAGATATTCAGTTGCACACCTACCATAGTAGATTTGTCTGTTACCAATCAGCTCCATTAGATTTTACTTAACGAATTTTGGAGCTCTGTTATTAGGTATGTAGTTTAGGATTCTTATGTATTTTTTGAGGAATTGACCCCTTTATACTTATGAAATGGCATTTATAACTTTATAATATCAATTGCTATGATGTTAATATAGCCAATGTAGCCTTCTTTACATTTGTATTAACATGATATACCTTTTTCCCCCCTTTTCTGGGGGCGGGGCCCCTGTGGCCAGGCTAGAGCGCAGTGGCACGATCTCTGCTCACTGCAACCTCCACTTCCTGGGTTCAAGTGATTCTCCTACCTTAACCTCCTGAGTAGCTGGGACTACAGGTGCATGCCACCACGCCTGGCTAATTTTTATATTTTCAGTAGAGTCAGGGTTTCACCATGTTGGCCAGGCTAGTCTCAAACTCCTGACCTCAAGTGATCTGCCTGCCTCGGCCTCCCAAAGTACTGGGATTTCAGGCACGAGCCACCACACCTGGCCCCTTTTTCCATACTTTAAATTTTAACCTATTTATTTTTTTACACTTAAAGTACATTTTTTGTAAGAGCTTGCTTTTCTTTATCCTGAAAATCTCTGCCTTTTATTGGGTGCGTCTGCATTTAGTTCATTTATATTTAATGTGATTATTAATATACTTAGGTTTAAGTATATCATCTTCTGTTTGTTTTCTGCCTTCCCCAACTGTTCTTTGTTCTATTTTTCTCTTTTCCTGACTTGTTTTGGATTCACTGAGTACTTTTATGATTCCATTATTTTTATACACTATTTCTAGAGCAGTTTTAGGTTCACAGCAAAATCGAGTAGAAAGTACAGAGTTCCCATATACCCCTCCCTCCCACCGCACACACAGGCACACACACAAACACACACAGCCTTTCAAACTCTCAACATCCCACACTAGAGTGGTACATTTGTTATAATCAATGAACCTACATTAACACATCAATATCAACCGAAGTTCAGTTTTAACTAAGGTTCACTCTTGGCATTGTACATTCTATGCGTTTGAATAAATGTCTAATGACATGTATCCACTATTAGAGTATCATACAGAATAGGTGTATTGCCCTAAATGTCCTCTATTCTCTGCCTATTTATCCTTCTTTGTACCCTAACCCCTATTGTTTGGCCTTTTCTAGAATGTCATATAGTTGGAATTATACAGTGTGTAGCTTTTTCATATTGGCTTCATTTATGTAGTAATACACATTTATGTTTCCTTCATATTTTTTCATGGCTTGAGAGCTCATTTCTTTTTGGTGCTACTATTTCATTGTCTATAAGTACAGTTTATCCGTTCACCTACTGAAGGTTGCTTGGTTGCTACCAAGTTTTGGCAATTATGAATAAAACTTCTCTAAACATCCACATGTAGGTTTTTGTGTAGACATAAATTTTCAACTCATTTGGGTAAATACCGAGAAGTGTGACTGCTAGATTATACTAGTAAGAGTATTTCAGTTTTGTCATAAATCAACAAACTCTCTTCCAAAGTGGCTGTACCGTTTTGCTTTCCCATCAGCAATGACTGAGTTCCTGTTGTTGCACAGCCTTGTCAGCATTTGGTATTGTCAGTGTTTTAGATTTTGACCATTCTAATAAGCACGTAGTGGTATCTCATCATTATTTTAATTTACAATTTCCTATTGACATATGATGTTTAGCATCTTTTTATATGTTTATTTGCCTTTTTTTCCCTCTTTTTTGTTGAGATGTCTGTTCAGCTCTTTGGCCCATTTTAAAATCAGATTGTTTGTTTTCTTATCATTGGGATTTTGGAGTTCTTTGTATATTTTGGATAACAGTCTTTTGCCAAATAAATCTTTGAAAATATTTGCTACAGCTTGTCTTCTCATTCTCTTGGCGGTGTCTTTAACAGAGCAGAAGCTTTAAATTGTAATGAAGTCCAGCTTACCAGTTCTTTCTTTCACTGATTCTACCTTTGGTGTTGTATGTAAAATGGCATTGCCATACCCAAGGTTATCTAGATTTCCTCCTGTGTTATCTTCTAGGAGCTTTATAGTTTTGCATTTTGCATTTAGGTCTGCAATCCATTTTGAGCTAATTTTTTGTGAAGGGCATAAAGTCTATGTCTAGATTAATTTCTTTGTATGTGGATGTCCAGTTGTTCCAGCACCATTTGTTTAAAAGGCTATATTTTCTCTGTTTTAGTGCCTTTCTTCCTTTGTCAGAGTTTATGATACAGACATGAGTGTATTTCTGAACTCTCTGTTCTGTTCCCATGATCTGTTTGTTTCTGTTCTGGTCCATTGATCTATTTCTTTCACCAATACCACATTGTCTTCATTACTGTAGCTTTATAGCAAGGCTTAACGTAGGGTAGTGTCAGTGCTATGACTTTGTTCTTCTCCTTCAATATTGTGTTAGTTATTCTGGATCTTTAACCTCTCCATATAAACTTTAGAATCAGTTTTTCAATGTCCACAGTTGGATTATGGTTGGTATCACATTAAATCTATAGATCAACTTAAGAAGAACTGACATCTTGACAATATTGAGTCTTTCTACCCATGAACATAGAATATTTCTTCATTTATTTAGTTCTTATTTAATTTCTCTCATCAGAGTTTTGTAGTTTTCCTCGTGTAGCTCTTGTACATGTTTTGTTAGATTTATAGCACAGTATTTCATTTTGGGGATGCTAGTGATATTATGTTTTTACTTTCAAATTTGACTTGTTCATTGCTGGTATATAGGAAAGCGACTGACTTTTGTATATTAACCTTGTATTCTGCATCCTTCTAATTATTGCTCTTCATTCCAGGAGGTTTTTTTTTGTCAATTCTTTTAGATTTTCTAATAGACAACCATGTCATCTATGAACAAAGATAGTTGATCTCCTTCATTGGCTTATTAGCTATAACTCTTTTATTATCTTAGTGGTTGCATTTGAGGTTTAGAGTATACATCTTTGACTTATAGTCTGTCATGAAGTGACATTATACATCTTCGTGTATACTGTAAGAACCTTATTATAATATAGTTGCAATCCTCCCTATGGGCTTTAATACTATTGTTGTCATACCTTTTATTTATACATACGTTATAAGCCCCACAGGACATTATTATTATTGTAAAGAGATTTCAAGAAGAAAATCTTATGTATTTACTCATGTAGTTACCATTTCCTGTGCCTTCATTTCTTTTTATTAATCCATGTTTCCATATGGTGCTATTTTCTTTATGCTTAAAAGACTTTGTTTGAACAGTTCTGATAATGCGAGTCTGCTGCTGCTGAATGCCTTCTGCTTTTGTATTTCTGAAAAATTCTTTGTTTCACCTTAGTTTTTGAAAGAGTTGGTTTTTTGCTGGGTTCAGAATTCTAGGTTAACAGTTCTCTGCCCTACCCCACCCCGCACTTAAAGATGTTGTCCCCTGTCACTTCTCTTACATTGTTTGTGATATGAAATTGGCTGTCATTCTTATCTTCATTCCTCTGTATACAACATGTCTCTCTTTTCTGTCTAATTTTGATATTCTTGTCACTGGTTTTGAGCAGTACTTATTAGGTTGGTGCAAAAGTAGTTGCAGTTTTTGCCATTACTTTTAATGGCAAATTAAAAGTAATGGCAAAAACATTTTACAATATAGTGTGCCTTGGTGTAGTTTACATTATGTGTCTTGTGCTTTGGATTTGTGTAGCTTCTTGGATCTTTAAGTTTATAGTTTTTATGGATTTTGGGAAAATTTTGACCATTATTTTTTAAATTATTTTTCCTGTCTCCCTCCACTCTCTTCTCCTTCAGAGGTCTCCAGTTACAGCTGTGTTCAGCAACTTGAAATTGTCTCAGAGCTTACCAGTGTTTTCTTTTAATAAAATTTTTTTGTCTGTGTGTTTCATTTTGGATAGTTTGTATAGCTGTGTCTTCAAATTCACTATTTTTAATTCTGCAAGGTCTAATCTGTTAACTCCATCCTTTTTGTTTTTATCTGAGATGTTATATATTTCATTGACATAAGTTCAGTCTGGATCATTTTTGTATCTTCTATGTCATTAAATTTTTGAACAAATAGAATACAGTTATGATAACTGTTTTAATGTCCTCACTGCTAATTCTAACATTTATGTCAGTTCTGGGCCTGTTTTGATTGGTTGTTTTTACTCCTCATTGTGAGTCATATTTTTCTGTTTCTTTGCATGCCTGGTAATCTTTCATTGGGTGCCAGACATTATAAATTTTGTCTTGTTGGGTGCTGGCTATAAATGTCTTTGAGATGCTAAGATACAGTTAAATTACTCAGAAACGGTTATATCCTTTTGGGTTTTGCTTTTAAGATTTTTTTAGGCAGGAACAGAGCAGTGTTTAGTCTAGGACTAATTATTCCCCACTACTAATGCAAGAGCTAAATGTGCTACCTAATGCGTTATGAATTCTGATGGGTGTGTGTGTGTGTGTGTGTGTGTGTGTGTGTGTTTGACTTATGGGAACAGGCACTATTCCTCGCTCTGTGTGAGCATCAGGCACATTTTCCTGTAACTTCTCAAGTGTTTCTTGCCCTTAGCCTTGGGTACTTTCAGTGTCTTGCTGAATCCGTAAGGGAACCCCCCCACCGATCTCTATAGGTTTTTTTTTCTCTCTCTCTCCCTTCCTTCCCCGTCAGCTGCAGCTCTCTTGTCTCCTTTCCAGTATTCTGTCCTGTAAACTCTAGCTGCATTCACCTTCCTAGACTCTCAGTTCCAGCTCCTCAACTCACAGTCTTTAGGGGTGCCCCTGAGGTCCCCACTCCCTGTGCTGTCACAATGAGCTGGGATGATTCTAGGGCTCACTTCATTTGTGTCTTTTCTCTCTCTGTTCTTTGTTCCCTAATGGCCAGTGTCTTGGAAACCATTGTTTCATGTATTTTGTCTGTTTTATTGTTTTATGTTGTTTGTTCCAGGAGGAGGGTAAATCTATCCTTGTTACTCCGTCTTGACTGGAAGCAGAAGCCTCATTCATTCTGAATGTTTTGATAAGATTTTGTTTCACCAACATACACATTATGTAAGAAGTCTCATGGCCAGGATGAATACACGATCTAGAATTCTGTATTGTCAAGGAGGAAATCTTTCCTTCATTCATTTGCTCATTCAGGAAATGTTGACCTCGCCTCTACAAGGCCTCGCCTCTACAATGCCCTACAAAGCATTAGGTTGCACATTTAGCTCTTGCATTAGGGGATAACACAGTGAATAAACAGGCACGCTCTGTTCCCTCTGGGGCTTATTTGGAGCCAGACCTAAGGAGTTTTAACAACTCTCATGGGTAAACTTTAGAAAAATGAAGCTCTCTGTCCTTCATTCAGCAAACATTTACTAAGCACCCAGCATCTGTCAGACCCTGCTCAGCCCTGTCCCTAAGGAGCATGTGGTCTAACCAAGGTAGGTGGTGCAGAAGTACTTCCTGCCAAATGCTGAAATGGAGATCCATAGGAAAGGGGACTGTGTTTAATTTTGACCATGCGGTAGAGAAAACACTTCCTGGAGAAGGTGGCAGTTGAACTGACTCTTGAAAGATGATCAGAGCAGGAGGCCATGGAAGGTGAAGGACCTTGGTGGTGTGTGTGAAGAGTGGAAGGGCCTAGTGTGGCTGGAACCTCAGTGTTTGGGGCTAGTTCAAGAATGACTCTGCAGGGGTTACAGGCAAGCTGGGAACTGGCACGCAGGAGCTACAGAGGGTGCAAGGCACAGCCCCCACGTCATCAATTGGTGGTTTAGGCGAAAGTAACCATATTGTCATTTTATAGTAATTCACAGGCGCAGTGGACTTTGGCTTTTATTGCCTCAGAATCATTTTTGTTTTCCCTGAGGAACTTTTTATGCAGTCATTTCCCAGGTAAGATTTATCATTCCTTTTGTTAGCTGGGGAGCCTGTCCTACACCAAGCTCTTGAAGCCAGCACACATGTGCCTTTCTGTGTGTGTGTGTGCACACACACACAGACACACACGTGCACATAGGCAGATGACGGGACCAAAGCTCCAGAGGCTCCGAGCCATGTGGTGGAGTCCAGGTTCAGAACACAGCTGCGAATGAGGCCTGGGTGGTCAGCTGTGCCTTCCTAATTAGGCAGTCGCTATTGCAATGAAGCTCCGGTTTGCCGAATGAGTTGAGATGCATCACCTGTGTAAACAAACGACGCTAACCCCTGGGTGATAAGCATGTGTCTTCACCCTGGCACCACCCCATCCTTCCCCATTCGTTGTGACCTCTCTTTGGGTCACGGAGGACAAACCGATCAATACTATGTTGTGACGAGTGAGATGACGTCACATAGCAGCTGACGTCCCCTGTTTGGGTCTGTTGGCTTTGCCTGGAGTGGCTGAGTTCATCTGTGCGCTGAGTCATCTGACTGGGAGGCTGCAGCCTGGCGTCCCTGTGCAGGAGGCCTGCAGGATGGAAGGAACCCTGTCGGGGATCCCAGAGACTGAGGCTGGGTCCCAAGCCCCCATGACTAGCATGTGGTCCTGGCAGAGTCCAGCCTTGTCCTCTTGTCCTCAGGAAGGAGGTTGGTCAGGGCTGGTGGCTATTGCTCAAGACCTCTGAAAGTGCCTGGTGAGAGGAGGAAGACAGCTCAGAGCCAGGAGCAACAGAAGCTGGGAGGCTGGCCCAGGGGCTGCCTTGCTTGTCAGATGCGTGGCCCAGAGACACTCTCTGGAGTGGACCTGCCTTGGGTGTGCCCGAAGGTGGAGTTGACTCTCATCTGTGGAAATGGACGAGGGCATTTCCAGGCACAGGGCACTTTGAGGCCCAGGTACTGGGCAGGAAGGACAGATGGCCACAGAGAGCCAAGCACTTCATCTTGACCATGGTCAGGCAGGCCTCCGAAGGCTCCAGAATTTGGGCTTCACCTTGTAGGGCAACACGAAAAGAGGGAAGTGGCCAGCTAGGGGGATGTCGGGGTGGCCCCAGTCTGCCAGACTCACAGCCTGGGCTCTGGGCTCACACCTAGTGAGGCCAGGCCATATCTATGGGGGAAACCAGGCTGGCCTCAGATGTCCTCGGGACTCAGCCCTGGGCTGCCGCCATGCCCCCAGTCAGCCCACACCCCTCCCCTGGAGATGTGGCCTCGGCCCCTTGACTTCCCAGAGCCCCAGAAAAGCGGTCAGTGATTTCTAGCTGAGAACAACACGCTCTGGGCCCAGCCCAGGCCAAAGGCCTTTTCTTAAGCATTTCTGGGAAAAGCAAATTTATCAGCCTGTGCAAAGGGAAAATGTTTACAGGAATGGAAGACACAAAGGGAATGAATAATCAGGGCTCGGCTCGGTCTCTGGAGACCAATATTCTCATCTAGTTTGCTTTTATTAGAGAAGCAAGCAAAGAGAGCTCACCCTGTGACTGGGAGTCAGCCCCTCAGAGCTTCCGGACTGGCAGGCGGGAAGCGGCTGAGGTCCTCCCACCTGTTGTGGACATGGCCCTGTGAGCCCCTGGGTGGGTGTGGGTCTGTGCAGAGGCCCAGGGTTCCCCAGAGTCCCGCCCAGGTCAGGGCTAGGTGCCCCACAGACCCAGATGGCCCCAAAGATGCTTCCTGGGCCCACTCTGGCCCTTAGACATTCTTGGGGACCAGAGCCCCTTTGCACCCCTTAGTGGCAGCCTGTGCCCCACTATCTGGTTAAGCATTGCATGATACCATCCGGGCGTTCTTCTCAGGTTCTTGTTCCTGGGACTTGAGGACTTTGCTGTTGATGCTGTGTGTTCTCTGTCCCCCTCCGGGCACTCCCAAAAGTGTGTGACATCGACAGGGATTAGGGCTGGGCCAGAAGAGCAAGGTTGGTTCCTAGCTCTGCCCCTTACCTGTCCACTGGAGAGATTCTGCTCCCTTGCCAAGTCTTCCTGTCCTCATCAGGAAATGACGATTTCAATAATTAATGATAATAAGACTCAGCTCAGCCTTGCCAGGAGATGCCCTCGTTCCTCCGGGAAATGTTGTGGAGCACCTGCTCCTGGCCATGTGCTGCTTCTGGTCCTGGGGAGGCCGAGGAAACATCGCACTGTGCTAAGGCAGGTGAGCCAGGGAGGGAGGATGCGGCGCAGCTGCTGTCGCTGGCGGTCAGCGGGAAGGGGGTCTCTCCAGGCAGTGATGCTTGTGAGTGGACAGTGAAGGTCATGGGGGTGAGGTTGTGTTGGGGGAGGAGATAAAGCTGCCCCGGGGTGTGCGCACATGCACTCACACACAGACACACACTCACATGCACCCGTGCAGACACACGCACACCCAGCCCTTCCTGAGGCTGGCCAGCCCACCGTGTCCCCAGTCCCAGCCTCCATCCTCCATCCTCCAGTTTCCCCTGAGCCCCTTCCAGAGCCTTCCACCTGTCCCTACTCGGTGTCACCACCCACAGTCTCTTCTCACAGGGCAGCCCGAGTGGCCTGTGATCCATAAATCCATCTGTGACCCTCTGCTCAGCCCATGCCGACTTCTATCTCACTCAGGGCAGGCGTGGGAGCTTCTCGGGGCCTCCTCCTTCTTGCCGCCCCAGTGGCCTTCGCCCGCGTCTGTGTGGCCTGGGGAGCTTGTCTCTCTCCCACTGCGCTCTCAGCAGCCTGCAACTCCAGCCTTCTCCAGGCTCCTGGTCCAGCTCAGCACCATGCTCCTCTCTCCCCTCGCAGCCGGCCTGGCTTTCCTTCGTAGGGTCGACCGCTGTCCCACGTGGGAGATGATGTTTGGATGTCTTCTGACTTCTCCACTGAACATGCGCGCAGTGAAAACAGGCACTTTGTCTTCCTATGTTATTTATTTTTAGACATTTTAATTTTCTTTCTAGAAGGGTGCCTGGCACATAGGAAGAGCTGAATTGAGAGTCGCTGGATGAATGAGTGCATGGTTGATTGGTCGGTCGGTTTCAGGCAAAGGTTCCGCACACACAGAGGACTACAGAGGTGGCTGGTGGGTGGATTTGCTGCCGGCTGGAGTGAGCGGGTGGTGAGGGACTTTGAGGCAGGTGGCAGATGCCTGGGAGCCAGGGTGGGGGCTGTGGGGAAGGTGCAGGCTGGTGTGGAGCATGGGAGTGATGGTGTGGTGAGCAGGAAACAGCTGTCACTGTCCAGCTCAGCCTAGCGACCCAGCTGTCCCAATGACCTCTGAGGTCCATCCACCGGGGAGGACTCACCCCATCATCGCCTCCATTTCCCTTTGGGGCAGTCTCCTGTTCAGGCCGCTGATTCCCCCACCCAGTGCCGTCTGCTGCACTGCCTGCTCCCAGGGAGGCATTCAGGACAAACTCCAGGAACGTAGCCGGGGCCTCTGGCAGCCGTTGGGAACTTTGTCTTCATTTGAGTGATCCCACTGGTGCTAAATACTCTCTAGCATTCACTTTGGATTTTCGTTGAAACCTGTTAGAGCCATCGGCACGAGGAGGGACAGAGGCAGAGACCTGGGCACGCCAGGGATCGTGCTGGGTGATCAACCCCACACAGCCCTACCTGCTGGGTAGGTGCAGCCACGTGGCTCCCGAGGCAGCCAGTGCTCCTTCAGAGGCGTGGTCCTGCCACGGGACCCACAGCCACTGCGAGGTGGCCCAGGGCACAAACTGTGGGCCTCCTGGAGGGGTGCCTCATTGGGCTTTAGGCTGGAAAGGAACACAGTGACCTCAGCCTCCGGCCTCACCTGCTTCATGAAGCTGCTCTGCAGGGATTCACTTTGCATTCACTTTGCAAATGTCGGCAGCATTGGTTTCTTCTGAGGCCTCACTCCTTGGCCTGCAGACGGCCGCCTTCTTCCTGTGTCTTCCCTCTGTGTGTGTCTGTTTTAATCTCCTCTTATAATGACACCAGTCCGAGAGGATTGGGCCCATCTTGGGCCTCATTTTACTTTGTATGTCTAAGGTATTGTACTGGGCTCTAGGGCTTCAACATGGGAATTTTTGGAGTCACAATTCAGCCCCTAACACTAGGTGTCGTATATGTTAGTAGACATTTAATAGAGCTGTACAAAGATTAGAATAGAAGTGAGCTATGAGCTCTGTGTTTAGATAACCCCTGGGCTCAGCTGTGGCCCTGGGAATTTTATGTGTAGCCGACTCCAGGCAAGGCAGTGGGGGTGGCCATGTGCACCCCGAAGGCAGACGCCTGGGGAGCTCACAGGCAGAGTGTGGGACTTCTCAGGATCCCAGGAGCGTGGGCTGGGATGGTGGCCATGGCGATGGCTAGAGTGAAGGGATTTGGGGACTGTCAGATGAGTCCCTGACGAGGCCCCAGCCCCCATCTCCTCATCTGTAAAATGGGATAATACTCTCCCCTCACTGGGTCCCCATGAGGTGATGTGAAATAACCTCTTTGTAGCACCAGGCACCGGTAGGGCACTCAGTCTGGGCCTCTCCCTCTGCCCTGCACGGGCCTGTAGGGCCACAGGCACAGACCTGCGCATCAGTGGGTTCACCTGGAGCATATTCATGCGTGTAAGCACATGTGCACACGTGTGGGCCATTTGGCTTAACGATCACCTTCCATGTGGATCCCAGGTGATGTCAGAAGCAGGTTATCTGTAGGTCTCAGAGGTTGGTGGGCTAGATAGATAGCCCTCAGCAGCATGTGGTAGCCAGTGCCCCATCCATCCTCCACACCAGGCCGCAGCATAATTAAGTCTCCATTAAAGGGGCTGTCACTGTGAGCTCAGGCATCTCCCTTCTCAACAAACCTAGCCACCCAGATCCATGCTGGGCGGAGACTTCTCCCTGTTCCCTCTCTCGGCAAGCCAGGAGGGCTGTGGGCACTGAGTCAGGCTCCTGTGTTGTGTCCTAGAGACACACCTGACCCTAAAGGCTGAGGGTGCCTGGCCTGGCCAGGAGAGCTGCAGGAGCAGGTTTGGGTCAGCCCAGCCTGGCGGCTCTGGGGTCTGCGCTGTCTGCACACGCAGGCTTCAATCACTGACGCGCAGATTCTACTTCCACTTGTCACAAATATCCGTGTGGTCCTCAGCGCCTACCACTCGTGTGGGGTCTGCTGCCACTCCCCTCTGTGAAAGTCACTTCAGATGATGAGCAGTGGTCCTCCTGGCTGCACTGTCCTACGCTTCCATGACCTGGCCAGAGCTCAGCTTTCTCTCCTGCATGTTTTTTATTTCAAAACCTACCCCAAAGCCCCTATTTCAGAAGAGCTGGCCAGGGTTGCAGGCTCCAGAGGCATGGATGAGTAGTGCCTAGACACTCTGGGTTCACGTGGACCCCTGGCTTCAACTGGCATACACTGTCTTTCTACACATGGGATCCGGCGTCCTGGGCAGGGCTTCATAATTGGCTAGAAATGAGTGACAGGAGGCGCCAGGGCTGATGCCAGGTTTCTTCTGAGAGTGCTGGGCGGCACTGTTCTCTGAGATGGGACTTTGCAGAAGGAGCAAATGTGGCAGATAGATGATGCATTAAGTTTCAAAAGAGATGAGTTTGGGGCCCTAGAGTTTTCTGGGAGCCAGTCTAGCACCAGGACTGGAGGTGGCTGGGAAGGAGGAGTTCCCTGCCCTGCAGGTGCACAAAGGATCTGAGCTCCCCCTTTCAGCTCCCAAGCAGGCAGAGGCATGCTCAAGGGCTGACCACACAGCAAGTTCAGTGTCTCCAGCATGTTGGCATCCCTGGGGGTACACTTTCTAGACCAGTTCCTCTACCCAACCCTCTTCTCCACTTGTCCAGGGACTCCTGCGGGAGGGTCCCA
This sequence comes from Gorilla gorilla gorilla, assembly GCF_029281585.2. Lineage (NCBI taxonomy): Eukaryota > Metazoa > Chordata > Mammalia > Primates > Hominidae > Gorilla > Gorilla gorilla. Next base: position 145,605,341 of record NC_073231.2, on the reverse strand, counting down.
GAAGCCCAGACGCATCAGGAGAGGCGTGGTGACTCTTCCCTACGCCCGCCAGGCCCGGGCAGGGCCAGCCTTTGTTCAAGGTCTCTGGTGGTGGGACTGTCCTCAGTTGCCTTCCTGCACTACTGTCTTCTGGAATTTTCCTCCTGCCTGCTGGGGTCCAGGTTGTTGAACTTGTTTTCCCCACCATGCTAAGGGCTCAGTCCATCTCTGTGAGGCCTCTCCTTTTCCATTTTTAAGTCATTGAATTTCTTACTGTTTCTCATTAGTGATGTCCCCCAGCTCTGTGGCCTCAGGAAAAGAGCATCTGCCATGGTTTCCTCCCTCCTAGAGCACCAGACGCTGGCTGAGCTGTCCACTGGGAGCTCTCAGTTGAGGCACTGTTTGCGCAGTTTCACAATGTCACAGAGCTGGAGAATGATGGGGCCCCGTGGGGACCCAGGCCCATCTCACCAAAGCAGCTCCCTGTGGAACCTTTGTGAACCTGTGCCTGGAGAACTTCACTAAGATGACACTCCCATTGTGAATCCCTAAAGCCTCAGACACCAAAGCCTTCCCCGCTCTGCAAAGGAGCAAAACATGGAAAGAAATGTGAGTCTCAAAATGTGGGGAGCCACGGTGAGGACCGGCTTCCGGGAGCCAGGACTTCTTCAGGTGGAGGTCCCAGCCCAGCATACAAGGTCGGGAGGTGGCAGCAGAACCTCTCTCCGGGACGTCTGGGCTCCATTGTCACCGCTGCCCTCTGAGCCAGGCTGCCAGGAGTAAAGGGCTGGCAGCGCTGTGGGTGCCTTAGGAAATGAAGGGTCCTGAAGAGACCTGCAGTGCAGATGGGAGACCAGCACTCGGGATAGGGCTTTCGCTGGAGTCTGCCCAGGGTGGCTAGGGTCTTCCAGGCCAGCACAGTCAGTGTGGCCCACAGGGCCTGGCCCACCACTGGCGGGTGGCAAAACCTGCCTGCCCCGTGCCCCCAGTTCCCTGCCTTCCCCGGGGAGTTGCAGGAGCTAGGGTCACAAGTGTCATATTCACTGCTGTGGCTCTAGGGTCCAGCACCCGGGAGGCACCAGATCCTAGAAGCTGAGTAAATGACCACTTCCTTTATGTATTTCTTCTTTTTTTAAGCATGTTTTAAACAATTTGTACAAATCAATATAAAAGTAATTCATGCTCTACCTAAAATTTAGTGAATATTAGTTCTTCCACTGATTTTCTCTGACCTATGAGATCTAGGTTACTGTTTATTTTAAGCCTTTGGATCATTACTATTCAATCTTATTTTTATTCTTCACTTTATTTTTGTTTGTATTCTGTGTTTGCATTTGCTTCTTTCTAAAAGTATCTGGAAGTGCAGCAGTCCTCCCTTATCCTCAGTTTTGCTTTCCTTGGTTTCAGTGACCCTCGTTCAACCACAGATTGAAAATGTGAAATGGAAAATTCCAGAAATAAACAATTCATAGGTTTTAAATTGTGCAGTGCTCAGAGTAGCATGGTGACATCTTGCCCGTTACGCCCTGCATCTCCCTTTGTCCAGCGAATCCACGCTGCGCACATCCCCACCCTGAGCCACCTAGGAGGTGCCTGCCATCAGATCAGCTGCTGTGTTGTAGTGCTGGCATTCAGTCACTCTTATTTTACTTAATTGTTCTTTTGTGTTATTAGTTAATATTGTAAGTCTCTCACTATGCCTAATGCGTAAGTTAAACTTTATCATAGGTATGTATGTCAAGGAAAAAACATAGTGTATATAGGGTTCAGTACTATCTGAGGTTTCAGCCATCCACTGGGGGTCTTGGAACCTGCCCCCGAGGATAACAGGGCTACTGTAGTAGTTTTTCTAACAAAGCACTACAGACTGTGTGGCTTAGACAACAAAAAGTTATTTCTGACAGTTGTGGAGTCTCGAAATTCATAGAAATTCAAGGTCAAGATGTCGGCAGCACTGGTTTCTTCTGAGGCCTCGCTCCTTGGCCTGTAGACGACTGCCTTCTTCCTGTGTCTTCCCTCTGTGTGTGTCTGTTTTAATCTCCTCTTATAATGACACCAGTCAGAGAGGATTGGGCCCATCTTGGGCCTCATTTTACTTTGTATGTCTTTGAAGGCCCTGTCTCTAAATACATTCCCCCCCTGAGGTATCGTACTGGGCTTTAGGGCTTCAACATGGGAATTTTTGGAGTCACGATTCAGCCCCTAACACTAGGTGTCACATATGTTAGTAGACATTTAATATAGCTGTACAAAGATTAGAATAAAAGTGAGCTATGAGCTCTGTGTTTAGATAACCCCTGTTGATGAATTAAAATGAAAACGGAAGTCATACTCATTGTAGAAAACTAACAATTGGAGGTGAATACAAAGAAGAAATGGACTATTACCAGAAATCCCACCATCCAGAGACGGTGACCATTAACAGATAGGTATGCAGCTTTCTAGATGATTTTCCAGGTACATATTTTATTCAAAATTAGACATCACTGAAAATATGGCTAGGGTCTTCCAAGCCAGCGCAGTCAGTGTGGCCCACAGGGCCTGGCCCACCACTGGTGGGTGGCAAAACCTGCCTGCCCCGTGCCCCCAGTTCCCTGACTGCCCAGGGAACTGCAGGAGCTAGGGTCACAGCTGTCATATTCACTGCTGTGGCTCCAGGGTCCAGCACCTGGGAGGCACCAGATCCTCAATGCTGAGTAAATGACTGCCTCCTTTATGTATTTCTTCTATGCTTTTACTTAATATGTAAAACTATGCTTTTACTTAATATGTTCCATGCCAAATCTACATGTAAATTATGATTTTTAATGGCTACATAGTATTCCTTTATGCAAATGTTCTAGAAAGTATTTAGCCCATCCCCCCATATTTTTGGACTATAGGGAGTTTTTAGTTTCTCAGTGTTACAGTACTGCCCATATTATAAATCTGGCCATATTAATAATGTTATATTATAAATCTGCCCATATTAACAATGTGAATAGACCCTGAGTCAAAGTGTCTGTATATTTTTCAAGGCTGTTTGCTACTTGTGAGGTTGCCCTCCATAAATATTACAGCTTTTAGACTCTAATCAGCCATGTATGAAAATATCCATTTCCCTTGACTCTTGCCAGTAATAGCTTTTATTTTCCTTAAAAATCTATGCCAGTCTACTAGGCCAAAAAGAATTGTGCTACAGTCTCTCAGCCTGCATTCTTTGATTACTGGAGAGGCTGGCGCCTTGCCACGTGCTCATCAGTGGCTGGCGTTTCTTCTTTGATGAAGTGCTTGTCCTGCTTGTTATTTCCGCATCTCTGCAGAATCTGGGCCCGGCCAGAGGGGCTACTTGGTGCAGCCCAAGCCCAAGCCTCTACCTCTGCACCTTGGTTCATCTGTTCCCTCCATCTGGAATCTTCTCTCCCTCTCCCTTCCACCCCCACATGCACCTGCCAGCATGTTCCTCCTGGATCTGTCTCACCCAGCATTGGAGACCTTTCACTCCCTCCCACTTTGTCTGGGACGGAGCCCTCATGAGGACGGGATGCTGCCCTCGTGAGGATGGGATGCTCTGTGGGACAGCCATCCTGTTGGTGTCAGAAGAAACGGATCCTCCTTCTCTGGTAGCAGTTTGCATTTTCTACCCGTGTTGATGAACTTAGCTCACTTCACAAAACACAGGCAGAGTGGGAAAAGCAAGGCTTTGGAGGCACACAGACTTGGCTCACATCTGTGCTGTACCCTGTCTAGCTGTGTGATGTGGGCTAGTCCCTACACCTCTCAGAGGATGCCTTATTTGTTATATAAGAAGTAGTAATTCCTGCCTCGCCAGGTCTCCACTAAATCAGATGATGTGTAAAGCACCTGGAGCCATGTGGTAGCTGACACGTGGCCTTGTCATCATCAGCAGGCATCGTTGGCATCCTCAGCAGGCATAGCAGGGGGCACAGTCCAGGGGGCATGGTCCAGCAACTGCCAGCTGGGCCCTGTGCCAGGGCCGCACTCTGGGGGCTCACAGTCATGTGGTGGGCACAGACATGCAGGTGAGGACGCAAGAGAGCATATGATAAGTGCTGTAGCCACAGGTCTGCGGGACGCACAAGACAGCAATTCCCTCAGGAGAACAGGGATGATTCCCAAAGGATGTGACATTCCATTGGCTTGGGCCTCGAAGAAAGTGTTCTTGGGAGGAGCCAGGCGGGGAGCTCTTGTGGGCAGAGGGCTGAGCCTGAGACCGATCTGTGGTCTCACTCCAGTGAGTGACCTCAGGAGCGGGGACCTTAATGATAGAAACTGTGTGTTGAGCACCTTGCATGGAAGGGCTGCTGAGTCCCTGCGTGATGCTGGTTAGGTCGTTATCAATGAGGAGGAGCACCTGGGGCC